>NC_044556.1:136743707-137943707 GCF_007565055.1 Rhinopithecus roxellana | reverse complement strand
CGTGACCTCAGGTGATCCACCCGCCTCAGCCTCCCAAAGTGCTGGGATTACAGGCATGAGCCACCGCACCCGGCCTGTCCTGTTCCTTAAATTGAAAAGTGGTCTCATTGTGGATTACTGCAATTTTAATTCTGTGATCCCACCCATGAAAGTCCCCATATTCAATATTATTGAAATTCAAAATTACTAAATCCATCCAACCAGCAACTGGTGAAAAATTTTTGCCATGGTAGATTTGGCTAATTTGTTCCATTCAGTGGCCATTTTAACAGCTTTTCAGATGCAGCTTGCCTTTGCCTCTGAAAGGACATTCACCTGGCTAACCGTGGGGTATATCAACAGTCTTGACATCTCACACAGTCTTTGTAGGTGAAGACCTTAACTGTATGTGACTTTCTTTAGAAGCACAGGGATGAAATTACATTAATGACATCATCTTCTGAGGATATTCATTTGACATACTCATTCAGGATATACAAATGCTCACAAACAGTGGGTCGGCCATTTTCTCACAAGTAGTACAAGACCTTGCCACTTTAGCTAAATTTGTGAAAACTACTTGGTAAAATAAAGGACCACTCCATCTATGACACTCAAGAAATAGCTGTTAATCACCTCACTTGACATCTATTAGGCCTTTGGGGGTTTTAGAGGCAATATATTCCTTATTTACATATTTCATGTAAGCCAGTTTGTGCTGGTGCTTGCAAATCAGCCCACATTGAACAGGAACACCTCCAAAAAAGGAATATATGATCTTTCCAAATTGTAGTACAACAGGCAATCCCATTGGTGTTCCCAGAGATACCTTTACTTTAGGAATTTTAACCACTTCCTCTCATTCCTCCTGGAGACTCTGTACCACTGATGATGGCCATAAATTGCCTCTGGACTTCTGAAGCATGAAACTATTCTCCTTTGCCTGCATTAGACACTCTTAGAACATAAATTTCTGGAAAAATACTTGGCTTTCCTGAAAATACAGACTTTCACAGACCCTGAGCCTAGGCTGACCCACTTTACCTATCTACCGGTTAGCGTTGGGTCATGGAAGCAGTATCTCCACAAGCTCAGCATGATGGAGCAAAACCTGGCTTCTCCAGCATACAACACATGTAGTAAGTGGTGCCTCTCTGTGCTTAGCACACTGTAATACGCTGTGGTGCAAAAGAAGACTGCCAATTTTCTTAATCCTTTGACAATATGAGGAGTCCTTTGAGTGAAACTTAGTGAACAGTGTTTTAGTCTGTTTTCTGTTACTATAACAGAATCCCACAGACTGAGTAATTTATAAAAATAGAGGTTTTTTCAGTTCACAGTTTAGGAAGCTGGGAGGCCTAAGAGCATGACGCTGGTATCTGGTGAGGGCCTTTCTGTTGCAACAGGACATGGCAGGAGGTGTCTCATAGGAGGAGGGCAAAAGCATGCCAGTTCAGGTCTCCCTTCCTCTTATAAAGGCAACAGGTTCATCATGGGGTCCTGACCTTGATGATCTTAGCTAATTCTAACTATCTCCCAAAGATCCCACCTCCAAATACCATCAACATATGATTTTGGAGATTAAATACATGATACATAAAATTTGGAGTACACATTCAAACCATAGCATTTTACCTCTTAACTTGTGCCAGCACCCACTCAGAGTCCAAAGTCCAGACTCTTATCTACATCAGATACAGGTGAGACTCAAGTCATGATTCTTCTTATGACAAATTTACTCCAGCTGTCGGCCTGTAAAATGAAAACAAGGCATCCACTCCCAGAATGCAATGATGAGACAGACATAAGGTAGCCATTTCCATTCCAACATGGAGAAATAGATAAGAAAGTAGTAACAGGCCCCAAGTAAGTCCAAAACCCAACAGAAAAAAACAACATTAGGTCTTAAAGTTCCGGAATAATCTTCCTTGACTCCACGTTCTACAACACAGCCTTTATATGGACTAATCCTTTGGATTCTTCCAGCCTTTAACCACTACCCAGTTCCAAAGTTGCTTCCATATTTTCAGGCATTTATTATGACAACAGCTTCATTTCTTGGTACAAATGTTCTTAGCCATTTTTTTCTGTTGCTATAATAGCATACCTGAGATAGGATATTTTGTCAAGAAAATACATTTATTTCTCACAGTTCTGGAGGCTGAGAGGTCCAAGATAGAGAGGCCATATCTAGTGACACATTCTTACCGTGTCATAACATGGTGGAAGACATCACATGGCAAGAAAAAGGAAGCATGTAAGAGTCCTCCTTCTCTTCTTATAAGGCCTCAGTCTTATATGATTAGGCCCCACCCCACGACTTCATTTAACCTTAATTACCTCATATAAACCTATCTTTGGATATAATCCCATTGGGGATTATATTTCCAATGCAAGAACTTTAAGGGGACACTTTCAAACCATATCGAGGGTCAATGAGAGTTCATACACTGTATTGGTGGCATCCTTACTATGCTTACTGGATGGCTGCTCCTGTTTATTCTCCAATAAAGAACAGACATAGAGATGAGCACAATGAAACAAATAATAGGCTGTCATCATAGCACTGATGTCCTGGACAAAAAGCAGCCCCATCTGCACATTTTTACTTACTTTTGGGCCATTGCCAATGATCTCACTACCTGGTCTGGCTAACGGCAGCAGTAACAATTCTCTGTCCAAAGTTGCCCGATTTGGGGTAAAAAATCTCTAGTAATTTTATGCATCATAGATACTCAAATATAAATGAATGTTACATATATCTATATACATATTAAATTATTATCCAGACCTTATCATGACACTACTCTTCCTCCTTGGAGTTTCAGGTATTACTGGTAGCAACTAAGGCCCTCATTTCACTTTCCAGAATACACAGTGCTGGGCTCTTGATTGAAGCACTGAACAGAACTTTCACCTTTCTTACTGGCCTCAGTCTACAGACCGTGTAAGCTTGCTTACTTATAAAGTTAATACTCCCAAAGTGCTGGGATTACAGGCTTGAGCCAGACGGGCGGATCACGAGGTCAGGAGATCGAGACCATCCTGGCTAATACGCTGAAACCCCGTCTCTACTAAAAAATACAAAAAAACTAGCCGGGCGACGAGGCGGGCGCCTGTAGTCCCAGCTGCTCGGGAGGCTGAGACAGGAGAATGGCGTGAACCCGGGAGGCGGAGCTTGCAGTGAGCTGAGAGCCGGCCACAGCACTCCAGCCTGGGCGGCAGAGCAAGACTCCGTCTCAAAAAAAAAAAAATAAAATAAAATAAAGTTAATACTCAGCTAAACAAAACAGGGTACATTTTAGTCATCAATCAAAAATCAGGAGTGAATGATAATAGTCTGATTCCAATTTTTGATGTTAGACTGTTGCTATCATTTAAGTCTCACCATTCCCTCTTCTGTTCTGCTACTGAACATGTTGGCAAGTTAGTAAAAAATCCTAGGTGCTCCTTCTTTAAACACCTGTGTAAATTTATCATTGTGCAAGCCCCCGCCTGAATGAGAACTCTTGCTGCATCCCTATTACCTAAATACCACTGTAAACCAAGTCAGTCTCTCTTCTCTGCTCTCTCAAGCCATGCTCAGACCAGTTTTGAGGCCTGTCCTCTCCCCAGGAAGCCTCAGTATTTATATAATAAATGTTTTTATACCCTCTTGATGTGTGTGTAGTACCATCAGCATTGAATCCAAACCAAATTTGGGGTAGGGATATATCCTGCTTCTTTGGAGAGACTACAACAATCTTCTTGTTTCACTTTTATGAAGACAGTATGATATAGTAAAACAACATGGACTTTAAAGCTAGACAAACATGGATTTTTATTACTGACTCTACTACTTCTTAGGGAGGTAACCTTGAGCAAGCTGCTTAATATGTTTCAGGTTGTTTATGAGACAAACATTTCCAAGATCAGAGAATGGAGAGCTGATTTCAGATGCACACTCACGTAAGTAAGGGAGGACCAAAACAACATTTTCCCACTTAAATGTTTTTTTTTTTTTTTTTTCATTCATTCTGGAGCCTGCATGCAAACATGTTCAAATTCCCAACACCAGGTTAAGAAAGAGATTCCATAGACCTAATAATCTTATTTCATGTGGCTATCAACCTTGAAAGAACTTTTCTCACTTTGGCCCTTATACTATTTTCTTCATTCTCCTTCCTTATTGTCATGGATAATTAATAGCTTCCATCCTTTCTTTTCAGTACCCAAACCCAATATATACCTTCCTTAACTTTTCTAACACTAGTTTTTAAAGAGTGTTCAATTCTGTTGACCTATGTAGGTAGGCAACAGAACAACTTATAGAGGCTGAGTATAATTTGCACAAGTTAGCAAAGAAATCATTCTCTAGTGGTGGGAGAAAGAAGCTTTCTATTGATATGATATGGAGAAATGTCAAATCCTGTAAGCATCTCTTTGGTAACATTCAAGAGGGAAGACAAACTGATTGGTTAAGAGGTAAGACTGAATCTCAACCTCTGTACGTCTGTTTATTAGCTAAGACTTAGGGTCATTTATTTAATTCTTTTAAGCCTGGGTTTCCTCATCTATAAAATAGAGAATATATTGCAACAACTTAGGACTGATGAAATAAAGTACTGAAAGTATTCAGCACAATATCTTATATAACGTGAAGAAAATAAATATAATGTGTCATTACTACTCAGTGAATGAATAAAAACACCTCTTGAAAAGAAATTCCCTGTGTCCTCCTCTAGATTTCCTGCTAGGATACTCTATCTGAATAATAAAATTACAGATTCTTCCATACACACAAATAGATTGCATCAGAAATACAGAATGAAAGTTATTTTTCCTTCTCTTATTAGGTGAAGTACAGCCTTTCTATGCATAGGCAGTATGTAGGAAAGATTTTATGCAATAGGAAAATAAAATAACTTGGAATATTCAAAATAGTAGTATTTAAGAATCATTACTATGAGCATAACATGTAGTATGAGGACTAGCTTTAAAAACATGCCTACAAATGAATTGATATGTCTCCCTTCAAGAGACAAAGAAGAATTTCCCTCTCTTTGGGTATGGAGTGGATTTAGTGATTTGGTTCTACTGAACAGAATATAGCAGAAATGATGGTATGTTACTACTGAAATTAGTTTATACAAACATTGTTGCTTCAGTCTTGGGGTCACTCACTCAGATCACTTGCTCTGGGGACATAAACTGCCAGGTCATCTCAGGCAGCCTTTCAAGAGGCCCATGTGTGAAAAACTGAAGTGTGTTCCAAGTAGGCCCCAGCAAGGAACTGAAACCTGAAAACCACCATTTCAACGAGGTTGAAAGGGTGTCCTTCAATAGTTGAGTCTTCAAATGAGACAACAGCCCTGACTGATAGGTTTACTACAACTTCATGAGGAACCATGAACTATAGGCATCTAAATTAGCTGCTCCCTGATTCCTGGTCCACAGAAACTATGAAATAATAAATCCTTAAGTCTGTCTTGTTTTAATCTCCTAAGATTTACAGATGGTTTTTTGCATAGCATTAGATAACTAAAATAGATGGACTTGAGGTTGCTGTATTAATTCAAGTGTAATAAAGCAAGGAATTAGAACAAATAAAGTTAATGAGAATGGATAGAGAATACCTTTAATGAGAGGTTAGAAATAATCAGCATGCATTATAGTCATTATCAGAAAAGGTTATTAGTAAACAAATTAATTTTAGCTTCTAATTAGATGAAGCAGAGGTATGAAGGCTAAAGTTTTCAGCCTAGGGAAAAAAAAAAGGCAATGATATACATTGCTGACTCAATTTGAATTTAAAGAATCACAGCAGTTCTCACATTCACATTGTGCCGTATATATGTGGCTCTAATGATATGGGCAACGACTTCAATAATTTGCAATAACACAGCACGGAGCCAATTACAACCATAAATTTGTGAACAAATATACTAATAAATTTTTTGTGTGGACTTATAGATAAGGGACACTTTCAAGGATTTGCTAAGATAATCTTTTGTATATTTTTAACGACAAAAATTATAGATATTAGATTACAAAGGTTTTGCCATGTGTCTAAATTACAGACAATTGGAAGTTTAGTGGCTATAGTGTAAAGATTTAGGTTTTATCAGAACATGTATGGTAACTTGACACCATAAAACCATAAAATGAACCATAAAACTTTTAAAGGAGTAACTTCTAATGAGGGAAGAAATAATTAGTTCATAAATGTTATGGTTCTGCAATTAATTTGGTTGATGGAGCAGGCTAAAGTTTAAAACTGAGGGCTCATGACATCTGAAAAAATGAGAAATTGCAATTAGTGTTGGTTAAAGGATCAATGTTAACATATACAGACATAAAATGTACACATTCCAAAATAGAGTTACCATATTTTCCTATACTGGATAGACCATAAACTATGGAACTTAATGTTTGCTCCTAGAGAGAGACTATTGTAAAATATTCCCATATACTTATAGTTTCATTTTCTAAATAGAGATTTCAACAACCCATATGCTGGAGACCGTCCAGCTTTTAGGGGTCATAAGCTTTGTACACAAAGAATTGAAGATTTTCTTAAGGTAACCCTGCATTCCATGACAAATAATAAATGCACCAAAGAAAATATCCATTTATTTACATAGAGTTGTCTATTTTTCTGCTTTATTGAGGAATAATTGGCAATTAAAAATTATATATAAAGTGTACAGCTTGATTTGATATGTACCTACATTGTAAAATAGTCACCACAATCAAGTTAACCTCACATGGCTACCAGTTACCATCTCCTTTCTCTTGTAGCCAGAACACATAAGCAAATTTGCAAATTTCTTAGCAAATGTGACATATACGATAGAGTATTATTAAGTATAGTCACAGTGTTGTACATTCGATCTCAAAACTTGTTTATCTTGAATACTGAAACTTTGTGCCCCTTGACCAACATCTTCCCATATTCCACTCTGCCTAACTCCTGGTGACCACCATTGTCTGCCTCTGTGAGTTTGACTATTTAAATTCCACATGTAAGTGAGATCATCCAGTATTTGTCTTTCTGCAACAAGTTTATGCCACTTAGCATCATGTCCTCCAAACTCATCCAGGTTGTTCTAAACGGCAGGATTTCCCTTTTTTAAATACTGAGTAATATTTAAGCATGTAAGTGTGGGTGTGTGTGCGTGTGTGTATGTAGTATTAGTCAGGGTTCACTAGAAGGACAGAACTAATGGGATATATGTATATATGAGAGGAAGTTTATTAAGGAGAATTGACTCACACAATCATAAGGTAAAGTCTCACAATAGGCCATCTGCAAGCTGAGGAGCCAGGAAGCCAGTGGTGGATTAGCCTGAGTCCCCAAACCTCAAAAGTAGGGAAGCTGACAGTTCAGCTTTCAGTCTGTGGACAAAGGCCTGAGAGCCCCTGGCAAACCACTGTTGTAAGCCCAAGAGTCCAAAAGCTGAAGAACTTGTAATCTGATGTTCGAAGGCAAGAAGCATCCAGCAGGGGAGAAAGATGGAGGTGGGAAGACTCAGCAAGTCTGCTCCTCCATCTTCTCCTGTCTGCTTTATTCTAGTTGCACTGGCGGCTGATTAGATGGCTCTCACCCAGATTGAGGGTGGGTCTGCCTCTCCCAGTTCACTGACTCAAATGTTAATCTCCTTTGCCAACACCCTCACAGACACACCCAGGAACAATAATTTGCATATTTCAATTAAATCAAATGTACACTCAATATTACCCATCATATTATATATACACACACACATATATATGTAATTATATACATATATAATTTCCTTATACTTTCATCCAGTAACAGATATATAGGTTATTTCCATATATTAGCTATTGCGAGTAATGCTGAAGTTAACACAGGAGTGCATACATGTCTTCAAGATAATTACTCCATTTCCATTAGATATATACCCACAAGTGGTATTTACAGACCACAATAATTTCGTTTTTAATTTTTTGAGGCATCTCTATACTGTTTTTGTGAAGGCTGTAACAATTTACATTTCTACCAACAGTGTAAAAGGATTCCATTTTCTCTAAATCTTCAGCATAACTTCTTATCTTTTACCATTTTTGATAATAGCCATTCTAACAAGTGTGAGGTTTTGTGCATGGGAACCCTTATACACTTTGGGGAGGAATGTAAATTGTTTTAGCCTTTACAAAAAATAGTATGACGGTTCCTCAAAAAGCTAAAAATAAACCTATTGTGGTTTTAATTTGCACTTTCCTGATGGTGAAGATAAGAACATTTTCATGTATCTATTGGCCATTTTTTATTTATTCTTTTGAGAAATGTTTATACTTTTTTTTTGGAAATAGGGTCTCACTCCATCACCCAGGCTGGAGCACGGTTCACTGCAGCCTTGATCTCGCAAGCACAAGTGATCATCCTACCTCAGCCTCCCCAGTAGCTGGGACTACAGGCATACACCACCATGCCCAGCTAATTTTTAAAATTTTTGTAGAGATAAAGTTTTGCCATATTGCCCAAGCTGGTCTTGAAATCCTTGGTTCAAGCAATCCACCTGCCTTGGGCTCCCAAAGTGCTAGGATTATAGGAGTGAGCCACCCCAACCAACCTCTTCTGCCTGTTTTTTTAAAATGTTATTTATTTAGCAGTTGATTTGTATGAGACCGTTATATATTTTGGATATTAACTCCCTATCAGATATATGGTTTGCAAATATTTTCTCCCGTTATGTAGGTTGTATTTTTACTCCGTTGATTGCTTCTGTTGCTGTGAAGAAGCTCTTTAGTTTACCATAGTCTCATCTATTTTTGCTTTAATTGCCCATGCTCTTGGTATCATATCTGAAAATCATTGCCCAGAAGTAAAAATGTTTTAGCTATGTTTTCTTCTAATAGTTTTACTGATTTCAGGTCTTATGTTTGTTCGTGATCCATTTTGAGATGACTTTTGTATATGGTGTGAGTTCAAGTTTCAATTTCACTCTTCTGCCTATGGATATCCAGTTTTGGCAACACCATTAAAGAGACTAGTGTGTCCCCATTACATGCTCTTGGCATCCTGCCAAAGATCAGTTAACTGTAGATGTATGAATTTATTTCTGAGCTCTCTATTCTTTTCCATTGTTCTACATTTCTCTTTTTATGCCAATACTATACTTTCTTAATTATTGTAGCTTTGTTATATATTTTGAAATCAGGAAATGCAATGTCCCCAACTTTGTTCTTCTTTCTCAGAAATGCTTTGGCTATTTGGGAATTTTAGGGGTTCCATATGAATTTGGGTTTTTTTTTTTTTTTCTATTTCTGGGAAAATGCCGTTGAGGTTTTGATAGAAATTGCATTGAGTCTGTAGATAGCTTTGGATAGTATGAACATTTTAAGAATATTAATTCTTCAAATCCATGAACACAGAATACAGACTATCTTTCTATTTATCTCTGTTTTCTTTAATTTTCTTCATCAGTGTTTTACAGTTCACTGAGGACTTGTTTTCAGTGTACAAGTCTTCCACCTTCTTAATTATTTCTAAGTATTTTATTCTTTGTGCTGCTATTGTAAATGGGATTGTTTTATTAATTTTCTGTAAAAATAGTTCACTGTGACACAAATGACTAACTTTTGTATGTTAATTTTGTATCCTGAAAACTTATGGATTCATTTATTAGTTCTAAGAGTCTTTCCACTGAGACTTTAGGTTTTTCTAAGTACTTCATTATATGATCTGCAAACAGAGGTAATTGTACTTCTTTTCTAATTTTCATATCTTCTTTTTCTTGTCTAATTGCTCTGGCTAGAATTTTCAGTACTATGCTGTAAAGAAGTGTAGAGAGCAGGCATCCTAGCACTGAATCTTAGAGGCAAAGCTTTTAGGTTTTTCCCATTAATTAGCCGTAGCCCTTTTCATATTGAATAATCAAAAACCTCCCAACAAAGAAAAGCCCAGGACCAGATGGTTTCACTGGTGAATTCTACTAAACATTCAGAGAAGAATTAATATGATCTCTTCATATACTCTTCCAAAAATTAAAGAGGAGAAAATGTTTTCAAATTCATTTTATGGGGCTGGCAGCACCTTGATAACAAAACCAGAAAAAGACATCACACGGAAACAAAAACAAAAGCAATATCTGATAGAGGACTTGTATAAGGTACTGGAAAGGCTTACCTAAGACTTAAAAAATTATAAAACATGCTACTCTATTATTTATTTTTGAACTTATATTTCCCATAAAGAAATATAATTAAATTTCTCCAATGACAAACATAGTTTTACTTGCTGTTTTGGACAGTCAGGTATACCTTCGGTTCTGGTGGTGGGTGGAAATTCTAGATCACATGTTAAGGGAAGAAAAAATGTCAAAATATATAAGAAATTGTGGCAGCTACTGAACAACAATAAATCAGTTTGCGTCCTTGGAGTATGTGGCAAAAAAATAAAGAATCTCTGGAAAGTTGATGGATTTAGCTTTCTCTTCTTCAGAGCAGATAAATACCTATGTTATCTTAAACACGATCTTAAGATACTATGAAATGCAATGTTATCATTTGTAAAATAAAGATATTAAAAATATTCACCTCAAAGAAGTATTTAGAATATTAAGAGTGATGGTATATTTTAAGCACATATCATAGAATCTAGCAGTCAGCATAGTACTGGCATAACTCATATATATAATGTTACCTATTTTATTATTATCACCATTATTAGTAGTATAATTTGTTAAGCAGAAGACTTTAGACAAATTACATTCAGAAGTTCATTTGAGCAAAGAATAATTCATGAATTGGGTAACATACAGAACCAGGAGCATTTCAGAGAGCTCCGGGCAGCAGTGTGAGTACTGAGCTCATATAAGGAAGACACAGAAGCAAAGTAGAAAGTCACGTGATTGGAGTTTATTAATTTTCCTTATATTATGTAACAGTTGCAGTAGTAATAAAAACAGAGTATTAGTAGTGGAGGTGAGTTCATATTTTATGTGTGCAAAACATAGTGTTAGCCTTTTTTGGACATGGTATAATGAGGCATTTTTCTTATTTGGGCATGGTATGATGAGTTGGCTACTTGTAATTGGCTGAAACGTGGCTGTTTGCTTTACTCCTAAGTTTGATTTTAGTTTATTTACATACTAAGTTAAGTTGCAGTTTATCATGTAGGAACTCAGAATACAAAGGAAGCCTCAAGTAAAATTTAAGTTAATTTAACCAATCAGTACTCTCATGGTCATCATAGTACAAAATAGGTAGTATTTTTTATTTTGAATTCATAAAGAAGCTGAGGTGTTGAAAGTTTAAACAATTTGCTTATATTCCCATAGCTAGGCAGTGACAGAACTGTGATATAAATTTTCAGTTTTTCTGACACGCAACTCATGCTCTTTCAATACACCATAATACTTCTATCTCTCGTTTCAGAGGCAGAGTAGAATCCATCAGTTGCTCAGTATTGCACAGCTTACCTGTGTTGATAGTGAGGTTGTCAAAATAGATTTAAATTGCTGAGATCGTTATCATTTTAAATAAATTTTTAAACTACCATGAAGAGTGACCATAAAATTAAGGTAGGATTATGTACAAGATCTATCTATCTGCCTATCTATCTATATATTACACACGGATATGTTATTATATCCATATGTATGTAAGAGTCAACATGAATGACAAGCAAGATATGCCAATTGTTGCACTGACAAAATAGACAGTATTATGAAAGCTTAAAAATCCAGAAGAGGTATTTATAATAGCCTTTTTCACCATCTGTCTCACAAGTGTCAGACTTAAGTGTCTGACATACACAGCTGGTGATAGGCTGCTGTGATCCATCTGTATATATGCCACATGCTAGTTGTTTGACTGATACTAATTTGAGGTGCTTATGTTCTAAAAATATTCATGCATCAGTTAACAAGTATTTATTCACTGATATGTGTATGTGAGTATGTTCAAATATCTCATATTTTTAAGCTTATTTCTACTTCCCAAAGATATAAATTCAGCTGATCTCTATCTTCCTAAAATATATGTCTTTTAAAAATACTGTCAAAAATTAAGACTATGTTACCATTACTCCAAATAGTGAGAGTAGACTGATTGTTGAGGGAGTATCACTATTAACTTTGAACCCCATTTAACTCTGGGGATTTGGTCAAAAAAGACAATTTTGTTTACGTAGAATACCAAGAGATTTGGCCTTGTACTGCTTAAAGCATTTTAAAACCTAATAATAATAAAGCCATGATATGCTCAATGAAAGTTAAACAAGAAGATGAGAATAAATAAGAGAATGGGTAGTAAAGAAATGAATATATGTATTTAACTTTGATGAAGATGAGTATATAAAAGAGTGTTGATATGGTTTGGCTGTGTCCCCACCCAAATCTTATCTTGAATCCCTATGTGTTGTGGGGGGGACCTGCTAGGAGGTAACTGAATCATGGGGGCCAAGTCTTTCCCATGTTGTTCTCATGATAGTGAATAAGTCTCAGGAGACCTGATGGTTTTAAAAAGAGGAACTCCCCTGCACAAACTTGATCATTTCTTGTCTGCTGCCATCCATGTAAGATGTGACTTGCTCCTCCTTGCCTTCCGCCATGACTGTGAGGCTTCCCCAGCCACGTGGAATTATATGTCCAATTAAACTTCTTTCTTTTGTAAATTGCTCAGTCTTGGGTATGTTTTTATCAGCAGTATGAAAACGAACTAATACAGTAAATTGGTACTGGGAGCGGGGCACTGCCATAGATACTCAAAAATGTGGAAGGTAAGAGGCAGGGGTTGGAGGGCTCAGAAGAAGACAGGAAAATGTGGGAAAGTTTTCATCTCCCTGGAGATTTGTTGAATGGCTTTGCCCAAAATTCTGATAGAGAAATGGATAATATAATCCAGGCTGAGGTGGTCTCAGATGTAATTGAGGAGCATGTTGGAAACTAAAGCAAAAATATGATTATTATTATGATTTAGCAAAAAGCCTGGTAGCGTTTTGCCACTAGCCTAGAGATTTGTGGAACTTCGAACTTAAGAGAGATGATTTAGAATATCCGGTGGAAGAAATTTCTAAGCAGCAGAGCATTCAAGTTGTGACTTGGGTGCTATTAAAAGCATTCAGTTTTAAAAAGGAAACAGAGGATAAAAGTTTTTAAAAATTGCAGCCTGACAATGTGATAGAAAAGAAAATCCTGTTTTCTGAGGAGAAATTCAATCTGGCTGCAGAAATTTGCATAAGTAATGAGGAGCTAAATGATAATCCCTAAGACAATCATGAAAATATCTCCAGGGCATGTCAGAGGTCTTCATGGCAGCCCCTCCTATCACAGGCTAGGAGGCCTAGGAGGAAAAAGTAGTTTTGTGGGCAGGGCCTAGGATCCCTGAGCTGTGAGCAGCTTAGGGACTTGGTGCCCTGCATCCAAGCCACTCTAACCATGGCTGAAAAATGCCAATATACAGCTCAGACCGTGGCTTCAGATAGTGAAAGCCCCAAGCCTTGGCATCTTCCACATGGTATTGAGCCTATGGACATACAGAGGTCAAGAATTGAGGTTTGGGAACCTCCACCTTGATTTCAGAAGTTATATGGAAACATCTGGATGCCCAGGCAGAAACTGACTGCAGGGATGGGGCTCTGATGGAGAACCTCTGCTAGGGCAGTGCGGAAGGGAAATGTGGGTCAGAGCTCACACACAGAATCCCTACTGGGGCACCGCCTAGTGGAGCTGTGAGAAGGGGGCCACAGTTGTCCAGACCCCAGAATGGTAGATCTAGCGACAGCTTGCACCATGCACCTGGAAAAGCCACAGACACTCAACACCAGCCAGTGAAAGCAGCCAGGTGGGAGGCTGTAGCCTACAAAGTCACAGGGGTGGAGCTACCCAAGACCATGGGAACCCCCCTCTTACATCAGCATGACCTGGATGTGAAACATGGAGTCAAAGGAGATCATTTTGGAGCTTTAAGATTTGACTGCCCTGCTGAATTTTGGTTTGGATGGGCCCTGTAGTCTCTTTGCTTTGGTCAGTATCTCCCATTTGGAATGGCTGTATTTACCCAATGTCTGTTCCCCCACTGTATCTAAGAAATAACTAGCTTGCTTTTGATTTTACAGGCTCATAGACGGAAGGGACTTGCCTTGTCTCAGATGAGACTTTGGAGTCTGTTCTTCTGAGTTAATGCTGAAATGAGTTAAGACTTTGGGAGGCTGTTGGGAAGGTATGATTGGTTTTGAAATGTGAGGACATGGGATTTGGGAGGGGCCATGGGCAAAATGATATGGTTTGGCTGTGTCCCCACCCAAATCTCATCTTGAATTTTCACATGTTGTGGGAGAAACCTGGTGGGAGGTAACTGAATCATAGGGGCAGGTCCTTCCCATGCTGTTCCCATAATAGTGAAAAAGCTCTCATGAGATCTGATGATTTTAAAAAGAGGTGTTCCCCTGTACAAACTCTCTCATATTTTGCCTGCCACCATCCATGTAAGATGAATGACTTGCTCTTCCTTTCCTTCCCCCATGATTGAGAGGCTTCCCCAGCTACATGGAACTGTACATCCAATTAAACCTCTCTCCTTAGTAAATTTCTCACTCTCAAGTATGTCTTTATCAGCAGCCTGAAAATGGACTAAATACAAGTGCCATTAGGAGAATGAAACGTATTAGAATTTGAGGCTTGATTCTTACTGCTTATAGTATGTTTCTAAATACTGCAAACAAAATTTGCTCATTTGTAAAAGAGTAAAGATAAACTTCCAATTGGATTATTAGATTCATTGAAGTAACACAAGTAATTCACCAAACACCATGTTTTGTATATACAAAATATGAACTAACTACTACTATTGCTACAACTTTTGTTATTACTACTGCAATTATTACATAATGTAAGGAAAATTAATCATTTGTGATGGAAAATTAAACATAACAAAATCAATTAGAGGTTGATTAAAGAGTTTAATGTAAATAAAATGGAACTAGAAGATATGTCTGTTGTAATCTATAAAGCAATAAGAAAAGTGACCAAAAAGTTAATTGATTTCCAGGTATAAAATACAAAGCATTTTCATATTAAGAATCATCAAAAACTAAATAAAAAAAACAAGAATTTGAATCTCTAATATTTATTGCGACAATAAAATAAATTATGAATATTTTTAATATGGAGAGACTTTTCAACCAACAAGTGAAACATTAAAACTTCCATGTGAAAAATAGCAATATTCCATAAACAGAAAATGTATAGAAATATTAAAAATAGTTGTTGAATACATAAAAATGTTTAACCTTACTGATAAATTAAGGCAGATTAGTGCAACAGTAAGAACTTATTTTCATTTATCAATTAGAAACTATTGTCAAATGATAATATACTTAGTGTACAGTAGGTCAGGTTATTCAATACCTAAAGAATGGGAGTATAAATTTGGCAATATGTATCAATAAATCTAAAAGCATTAGTAATTTAACTTCTAGTCATCTATCTTAATTTAATAACCAGCAATTCAGATAAATGTCTGTGTCTAAAGTATTGATCTCAGTATTTTCTATATCAAAAATTAGAAACAAGTCAAATATCCCTGAATATAACATTAAGCTAACACATCATATCATTTTATTTAAATTTATATTATTATATTAGTCCATTACAAAATATAACTACTCATAAGCATGAAAAATTATAAGTGAAAAAAAGGTTACAATACAAAATTGCAAGAAAGAATCATAAGACTAAAGGTGGAATTAACACCTATTTTTCCACTTATGGCAGGACCCATTTCCCCCAGCTCAACTTCCACTCACAAACTTGTGATTCACTGGCACTCTGCAGAAGTAGCTGATGATGCAAATGCCAAAGATCACAGGCCCTGGCCTTGGGGAGGGCCATGCAGAGGAACTCTGCAGAATACCTGGAGGGCAGAGCTAAGGCCTGCCAGTGCCCAGTCAGCACCACCTCTCACTCCAGTCTCTGTCAGTCTTGCCTCCACAAACTCTTCTCTGGCTCTCAGCAGTCTAGACTTAGTCTGTGTCTTCAGCTTTAGTGGCTTATTTTTGCCTTCACTAGGAGCTGAACCTCACTGCTTACAGCAGGCACTGGGCACCTCATGAGACCACTCCAGCCCACCACTTCTTTCATCAGTACTTAATGTGGAATTACAGGTGATTTTTATTTCCTTACATTATACTTATATAGTATACTTTTCATAATGATCCCAAAACTGTGTTTATAATTAGATTATAATTAAACAAAATGTTGGCTTAAGTCCATAGAAACTATTCCGTCAATGCTGGAGTGTTATACGGACTCTATATATTAAAAGTGCATTTTAAAACTGATGTAAAAATAAATGAGGAAAAAAATTGATGTGGAGGATTTCTTAATGTCCAAGCCTGACCCCTAAATGAATAACACTGTCCAGCCCTAGTGGAATGAGTGGTCAAAAGACAATAGGACAAGGACAGGTATTTATGTCCTCCTTTGTTTCCAGTGAGAGGCAATTAATCTCCAGCTTGAATGAAGTGAGAAAACTGATTTTCTTACAAAGGTTAAAATGAAAGAAAATCTTTGACTATTTTTTTTTGTTTCTATAAGCCAACATAATGAATTGTTTGATTCTAATATGCTGCATAGCAATTATACATAGTGACAAACTGTTTCTTGAAATTGGTTCAAGGTGCTGCACCTGATGAATAATAGAGGAATGCAGAGAAAAATGAACAGTTTTCATTTTTCATATGGGTTATGTGAACTAAATGATTAGAACATCTTAAATCCAATGCACTGTGCTCACTCTCACTAGCACTCTCTCTCTGTTCCTCTCTCTCTCTTTCTCACACACATACATATATACACATAGAGAGTACAATTAAGGCAGTGCAGTTATGACACATTTTCCTTTTTCCAAGAAGACATGTGTATTCAATAAAAACAAAAAGAAGCAATTTTAAAGATGTCATTTTTTTAAAAGGTGACAGTAAATGGCACATTCTTTTTCAGCAAAGAAAATAATTGCATTAGTGGGAGAAAAATGAAGGGCTCTAAAGGTTTATAGTAATTGAAAACAAAAAAGGGATGCTGTGACCTGAAGAAACTGCTATATAAGCAACAATAAAAACCCTTCATAGATTCCATTCCAAGATGGCCAAATAGGAACAGCTCCAGTATGCATCTCCCAGTGTGACTGATGCAGAAGACAGGTGATTTCTGCATTTCCAACTGAGGTACTTACTTCATCTCACTGGGACTGGTTGGAAAGTGAGTGCAGCCCACAGAGGGTGAGCCAAAGCAGGCCGAGGGATCGCCTCACCCAGGAAGTGCAAGGGGTTGGAGGACTTCCCTTTCCTAGATAAGGGAAGCCATGACAGAGTGTACTGGGAAAATTGGGACACTGCCACCTAAACACCATGCTTTTCCAAAGGTCTTAGCATATGACACACCAGGAGATTATATCCTGTGCCTGGCTCAGCGGGTCCCACGCTCACAGTGCCTTGCTCACTGCTAGTCCAAGATTGAACTGGGAGGCAGCAAATCTGGCTGGGGGAGGGGTGTCCGATATCACTGAGGCTTGAGTAGGTAAACAAAGTGGCCAGGAAGCTCGAAATCGGTGGAGCCCACCACAGTTCAACGAGGCCTGCCTGCCTCATTGACTCCACCTCTGGGGAGAGGGCATAGCTGAACAAAAGGCAGCAGAAACTTCTGCAGACTTAAAACGTCCATGTCTGACAGCACTAAAGAGAGCAGTGGTTCTCCCAGCACAGTGTTTGAGCTCTGAGAACAAACAGACTGCCCCCTCAAGTGGGTCACTAACCCCCATGTACCCTAACTGGGAGACACCTCCTAGTAGGGGCCAACTGACACCTCATACAGCCAGGTGCCCCTCGGAGACAAAGCTTCCAGAGGAAGGATCAGGCAGCCATATTTGCTGTTCTGCAATATTTGCTATTCTGCAGCCTCCGCTGGTGATACCCAGGCTAACAGGGTCTGGAGTGGACCTCCAGCAAACTCGCAAACAGGGTCTGGATTGAACCTCCAGCAAACTCCAATAGACCTGCAGCTGAGGGACCTGACTGTTAGAAGGAAAACTAACAAATGGAAAGGAATAGCATCGACATTAACAAAAAGGACATCCACACCAATACCCCATCTGTAGGTCACCATCATCAAAGACCAAAGGTAGATAAAACCACAAAGATGGGGAGAAACCAGAGTAGAAAAGTCAGAGCACCACTTCTTCTACAAAGGATCGCAGCTGAATGCAGAATGACTTTGATGAGCTGACAGAAGTGGGCTTCAGAAAGTCAGTAATAACATACTTCTCAGAGCTAAAGGAGGATGTTTGAATCCATCACAAGGAAGCTGAAAACCTTGAGAAATTAGCCAAACTAAGCTTCATAAGTGAAGGAGAAATAAAATCCTTTACAGACAAGCAAAAGCTGAGAGATTTTTGTCACTACCAGGCCTGCCTTACAAGAGCTCCTGAAGGAAGCCCTAAACTTGGAAAGGAACAACTGGTACCAGCCACTGCAAAAACATGCCAAATTGTAAACACCATCAATGCTAGGAAGAAACTGCATCAAGTAACAGGCAAAATAACCAGTTAACATCACAATGACAGGATCAAATTCACACATAACCATATTAACCTTAAATGTAAATGGACTAAATGCCCCAATTAAAAGACACAGACTGGCAAATTAGATAAGAGTCAAGACCCATTAGTGTGCTGTATTCAGGAGACCCATCTTAGGTGCAGAGACACACATAGTCTCAAAATAAAGGATGGAGGAAGATCTACCAAGCAAATGGAAAGAAAAAAAAAAAAAAAAAAAAAACAAGGGTAGCAATCCTAGTCTCTGCTAAAACAGACTTTAAGTCAACAAAGATCAAAACAAAGAAGGCCATTACATAATGGTACAAGGATCAATTCAACAAGAAGAGCTAACTATACTAAATATATATGCACCCAATACAGAAGCACCCAGATTCATAAAGCAAGTCCTGAGAGATATAAAAAGAGATTTAGACTCCCACACAATAATAATGGGAGACTTTAACACCCCACTGTCAATATTGGACAGATCAATGAGACAGAAGGTTAACAAGGATATCCAGGACTTGAACTCAGCTCCGCACCAAGTGGAACTAATAGACATCTACAGAACTCTCCACTCCAAATCAACAGAATATATATTCTTCTCAGCACCACATCATATTTATTCCAAAATTGACCACATAGTTGGACGCAAAGCACCCTTAAGCAAATGTAAAAGAACAGAAATCATAACAAACTGTCTCTCAGACCACAGTGCAATCAAATTAGAACTCAGGATTGAGAAACTCACTCAAAACTGCAGAACTACATGGAAGCTGAACAACCTGCTCCTGAATGACTACTGGGTAAATAACGAAATGAAAGCAGAAACAAAGATGTTATTTGAAACCAATGACAATGAAGACACAACGTACTAGAATCTCTGGGACACATTTAAAGCAGTGTGTAGAGGGAAATTTATAGCACTAAATGCCCACAAGAGAAAGTAGGAAAGATCTAAAATTGACACCGTAACATCAAAATTAAAAGAACTAGAGAAGCAAGAGCAAATACATTCAAAAGCTAGTAAAAGGCAAGAAATAACTAAGATTAGAGCAGAATTGAAGAACATAGAGACACAAAAAGCCCTTCAAAAAATAAATGAATCCAGGAGCTGTTTTTTTGAAAAGATCAACACAATTGATAGACTGCTAGCAAGAGTAATAAAGAAGAAAAGAGAGAAGAATCAAATAGACACAATAAAAAATGATAAAGGAGATATCACCAGCATACCACAGAAATAAAAACTACCATCAGAGAATACTATAAACACCTCTATACAAATAAACTAGAAAATCTAGAAGAAATGGATAAATTCCTGGACACATACACCCTCCCAAGACTAAACCAGGAAGAAGTTGAATCCCTGAATAGACCAATAACAGGCTCTGAAATTGAGGCAATAATTAATAGCCTACCAACAAAAAAAAGTCCAGGACCAGATGGATTCACAGCCAAATTCTACCAGAAGTACAAGGAGGAGCTGGTACCATTCCTTCTGAAACTATTCCCATCAATAGAAAAAGAGGAAATCCTCCCTAACTCATTTTATGAGGCCAGCATCATCCTGATACCAAAGCCTGGCAGAGACACAACAAAAAAAGAGAATTTTAGACCAATATCCCTGATCAACATCTGTGTGAAAATCCTCAATAAAAACCTGGCAAACCGAATCCAGCAGCACATCAAAAAGCTTATCCATCAAGATCAAGTGGGCTTCATCCCTGGGATGCAAGGCTGGTTCAACATACACGAATCAATAAATGCAATCCATCATATAAACGGGACCAAAAACAAAAACCACATGATTATCTCAATAGATGTAGAAAAGGCCTTTGACAAAATTCAACAGCCCTTCATGCTAAAAGCTCTCAATAAACTAGGTACTGATGGAACGTATCTCAAAATAATAAGAGCTATTTATGACAAACCCACAGCCAGTATCATACTGAATGGGCAAAAACTGGAAGCATTCCCTTTGAAAACTGGCACAAAACAGGATGCCCTCTCTCACCACTCCTATTCAACATAGTGTTGGAAGTTCTGGCCAGGGCAATCAGGCAAGAGAAAGAAAGAAAGGAAAAGAGGAAGTCAAATTGTCCCTGTTTGCAGATGACATGATTGTATATTTAGAAAACCCTATCCTCTCAGCCCAAAATCTCCTTAAGCTGATAAACAACTTCAGCAAAGTCTCAGGATACAAAATCAATGTGGAAAAATCACAAGCATTCTTATACACCAATAACAAACAGAGAGCCAAATCATGAGTGAACTCCCATTCACAATTGCTACAAAGAGAATAAAATACCTAGGAACCCAACTTACAAGGGATGTGAAGGACCTCTTCAAGGAGAACTACAAACCACTGCTCAACGAAATAAAAGAGGACACAAAGAAATGGAAGAACATTCCACACTCATGGATAGGAAGAATCAATATAAGTCATGCTATTATAAAGACACATGTACACGTATGTTTATTGCCGCACTATTCACAATAGCAAAGACTTGTAACCAACCCTAATGTTCATCAATGATAGACTGGATTAAGAAAATGTGGCACATATACACCATGGAATACATGCAGCCATAAAAAAGGATGAGCTCATGTCCTTTGTAGCAACATGGATGAAACTGGAAACCATCATTTGTAACCAACTATCACAAGGACAGAAAACCAAAGACTGCAGGTTCTGATTCATAGGTAGAAATTGAACAATGAGAACCCTTGGACACAGGGCAGGGAACATCACACACTGGGGCCTGTTGTGGGGTAAGGGGCTGGGGGAGGGATAGCATTAGGAGAAATACCTAATGTAAACGACATTACAATTATGGGTGTTAATGGGTGTAGTAAACCAGCACGGCACATGTATACATATGTAACAAACCTGCACGTTGTGCATATGTACCCTAGAACTTAAAGTATAATAATAAAAAAACCCTTCATAGATAATATGACAGTTACACGATAGAGATTTTTACATATGCATACATACATACAGACACTATATGCATGCATATACATGTGTATGTCTGTCTATATACATATATTTGATATGTATATATGTACATATAAATGATATATATGTATGCATATATGTATGAGTATGTATATATGTATATACATGTCTTCCTTCATCAGAGTTAATAAATAGCAACCAGAGAACTATATGAAATGCATCATTTTATAAACCCTAGGGGGATATTAGTATGATGTAAGAGCTAGCTCTCCTTATGTATATGGAGAATTAATAAAGATAGATAATATTTTGTCTCATTTTCCTGCATCATTCACCCTTCATCACAGGAAGAAATTATCACATTACTTTTTCCAAACTAGTTGAAAACTCTCATTGGTCAAGTTTAAGGAGTAAGCCAATACTAAGCTATTAATTTTATGTAAAACATATTGTTTATCCTATGAAATGTAATGAAAAGTTACAAGAGAGAGAAAGGAAAAGGAAGTTTTCTTGTGTCTCCATGACTCTTCATTTATTCATTCTTATATTCAGCAAGTACTCATGGAGCTCCTGCCACATACTTGGTACTCTTTTAGGCCCTGCAGTATATGCATAGGAAACAAAGCATCCAGAAGTAGCTATGCTCCTTCACTCTGCTTCCTCCGCACAAATATACAAAACTCATAAGAAATTAACTCATATATATGGACATGGCATTTCATTGTTTTAAAAAATTTTATTGTCATTCAATTTATAATCTAAATCTTTTTACTACTCCACACCACTTAGCCACCTAGTGTCAGGATACCAAATATGGATCATATCGAGCACAATGAAAACTTTATTTTGGGGGCCAGTGGAGGATATAATGAAGTTGTTTTAGCCTTCATAGATGTCCAAAAAAATTGTTCTGAATATGAAAGATTCAGTAATAAGGCATTCAATGAAGTTTAAAACATCTTCATGTTTCTTTATTTTTTTTCTTTTTAAAATGATAATTCTTCCTAAATAAAGGAACGGACTGACAAGTGATTATAAATAACCCTTAAAAGTCCTTAATGTGATTTAGATTTGTGTATACACCCAAATCTCATGTTGAATTGGAAGAAGATCCTGGTGGGAGGTGATTGGATCACAGGGGCACGTTTCCCCGTTGCTGTTCTCAATGACAGTGAGTGAGTTTTCGCGAGATCTGATGGTTTAAAAGTGTGTGGCACTTCTCCCTTTGCTCTTTCCTTCTCCTGCTGCCATGTAAAGAAGATGTTTGGTTCCCCTTTGCCTTCTGTGATGACTGTAAGTTTCCAAGTCATGACTTCCCAGTCATGCTTCCTGTTAAACCTGTGGAACTGTGAGTCAATTGAACCTCTTTTCTTCCTAAATTACCCAGTCTCAGGTAGTTCTTTGTAGCCGTGTAAGAATGGACTAATACAGTTATTAAAAAAATAGTTACTCTAGAATATATGTGCTTCAGACATTTAGAACTAAAGTAGGAAAATCTTGTCCACTGGCAAATATTTGATGCCACTGGGAATGCTTTTGTTGTTTTTCTGAAAGCTAACGTTATTTTAGTAAAGTATTTGAACCATGGCTCAAGATAACCAAGCCTCTTTTGTTTAGGTTTATATTCATTTACAAATATATGTATTGTTTATTCTTGTATCTCAGCGGTCGTTCAGATTCTTGAAAAGTAAAGCAAAAAGAGCAGAAAAAAATCCTGTCTTTTACTTAGGAAAGACAAATAATAAACAGAATAGCAAGTATTATTTCAAACAAGAGTAAATGATATTGAAATAGGCAGATAATACTGTGACAGGGACATTTGAGCAGAGATCTGAAGGATTTGGGGTCTGTCTGAAAAAGACCATTATGAGAAGAGGGAGAGCAAATGCAAAGTCATGAGTCTAGAGGGTCCCCGATTTGTTTCAAATACAGTGGAGACGCCCATGTGGCTACAGCAGAAAGAACAAAGGTAAAATTGTGAGAGATGAGGTCAAAGCAGCAGATATTAAGGGTGAGGTTCAAATCATATGTAGCTTTTTGTCGTTAGAAGAATTTTTACTTTTATGCTGAGTAAAATGAGGACTTGCCAGAGTGTTTCAGGTGGAGGGACATGATCAGACTGTTTTAGAAGAATCACTTGGAGTTCTGTGCTGAAAATACACTGTGTCTATGGATAGAGGATAATCTGCAATTCATAGGCTTATAGATGGCATTTAAAGCTGTGAAGTAGATTTAATCCTATTATGTCTAGTTATAATGTAGAAAGTCTCAAGTAACTATTGTTTTTATGCTAACAACAAAGCACACTGGAACTACATAGTGATTTTTCCCCTTAATTTTTTATCAATAAAAGAGCTAAAAATGCATAGAGATCATAACTGTTTTAGTTTGACTTAATTAGAGAGATGAAAATGCACGGAAATCTAACAAAACTGTATTTCAAATAAGTACGAGCATTTCTTAGGAGAGAAGAGACAGACACACAGCTACTTTCATCCATGTTGAAGCATTGTGAAGAGAGAGAATCCAAAATAGACAGAAGTTAGTGATTAAATATTGGCCACGTTTTCTCCAAGATTAGTAACCATCGCAAAGATGTTTACCCTCAATACATTTACTCAACATTGTACCAAAATTCCTAGGCAGCATGATATAAGTAAAAGAAATACTACATAGAAAGATTGGAAAAAAAGAAAGAGTAAAACCATTTTTATTTTCACATATAATTGGGTATGTAGAAAACTATGAAATATACAAAAAATTCAAATTAATAAATGCATTGGGAAGGTTGCAAGATAAAATGTCAATATAAAAATCAATTGTATTTTTATATACTGGTCACAAAATATAGAGAAAAACAAAAAGTGATACAATTTACATTAATATATAAAAATGTAAAATGCCAAGAAGTAAATCTAAACAAAAATGGAGTGTAGTAAGACTACTACTGTGAAAATTACAAAATGCAGTTGAGAGAAATTTAAGAAGACCTAAACAAATGGAAAAATATGTTCATGAATAGGCAAACTTTCTTTTTTCCAAATTAATTTTTAAATTCAGCACAGTCTCAGTATAAATCCAGTTAACTTTTTTTTTATTTGTATTTATTTATTTATTTATTATTATTATACTTTAAGTTCTGGGGTACATGTGCACAATGTACTGATTTGGTACGTAGGTATAGATGTGCCATGTTGGTTTGCTGTATCAATCAAATCGTCACTTACATTAGCTATTTGTCCTAATGCTCTCCCTCCCCCAGGCCCCCAACCCCCGACAGGTCCCGGTGTGTGTTGTTCCCCTCCCTATGTCCATGTGTTCTCATTGTTTGACTCTCACTTATGAGTGAGAACATGCAGTGTTTGGTGTTCTCTTCTTGTGCCAGTTAGCTTTTTTTGAAGAATTTGATGGGTGAATTCCAAAATACATATAGAAAATCAAAGCAACTTGAGACAGAAGAAACAGTCTTGAAAAAAAGAAAAAGTTATAGAACTTAGACCATCAAATTTCAAATTTTGTTCTAAAGTTGCAGTAAGCAGTTTACAGGCAGATCAGTAGAATATAAAGAATAGAAAGTCCAGTAATAGAAGCACACATTATATGATTTATAGATTACTAAGCAAGTTACCAACTCAACTAATAGGGAAACATGTCTTTTTAAATTGTGGTAAGCTATATAGAATATAAAATTGACTCTTTTAACCTTTTTTTTTTTTTTCTTTTGGAGACATGGTCTCACTTTGTCACCCAGGCTGGAGTGCAGTGGCAAGATTTTGGCTCACTGCATCTTCAACCTCCAAGGCTCAGGTGATCTTCCCACCTCAGCCTCCCGAGTAACTGGGATCACAGGCACATGCTACCACACAAGGCTAATTTTTTTTTTTTTTTTTTTTTTTTTTTTTTTTTTTTTTTTTTTAGAGAGACAGGGTCTCACTGTATTGCCCAGGCTGGTCTCAAACTCCAGGGCTCAAGCTATCCACCCACTTCGGTCTCCCAAAGTGCTGAGATTACTAACACGAGCCGCTGCACCCTCACTGTTTTAACCATTTCTAAGCATAAAATTTAGTGGCATAGATAGTCACTATCCACTTCCACAACTTTTTTATCTTCCCAAACTGAAACTTTGTACTGACTACAAAACAAATGCCCATTAACCCCTTCCCCCCATTTATTCCCCAGTAACCACTATTCTATTTTCTGTTTCTCTGGATTTAACATTTAACTCTTCTAGGTATTTTATATAAGTGGGATTATGCAATATTTGTCTTTTGTGTCTGGTTAATTTCACTTACAATAATTCTTTTCAGTTCCATTGATGTAGCATTTATCAGATTTTCATTCCTTTTTAAGGCTTAATAATATTGTATGTACCGTGTTTTGTATATTCATTCAACTATCAGTGGGCACTTGGGTTAGTTCCATCTTTTGGTTATTGTGAATAATTTTGCAATAAATATGGGTGCACAAATATCTGTTGGAGACCCTGCTTTCAATTATTTCAGGTATATACACAGAAATGAAATTGCTGGGCTATGTGGGAACTCTATGTTTAATTTATTTATTTACTTTTTTTTTTTTTTGAGACGGAGTCTCGCACTGTCACCCGGGCTGGAGTGTGGTGGCTCAATCTCGGTTCACTTCAAGCTCTGCTTCCCGGATTCATTCCATTCTCCTCTCTTAGCCTCCTGAGTAGTTGGGGCTACAGGTGCCCGCTACCAAGCACAGCTAATTTTTTTTTTTTTTTTTTTAATAGAGATGGGGTTTCACCATGTTAGCCAGGATGGTCTTGATCTCCTGACCTCGTGATCTGCCCGCCTCAGTCTCCCAGAGTGTTTGGATTGCAGGCATAAGCCACGGCTATGTTTAATTTTTTAAGGAAATATCATATTGTTTTGTACAGAGACTTTACCATTTGACACTGCCATCAGCAATATACAAGGGTTGCAATTTCTCCATATCCAATGACAACAGTTGTTAATTTTTATTATTTTCTTTTAGTAATAGCCATAATAATGTGTTAGTTAGGTTGGGCCTCCATAACAAAATACCACAGACTGCATGTTTTAAACAACAGAAACTTATTTTCTCACAGTTCTGGAAGCTGGGTAATTCAGTTTCAGGTAAGGTCTCTCCTTGGCTTGTAGAAAACCAGCTTCTCACTGAATTCTTTCACATGGTTTAGAAAGCATTTCTTTAACACATGAAAACACAAACCTTAATTTTTATCTCACTTTATACAAAACATTTAATTTATATAGACCATAGACCTGAATGTAAAAACTTGCAAATAACTTCTCAGAAAATCAAAGAATAATATTTAAGTAATTTTGGATAGCCTAACATAACTTATGCAGGACACAAAAAGAACTAACTATAAGAAGGAGAAACTTAAATTCCAAAATTAAAAAATGTATTCTGCCTGGCAAAATGACTATTAATAAAATTAAAAGGCAAGTCAATGTTTGAGAAATTTATTCAATGTTCGAGAAATTTATTCAAAATATATATAGTAGAAAAAGCACCTGTACCCAAATCATGTGAAGAGCTTTTAGAAGTCAACAGTAAAAAGACAACTCAATAAAACATGAACAAATATCTTCAATAGATACTTCTCTAAAAAGATTTTAACAGACACTAGAATGAGTAAAATAAAAATGACAAATAATGGAACATATTGACAAGGATATAGAGCAGCTGATCACACATTGCTGATGGTATTATAAAATAGTTCAACAATTTTGGAGAACAGTTTGAAAGTTTGCTGTAAAATTTGTTATATCTACACTATAGCCTAGCTTTTTTGTCCTAGATACTTATTCAAGATAAATAAAAATGTGTCTACAAAACAATTTGGAAAATAGTATCCGCAGCAGCCTTATTAATAAGAATATCTAATTGGAAATAATACAAATTTCCATCAACAGAAGCAATAATTAAAATGCAACATATTTTTGAAATTTAATATTGAGTTATCAAATTGATACCTATTGATACCTGCAACAATATGCATGATTCTCAAAAACATTAAACTGGTTGGGCTCAGTGGCTCACGCCTCTAATCCCAGCACTTTGGGAGGCCGAGGAAGGCAGTCACGAGGTCAGGAGATTGGAGAGCTTCCTGGCTAACACGGTGAAACTCCGTCTCTACTAAAAATACAAAAAATTAACCAGGCGTGGTGGTGGTGGGCACCTGTAGTCCCAGCTACTCCGGAGGCTGAGGCAGGAGAACGGCGTGAACCCGGGAGGCGGAACTTGCAGTGAGCCGAGATCGCGCCACTGCACTCCAGCCTGGGCGACAGAGCCAGACTCTGTCTCAAAAATAAATAAATAAATAAATAAATAAATAAATAAATAAATAAATAAATAAAGTGAGCAAAATAACCAAGACACAAAATAATACACATTATATTCATTGTTATGATTTCTAAACGGCAGAATTATTCTAATACAAGAGAAATAATAAAATGGATTCTTAGCTTTATATTGGGGTAAAAATGAGGGGCTGATCGAAAAGGGAAAGAATGGAACATTCTGGAATGATAGAAATATTATGTATCTTGTTTTTGCTGGTGATTTCCTGGATATACATAATTGCCAAGATTCATCAAATTAATCACTTAAATATGTGAATTTTCTTTTAATTAAATTATACCTTACAGGTAGTGAGAGAAATTCCTTTTTCTTATAGAAAACTATGCTAAGTCCAAGCTTTCTGTGTATAGGTAACAATTATAAATTCCGGACATTATACTAAAACACAACTCTCTGAAGACTCAGAGAAGCAAGTCAAATTAGGCAGAGTTGGAGGAAAGTTAAAATTGGGGGAATTTATTTGATTGAAATGAATTTTCCATCTGTGCAGCTTTATCATGAGAGATACCACAGCTGTGGCTACAGCATGGAATTTCCCCAAATCTTCCTAGCCAGAGGAATCAGGGGAAGAAACCTGGGGAAACTGGGAGTTCCCGGTAGAGTGAGGAGAGAATTTCTAGAATGAAGAGAACTGGAGAAAAAGAATCTCAGATTTGGTGCCCACTATGTATCTGGCTAAATCCTGAACTATTCATCTTATGGGAAGATGGATATTCCAGTTGAAGTCTGAGCCATTGCCTACCCTAGTAATGGCAGAGTAAACAAACTAAGAAATTAATCATTTGCCAAAACAAAAACATTAGCACACTTTAAAGGAATATAAGTGAATCTATATTTGCTACTACATAACATTCATGATGTCTGAGATACAATAACAACAATTTTAAATCATAAAGAGTTGGAAAAAAGCAACCTGTTCTCAAGGGAAAAAACAACAATAGATTCCAACTAATACACGACCCACATGTTGAAATTATCAAGCAAGGACTATCAAGCAGATATTATTATGATGCTCAATGATGGAAAAGCAAATGTACTAGTATTAAATTTAAAATATGGAAATCTTAGGGAAAATATGCATGTGAATATGAAAGTAAACTAAATACAAATTTTAGAGCTTAAAAATGTTGGAACTAAAGAAAAATACATATTACGGTCTTAAGAAAACAAGGGATGTGACGGAGAAAATGACTAGTGAATCTGAAGATAAATTAATAGAAATAATTCAAGTAGATAAAAAAGAGAACAAGATATATTAAAACTTAACAAACTCCAGGAACCTGTTGAACAATGATCTAATTGTTCAAAATGTCTAATATATGTGTATTTGGAGAGTCAGAAGGAAAGGAAAAGGTAAATGTAGCAAAAATAAATTATTTGAAGAAATCATGGAATAAATTTACAGATTCAAGAAGCTCAGCAAACCCCAAATAGAATAAATACAAACAAAGACATGTCTAGGTTTAGAGGCAACACTGATGCAAACGTGTGGAGTTTCTATCAGGAACCACAGAAGCCAGAAGTCAGAGGACGCAGAAAAAAAAAAAAAAAAAAATTGAAAATTTAATGCTTATTTATGATTAAAATTCTAAGCAAACAAGGAATAGAGGGGATCGTCCATAACTTGATAAAGGACATCTACAAAATATATAATAATTAATATTGAACAACTTCCCCACCCCAAGATTTGGAACAAGGCACAAAGGTCTGATGTCACTTGTTCTATTCAATATCTTATTAGAGGTCCTAGCCACTATAATAATGCAAGAAAAAAAAAGTTAAAACAATAAAAATGTAGGAAGGAAAATATTCTCTGTAGGTGGATGACAGAATTGTTTAGATAGCAAATCTTAAGGAGTCTACCAAAAACAAACAAGCAAACAAATAAAAAGTATTACAATTAATAAGTTAATTTAACAAGATCATGGGATACAAGTTTAATATAAAAAAGAATTACTTTATGTATAAGAATTAAGCAATCACGAAATAAAATTTTAAGGTACCTGTTTTTCATTAGCTACAAAAGCATAAAATACCTAGGAATGAATTTAACAGTTTTGCAAAATCTTTTTACTGAACACTACAGAGCTCTACTTAGAGAAATTAAAGAAGACCTAGACAGTCTGTGTTCATCAACTGCAACACAGTATTGTTAAGATGCCAATTCTTTACAAATTATCTATCAATAAAATCAAGTGCCAATCAAAAATCAAATATAATTTTGTGAATGAAGTTGACAAATTTATTCTAAAATTTATATGAAAATTCAATTTAGATTACCAAAACAAGTTTAAAATTAAAAAAGATAGTTGAAAGACAAGCTACCTGATTTTAAGATTTAAATTAAACCTATAGTAATCAAGAGACTATGGAATTAGTGAAATGATAGGCATAGAGGTCAGTGGAATATAAAAAACAGAACTCAGAAATAAACCCACGTATACACAGTACTGAAGATATATATCTCCAGAAACATGTATATACACACATAAATATATATATACACACACACGTGTGTGTGTGTGTGTGTGTGTGTGTGTGTGTATTTTCCCCTAAGGATTGCCCCTGTATCTCCAGAAATTAGAGAAAAATTAGCTGAGAAATTTGGAAAATGTGAAAAAAATATAAATCTGCAAGCATTAAGCTTACATAAAGATGAAATTTGAAGAACTCTACTAACATCAAATCAAGAGAAAGAACAGAAAACACTAACACATGGTTGTTAAGTTTAAAACCAACATTTGCATGAACTGGGTCCAGAGCATGTAGGAAAAAGGCAGTCACAATGTTTGTAGCAGTCGCCATGTTTTATTTGTGGGTCTGTAGTCCCATCTACTCATAATGGTGAATCATTGCAAATAAAATAACTGTTGATAAGTTTAAATACGTGGTATGCTTTTTGAAAGTATACACCTATGAGTGGTGTTTCCAAGAACTTACATATTTTGGGAGAAGAGTAAGTCTTTAAATTGGCAATTTCAGCAAGCCATTTTGTATAATGCAGTAAACTTGCTAGGAGATCCAAATGTTACATTATTCAAATGCTATCCAATAAAGCCTGCTGGTGTTTTTCAGTGTTTGAATATCCATTATAAGCTATAATTCTTTATAAATACTATAAAAGAAAATATTGCAAAGATAAGAAGATGTTATTATGGAATACTTTGTCAATACTTTTAGAAACTGTCTTAAATTCTGAATCATCAAAGCAATATTACTTTTTATGGCAAAGCTAAATAAAGGCAAGCAGAAAGCAGTTTCATAAACTAAAATAGAAACAAGTTTATGTGTTGGTGACAATTTTCCATTGATCTCTCATGTGTCCACATGTCAAGATAATAGCTCATTTGCTCCAAATAGTATTTTAAGTGTTTAAATACACAAGTTTCAGGGAAGATAGAGATATCTCTCCACAAAGGATTTACTTACATCTCAGGATATTAAACATAAAAATGTCTCTCACCTCTTCGTTGGTGCATGTGATTATACTCAAGGGTAACACGATTAATGCTTCTCTCTGAAGGGGAGAACAGGCAGATTTGCCAATGGCCTCCTATATAATAATCAAGCCTTTCTAATATCAGGGATTCTCTCTCCTAACATACTCCATTGTGTATATAGACAACAGTCACCCCTCATCACATCATCCCCTAACAAAGGAACTAGGGTAACTGACACAGCAGTGCTACTCTGGCTTCTGCTATTGCTCTGAATAACAAGCTGTCTTTTATCTCTAACCCAGGATTCTCATGTCTTCTGACGTATATGAAGCAGTGCCAAGCTACCTTGTTAGATGCAAGCACTACAAAACCTCAGACCTTTTACATTTTCTCAAAATATAAACATGTATCCTAAAATTTTAACTTGAAAGTTGTTTTCAATTTTTTTTAGAAGAAGAGAATTTGGAAAGAAGACTGAGAAAGAATAGCCAATGAAGTAGGGGTTCTACCAAAAGAGAGTGGTTCCATACAAAATCAAGTTAAATGAGTTACACTCTGTAGAATGTTGTTGGCAAACAAATAAAATGCGGGAGGAGATTTGACTATCAACTGTATTAGCATAGGAGCCATTAGAGACTTTAGCAAGAGCTCTTTCAGTGGAGTGGTAGAAATCAAAGTCTATCCAGGGTGTGTTCCAGAGAGAAGAGCAGAGAGGAGCTGAGATGGCAAGTATAGATATCCTCATTTTAGAAGAAGGAGAACAAGAGTCAGGAAATTTAGAAAAAAATATCCTTAAAACCTCACTAGTCAGTAATGATGCTGAGATTATCTGGTGCTGTTGGCTCCCATTCTCTTTCCATTATAAGGTGTAGCCTACCATACAGAAAGTCAGAGCTGTCAGGGTCTTAATTTTCTTGACAGATGAGAATTTAGAAGTCATTTGTGAATTAATAGCACTATTCTGAATCATGATTGAGATGGACTCTACATTGGCCAGCTATACTTTTATGTAAATGAAGATATATTAGATTTAAAATGATGGCTAGGTGATTTAGATTTCAATTGACTCTGAAAATTTAGGGTTTATTGCCCAGGGAAAGCTCTAATTCTCATATATTATGATTGACTGACTGCTCTTTTGTTATGGGAATATAATTTGATTTTAGTCAGGTTTTACAATGGAATTTAGCTTTATTCTTATTTTTTTTTAAATGTACGTAGTATCTATTTTGGTCCTTGCATAAATTTTGTGCCAGAATGGCCATCTCAAACCACACAGCTGCTCTCAAATTTCAGTGAATTTTGATTAATGCAGCATCTGCCCTGTCCGTCTTGTGCTTGCCCATGTATTAATACCCAGCTTTGTATGGTTCCAAGAGTCTCTCAAGCATAGAATAAATAAGTTCCAACGACTTAGAACCTTCTGCTTCAGCTGATTGTAAAAGTTTTTTTGTTGTTGATATTTTCTCTTTTTTGGCTAGTTTAAAATTTCTCCTGTTCTCTCAGAACAGGTAAAATAATCAATGGTTAAAATATGTATTTCAAAAAGGTTAGTGTTTCTGTTTCTCTCCAAGAAACATAAGCTTCCTCTTTAGGAAAAAATAACTGGTTTTGAAACCATTTATAGCTAGATATTACAACAGGAGTTTTATGTCAGCTCATTAAAATGGTTTCCATTTCACAGGGAGCTGAAATACACTATTTTGAAGTTATTCTAAAAATCAGAGTTACACATTTTAATTGTATTATATTACATTTTGCTAAGTATATATTTTTACTACATACTTTAAAACAATTCAAAGCTAAAAATATTTATAAAATATGATTTTCCTTAATGAGATTTCTATCCAAAGAGGCGCAAAGCAAAAGAATAAAGAACACTGCTAACTTTAATCTTCTACAAGAGAGATTCCATGTGAGCGTTACATTTTAAAAAATCAATCAGAAAAATAAATATTGCTGGGTCAGAATAATTTAAGGACATACTAATTTCAGCCTTAACTTTGTTTTTCCATCATATATCCTCTTGCTTGTTCTAAGAATTTTGCTGCAGGCCAAGAGCCAGTTATCAATAGACTACATGGCACTCTGGTTTTTCTCTTTCAATTTTCTCTCTAACTTTATAGGACTATATGAGACTAGAGAGGTGAGTGGTCAAGGCATCCAGGAAAAGAGAAAATCTCTCTAATTTTCAGAGAAAGAGTTCTGTATGTGGATGGTATGGCCCATGTCTTTTCATTTCCCTAGATTGGCAGCATATCCTCCTGGTGGGGAGAAGTTTGTATGTAGCACCAAGGCAGTATGATCCCTAGGTATAAGTGTCCCAAGCCTCAGCAAAAAATCATGGAATATGAGAAACTGACAAACTTCAATCCCAAAGATAAGTCTTAGGCAAGAATTATGTCAGCATGGGAGATCATATCATCTCGGATGCTCTAAAAAAGTTCCTGCAATGACAAATTGAATTTCACTAGCCAGGAAATATAATGGCTTAGAGTCTGATATAATCAGATTTCAAGAAAATAAATTATTACGACATTTCCTATATGAAGTGTCTCTAACGTGTTAAGTATAATATTGAAAACTGTTATTAAATTACAAGTTAAATTTCACACATGAAACTTTGTATGCAATAACAGATCAAATATTTTATTCTCATTTCATATAACCTTCACAATAATCACATGAATAGAGATAATCATTCTCCATTTAAAAACTTTATAAAATTATACTCAAAAAACTAGATTGCTTATCTAAGAGGGAAAGAATGATATTCAAATTCTGTCCAATTCCTGTCTTTCCACTATATACTACAGTTTCAAGAAGATACTTTTATTTTAGGAAGTAACCACTATATCACTTCCTCACAAGGGACTTCTTTTTTTTTTTTTTTTGAGACGGAGTCTCACTGTGCCCCCCAGGCTGGAGTGCAGTGGCCAGATCTCAGCTCACTCCAAGCTCCACCTCCCGGGTTCACGCCATTCACCCGCCTCAGTCTCCCGAGTAGCTGGGACTACAGGCGCCCACCACCTCACCTGGCTAGTTTTTTGTAATTTTCAGTAGAGACGGGGGGGACTTCTATTAGAGTAATAATGCTACCTTTTCTTTGAATATTTCATTCTATCTTACCTCTAAGAGGAGGCCGAGGGGTCCTTTTAGACTTTGTTTCTGAGCCAATCAACCTGCCTATAGAACACACACGTTTTGTGATACCCTTTCTCTTAAGTTAAAGGAGACAACTGTTTGGAGGTCTTATGGTTTCTCAGCTCTGACTGAGACCAAATGGGCAACTTAATTCTTGAGTCCAGAGTTGGAAAGACCATGCACATCCTATCAAGGTTGTTGGTTTTTTTTTTTCCAGTAATATAACTCATATTTTTATCTCTTTCTTTTGAAAATGTGTGCTCATTTTTTCAATTATTTCCAAACTTATAAAGGTAGAGAGGTCTTTGTTGGTCCCCATCAAAGTCTACCTTCTGTGCTTGAGTAGCAACTTTCAAATTCCTGTACTTAAATTCACTCAGCAGCTCTTCATGTGGACTCATTTGGCTGAAAATGGTAGCAATCCAAGTCAATCTAAAGTTGATTAGAAGAAAAAGGATAATGAATAAGATCAGAAGATAGTTTAGGGTGCAAGCAGGTATCGGGAACACTGAAATCATGAACTTGAATCTTCTGGTCTTTTATCTGGGTTTATTTTTATGTTGCCTTCATTACTTTCCCCACATGGTGAGTAACATGACCATAATATTCCTGATACTTATTTTTCTTTTTTTTTTTTTTTTTTTGAGATGGAGACTTGCTCTGTCATCAGGCTGCAGTGCAGTGTCACGATCTCGGCTCACTGCAACCTCTGCCTCCCGGGTTCACACCATTCTCCTGCCTCAGCCTTCCAAGTAGCTGAGACTACAGGCACATATCACCACACCCAGCTAATTTTTGTATTTTTGGTAGAGACAGGGTTTCAGTATGTTGGCCTCGATCTCTTGAACTTGTGTTCCACCAGCCTCGGCCTCGCAAAGTGCTGGGATTACAAGCGTAAGCCACCATGCCAGGTCAATGCTTAATTCTTTACTTCTGACTTACAGGACTCATAACTGCAGACATAGTTGCTATCTATACTCATTATGTTCAGAAAAAAATCCCAAGAAAAATACTGACTATTCCAGTTTCATTCAGACACTAGACTGAACTAAGTGACTAGGACAATTAAATTTTATAAGAATATGACCATGCCAATGGTGGCAGTCATATAAATCAGGGAAAAACAGACAATGCAAGAGTAAGTCATGCTGGTTGCTCTGCCTGACATAATCTTCCCATATATGTGTGTTTCTTTCTCCTGCTCTCTCTCATTTAATTCAGTTCTTTTCTCTGCTCATTTCACATTGAAGAGGCTTCCCCGACTACCCTAATTGAAACAACACCTCTCCTTCTCTAGGTGTTTACTCTGCATTACCTTTCAAATATAATACACCCAGCATAGAACTAACATATAATGACTGCTCAACAAATATTTGTTGAACAAATTGATGAAACAACATAGAAGAGGAAGAGAAAGAGGAGGGGAGGATCACAGCATCACAAGTAGGTTTCTCTTGTACTTACTAATCATGTTCCTCTATAACTTTGTCACACTCGGAATGCAACATTGTCTCAACTTCTCTGCAAAGAGACCAGTTTTCTTCACTTTCTCAGTGAAATATTTTAAAATTAAAATCTTTGCTTCTGTGATTTTGCCACTACACTTGAAATGCTATCTTTAATAAATATGAAGATATATTTAAATAAAATATTAGTCATTTGGACTGATACATGGAATTTTATTAAGAATCAAAGTTGTATTCCTAGGTATTTTATTCTCTTTGTAGCAATTGTGAATGGGAGTTCACTCATGATTTGGCTCTCTGTTTTTCTATTATTGGTGTATAGAAATGCTTGTGATGTTTGCACATTTGATTTTGTATCCTGAGATTTTGCTGAAGTTGCTTATCAGCTTAAGGAGATTTTGGGCTGAGACAATGAGATTTTCTAAATAAAACAATCATGTCATCTGCAAATAGAGACGATTTGAATTCCTCTCTTCCTATTTGAATATGCTTTCTTTCGTTTTCTTCTTTTCTTTTTTTTTTTTTTTTTTTTTTTTTTTTGAGATTGAGTCTCACTCTATTTTCCAGACTGGAGTGCAGCGGCATGATCTCCGCTCACTGCAACCTCCACCTCCCTGATTCAAGTGATTCTCGTGCCTCAGCCTCCCAAGTAGCTAGGATTACAGGTATGTGCCACCACACCCAGCTAATTTTTGTATTTTTAGTAGATGCAGGGTTTCACCATGTTGGCCAGGCTGGTCTCGAACTCCTGACCTCAGGTGATCCACCCACCTCAGCCTCCTAAAGTTCTGGGATTACTGGCATGAGCCACCACACCCAGCCGAATACCCTTTATTTCTTTCTCTTGTCTGATTGTTATGGCTAGAACTTCCAATACTATGTTGAATAGGAGTGGTGAGAGAGGGCATCCTTGTCTTGTGCTGGTTTTCAAAGGGAATGCTTCCATCTTTTGCCCATTCAGTATGATATTGGCTGTGGGTTTGTCATAAACAGCTCTTGTTATTTTGAGATATGTCCCATCAATACTTAGTTTATTGAGTGTTTTTTAGCATTAAGGGGTATTGAATCTTACCGAAGGCCTTTTCTGCATCTATTGGGATAATTATGTGGTTTTTGTCATTGGTTCTGTTCATGTTATGGATTACATTTATTGATTTGTGTATGTTGAACCAGCCTTGCATCCCAGAGATGAAGCCAACTGCATAAGCTTTTTACAGTGTCATCATCCTCAGTAAACTAACACAGGAACAGAAAACCAAACACCTCATATTCTCACTCATAAGTGGGAGTTGAACAATGAAAACACATGAACATAGGAAGGGAAACATCACACACCAGGGCCTGTAGGAAGGTGTGGGGCAAAGGGAGGGATAGCACTAGGATAAATAGCTAATGCATCTGGGGGTGAAAACCTAGATGACAGGTTGATGGGTGCAGAAACCACCATGGCACATGTATACCTATGTAACAAACCTGCACGTTCTACACATGCATCCCAGAACTTAAAGTATAACTTAAAAAAGGATCAAGTGGTTATTGAATATGGATATTATTTAAATAAGTAATATTCCAATTATTAAAAGTAATTTACCTGAAAAATTAAACTCTTTTTTTTTTTCTTCCAAAGACATGAAGAGACACTTTATTGCCCTAAATCAACTAAAACATGAGAGTAAATTTTAGGTTCTCTTGCCACCAAAAGAAAACACGAGTAACTGTGAGATGAAGGGTATGTTAATTTAGTTGGTTTTCATGACCATTTTTTTGTGTATGAGCATGTCAAAACCTCATATTACTCAACTTAAATATATACTATAAAAACATATAACATCTCCAAAGGCAGAAGCATAGGATACATATACAAGAGAGGAAGGTGGTAACACTGTAGCTGTTGTTGCTAACAATTGATGATGATGATGATGACAGTAATGATTATTTGCTGCTGTTGCTAGTGATCAATGATGATGATAGCAGTAATGATTATGACTAGTTTATTTACAATTTCAATCGAGACTGTCTGAAAAACTTAGAAAATGTATTTGCTATATATAAGTTGTAATTGGTTATCTACTACGATTTAATAAAAATGTTAATTAGGTTTTCCTCTTTTCTTTGGAGTGAGGCAGGGAGGGACATTACAATCTTTTAAACGAATAAGGCTTCAAGAAGTAAAAGGTGTTTTAGAGAGTGGAGTATTTCTTCAATCTTGGCAGCATCAATTAAATGTCATCATGAAAAACATTAATCCAAATTCATTTTTTTTTAGCATCAGCAGTTTTCCAGCTTGTGTTACTGCCTATTCAAATGAAGTTCTATCAATCTTTTAATTCATTCCCCTCTTCTGTGCCTTTGACATAGTACTGCTGTCACAGAATTATCTTTTTGTTAGAAATAAAAATAAAACACACAAGAAAGATATATAGAAAGGTGACTTCATGTGTAGCTTTTTGAATTAAAATTTTCATGTTCCAGGTGTGTTCTGAATATTTTCACAAGTAAACAAAATTCTTCCACAGTTGTCATTCCTAAATGTCCACATAGAGACTTCAATCCTTTCACGCAGATGAGTTTGGAATATCAAGCCTTTTGCTTCACATATTGTTTCTAAAACATGTCAGGTAGTGGCAGGTCCTGGCTAAAGCAGGTTATGACTGTTATGGTGATGCTGCAGAGAAGGAGGACAAAAAAGAAGATTGGGGCAGAAAACTGCCTGCCACACAACAGCATGGGGCTAACAGGTCAGGAGTCAGGACTCAAAGATTTACTGGCTGTGTCACGTGGCTCTTCACTGACCTAGAAAGGCTTGAAGTAACACTGAAATGAGGGGTGAGTGAGGCAACACAGAGAGAGCAGTTTGCAGGTGTAAAGGAGCCCTACTAATGTTATTTAGCAATCACAAACATAGTGCTTGTTCTAGGACAGGCACTGTTTTCAGCTTTATGTGGAAATCTTGCGGCATTATCTACTGGGTACTATTATTTCCATTCTTCAGAAGGAGTAACTGCAGAGGTTATGTAACTTGCCTGTGGTTACACAGCTGTGGCTTTGGGATTCAGTTTAGCTTCAGAGTCACTTCTCGTTAAGACAGGCACTATGCTATAGTGTCTCCCATTGTTGTTAACTGTGACTTCAAGCTATAGAGCCTCACAGTTTTCTAATCTGAGAAACGAGGGTGTTCTATTATGTTATTTCCAAGGGCTCTTTCAAATGTAACAGTAAATAACTCAAAGCCAGTGTAGTGGCCCAGGAGGGCTTCACTTTCAAGCTTGCCAGGTTTAGAAGAATCTAGAGAATGGCGTAGTATCGGGACATGGAATCTGTCCTGCTTAAAGATTCCCTGATCTGCTCATTATTTCGTGGATTTGAAGGCTCTGCTTGCCTCCTTGAATGACTTTGCATCCCTCTCATTTGCTGAGAGTTATGACAATATTGGATTACTGGTGGAACCAAGAGCATCACGTACTATAAACACACTCTTCCAGACCAATGGCTTTACTGAGGGAGTGATGGAGGAGGTGCCGTGAAGGAAGGCAGACCTCATTCTCTCCTACCATCTACCAATTTTCAGACCTATAAGGCACATAACTTAGAAAATCTGGAAAAGAGCTCCTGGTAATCCAGGGTCTGGAGAACGAAGTTGGTATGTGTTTTCCTCACATAGCCTATGATTAATTTTTTTATTCCTCCCATATAGAATGCAATGCAGGGAGTCTGCAACTGGTTGGCTAAAGAGCTTGGAGCTTGGACCTCCAGGCTGATGCATCCTTTCAAAGCTTCCAACTACTCTGCAGAGAGAACCCACCGAAGACCTGGACAAAGTCATGTCTGCAGTGAAAAAAAGTTGTGAATATTTCTTTTACTTATTTGTCTGCTGGGATTGATGATGATAAACAAACATGGCTCAGTCTCAATTATACTCAGAAGACTTTGATGCAGGTGGTGGCTTTTCTCTCCCAGAACATAAAATGGCATCAAAAGACTGAAATTATGGACTAGAGAAGCCTTTGCTTCCACATACTGGAATGGGATGGTTGTGCATACTGGATGAATCTATCTCCCTGACAACCATGACAGAGCAAATCAAAAGCCACTTAAAACTATCACATACGTGCTTAGTTCTTAGAGTAGGGAGGACCTTAGAGTTCTAAAGTCAAAGTCATGGCCCTGTGTGCTGGTTCTGGGAGCAGCGTTCTGCAGAGTGTAGAAGCTGATCGTTACCTCCCAGGTGGGATGTCTCATCATAATATTCTGAATGCTGCTTCCTAAGGAAGAAATGTCATCCTTTATGAACTCAGCAACACTGAATAAAACTTTCTTTCTGATATTTGAGATATACTGGATGCTTACTTGAAGAGTAAGATTAATATTATCCTTCAGAGAAAAGCAAGGACCCTCTTTTTATGTAGTATAATGCAGACAGGAACATGAGGATAACAAAATCTACAAATCGATTGGGCACTTTCAGAAGAGTGTCTTAAAAGTTATTATAATTTCTGGTTTGTTACACTGGTTCACCACATGTTTCGTAGCTCATAAGGTAAAAACTGAACTATAACTACCAGGTTAGAGAATAAATATCTATTATAAACTCTAGGAAAGCCTGATTAAAATCTATTCACTTAAAAAATACATCATGAACTGGTGAATATTTTCATCATTCCAGCTTTTTAAATGTGTGCTATAGATGTATTAAATGCTTCTGCAATTTAATCCAGGATATATGATTAGGAGTTGGGTACCAAAACATACACTAGTCTTGATAGACCTGCACTTTCCTTTGTATTTTTTCAAGCTCAATATGATGTCAGTATGTCCATTATCCTTTAAGAAAGTTTCTCAGCCAGGCATGGTGGCTTACACCTGTAATCCCAGCACTTTGGGTGGCCGAGTTGGGCAAATCACAAGGTCAGGAGTTCGAGACCAGCCCTATCAAAATACTGAAACCCCATCTCTACTAAAAATGCAAAAATTAGCCAAGCACGGTGGCCCATGCCTGTAATCCCAGCTACTCAGGAGACTGAGGCAGGAGAATAACTTGAACCCAGGAGGCAGAGGTTGCGGTGAGCGGAGATTGCGCCACTACACTCCAGCCTGGGTGACACAGCAAGACTCCATCTCAAAAAAAAAAAAAAAAAAAAGAAAAAGAAAGAAAGAAAAAGAAAACAAGTTTCTCAATCCATTTCCTTTTCCTGAACTTTTCAATCTTGTACTACTAGGAAATATTTCATATACTTCAGCAAGTGCTAATTCTGTAGACAGTGGGTGTCTATTTCTCCATTTGTGTCAGGCCTGTGACTTAAAGATTGAATTTTCCTTAAGTAGTAATGAAGAAGAGTACGATTGGGTGAGTTGGCACCATTTGAATACTGAAAAAAGTCCTCTAGCAGTACAAAGTATTCCTTTTTTTTTTTTTTTTTTCTTTTTACCACCCAGGACTCCAAACCTTGGTTTTGTTTTAGTACAGGAAATCAGAAATATCTAGAGGAGATTTACGGGCAATAGGGAGAATTTTCAGAGCTATATATTAATTCATTCGTTTGTTATATTCATTCATATGTATATTAATTCATTCTATTTATTGACTGACTATTGTAACACACAAGGCTAAATTCTATAGGGGAGGAATAAAAAAATTAATAAACTATCATGCCAGTTTCAAGAGTACTAATAAGTAGGTTATACACAAGTGAGAAAGTAGAATTTTAGAATCTGTTATATAGTTTCTAAAAAGATACCTTATGGGACCAAATGAAATACTTAGTCCAGACAGATCAGAAAGGGAGAAAGAGAAGTATGTGATATGCATAGCAAGCATGGAAGGGTTTAGTGTAATTGGATGGGTAAGAGTGGAAGAGGTCAACATCTTGGACTAAATGTGTTAAAAAAAATGTAAGGCAGTACTAAAATCTAGAGCAGTCTGTAAAAGGAATACCAGTTGCCTAGACAGTAGTTCTTGGAAATTGTGGCAAGATGAGCTAAGAAAATTTAAAGAAAAGCAATTATGGTTACATAAATACAGCAGGAGTCAACAATGTGCCCATTAACATGACAATTGGAAAACAAGAATCAAGAGCTACTTGGAGATCCAAATAGGCAAGATAATGATTTTCAGCAGAAGCGTGGTATTAAATACAAAGTTTGGTATCAGGGGAGGACTCAAAGTTGTAGCTAACAAGACTGGCTTGAATAAGTCGCAGCTGAAGTCCTAAATATGGTAAGGAATGAGGCTGATTATCATCATGCACACTAAAATGCAAGAGAATAAAATAGGGGAAAGATGGTAGTGAAAAATAAAAATGAATCTCAGTCACTTAAGTGTGATAAATAGTTGGAAATAAATACAAATAAAGATCATTGATGCTAAGCAATCTGGATATGAGTGGTGTTAACTTTCCTGTTCTCTGGTGCACGACTAAGGCTGGTATATATCCCAGCTCTTAAGATAAAGCTGATCTTTTCCATGACAGTCCAAGCTTCAGCTATAGGGAATTGAGGAAAGTTGAAACCATGAAATAACAGAGTTCCATCAAAGAGGATCTATAAAAAAACATGGATTATGCCTTCCCAGCATGTATTATCTAGCCCTCCCCACAACTTTTCCCATTCTAACCAAATCCTAATTTTGATGCAAGATACACTCCTCCGCTGTGTGACTCCAGAGAAGTTGAACTCATTCTCAACTCTAGGAATAGTTCTGAATTAGTTGGAGCCAATCAATGGCTGGCAATCCCCAGAATTGATCCAAAGGATCCAACACAATCTATGTTGGACGTGACCAAGAAAGAATGCCTATTGGAGCTACCTGAAGGCCACAAGGATGAATCAAATATTCAAAATAGTAAAATGGTAATATGAGGAAATAAATTACTTAGTAACATCGAGTCATTGTAAATAAACTTACTCAACCTCTGAACTTTTAGACTTGGGACATAATAAATATCTTTATTAATTCAGTTTGTTTTTAATATATATTCTTACTATTTAATGTCATTTGTGTTCGGGTTTTTTATTCTTGCAGTCAAAAGCATGCTCATTGATTTTCCAGGTTCATTGGTGAGTCAAGTGGTTAATAGTAAATAGTAATAATGTACACGATTTATCTTCTCTTCCTGAATCTAAGATTCCCCTTCCCATCCAACACTATTTGTTTCACCCTGTTTGATCAGCTCATCAACTTTTGAAAAATGTTCCCTTCAGATTTTAGAACAATTTTTCCTAATCTAGTTAAAGGCTCACAAATATAATTGCCTTTGAGGCCACATTAAGTAATGAAATGTGTGGCCAAAGGTAAGAGAATAGACTATACTTTCAACTTCAGGTTGAATTTGGGGGGCCACAGACAGCACTTTTCAAATGAAAAAAAAAAAAACCTGATAGAATAGAATACAATAGATCAATCAGAACATACACCAAAAATGCAGTAAGCATTAAATAGTGTGTGCGTGTATGTGTGTGTGTGTGTGTGTGTGTTTAACAGAGAGAGGGTTTGGGTAGCAATGCAAAATGTGTCTCTTATTATAGAGACACATGCACATAAATGTTTATTGCAGCACCATTCACGATAGTAAAGACATGGAATCAACCCAAATGCCTACCAATGATAGACTGGATAAATAAAATGTAGTACATTTATATTATGAAATACTATGCAGCCATAAAAAGGAACAAGATCATGCCCTTTGCAGGGACATGGATGGAGTTGGAAGCCACTATCCTTAGTAAACTAATGCAGAAACAGAAAATCAAACACTGTATGTTCTCATTTATAAGTAGGAGCTGAATGATGAGAACACATGGACAGCTGGCAGAGAACAACACACACTGGCATCTGTTTAAGGGGGGTTAGGGGGATGGAGAGTGTCAGGAAGAATAGCTAATGAATGCTGGGCTTAATGCCTAGGTAATGAGTTGATCTGTGCAGCAAACCACCATGACACACATTTAGCTATGTAACAAGCCAAAACGTCTTGCACGTGTACCCCTGAACTTAGAAGTTGAAGAAAGAAAAACAAATATGTTTCACACTGGACACTTTCACAATTTGAAAAATACTGAAGCAGATAATATGCTCAATTTAAAACTATCACATTGAAAACAAATACACAAAACACTATCCTAGGGAAAAAAAAAAAATTAATGCAGGTGCAACTCAGCCTAGATACAACCATCTTGTAACTCCAAGTGGAATTGTGCATGTATAATACTAATATTTATTTATTTACTTATTTGTGAGATGGAATCTCACTCTGTCATCCAGGCTGGAGTGCAGTGGTTCATTCTCAGCCCACTGCAACCTCCACCTCCTGGGTTCAAGCGATTATCCTGCCTCAGCTTCCCAAGTAGCTGGGATTACAGGAGTGCACTACCATGCCTAGCTAATTTTTGCATTTTTAGTAGAGACAACTTTCACCATGTTGGTCAGGCTGGTCTTGAACTCCTGAACTCAGGTGATCCTCCCACCTCGGCCTCCCAAAGTGCTGGTAATACAGGCGTGAGCCACTGCACCAAACCACTAATTTCTGTTTTAATTAAAGTTGATCAAGAATATATAATTTGGGATTGAATTACACTGAACTTACCAGTTTTCATTAAATTTCCACCACAACTTGAACTTACTGAGATAATTATACCTCTATTACCAAATCACCTTTATTTATATGGCTCCATTTTTCACTTTTTCCTTAAATATTTTTCAGATCTTATCACCAGGTCATGACTTGATAATCTTCGATAAAATCCTGTCTTGTCAAATATGGAACATCAGATTGTTTTTACTACTTTAAAAGTAAGATAGCTATCAAAAATGTGTTAAGATATTTTGAAGGCCACATTATGTACCAAAAGTTCCTGATCTCCTGAATTATTTCCTTTCAGTGAATATACCCCGTTTCTTGCCCACAGGTAACCTGAAAACAGATATCTTTTTCTTCCTTTAAAAGAAAACAATGTGCATTGAAAATGTTTATCTAATATGCATTTTATAACCATAAAAAATCTGTAAATTCCCAAACTAAACTCTCATGAACATTATAATTCATGAATTTTATTTCCAGTAGCATTTTAAATCAAACATTTGAAATATCTAATATAATAAAAATCAATTTATACTAGAAAATTTCAAAAATAGTCTCTGAATCTGCTCCCTTACTAAATGAGAAAATACTTGTAGCCTAGTAAGAAAATATCTTACTTTTGTTTTATTATAAAATCTTAAAAATTAGAAGAAACAATATACTTGAGAAACAGAATCATGAACTCATCATACCAAAGTGTTTCTTTTCTTTTCATGACAATTTTTTTTTTTTTTTTGCTTTCTCATTTTAGTAGAGTCAATTTTCTCCATTTGTAATTCTCAAAATGCATTGGTTTCATTTTTGTATATGTACACACAAACACCCTCACATATAAATACCAAATTTAGAAGAATGAAACAGTTAGATAAATTTAAGAAACTGAAAGAATGGAAATAAAGACCAGTTACCACATTTTACAAATGCTCTTCTGAACACCACCTCTGACCATTCACCTCTATATACTATCCCAAATACTTCATGCCACTTGGTCTACAAGGTCTTCCTCTGGAATTCTGAAGCAATCAATGCTAATATTGTCATGAAGATGGATCCTGTTATCACCATTTTGGAGTCAGCATGGTGGCTCACGCCTCAATCTCAGAACTTTGGGAGACTGGCGGGGAGGCTGATCACCTGAGGTCAGGAATTCAAGACTATCCTAGCCAACATGGTAAAACCCAATCTCCACTAAAAATACAAAAAAATTAGCCAGGTGTGGTGTTGTGTGCCTGTAGTTCCAACGTCTTAGGAGGCTGAGGCAGGAGAATTGCTTGAATCTGGGAGGTAGAGGTTGCAGTGAGCTGAGATTGCACCATTGCACTCCAGCCTGGGTGACAAGAGCGAAAATCTGTCTCAAAAATAAAATAAAATAAAATAAAATATAAAATAAAATAAATAAAATAATAAAATAAAATAAAATATAAATAAATAAATACATGAATAAATGTGCTTGGACTTGAACCTTTTCTTAAAAAATTATCTTTGTTTTTCTCACATTTATTTTTTTGATGCTGGAGGGTCCTTGAGTGATGAGGCTGTTTTATTAATCTCTTGATAATAATGCTTCTGTTTCATCTGGCTGAGACATACTGCCATGGTTTTCTATTTCTTGAGAACATGTGAAATCTGGGAAATACCTCATTCCCTGCACTGATTATTCTGGCTCTAATTTTTGCTCCAGCCTACTGCTTCCATCCTGTTTTTTTTTTTTTTTTTTTTTTTTTTTTCTTCTCATGCGTTTTCTGTTCCTTTCTTCCTCCTAAACTTTCTTTACTCTTTTTCAGGCTCATCTTTCATTTTCATTAGAATGAGAAGTGCTTGGAGAGTAAATTCTTTACCGTTCCAGTTTTTTATTTGAATTTGTTTCCCCCTTTTATGGCAACAAAGAGAGTCAATATAAGCTTTGTAGTTTTTCGTCTGCATCTTTAGTCTAATTTTCAATCATTTTTAGTTCTGAGGTCTCTGCTGGCTTTACAATTTTTATCAATCCTTTTAGTCTCTATAGTTTCGTCAGTTCAAAGTTCTCAAAATTTCTTCTGGGACATACCATTTAATGAATGAATTTCTCTATTTCACTTCTGACATGAACACATCTAAAGAAGCCTGAGATGGTGATTCTGATAGAACTTTGCTTGAGGCTTCAGATTTCAGCATCATTTAACTTTGCAAACAATGATGCAAAGGTCTCTAGCTTCTCATCAATCTTCCCAGCCTTTATAATTTGATTCAGACACGTCTTAATCAGGTCAGCTGAATGAAAGAATATATCATCATCACTCTCATAAAAGTCTTCATCTTCTCAGTTCTGGACTTTCTTTTTCTGATATACTGCCTCCTGATGCTGTGGGAATCTCACAGTACAGAGAAACGAACAAGCTTCTGCTGACCACTGCATCTTTGCTTCCTTTTTTCTCTCCTAAGTGAATGGCTTCAACCTGGTGTTCTTTTCCAGATGAATCAAACCTCATCCTGCAGAACCAAGACCTGTCTCTGTCCCTATTCATCAAATTCATATTCTAATTTTTCTCTTCCTTGGTTTAAAAAAAAGTAGAGGGGGTGCTTTGTTTGATTATTGATATAAAAGACCTCCCTTTTCTGTGAAAACTCTTAAGACAGTAAAGTTCTCTTCAGCTTCAGCTTTCACAATATCTTCTCTCATTCTTCATGCACAGTCCATCTCATCGTTTTTACTTGTATTTGTTTTCCTTCCAGTGGTATCCATTTCTTCTTCTAAGTCTTCTACTCACATCTTCTCCAACATCTTTCATTGCTGCTTGTCTAGTTCCTTCAACTATGCTACTGTTCACTTGGATTCAGTCTTTTAGTCTTCTTCTGGTACCTGCAGGTAAAGTGCCAGCATTGCCTCCCAAGCAAAGAGCATGCCCCTCATGGACCCAACAATAAGTGCATTGTAGGATGCCAGTTTTGTGGAAAGTGTCATCCATGGGTGTTTCACAGATCACAGAGCCAGTGGCAAGTCCTTGATGATAGCATTACCTTTCAGGGCCAGACACATACTGCAGCAAGATGGTGCCTCAAAAAGTCAGTGACTCATCCTTTTCAATCTATGGGGTCTAAGGATGATCCTTCTCTTCAGCATTTCCAGGCTATAGGGAGTGATGGATATGCAGCCAGGAAAAGAAACTGCTGTGGGTGGGAAGATGCGGCTGCTCCTATTCTAGGTTCTACTCTCCCCCACTCTCTTGCTAGACATCAGGTTCCCAGGAATCAGAGTATAGCAGCACCACAGGCCATTCCTTCTTTACCTCCTCAGCTTTTGAGCAACTGGTAGCCCTGTGCCTTCCCCTGCACCACCTGGACACCCATCAGGCTGGCTTCTTGAAGTCACCATGGAGTGTTTTGATGCCAGAGAATATGTCTGAGAAGAGAGATCATAACTGATTTTTGTTTCTTCAGTTTTCTCAAAAACAACAGAAATAAAAACATCAAAATCAGAGCTTATGTTCATTTGGTAGTGTCATGCAAGACATACATATAATATTTTTTCCCAAGGATAGAGTTTGATTTGGCTTTTTCAGAATATTTCATATGTAATATTTCAGACTGGAAATCATTTGGCCCTTAAAACTCTTTTTGTGTAGCATTTATCCTTTGTAATGGGATTAAGATATTTAAATAAAGCTAGCATGTTGGGCTTTAATACAAAGTAAGGGCTATGAGGCAGAAAAATAATTATTCTTTATTTATATTTTATACAAATGATACCAATCCCATTCAATTAACATAAAATATAATCTTAAAAATGTAAATAGTTATTTAAACTTGATATATGAGAACAAAAGTGTGATCTTTTCTATTGACATCGTTGGTATGAGAAGATGAGGTCTTTTCCCAGCCCCCATATGGGAAACTAGTACTATGAAGCTGTCTCTTAAGTTAAAATGTAGTTAGTTAACATGATTTATTATTAGTTTCTATGTAGGGGAAAGCTAGCTATGAGGTTTTATCAGAAGCATTAGTCTTAAACTCATTCTGATGGCTATTCCAAAAAATTAACCGTGTTTTCAATTTTTGCTCACAGCCTATACAACCCGTAAGAAATCAGAGGCAGAGACGCTAAGGAGATCTGCTTTAAGCTTAGACAGGATTTTGTCGGCACTTTCCCTTGCTCAGTAACACTCTTTTATAACCACTTCACAATGAGGCAAACGTCACATACAAATTCCGAGCAATTGAGCCTCCCGGAACAGCAGATGGGTGAAGGAAGTGTCCTTGGATGATGTCCCTGAAGCCAGTGGAAACAGCCTGCCGCTATGGGGCTGTGTGTGCCTGTGAGAATGCATGCATGACCAAGTGTGCTGCAGTGGCTCTGTGATGATGGGGATCTCCACCATGTAACTCCACAAGCTCAAGTTTGCAGGACTCAGCCAGGAGGCCAGGAATCTATCTCTGCTCACTTGCATTCACAAGGTTAACAGTGCATTCACAGGTTAACAGTGTTTACAATGTAGTATCTTTCTCCTTAGGTACAGTACCCTGTGAGTGTACCACCTGAGCTTCTTCAATAGCAGTCTTCAGAGTGATGGATGGGGACTTTACATTATTTTAAGCATATACAGTAGAGCCATTTTATTCTTCCTCCACTGGCCATCCCACAAATTAATGTCTGACTGCTTTAGTACCTTAGTATAAAGCCAGAGCTTGGAACATTGTCGTAATTTGCTGTATCTTAGGCAAAATGTGGCAGAAGCCCATCCAAATAGGAGACAGGAGACCTAGGTTTTGTCTGCACTCTGCTAGAACTTGAAGTTCATCCTTGGAAAAGTTACTTCAATTTCTTTGTGCTAGTTGAGAAAATTGGGCTCAATGATCTCTAAGTGTCCTTTCAACTCTGAGATTCTGTAGTGGGAAGAGCTCATTGTTAATACAAATAGGATTTCTATAACTCAAGAGTTGTTTATGTGGAGTGAAGTTAGAGTTTTGCAATGCTTTGTTTCATTTCTAATATTTCTTTAGACATTATTTGGTTTATTTGGTCTAATGTTCTTAGTTACATTGTATTGCCAGTATATTTTCTGTATAGAAGTAAATTATCCTGAGTTTTTATCTGTATGACATCAAAGATATTTGACTGAAATTCTAACTATACTGACTGATGGGGTCAAGTGACAGGTGAGTTTTCTCCTAGACTCTTGGAGTCTACAAGGGCTGGATCAAGAAAACTCAAGGTAGGGGCACCAGCGCATCTCTACACCAAGGCTGTACCAAGCACTCACCATTATTCCTGGGCACATTTCATAGTGCACAGGTGGATGGGGGAACTGGATGGTGGCACACATAAAGCACAAACAAAGAACACACTTTTTGTTATATTTAGATGCGATCCTTCACATGTGAATTACATATGAAGAGGAAACATAGCATAAACTGAGTAACATATGTACATTAAAGTTTTACTTTATTTGTGAATAAACATGCAGAGAGGTATACAGAAGACAGAATGGGAGAAAATAATAAAAGATTTTTACCTGTAGAAAAGAGTAGCTGTGCAAATAAAAATAGTTTAGCCAACATGAATCTGAGTCAGTTCATTTTAATATCAAGTAGATAGATGATAAGTAGGTAGATAGATGAAATAATTTTGGCTACTAACCAGCTTCAGAATAAAAATATACTCTTTTTATTATTTTGATCAGGTTTAAATTTGAACCAAAAACAAGCTATGATTTTTTTGATTGAAATTTCATTCTTGACTAGTATACATAAATGTATGTTTAATAGATTATTGCAGTGGCTAGTAAGGACCAGCTAATTCTTTCACCTGGCATAGCTTTTTCTTGAGTAATTATTTTATGATTAGTACTAATTTATAGTAATGAAATGTCTTCCTAGTGAAAGAAATACTGAATAATGTATTGACAAATAGCAAATGTTGAATAAATGATTGAGTATAATTTGAAAGCAATAATTAAATTAATGTTAGTTTGACTCCGACAGTGAAATATATTGCGTACAGAATTTTTGGAATACATGGTGTTTTTTACAGAAAAATTATACATTTGTATTCCAAACACAGAGATAGAAATACTCCAAGTGTACGATAAAAACAGTATGTTTTTCTGCTGATTTAATATATGTTCAGGATCCATGAAACTAATTAGGTGAACATTTCAAACATTCAATCTAGTTAATGTTATTAAATACTGTATAGCTTAAAAATATATTCCATGTTTGAACAACTAATGATGATAATACTGTTCATCATTAGAATGTCACAAGTCAGGGCATGGCTAAAGTATGGAACTAACTAGAAAGTTGGTTCTGCCCTAGATTTCTTTTAGCACTGATAGTCAGAAATAGGTTACCTTTACCAGATCCTATCATTTCAACCTATGGATTTATTATTAAGGTATTTGTATTATTATAGATAAAAATACATATCTATGTTTGTATGTAGCCTAGAACAAGAACTAAAATATAACAAACTAAAATAATTAGAGAATAAAAATAATCTATATTATTTACAAAAAAATGATGTTCTGAAGAGAACAACAGAGAACAAAATATCTCATGTGTCTCATGTTATAATTACCAGTTTATCAGAGGCATTTGGGAAAGCAGAGAATCGCTCTGAATCGAGGCTGTTGAAGCTGGCAAAAAAAACTATAGCCTCTGGCCAGTCGTGATAATCCCAGCACTTTGGGAGGCTGAGACGGGTGGATCACCAGAGGTGAGGAGTTCAAGACCATCCTGGCCAACATGGTGAAACCCCCATCTCTACTAAAAATACAGAAATTAGCTGGGCATGGTGGCACACACCTGTAATCCCAGCTCTTCAGGAGGCTGAGGCAGGAGAATCACTGGAACCCAAGAGGCAAAAGTTGCAGTGAGCAGAGATCGCACCACTGCACTCCAGCCTATGTGACAGAACGAGACTCTATCTCCAAAGAAAAAAGAAAACTATAGCTTCTGAGCTGGGATTCAGTGGATATGTAAGAGTCACAGGGTAAACAGATCTACCCTGGGCTGTGTGAAAAATACAAGCAAAGGGAAGTAAGCGCAGCTTGGAGTACCACCATCTAATAGAAACGCCAGCCACAAATGCAAGCCACATGAGTAATTTTACATTTTCTAGTGGCCACATTAAGAAAGTGAAGTTCAATTTAATAACATATTTAATGTAACCCAGTATATTCAACATATTATGATCTCAACTTGTAATTAATATAAAAATTATTAATGAGATATTTCACATTTTCAGACAATGCCTCTGAAATCCAGTATGTGTTTTATATTGATAGCCCATCTCAAAATGGACTAAGTGCCCTCCAAGTGTTCAATAACAACATGTGACTGGTGGGTGTGGAAGGTCAGCTTCAGTCACTCTCCTCAGGCCTGCCTGGCTGCGTTATTTTCATCAGTGAAGAATTTCCTAGTGAATTCATGTGATGTGTTCATCAGAGAATAAGAAACACAAACCATGATAGTTTAGAATAATGTAGAAATTGTATAAAAGCCTAAGTGAAAAGACCCCTGTCTCGTTAGGCCTCTCTGCTGCAATTGCCACTGTAGGTTACTTCTTAAAACTACCCACTGACGCCTTCTCTCCTATTTCAGTGACGAGTGCACATTTTGCTTCTTAGTTAGGTCCTCTTTTTCTGCCCTTCAGTGTTAGTGTTTTACAAGGTACTTATTTTAAAACCCCTTCTTTGTTCTCCTTCTACAAACTTTCCCAGGAGTTTCAGCTCTTATATATGCTGATGTTACTCAAGTCGTACTTCTAAGCGTTACATCTGTTTTAAACTCTTCACGAGCTCATCATCCTTGCTTTGTCACATATTCCTCCAGTCCATATTTCATGTTGTCATCATTTGTTCAAGTAGAAACCCGATGATGAGCCTTGATACTTCCTACACTCTTGCTAATAATCAGCAAATCCTGCTGATTTTACCAACTAACTATATATTGGTCTTTCCGTTCCTACATTTCCCTACTAAAACTGTTTCACTTCCTTTCCCTACTCTCTATTTCTTGGAATGTGGCAAAATCTTCATTGATTCCCTATTCTGTTACTCATATACCCTCAAACCCATTCTCCCAACTTCTAACAACGGGATGTAAAATGAACATCGATCATCTTTACTCTCTTGCTTAAAACATTTCAGTGTTGTCCACTGCCTGAAGAAAAAGGTCCAGGTTCTCTAGTCCTCTTTATTCCCTTGTTCTTTAATTATATTCCTTTATTATTTTCTGAATCAAACTGAATCACACTCTGAATCACACTCTGTCAATACAGAACTCCATGTAGCTTGCCACAAACATCAAGCAGTGTGCGCCTATTGAACTGTGTGAATCGTGTTTACATGACTCCTCCGGCCCTTCACTTTCTTCAGCCCTGGACTCTTACTCAGCTATCAAGAGCCCACATGTGTATCAAATCATTTTTTAAGGGTTATAAATTGACCACCATCAAAAATTGCTTCAGACTAAAATGGATTCGCTTGTTACAGCTATTGCAGTATTCAACATATATATTAAATTATCTTATGTATGGCTCCAACACTAAGTTGTACATATGTAGAGGACAGTAATCAGTCATGTCCTGTCTATTTTTGTATCTCTGATACATAGCACAGTGCTTTTCATAAGGATTTTCTGAACTCAACTTCAATCAGGCTTGAAGCACAACCATTTTGTATGTTCACTCTCACATACAAACTTGTGTTCACATGTACAAATGCAAACAGAGTCAGGGCTACTTAGGTTAAACACAATACATATGAAGAGACTAAAATATTCCCTCAAATTAAAAGTTGAATATATGTGACAGTGATGCAGCTCCCACAAAACTTGATTTGTGTTTAGACTACATTATTTAAAAATTATATGACACTTTCAACTCTAAAATTCCTTGTCTGCACCTGAAACAGTATGTTTAGTTCTTGGCAAACAGACACAAAAAGAGCAATGGTGATTAGTGTTGAAATATCCTCATACAATCCATGGTACCAATTAACCGCTCAAACCCTCAGTTTCCTCATCTGCAAAATGAGGAAATTAGTCCTCTAAGTACCTTCTTGGATCTGAGATTTTTTTAATGCAATACCATGTCAAGATAAGGAATAAAGAACAGAAGGAATAGAGTGAGAGGAAATAAAACAAAACTTGCTTACCTCTCAATATGTGCTTCATGCACCTATTAAAACACAGATACATCACCGGGCGTGGTGGCTCACGCCTGTAATTCCAGCACTTTGGGAGGCCGAGGAGGGTGGATCACGATGTCAGGAGATTGAGACCATCCTGGTTAATAAGGTGAAACCCCGTCTCTACTAAAACTACAAAAAAAAAAAAAAAAAAAAAAAAATTAGCCTGGCGTGGTGGCGGACGCCTGTAGTCCCAGCTACTCAGGACGCCGAGGCAGGAGAATGACGTGATAATCAGGACGCCGAGGCAGGAGAATGACGTGATAATCAGGACGCCGAGGCAGGAGAATGACGTGAACCCGGGAGGCGGAGCTTGCAGTAAGCCGAGAACGCGCCACTGCACTCCAGCCTGGGCGACAGAGCAAGACTCTGTCTTACACACACACACATACACACAGACACACACACACACACACAGAGATACGTCGTTTTGATTAAAACAGTTTTATAAATCTAAACTTTTCAAAATGCATGAGTGTTTATATGATATTACAGAAATACAAGAGAAGGTGAATATGTTTTATTCTTTATAAGTCCAATAGGTACTAAGTAACAATGCCCATAAACGTTAATAATCTTGGTTTTATTTTTCTAAGATAATGTTGAATCTGACAGGAATTTAATTACTATGTGGCCATTCCCAGAAAATCAATGGGATAATGCTGAGATGTCAGTGCAATTTCATTTGGTTAGTCATGTCATATAGTGATGCCATGTGTTAAAATCTTCATATTATTGTATGTGAAGTCCTGAGAGCCGTTAAAAATATATGAACTCACTGTGGACTTCAGTGGTACCTAGAACATTTTTGGTGCATTGTTACTGTGCAATAAATTATTATTAGCTGAATTATGAACACTCTAGTAAAAATTGTTCCATAAAACATAATGGTATTGTTTTAGAAACATCACCAATGACCAAAAATACACTGAAAAGCAAAGTTTATGATGACAGTAGACAGTGTGGTCTCTGCTATTTTGGTGGTTTCTGTAAGTAAACATTAGTTTAATTAAATGCTCTTTTATGTAAAGAGCAGTAATTATTGAAAAGATGCTGACAGGACAGTATGAATAAAATAAAAATAGACAGCTCACTCTTCTTTTCATCCCAAGTCCAAAATAACTTCCTGAATGAAACCATTGATCACAGTTTGGTATGTAAAGATCTCCATACTTTCTATGTTCTTGTAATGGGATGTCAAGTGTAACTATTCCCATTCTACTGGAATTATCAGAAGCCAGAACTGAGAGCAAAAGGGTACATGCTGACAATTAGAGCAAATGTCTTAACCTCTCTGATCTTCAGCTTTTTCATGTGTACAGTGGGAACAATAATGCAATTTCTTCCTAACTCATAGTATTTTTTCTTTTAATTGATATAATACATGCAAAAGCAGTCTATAATTATAAATCATTACATAAATAAGATATTATTCTGATTTATGTAGAATGAAAATAAACTTTTCACAATATAATGCCAAAAACAAACAAGGAGTCCTGTAAACCTATAAAAATATAATAGGCTTAAATATATTAATTAATTTGAAAGTAAATTTTGTGTTGAAATAAGTCAAAATGTCTGTTCAACTGAAGAGCTTTTACTAAAACTGATACTTTCTAATGTTTCAAAAACTATTTATGAAATTGCCATATAATATATAGCCTTTAAAACGTATTATAATGTTTTTTCTCTTGTTTCAAAATAATCTATTAAGTGATTTTTGGAATATAATCACATGCTGTATATTACTCTTATAGCAATAAAAGGCATGGACAAATACAGAAAATAATGTGCCTAAAATGGAAATAGTTGCAATTGGCTTGTGAAACTGCAACTTTTTAACACTTTACAGGTTTTTTATTTAAAACATGTATACTTGTGTAGCTCTTTCAATTTAAATACAGGGAAAAGTGAGAGAAAATCAAAGTTCTAGAAGTTACTTCTTTAAGATAAACTAGGAGATTAAAAAATCTGCATATACTCATATAAGAAGTTATCTCATTGAACCTCTTTGTCTTACTTTGTTCAGACTGTGATAACAAAATGCTATAAACTGAGTGGCTTACAAACAACAGAAATTTATTTTTGAAAGTATAGAAATCCAAGTTTGGTGTCTGCTGAGGGCCTGCTTTCTGATTCACATATAATGTCTTCTTGCTGTGTCTTCACATGGCAGAAGGCGCTAGCTCTCTCTCTGGAACTTCTCTCATAAGGGTACTAATCCCTATCATGAAGGCAGAGTCCTCATGATCTAATGACTTCCCAAAGTCCCCGCCCCTAATTACCATCACCTTGGGGGTTAGGATTGCAACATGTGAATTTGAACCATCTACAGCAGTCCTGTCGTAGCACATCTCTAAAAACATACTGGGAGTTAAAGGGGGAAAGGGATTTTTTCCACAGTGGCTTTGAACTTCACTAATAATGTTTGTTTGCCTTTGCTTTTTAACATTATTTCTTCAAGACCAGAGCTCACAGTAGCTTGAAGGATTTTGAACTCTTGCTCAGACCCTCCTTAATTTGGGGCAGGAAATGTTTTTCAGCTTTGTAGGAATCATTATCATTGGATAAAGTGTTTGAAGAAAAACCTTGTTTATAGAAGAGTCTGTTTTCCTGTCACTTCTCTTCTTTCTGTTAGGGACATAGAGAGGACCAGGCCCAGACCTCCCTTCCCAAAAATACAAGTCTAACAAAGAAGGCAAAAGACTTGGATGTCAGCATGTCAGCATGTATATTGTCTTCAACACATGGATGTCAGCTAGATAGAGTCTTCATTCTTCATGTTAAAATCATACCAGCTGTAATGAGTGGGGAGCTGGGGGAACATAGCATGGTGAAAGTTGAGGCTGAAGGGGTTAGAAATGTCTAGAGCAGCACATCCAGAAGCTTCAGAATTGTTCTATGGGAAATAAGTAACCATGGAATGGTTGAAACAGGAGGTCACCCAAGCAACCAAAAAGAATAGGCCAAGGAGGGGGCCATAGAAACAGGTGAACAAGAATCTCAGGGATTGGAGAGCACTAAGTCCAGTCAATTTTCCTTGCATCTAGGAAAACTGAGGCCAAGAGAGGAATAGAGACTTGTCCATGGTCACCAGTTGGCTTCTGAGGTTCAAAATAAGCGGGATGGGGGAATTCACAGAAGATCTGACCTCACTCTCTGAAAACGACAAGCCAGTGATCATGGGGTTGCTAATTGGAACAACCAAGGACTAACTGGGCCACTTTGGGGGTTTTGTGGGTGGGAAACGGCAGCAGCAGGAATGTTTATTTTGATCAGCTTCTCTCATTTCTTTTCCTCCTCCTACCCTCTCCCACTGAGGAAGTTTCCCTATGTGCTGCCTGTAGATTCCCCTACAACACGCCTGCCCTGGCCCCACACAGCCACAGTGCTGGGTCACATGCCAAGGCACAGGACAGCCAGATGATTCATGCAACTGGCAAAGGTAGATTTCTGCTCTTAACTAAGGCCTGCAGAGGCTGCAGCAGCCCAGAATCCATCTCCATAAGCATCTTCCTGTAACTCCACCTCCTTCAGACTGCAGACAGGGTTAGCAGGTTGGAAACAGGGCAAAGCAGGGGCCTGCAGGGCCCAGGCATAGGGATCAGGGTGGCTATGCCCTGCTGCTGTCCCAGCCTGGGGAGATGCTGCCTGTCTTCATATCTGATCGCTCCCATCTTCCATTGAGTTCTGTCCATGGGCTATTTGTAATTTTTTTTCAGCTGAACAGAACATTCAACTTAGTAAAACCATATCCCTCACTACATTATGTTTCATGAATTTTAGTTTTATATATATAAATGCACTAGATTAAATTCCTAAAGCTGCCATTTTAATGGGATTTAAATATTATGAAACTTTATGAAAAACTGGAAATGTTGTTATTCACAAATAGCCAAAATTGACAGGGATGATACACAAAATAGCCTTAAAATACTATTAAAGCACATCTTTTCCCAGATAATTTTACTTCGTGAGATTGACCTGGAACTCTGATCTCTATAATCTGCCTAGTTTTTAGATATATTAAGGTTTAGTCTTTAAACTGGACAAAAAAATATTGTGAAAGATAATTCCAAAATCAGCCTGTAACCCATTGCATCTCAGTGGTTTTGGCAGCCTGATCTTTTCTCTGGTGTAACCCTGGCATCCCTGGTTTGTTTAATTCTTTAAACTTTAATTTAAAAACAGCAAGAAAAGCCAAGAAGACAAAGCAGATGAAAATCCCTTTATAGCCTGAAATACAGTGAATACCAGTTTGAGAGAATGAGAACAAATTTTGTTCAAAAATGAACGTGACCCATGAAAATGTATTTCTTGTGGTCTATCATTTTGCAGAGAAAACCCATACCAATCTTTTGTCTTGTTGCACTAGAAATATCAGAATCAAGCATCTGAAAAACTTGTTTATCAGAAATACCATTCTTTTACCCAGCTTTTTTCCTCCTTCCCTGGTATTATTTAAGCTTGTTGTTAAATCTACTGTATTGTGATGTCAGTCTCAATCTGACAATCTTGCAATGCAATCTCTGCTGAATGATGTGGCCATTTCAGTAATGTAGCAAATATGAGAATTTTGCTGTTGGTTTGTTGAAGGGCAAATTAACCTTCTAGCAATCTTCTGTGATATAGAAGTGATCTATTTATAATAAAACTATAACCTAAATTGGGATCCAGAAGTTGATAAAAAACAAGACACACTACCTAGCCCAATGCCCTGCACATCAGATCCATTGAATACATGTTTATTGCATGTATAGATGAATAAATAAATACGTAAATGAAAAAAGAAAGTGTCTGGGCAGGAGGAAAATAAAATAATGACTTTTAGTACTAAAAATATCTCTAGAAATTAATCTTGATCCAATTTTTTAAATAATTTATATCTTTTCCACTGGTATAGTTAGTATGTTGTAAGCTCAATTTCTTTATTGGGATAGACAAATCAAAGATGCAGGTTTACTTATTTGGTTGTATTAACTTATTTTCATGAAACAAGCACAATTATGGACCATCACAAGGAGGTAGTTTTGCTTTGTCTCACAGGGAGAATCTTTGGAAGAACCAGTGGTCCCTGAAAGTTTGCAAACTAGAGGCAGAAGACAAGGAAAGAGTCAAACTGTAAATCACAGGAACAAATGCATTCACCCAGGACGTGCATTCTACTTTTTCCGCACTAGAGTGAAACAGCTGTCTTCTGTGTTTACCTTTCCTACTGTTGGTGGAAAGGTATCATTCTCCCAGTTATCCCATCACAGAACTTGGAGCTCATTTTATAGCTTCCACAAAACACTGCCTGCCTGCTTTAGTTTGTCTTCTCCCCTGGAAATTCTGGCTTACATTTTTATACCCCAAGAACGTAGTTCCTTTGATAGAAATGTTGACTCTCTCTGACCCATGCTTCTCCTTCTCTCTGAAAGTCTTATAAGTTCAGGTAGCCTTGAGTCATGCCAGGGTCCAAAGACCTTCAAAGAACAATTTCTATATGACCACTCTGTCTTCACTCCACTTTATTTGCTTGATGCTCTTAGCCGATCTTGATTTCTGACTTTCTTACAAACCTAGCTTTGTCTCAATGTTCTGACAGGTGTCCCCCTACATTCTGCTTATTCCAGGGTGGAGAACCTAAGTCACTGCCCTTCTTGTTCTGATATATGACATATATGTTCTAATATATGACATATCTCCTGTTCTTTTTCCATGGCTTTACAATTGCTGATGTCACTGTAAGTGTAACAAAAGAAGTCTGTTTCTTCTCATAGAATAGAAGATGATTTGGAGTCAGAGAGAAGCAGCAATAGGAAACAAAGTGAGTACTGGAAAATTATGTCTCCCAAGAAACAGGGTCCAGGGGAAACCATGGATATTTATGATGCTCCAGCTTTATCCTTTCAAATTTCCAGTTTGCCTAAGTGTTTAGAGTTGGATTCTTGCTCCTTGAACCCAAAGAATCAAACTACAAAATAATTCATTAAATTGGTGCAATGTGTATTGTGTGTGTATGAGACTGGAACCCTTTGAGAGCTCAAAGTGGCAAGGGGAATAGATAATATAAAGGTATGTTTTCTATTTGGTCAGTGTGTATCATGAGCATAGAGAAAAAATGTTGATTTAGGACAGAACATCCTGAAATAAAGAAATATCGTGAGATCTCTTCTTAAAAGAGCTTCAGAATTTGTTTTTATTGTCAGAAATTCTTTGGTGGCAAAAGCAACTCACAACATCTGGAGCAGAATATAAGCCATAAGGCAGACATATCCTTCCCCTGCACTTAGAGTCTACGTACAGAGAATTTTCGTATATCCCTTACTCTCACACATGTGTAGCCTCCTTGATTGTCAACCTCCCCCTCCAAGCAGTACATGCGTTTCAATTGATGAATCATACATTGATACATCGTTGTCACCCAGAAAGGATAGTCTACCTTATGATTCATTCTTGGCCTTGTACATTCTGTGGGTTTGGATAAAGGTATAATGACATGTACCTACCATTATAGTTTCATACAGAGTAGTTTCACTGCTCTAAAATACTACTGTGATCTGCTTACTCATATCCTCTTCCCCCAACTCCTGGCAACCATTCATGTTTTTACTCCACAGTTTTGTCTTTTCCAGAATCTCATATACTTGGAATCATATAGTATGTAACATTTTCAGACTAGCTTCTTCAAATTAGTAACATGCACTTAAGTTTCTTCCCTGTGTTTTTGTGGCTTGATAGCTCATTTCTTTTTAGCACTAAATAATATTCCATTGTCTATGTGTAGCACCATTTTTTAATCCATTCATCTACTAAAGAACATCTTGAATACTTCCAAGCTTTGGCAATTATTAATAAAGTTATAAGCATTTCCATGCAGGTGTGTGTGTGTGTGTACACAAGTCTTCAACTCCTTTGGGTAAATAGCAAGGAATGTGGTTGGTGAATTATATGGTAAGAATATGTTTAATTTTGTAAGAATCTGCCAAACTGTCTTGCCAAAGTGGGTGCACCGTTTTGCATTCCCACCAGCAATGAATGAGATTCCTTGTTGCTCCACATCCTTGCCAGGATTTGATGTTGTCAGTGTTTTTGATTTGGGCCATTCTACTAGGTATGTGATAGTATCACATTGTAGTTTTAATTTGCATTTCTCTGATGATCATATGATGAGGAGCATCTTTTTATATGAGAATTTGTCATCTATATATCTAGAATAGTGAACTAGAAATAGACTCACATAAATGTATACCTTGTCTGCTGGTCTTTGACAAATGAACAAAGGGAATACAATGGGGAAAAGGTAGTCTTTACAATAAATGATGCTAGAACAACTGGACAACCACATTTTAAAAAAGTGAATCAAGATGCATACCTTAAACCTTTCACAAAAATTAACTCACAATGAATCATAGAACTAAATATAAAATCCCAAACTGTAAAACTCCTAGGATAGCATAGAAGAAAATCAAGATAATTTAGAGTTTGGTGATGACTTTTTAGATACAACATCAGTGGCATGATCAATGAAATTAATAATTGAACTGGATTTCATTATAACTTAAATTTTATTCTCTGTTAAAGATATGCCCAAGAGAATAAAAACAGAAGCAACATACTGGGAAAAAAGATTTACAAAAGACATGTCTCATGAAAGACTGTTATCCAAAATACAAAAGGAAGTCTTAAAAACCAAGTTACCAAAGAACACACTTCAAAAATGAGCAAAGACTTTAATGGATACCTCATGCATTATATGATGACCTTAGGCATAATTTGAATTAGTTTCCTTAGACACAGATTTTACTCTTAGTGTCATTAAATAGTCAAGTGTCTTCCAACACTGGGAAGTGCTCAGAGATGGAGGTATGTGTTGTTACCAGAACTCGGGGTCATAGACTCACAGACACTGGGAAGAGATCAGAGATGGAGGTATGTGTTGTTACCAGAACTCGGGGTCATAGACTCACAGACACTGGGAAGAGATCAGAGATGGAGGTATGTGTTGTTACCGGAACTCGGGGTCATAGACTCACAGACACTGGGAAGTGCTCAGAGATGGAGGTATGTGTTGTTACCGGAACTAGGGGTCATAGACTCACAGACACTGGGAAGCGCTCAGAGATGGAGGTATGTGTTGTTACTGGAACCAGGGGTCATAGACTCACAGAGAGTATTTTCCTCCTCTACAGCCCAATTGTATCCATTAATGTACTTTTTACCAAATGACTGACTTTGCTTTCCCAACACAGAAAAGTGGTGCGTTAGAAAATTGAATCAAAGTTTGATACTCAGTAAAGCTCGAATTGAGAGATGAAAGAGTAAGTGTTATTGTTGAAGTGGTGGAATTGGAGCTGAAGATGCATTTGTCGAGGAACCCCCTGTTTGAAGTACCTTTGGAATACATGCTAGTTCTTGTGACTAATAGACAACCGATAGATATCTGGTGTCTAAATCTTCAGAAGTGATGTGGCTGGAGGTGAAGAATCAAAACTAAGTGCATGTAGATGGTAATTTCTGTGAAAGGACTGTAAGAGATTGCTCAGGACAGGACATGGCACATCAATGAACTGGGGAAAAAGGTCAAGCATGACCAGCCTCTTATTGATATAAACAAAAATCTCTTTTTAGGTTTCATGGAAGAACTGCTTATTTAATCTTTAATAATAACAAATGTGCTCTTTTAAACATTTTTACTGAAAACCCTTGGTGTTTTCATTCTACCATGACACACACACCTCTATTTTTTTGTCCGGAGCCCAGGTGAAATCTCATCACCCAAGGCTAAAATAGTGAATTTAGGCAATACCGTCTTCACCTTCTTTATCCATTACTTTCCTGACTAATTTCCATTCACTGATATCCTCCTTTGACTCTCTGTCTACCTAGAATGACTACAAAATAACAAGCTTGGAAAGAAGCTGATACTTTTAGTCAGATAAGTCTTCCAATGCTTTTCAAATGATACTGCAAAGAAAACTGTAGAGTTTCCTTGGGCTTAAAGCCAGCTCTGCCAGCATCCTTCCTAGACTATTTTATCTAAAGACATTCTTTCATTGGATACCCCTCTGTTTGGACACATTTCTTTAGGCTTGGCAAGGAAATAAAAGAAATATTTCACATGGCATAGTAAGCTGAATAATGGTCCCCAAAGTTATCAGGTCCCAATCCTTGGAACCTGTAAATGTTACTTAACTTGGGGAAAAAAAGCGTCATTTCAGATGCAATGAAATTAAGAATTTTGTGATGAGGGCGTTATCCTTGATTATGTGGTTGGTCCCTAAATGTCATCAGAAGTATCCTTATGAGAGCAAGGCAGAAAGAGATTTGACGTACACACAGAAGAGAAGACAATGTATACATGAAGTATAGAGAGATGTGAAGGTGCTGAACTTCAGAAAGATTGAAGTGATATGGCCATACGTCCAGGAATGTTGGCAGCCACTAGAGGCTGGAAGAGACAAGGAAGGAGACTTCCCTAGAGCCTCCAGAGGAAGCATGGCCTTGTCAATATCTTGATTTTGGCCCAGTAATGCTAACTTTGGACTTCTGGCTTTCAGAAAATGTGAGAAAATAAATTTATTTTGTCTTCAACCACCAAGTTCGTGGTCTTTTGTTACAACACCCACACGAAACTAATATACATGAGACCAAAACCTACCTTTTATGTGCTTCTCTGTCCCCTTTGCCCATCATTTATATCTAGTTGGCCTTGCTCTTTATATGACCTTCCACAGGTATTTATGTAAATTTTATTTTAATTTCAATGTGTCTGTATTTCAGATTCAGCTCTGTGCTCTGTTCAATCCACAGTATCATCCTGGAGGAAAAAAGAAAAAAGAATGCATGAGGAGTAAACTTTATCAAGCAGTGGTCCCTCACACTAAAAGTGAAAACAATAAATCCGTGTGTATGTCTTAGAAATAAAATTGTTATTTAAAAAAAATTCAGGTTAAGTTAAACAAGAATTATTCTATAGCAGAAAATTATTAGTTCCCAAGTTTTCAGTTATGATTTTATAATATGTGATTTTTCCCATAGGCACTTGAGTTTTTGTTCACATATTGTGACAGTCAGGGTGTCACTGATAGATATCCATGTGGCAGGGTCACTGTTGCTTGCCAACTATTTTAATCCTCCAAACACACATTTCCTGGCACTCTTTCATTTAAGTATGCCATGCCTATGTCGATGAAATATGAGCAGCAGTGACATATGTCAGTCTTTGCCTGAGGCAGTTAAATTTCTTAGGGCTAATTTCCAGGGGCTCTGCTTCTCTATAGCAGTGACCAAGGAGATCATGGGTAGCAGATAGTGTAGTTGGAAGATGATGGAGCCTCCATCAGCTGGAGGGTGAGCCCTGCTGACCTGTGTGGACCTGTAATGGGAGAACTAAATTTTCATTGTGTTTAACCACTTTGATTTTTGTAATGGCTATTGCAGCATATACTAGCCTACCATGATAAAGGCAGGGTGTTTCTGTCCTTTTCCTAGGTTTCTGAGAATCCTAGTGTTCAAATTGAGAACTGGTAAAGAATTTGAACTTACTTATGATTTCTTAGTAACTTCTCAAGAAAGAAATTCAAAAGAAAATACCTCATTAGCTTAACCTGAAATTTGTCACAATCTGAGATAATGAGAAATAGTGGATTTTAAAGAATGGAGTGCATAATTTATGTGCAATAGTATATACATGTTCATAAACACATTTTAATTATGACTGTGAGAAACATACACTCATCTTATGTTCCTTTCAACAGGTTTAAACTCTCAATTTCTTGTCAAAAGTGGTAGCTGGAAAATGTTTTTAAAAATTATAATATAAAAAATGTTGTTTTAAGAAACTATAACACAACTTGTTTTGCTTTAAGTAACTATATTGATAGAATTTTACAAATACTAGGAATTTTAAAGAGAGGAAGTCTTAGAAGTTTGATGAAGTGTTTCAGTATTAAAAGTTATTTTCATTATGGTTTTATGAAATAGTAATATACTTGAAATAGAGCTATACAAGATCATGGTTAATAATATATGCATAGTAATAGTTTTATGTCAATATATTTTAGAAACAAAATATTGCTAATGTAACTAAAATATTTGACCAATTCATTTAACTGAAGCAATAAACTGGTTAGGAAGATTGACTTTTTATGTAAGGAAAGATAGTCACTAATTCGTCGTATCTTCTGAACAGTAGATAATCTGTAGTTTCTTGTCCAAGAATTCCACATTAGAGATGTTCTTATTGAGGTTCTCTATCAGATGTGAAAGCTTACAGAATTCTCCAGAGACCTTTATAACAATCAAACTTACAACCACTTAAACAACGTGTCATTATTTAAAATCTCTAATAGTAAATACGAATTGTACACGATTGAAACAGAAAATAGCAAGCAGAAATCTCTCAGGAACTTGATTATAGGGATCAAGTTGGAATAGAAAAATTTAATGATCCATGAAAATAGAGTAATAATCCAATTTTTAGATATAGGAAGATGTTAATATAATTATAGCAAAGGTACTAAGAAGACCATAGTACTGTGGGGAAAGGTCAACTGTATTGATAAGCAAGTAAAATCATTATTTTGAAACTAATAAAAATTATTCCATCTTATTGAAAGTCATATCTATCTAAAATTTATTTATATTAAAACTTAACTGGAAATCTGATCTATGAGTTTGTGTGTATGACTGAATTGCACCAATTTCCCACCTGGTGTATTGCAATGAATGTATCTAGCAGTATTTCAAAGTCAGCATTTATTTATTTTAAATAATCTTTGATGTATTCAAGGGCCAAAATGAAATATCAAAAGGGATATTAAAAGATAAAATAGCATGTGCAAATGGAGCAAATTGAGGTGAGAAGAAAGTATACCCTCGATTCCCTTCATCTTGTATTTAAAAGTAACAAATCTAAAGTCATTTAGTAAAACACATTTCCAGCTCAACAAAATTCATACATAATTTTCACTCCCATATGAGGCTTCTTATAGTCAGTCAGTTTAATTATCTACAACCCTTAAATGACATTTTTTAATCCTCTGTGGTTCACTGAAAAACCTTGTAAAATATAACTAAGTAGTGTGTTCATTAAAATGTCAGAAATGTGTTCAAGTCCAAGTAGTACAGCATATTATTCCTAAATGTAGTAATGATAAAATAACTATGCCAGGAGGGTGTAATTAGCAACCATTTGAATGAACAATTGTCTTAAATTATTCAGCATCTTCATGCATAGCATCTTAATTAAGAAACAAAACTATTTTTAAGTTCATCCATAGGAAAAAAATATGAAAATAAGCTTAATAAAGAATGCAAGTTGGATGAGCCTATTTAATATGTTTTATACATAAAGTAGCTGCAATTGTTTTGACAGGACACTTCGAATGTCATTAATGTTGACAGAATATTACAGTTTACACAGAATTTCAAAAGTTTACACAGAATTTCAAAAAAATGTGGCATTGATTGTATTCTACTTGTATCTTCACTGTAATTGTTGAGAATATAGAATTCACTGTTCCTTTTTGAGAATATAAAATTAAGAGTCCCTTTGCCATGTTCTGTTTAGTGTGCATTAACTTCCAACAGAGGTATAATCAAGTCCTTGGGTGACAATCTTGTATCTCTTCATCACCAGACCTTGTGTAAGTTTTGTTCCAGGGGCTACAAGGACTACTGTCAACACATATATGAGTTTTCCAGGGGCTCTGCTTCTGGAATCATACAAAACACGATCACTAACAAATATAGTAATATTACATTATAAATTAATAACATTAGGATATAGAGCAAAAGAAAAGTGAGAACATACATGAGTCATTCGGATGGCTAGCATTCCTTAGCAGCTACTGAGTAGGGGTTTGTATAGGAGTAGATGTTATTTGGAAACACATAAACATCTTGAGCTAAAACTTCCTCTCTTGCCTCTGCCTGAAGAAGAGAAACTGGCCTTGTTGCCTCTCTGTTTACCCTACCACAGTGGCTAGACTATCTTTAGGAGGCAATCATGTTCCCTAAGTAAAGAAATTTCTCCCAGTCTACCTTAAATAGCTGGATTTTGAAATAATTACAGTAAATGTAGGGGCACCAAAATGTTCCATAAATAGACTAAACACTACAGTGAAAAGAAACAGGTTGAGAAACTGGAAATTTTGAAAAGGAAGATACAATTACATATTATATATGAGGAACAGTTTAAAGATAATATTAATTGAAAATATAAGGGTATCATTATGATACGCAAAACACCAAGAATAACAAAGCTGATATGACTGATACAGACTTCAAAACAAAGAGGGACATTTCATAATGACAAAAGCATCATGTTGTCAAAAAGACACACTTCTACATGTGTATGTACCCCCCCAAAAAGCTTTAAATGCATTAAGTAAACTTTGACAGAACTTAAGGAAGAAATAAACAAATCAACAAATATGATTAAAGACTTTAACATCCATCTCCATGAATGACAGAACAAGTCAAGGGTAAAATAAAGCAAATATATAGGATATTTTAAAAATGCAGTCAACTAACTTGGCCTATTGATATTTATAGAATATACATCTGGTAATCAAAGAATACACTTTTTTTAGTGCACAGGAAATGCTCATTAAAATAGATTATATCCAGCTATAACATCTATAATATGCATCTTAATATATTACAAAGGATTGAAATCATACAAAACATGATCACTAACAAATATAATATTACATTAACAATTAATAACATTAAGATATAGAGCAGAAGAAAAGTGAAAATATTTCAAAAGAATTCATTAGTCAAAGAGAAGTAAAAAGGGAAAATATAAACATCTTTAAAGAATGTGATTAAAATATAATATAAAACATTTGGGGGTTACAGCTAAGATTTAATAATTAGAAGAGAAGTATAAAATCAGTTATCCAAGCTCTTTCTTTAAGAAGATAGAAAAAGAAGATTAAAATAAATGAATAGTGTCAGAATAACAAAATATTCGTATGGAGAATAAAGGAAACTTTGACCCCCTACCTTAGTTTATAAACAAAAATTACTTAGAGATGCCTCTTAAACCTAAACATATAAGCTAGGACCATCATCCTTCTAAAAGAAAACATAGGAGACTATCATTTTCACTTTGAGGTAAAGATTTCTTTAACAGAACACAAAAAGCACTAATCACGAAAGAAAGGAAAAAAGACATACTGAATTTCATCAAAATTTAAAATTTCTGCTTATCAAAAGTTGCCATTAAGAAAATAAATAAGTCACACTGTAAAACATATTCAGAGTTCACATATCTTCAAAAGATTCATATTCAAAATACATAAAGTCATTTTAAAAAGCAATAAAAGACAACCAGCCACAACTTGAAATTAAGCAAAATATTTAAATGAAAACTTTACAAAAGCAGATATGTGAATAAGCAATACACACATGAATAAGTGCTCAATATCATGAGTCAATAGGGAAACACGTATTAAAAACACTAGATCCCATTTCACATTCACTAGAACATTTAAACAGACAGACAATTCTATCTAAATGTCAGTGAGCATATGGAGCAAATGGAGCTCTCATCCACTGCCATTGAAGAACCATCAGTAACTTCCTATAAAGCTAAACAACACTTGACCACATGACTCAGCAGTTCTATTCCTGGCTATTTAACTAACAAAAATAAAAACACATACCCAGAAAAAAGATGTGAAAAAGAATGTTTAAAGTAGCCACATTAATAAATAGCTAAAAATTGAATCAAACTCGCCACCATAAAACTCCCCAAACAACAGAAAAATATACAAACTATGCAATGAAATATTACTCAGCAATAAAAATCAATGAACTACTGATACATCTCAAAATAAGAAATGGTATAAAGTCAGACACTAATGTATGCTCACCAGTGTGATTATACACACACACATACACAAACATATATTTGTAGCTATAAATATTAGAAAGTGGTTGCCTTTTGGAAGGATTTAATTGACTAAAAAGTGGCTTCATATAACTTTTTAAAGTAATAGAAATAAACTAATGCACACTATACACATGTAGGATAGCATTCAAATGCATATATGCAATTGTCAAAACTCAACCTCGATTCTTAAAATCTCTGCATTTTATCATATAAAATTAAATCAATACAAATCTAAAGCATGATAGGTGAGTTCAATTGATACACCCCATAAAAAAGAGAATGACTCAACTGAAAGTAAGGTCAATAAGTAAATTCACCGTGACCTGAAGCACAGAATAAATACATACAAACACAATTTTATATATATATATATATAAACACACACACACACACCCACACACACATATATGTATAAAAAATTTGAAACACATAGGAAACAGAGAAGGAAAAGGGATAAGGCTGGGAGTTTTCTTATCAAAGGAATTGATGGAAGCAAACAGACAAAAGAATGTCATTTTTAAGTACAAAGAACATCATTGCCAACCTAGTATTAAACTGATACCTAATAGATAAAAATTAATTTTCAGAAAAACAAAAATAAAGAAAATGTATTGTCAATAGGCCAACACTAAAAGGATTATTAAAGGAATATCTGTAGAAAGAAGAAATGTAATTTGACAGAATCATGAAAATGCAAAAAGTAAAGAAGAGTAACAGAATGCTAGCTATAAGTAACTATTGTCTGTAAAAAGCAATAACAGAAATGTTTTGTGGAATATAAGATAAATTCAGAGTCAAAATTCACAACAACAGTAACGTAAAAGGCAGTAATAATTCAATAGAATTAGAACGTTCCAAGGTTCTGACACAGCCAGAAAATTTGTACATGTAATAAAGCAATGTAAGTAAAACTACAAAGTTATAAGCAATGTCTATTGCACATGTGGTCACTTTAGAGTACTTCAGTATACACAATAGTGCATAAAAATTACAAGTATAAAAAGCAAAAATAAAAGAAAAAATGAAATGTTAGAGATTTTCAGTATTCTAAAAGAAGGAAGAAAGAGACAAAAGAACTTAAAACATGAGACTTGAACAGAAAGCAAATACTACAATGGTAGTTATGAAACAAATATATTAGTAATGACAATATAATTAGACTATTAAAATTAAAAATATATTATTGCAATAATAGATATTTCTAAAATCTCAACATATATTACCTAGATCCCTCTAAAATACTGGAAAATTGAAAAGTTAAAAGCAAAAGGATAAAATATGTTATACAATGCAAACCCTAAAGAAAAGAAAGTGGCTATAGCTATACTCATATCAGGCAAAATTATTTAAGTCAAAGGTTTTACTAGAGATTAGCATGGATATTTCAGAGTGATAAAGGTATTAATTCTCAAGAAAAAAACACAATAGTTTTTAATATTAAATATGAAGGTGTCTAATCATATAACCTTAACAATATAAAACTATAGAAATTGTTTCACGATAATCCATGTTAAAGCATCTAATAGTATATAAGAAGATGACCCTCAAATATTCATTCTCAATCACTCACATAAAATCAGAAAATAATTGGTGTTCAGGTGTACTAGGATGTGCCTCCTACTCTGCAACCAGCTGGCTGTTAAGATTTCTGTCTCTCAATTTAATCAATCAGCAATTGAGTGATTGGATCCTATGTAGCCCTAACATTTCATGGTTCTAAAGAAGGAAAAGTACTAGTAATGTTTCAATGGATTATATAAAAAGGCATTTTGATTTTTTTTAGAGAACTACCTCACAAGCTCTATCTCACAAACTCTGGAGCAATGTGGTAGCATAAGATAAAACTTGGTGTTAACATTTCTCTACATCGACTAGCCTCCAAGTTTGGCAACAGTGAGATGATGGAATTTGTGGTGCCAACTCACACTGCCCCTATTATGATATTATACTCCTGCTGTGTACCATCCCAAATAAGAAGAAAACATTGAAGCTCAGGGAATTAGGTTATTTGTCTAAGTCCTGATGGATACTAAGGCTTCTGAGTTCTCATTTCTCCAAGTAAATTGTCTCACGATTTAATTCAAACATCTGAAAAATTTCATGATCAATTAAGTTGTTAGAATGATTCTTAATTTGTTTCAGAGAGAAAGAGGATTTTAAAGTTCAGGCATTCCTTACATAATGTATCTATCCAATCTCATTTGATGGACGTTGACATTGATTGACTGGCATAGAGCGATTGCTAATAAATGTTTGTTAACTGCATTAATGTGGTATAATTGAATAACACTGCACAGAGAGTTCAGATTTGGCCACCAATTAGCTATGTGATTTCTGACTTAAATTCCCCTAATTATAATTACTTCAAATTTACTAGTTTCAGATACTAGTTTCAAATGTCTGTGATTGTATAAATCTAAGTGACTTGCCCGAGGTCACTTACCCATCTGGTGATAGAGCTCGTACTGAGACTTGCTATTAAAATAAGTTTTCGTTTAAAACAATTATCTTTCATGCCAACTACATTTTTGAACTGCAGAATATATGCTTGAGGGATTCATCTTATAGTATTGGCTGCTATTGATTCTTCAAGCCAGTTTCAATGATGACAGCCTACAGTGCCATCTTCAGTTTAAATACTGCAACTAGGACTTCAACTAGCTCATAATGCCTAGTGGAGGACCTTCATTCACTCCACCTTTACTATGTGAAAGAAAATATTCTAAGTGTTTCAGATTGACCTCCTGAATCCACACAAGAGTGCTGTGGGGTAAGTCCCATTAGTACCTCCATTATGCAGTACCAAATCTTAGGTACGTATACACACACACACACACACACACACACACACACACACACACACACGTTGTCCAGTTATATAGCTAATAAATGGCACAGTGAGTATTTCTGTTATCATTGTATATTCAGTGGTTTTGTTTTAGAATCGGGATAATAATTACATTGCTTTTCCTAGCAGGAAAGAAAACGCAGTGCATATTAGGACAGTTTTAAAAATACAGACTTTATATACAATAAACAGCTACAAGACTAAAATCCTACATGTCACACTGAAGTAAGTACTAAATGTAGATTTTAGATCAGTAATAGCAATCGAGGGTTTAAAATATTTCTGCTGCATTTGTTGTAAATAGATGTGGCGAAGGAACAAGTTTAGATTAACACAAAACTATTTCTCCTTCCCTCAATTCCAAAATAGAAAGGACATTTTTCAGGAATGAGAAGAAATGAAGCTTTTAGTTTTGATGAAATCAAATGTATTCAGAAATCAAATTTAATGTATTGTTTTAACAATCCATTAAACTAGTGATTCTTTCCTCTATTGCACCTGACATTCTTTTCAAAATATCACCAAATGCTGACATGCCATCATTTGACAGAGATTGCTTGTCAAAAATGAAATATATTCTTAGAGTGTCTTTCACTAATAACAGTTCTCACAGCTGTGAGAACAAGTAACAACGTTCCACTCCCTCCATCCTCTTTTATCATCTCTCTTTTCTAAAATGTCAACTTGCAAAAATCTTTAATACATGGAAGATGGCTCTATTAAACCTTAAACACCCCTAAATTCATAAGATGGCACAGCCCACTGAAATACTAGTAAGTTAAGAATGAGGTGTATAGTTCAATGCATTAGTAAAAGTCTGCTTATATTTTTCAAAACTTACCAGCTAATCTATTTTCAGCTTGTAATATTTTCATTTGAAAAGGACTTTGTACATTCCAGTTACAAATAAACCATTAAATCATGTGGGGATTATTGCATAAATAATAAATGAACAGAGAAAAATTGAGTCATTTAATTTTCTTCACAAAGGAATGGACTCTGGATTAATATTAGATAGTTCTTTGGAAAGTGAAATTCACTATTTTGTCAAATAATATTCACAGCCTTTCTGTTTGTGATTTTCTAAAGCACCCATAGTATAATTTTATAACCTGCATACATCTAAATATGCATTCATATTTTAAATACAATTAAATAAATTTAACATGGTAAATAACATTGTTTAAGAACACAAAACTTTTAAAGGCACAGGTTTGCCAAATAAATATATTAGAATGCAATCACCTTATATTACATTAGCTAAAAAAAAAACTAGGTCTAAACATGACACACACACACACATTCGTACATACAAAAAAAGTTTAAATCAACATTATTCATAATATTGAAACACAGAAAATAATCCAAGTACAGACAGACTGATTAAGCAATGCTGGTATTTATTTAGCAAATGGCAACATAGCTGTTAAAATAATTGTATAGACCTGTATGTATTGAATAGGCAATTTTATGACATATTGCAAGATAAGTAAATCCATTTTTTTTTGTACATGGATATATGGATATATAAAGGGTGTAGATATATATTTTGAGCTATAGGCTGATATCCTCCGTCTAACAATTTTTTAACTCCTATATCAATTTGGGTTCACCAGAGAAACAGAACAAGTAAAATAAATGTGTGTGTCTGTATGTGTTTGTGTGCATGTGTATGGTGGGTGGGGAGATTGTGGGGAGAAAGAGAAAGTAGGAACAGAGAGGGAAAGAGTTCAAGGAGGTGGCTTTCATGATTGTGTGGGCTGGGTGTGCAAGTCTGTAAACTGTAGTGCAGACTGCCTGGAAAGGAAGATCACAAGTATGCTGGAAATCATGTGCATGGCCAAAGCTATTTTCCCACAAGCAGAATTTCTTCTATTCCCTTAAGAAAAATTCAGCACTACTTTTAATGTCTTCTAACTGATTAAGTCAGGTCCATTTGTGTTATCCAGTACTGACTCCCTTGCTTAAAACCAACTGATTAGGGATTTTAATTACCTCTGCAAGTTCCCTTCAAAACAGCCAGACTAGTGATTAATTGAATAAGTGAGGGCTAAACCCAAATTCAATTGGCACATCAAAAAATGAATCATATCTCTCAAGCAATTATCTCTTGCCTGGATTATTACAATAAGCTCCTAACTGGACTCCTTGATTCTGCTGGTGACCTTATTTAGCTTGTTCTTTTCATTGTAGTCATAGTGATTCTGTCATTACCAAAGACAGGTAATGATATGTCTCTGCTCACACCCTCCAACGGCTTCCTATGTTATTCGGAGTGAGAGTGAAAGTCCTTCGTATTACATGTAACAGAAAATGTTTAAAGCAGTAAGGGAATAAAGATGCATACATAAGAACCAAAAACGCTAAAGGAAAAAAGAAGCAGAATTCTCATCTGAAACTATGCAAGCTTGATACCATTTGAGATATTTTTAAAAGGTTGAAAGAAAAAAAATCACCAATTTGTAATTATATATCTAATCAAAATATATTTCAAAAAACAGTCTACATAAAAACAAAACAGGGAAATTCATTAAAAGGAATTCTTGAGGCAGAAGGAATATGATACAAGAGTACATAATTATATCTCTATAAGAAAATGAAAAACTCGGGAAGAGTTAGAAATAAAGATAAATATAAAAGACACTTTTATTCTAGTTATTTTAAAAGGCAATTGATAATTATATGCCAATGTAAGCCCATCAGTTGTAAAAAATACATCTATCTGATGGAGGAAGTTTACGGGAGGAAGGCTATACATGTGTGGGGCAGAGGTACATGGAAAATCTCTGTACCTTTTGTTAAATTTTGCTGTGAATCTAAAACTGCTCTAAAATGAAGGCTGTATTTTAAAAAATATAACTGACTGTCTAAAGTATTTATAGTAGCAATGTATTCAAAGTTTATAGCATAAGAAAAATAAAATATATGACAATGATAGCAAAAAAGATGAGAAAAAAGATTTGGAAATATACTATAACAGTTACACACTATACATAAAGCCATACATTATTATTTGAAAGTAAACTGTGATGAATAAAAGATATATATTTTAAACCCTAGAGCAACCATAAGAGTAATGGTAAAATAAATTTTAAAATAATGTTAAATACAAATAAAGAAAATAGTAAAAATAATACTAAAATGAATAACACTGAAATAAATGAGAAGCCAACAGTAGATATAAAATAGAATTATTTTAAAATACTCAACAAACTGTAAAATCAGTTTTTTTTTTTAAGAAAAGGAACAAAAAACAATGGAAAAAACAGTAAAAAACTAGGAAGATGGTAAAATTCAATCTAACCATAGCAATAATTATAATAAATGTAAATGGTCTAAATATATCAATTGAAAATAGTCAGTTTTCTAGACTGAATTACAGATCAGGATACAACTCTATGCTGTCTATGGAAATGCACTTAAACTATAAAGTTATGGATAGATTGAAAGCAAAAAAAAAATAGAAAAAGATATACCCTGTAATACTATGCCAAAATATGCTGGAGTAGCTGTACTAATAGCACATAAATCAGACTTCAGTACATGGAGCACTATCAGAGTTAGAGAGTGTTATTATACAATAAAAAAGTATCTATTTACCAAGAAGACATTAACAACCCTGAATGTGTTTTTATCTGAAAATAGAGCTTCAAAATTTGTGAAACAAAGCATTATAAAACTGAAAAGGGACCAGGCACATACACAATTAGTTGAAGACCTCAACATTATTTTTTAATATTTGATAAGATAAATGTAAAGAGAAAAGCAAAAAGGATGTAAAAGATGTGAGTGATACTCTCAACCAATGGAATCAAATTATTATTTACTCAACATTTCATCAAAAAAAAGCAGAATTGACTACTTTCCCATTAGCTCATGTAATATTCACCAAGATAGATGCTATCCTGGACCTTAAATCAAAACTCAGCGAGTTTTAATAAATTGAGTTTGCCCAAAATGTTCTCTCCTACCAAAATTGAATAAAAGTAGGTATTAGTAACAAAAGAAATAGTTGTAAAATTCCCAAATCATTTTTCTAAAGAACTCATTGATCAAAGAATAAATTATTATAACAATTTGAAAATATTTTGAACAAAAAAATGAAAATGAAATATAAAAATGTTGGTATAAATTGAAAGAAGTGCTCGGAGGAAAATTTGCAGCATTAAATTCCTATATTAGAAAAATATAAAGACTTTAAATCAATAATCTATGTTTCCACCTTAAGAAATGAAAAAAGGGCTATAAAATTAATACCAGATCAAAAAAAAAGAAAAAAGAAAAAAGAAAAGAAACAATTATAAAGACAAATGTAACAATGCATTGGTAAATAGAAAAAAAATGAGCAAATTCCTTGAAGGACACAAGCTACCAAAGTCTGTGAAAGAAGGGTTTTTTTGGTTTGTTTTTTGAGGTTTTTTGTTTGTTTGTTTGTTTGTTTTAAGACAGAGTCTCACTTTGTCATGCAGGCTGGAGTGCAGTGGCATGATCACAGCTCATTTCAGCCTCAAGCTTCTGGGCTCACGTGATCCTCCCACCTCAGCCTCCATAGTAGCTGGGACTATAGGCATGTGACCACCATGCCTGGCTAATTTTTGTATTTTTTTTGTGTGTGTGGAGGCAGGGTTTTACCATGTTGCCCAGTCTAGGCTCAAACTCCTGGGTTCAAGTAATTCACTCACCTTGGCCTCACAAAGTGCTGTGAATACAGGCATGAACCACAGCACCTGGCCTTATGAAAGAAGATATTAACAATTTAGAATAGTCTTTAATGATGGTTATTAAATAAATTGAATTTATAGGCAAAATTCTTTCAAAAAATGCCAGAACAAGACAACTTTATTAGAAAATTCTACTACACATTTGATTAGAAACAGTTACCAATTCTATATAAACTCTTGCAGAAAACAGAAATGGAGGGAATATTTCCCAACTTATTTTATAATGAGAGCATTGTCATCATCCTAAAGTCAGAAAACTACAAACTAAATCTATTACAAAAATATATGCAGAAATTCTCATTAAAATATTAATAAATTAAATTCAGCAAGATAAATAAATTATAAGAGATAGATAGATAGATAGATAGATAGATAGATAGATAGATAGATAGATAGATAGATAATACATCATGACCAAGTGGAATTTATGCAGGAGTGCAATCTGATTCAACATTAAAATTTCAATGGTAAAGAAGAAAATGCATATTATCATCTTAGTAGATCCAGAAAATGCAAAAATGCACCTGGCCAAATTCAATATTCCTTCATAAAAAAATACTCTCAAGCTAAACACGTTTTAGCAAACTAAAAAATTTTCTTGGCCTGATTAAAGACATTTACAAAACCTTACAACTAACATCACACTTAAAGGTGAGTGTATGAATACTTTCTAAGATGGAAACCAGGAAAGGAAATTTGCTTTCACCACTTCTATTCAACATGGTGTTGTTGCCTTATTTTATATAAGACATAAAAAAAGAAATAAAAGGTGTGAAATTGAAAAAGAAGAAATGAAATTAGCTCTATATTCAGATAACATGCTGATTGTCTTAGAAGAATTTGCAAATGTTACTGTACCTGATACATGGGTTTTAGCAAGTCACAGAATAAACAAATGGTTAGGGAGAGAAATTACAGTACCATTCAACATCACACCAAAAAAAAAAAAAAAAAATCACTGAAATACTAGAGTCTGAATTTTTAAAAATATTTTCAAATTTTGTAGGCTAAACATTATAAAACACTAATGAAAGAAATCAAAATAAGCCTCAATAAATTATAATATATCCCATGTTTTTGGATTGGAAGACTCAATATTGTAAAGATTTTACTTCTCCCAACTCATCTGTAGATTCAATGCAATCTTAATTAAAAAACTAAAGCAAATTTTTTAGTAGAAATTAGCAAGAAGATTCCAAAATTCATATAAAGAGGAGTAATATCTAGAACACCAAAAGTATTTTTTTAAAAAGAAAAGCAAAGCTGAAAAACCCACACTTATGTTAAGTAATTATCATAAAGTAAAAAAATTGAACCTATATCATATTGACAAAATAATAAGTACAAAAATCAACGGGACAGTAGATACCAGAAAGTGATCTACAAATATACGGTCAATTGTTTTTCTGCAAGCACACAAAAGCAATTTAATGAAGTCTATTCAACAAATTATGCTAAAGTAATTGGACTTCAACTTACCAACAAATAAATAAATCTTAACACATATAGCATAACTTGTTAAAAAATTAACCAAAAATAGATTTTAGACCTGTACTTTCTATCAAAAGTTTTAAACTTTTAGAAGAATATTTAGGAAAAACAATTTTTGACTTTAGGTATATAAAAGTTCTAAGCTATAAGCGATGAAACACAAATCATAAAAGACAAGCTTGATAAATTTGACTCCATAAAAATTAAACGTATCCCCTTCAAAAGTCATTGTTTCAAAAATAAAATGACAAGTCACATACTGGGAAACAATAGTTATAAAACATGTCTGACAAAGGAAAAATTATAGGGAAAGAAATCATCACTAGTTACAAGAAGTTAGTGCTGGTTTGGGGACCGGTTGACTGCAAAGGTCAAGTTAGGAAAGTTTTGGGGAAAATACAAATATTTTCTATATCATGACTGTGATGGTTATCACAACAGTATATAATTTAAAATATTACATAACTGACGACTAAAAGGAATAAGTTATACAGCATGTGAATTTCCTTTTTTTTCTTTTCTTTTCCTTTTTTTTTTTTTTTTTTTTTTTTGAGATGGAGTCTCGCTCTGTCACCGAGGTTGGAGTGCAGTGGTGCGATCTCAGCTCACGGCAACATCTGTCTCCCTAGTTCATGCGATTCTCCTGCCTCAGCCTCCCAAGTAGTTGGGATTACAGGTGTGAGTTACCACGTCCAGCTAATTTTTGTATTTTTAGTAGAGACGGGGTTTCACCATCTTGGCTAGGCTGGTCTTGAACACCTGACCTCATGATCCACCTGCTTCGGCCTCCCAGAGTGCTGGAATTACAGGCGTGAGCCACTGTGCCCGGCTATGAATTTATTTCTAAATTTTTTTTTTCTTGCCAGTGTATTAGAAGATTGATTTTTTAAAAGGTTTTTACATATATGACTTTACATATATGACTGTTTACTTGAATTTCAACAGACACAGAATTCTTAGTTGTAAGTTACAGTGGGGGAAAAGTGTCAAACTCATTTCTAAATTTCTTGTTTTGATCTGCTCAAAGAAATGAGAATATTCATTAAAAATTCATTGTGTGACAGATAATCTCCTACAGAATTTGACTCTATTCAATATCTTATGAAAACCTTGAAACAATTTTATTAGGTCTTATGGCCATTTTTTAAAATATCTAAAACTCAAAAAAACTTAAATAGGATTTTAGTGGTAATTTAACGTCTCTGGTCTTGTAAAGTGAAGTGAATAAGGCTTACCTCTCAGGACTTTGCTGAGGATTATTCATTTAAAACATTCTTCAACAAATAATTGTTAAGCAGTTTCTATGTGACTGGCACAGGTCCAGAACTAGGAATGAAGAAGACAACGAGAGAACCAAGGTCTCCTGATCAGGAAGTTAAAATGCTAGTAGAGGAGACAGACTGTATTCAAACAAATGAATAATTTTAAGAAATAGATATTTCAACTTGTGATAAATAATACGCAAAGAATTGTGACAAGAAGGGCAGGCTTCTTACTTTCTGTTCAATAGTTAGGAATGTCTATCAGAAAGTGACAGTAAACAAAGATATTCAAGATGCAGCTAAGATTTTGGCTTGTGCAGCCAAGTGGATATTGGTGGTGTTTACCAAGATAGAGAAAACTATGGGAAAGGCAAGTTTGGGGGGGAAATTAAAATTTCACTCTGGGCTTGCTATGGGCCAGATAACTTGATTACTGCTTTACAGGTAATCCTACCTACTGAAAACATCTTCCTCTGAACTCAAAACTCATGACCAGATGAAACTAAGGTCCAGATTTACCACAAATCTGTATTCTATAAGTAGAGAATGTCTTACGAAGCATCAATGTTATAAATTAATAAATTATATTTCTTATGTTAAAAATTCATGCATTCAAGTTTTCAGGAACCACGAAATATATATACCAATAAAATGGAATAGCAAGATATTCTGGGTATGAGATTAACTGCAAAAATGATCCCAGCCAGTTTAGCTTGTGCAGTGTGTAAGTCAACTCAGGTTACCATCACAAAATACTATAGACTGAGTGGCTTACATAAAAACAGAAAATTATTTATTCATAGTTCTGGAGGCTTGAGATTCAAAATCCAAGTTCTGACCAATTAGGTTTCTGGTGAGACACTCTTCCTGGATTCCTAATTGCTGCCTTCCCACTGTGTCTTCACACAACGTTTCCCTCCATCTGTGCACCCTTTCGGGGACAGAGCTCTCTGTGTCTTTTCTGATAAGCCCACTATTCCTATCAGGTTGGATTCCAACCCTTATGACCTCATATAACCTTACTTATTCCCTGTAACATTTATGTCCAAGTGCAGTCATATTGGAGATTAAGGCTTCACCAGTCACATGAAAATTGGGGGAGGGGGATACAGGTTTGTCCATAGATCCAACTTTGTTATTGTTTTTGTTATTCTTTTATTTGAAAACCCATAAAATTCTTGCACAAATAACTATCAGTAAAATAATTCTATGTCCGTTATTTTAAATCCATTGACAGGTTTACTTACATTGCCTTCAACAAATTATAATTTTCAATATACATCAGTGAGAAAACTGTTTATGACAGCTAATGGAATAGTACACTGAAATTTTAAATATGTACAAAACATCCCAGTGTTCTGACTTTCGTATGTTATATATGAAAAAGAAAATGTTCTTACACACAAAAAATTATTTTTTCTTACAGTACGAATGTTGAAGAAATCCTAAGTTATAAAAATGTATCCTAAGTTTCTTTATCTGTTTCTATCTCTTATAATCTGCTATTCACCTAATTGCTAGTATTAACATCTAAAGTCAGAGGCTTTGTAAAAAAAAATCTTTTATTAATTTAATAAAGTAAATTAATATCTAAAGTCAGAGGCTTTAGCAAAAAAACAACACAAACGGAAAACTCTTCACACCTATATTTTAAAATAAAAATGTAAACAGATATGGCATTTCATTTGCTATAAATACTTAAGATCGACTTCAAATTTTCTCATCCACACTGAGAAATGTTATCTTGCAAGAAAAAAAGAAAGTAGATATTAGCTGACAAATAAAAATAAGTTACTAGATTTCGAATTTAAATGTGTGATAGTTGTATCCTGTGTGTGTGTGTGTTGAAATTATTCCTGAATCCATCCGTGGTGGTTAATTTATATGCCAACTTGACAGGACCATGTGGTGCCCAGATATTTGGACATACATTTTTCTGACGTTTCTGTGAGAGTGCTTTGGATGAGATGAACATTTAAATCAATAGACTGAGTAAAGCAGAATGCCCTCCACAATGTGGATGCACCTCACCCAATCAGTTGGAGGCCTAAATAGAACTAAAGGCCCACACTTCACAGAGTAAAAGAGAGTTATCCTTCCTGGTAGCTATCAAACTGAGACATTGGGCTCTTCCTGTTTCTACAGCACCTCCCAACTTTTGGAGGGCAATTGGCACGTGGGCTCCACAGATTTTGGACTTCCAGTCTCTATCATCATGCGAGCCAATTTCTTCTAAATCTCTCTCCTTCTTCAGAGGCAGAACCAATAAAATATATGTGAGCTAATTTCTTCTAACACTCTCCTTCTAGTGAAAGTGTTATATATATCCTGTTGGTTCTCTCTCTCTGGAGATCACTAACCAATACACCAGCCCCATGTCTGCTTTTCTCATCAAGGACTGCAGTTCCTCTTTCCATGTAATGCATATTAGCGTATCACTAGGATTTCCAATTGTCAAGTTGAAAATTTATTATATAAAAGGAATTTAAAATTGATTAGCAATTTATTAAAATGATGATTATATAGCCTCCTAGAAAAGTCAGGCTTTAGTTAGGAAGTGGAATGAATAATTTAAGTAGAAATTTACGTCATATTCAGTAATATCAGAGTCAATCAACTTTCGTTCTTGCAGTTTCTGTTTCTATTTTCATCCTTGTAATCTTGAAAATTGTTTTTTTTCTTTTGCCATTTTAATGAATGCTGGCATAAAGATTTTCATTTTAATATAAGTTTAATAAGGAATCCATTCTATTTAATAGCCAGTAAGATAGCACTATTCTATAGCTAAAAAGTGGAAACTTCCAAACTGTGATTGCTGTAAATTATGTAAATTAATAAAATATTAACGTAAAATCACTACTAACTTGTATTATGTGCACTCCCTCAGGGGTCTTTTAACTTGTCTCAACATATCCAGTCTTGCTGCACTCCAACTAGTTATTCAGAATACAAGCAAAGTGGATTTTTCAAAAGACTAGTGTGATCATGCCAAGCCCTTGTCACCGATTTCATACAGTTCTCAGGGTACTTCAGGCATTCTTTACACAGCCTGACAGGCGGCTTATGTCTCCAATTGTTCTCTCTCCTCCATTTCCCTGCTCTCTCAATCTAGCCATGATTCTTTTTCTTGCTAGGCTGTGTCATTGTCAAGCTTCCCAATTTTCTACATTTCTGCTGTTCCCACACTCTTTTCCTAAAGTGATTCATCTTCAGATTATTCCTCAATTTCCCTCCCCTAAGTAGCAACTTACCAATCTCTCCAAGTCATACCCGCACAGCATGGTGTACCTCAACTTGCATAGTTTTCATTTATACTTGTCTGATTCATGTGTCTCCTTCCCACTGGATTGTAAACTCTTTGGAGACATCAACATGCTTTTATTGTTTTTTTTTTTGTCTTATTTTGTCATCAAATTATTAGTGACCACACAATCCTTGGCGCATACTAAATGCTCAACAAACAACTATTGAGGGAATAAATAAGTAAATCCCATTGGTGTACAATCTACTCAAATGATATCCTAGTTTGTCTTAAAAGTTACAACAATTCTAATGAGAAAAAAAAACACATACTGAGAGGGTCTGATGTGAAAAAAGCCACATTACTTTAAAACATCAAACTTAATTAAATCTCTGTTTTAACACATATAAAATAATACAAAATTTAAATTTTAAATAGTCTCTTGAAGTTAGTATGTAATTTGAGTAATCTTCAGTGATCAGTAACTTTTTCTTCCTATATGTTTTTTCCCTCTTTTTACTCATTCGTGAATATAACCAAATAAATATAAAGACATATGATGAGTAGAAAGAACAAAATAAACACTCAATAGACTGCGGGGGAACGCTTAACTTTAAAAAAATCATATATAGGGAGAGGATGTAAAAATTAATATTTTCGCTAAAAGTTTTTAAACTATGGGTAGTAAAACCACAGACATAAAAAATGATTGCTATTGGAGCAATATTTTTCAAACCTGCTATGATGTAATGTTTGGAGTAAATTTTTTTTTTATTATACTTTAAGTTCTAGGGTACATGTGCACAATGTGCAGGTTTGTTACATATGTATACATGTGCCACGTTGGTGTGCTGCACCCATTAACTCATCATTTATATTAGGTATATCTCCTAATGCTCCCCACTCCCCACAATAGGCTGTGGTGTGTGATGTTCCCCTTCCTGTGTCCAAGTGATCTCATTGTTCAATTCCCACCTATGAGTGAGAACATGTGGTGCGATAGTTTGCTGAGAATGATGGTTTCCAGCTGCATCCATGTCCCTACAAAGAACATGAACTCATCCTTTTTCACGGCTGCATAGTATTCCATGGTGTATATGTGCCACATTTTCTTAATCCAGTCTGTCATTGATGGACATTCGGGTTGGTTCCAAGTCTCTGCTATTGTGAATAGTGCTTCAATAAACATATGTGTGCATGTGTCTTTATAGCAGCATGATTTATAATCCTTTGGGTATATGCCCAGTAATGGGATGGCTGGGTCAAATGGTATTTCTAGTTCTAAATCCTTGAGGAATCGCCACACAGTTTTCCACAATGGTTGAACTAGTTTACAGTCCCACCAACAGTGTAAAAGTGTTCCTATTTCTCCACATCCTCTCCAGCACCTGTTGTTTCCTGATTTTTTTAATGATTGCCATTCTAACTGGTGTGAGATGGTATCCCATTGTGGTTTTGATTTGCATTTCTCTGATGGAGAGTGATGATGAGCATTTTTTCATGTGTCTGTTGGCTGTATGAATGTCTTCTTTTGAGAAATGTCTGTTCATATCCTTTGCCCACTTTTGATGGAGTTGTTTGCTTTTTCTTGTAAATTTGTTTGAGTTCTTTGTAGGTTCTGGATATTAGCCCTTTGTCAGATGAGTAGATTGCAAAACTTTTCTCCCATTCTGTAGGTTGCCTGGGGTAAATTTTTTATTGTGACTGAGAGTGTATCAAATAAGATGAGGTATTTTGCAGTAGTGGTAAAATAAAGTACTTGAATATAAAAATAAAAGTCATATGAACATACTTCAAATGAAGAAAGAGCCTGCTTTTACATATACTTTTTTCCTACTCTTTTTTTTTCATTTTTTGTTGAGCAAAAATTACATTTGCTAATAACAAATGCACATTCACCAGTTACTTTATGTTTAATAAAACATTTTGGATGATGAAAAGAGAAAACTATACTTTATCAGTCATAATCTAGGGAAACCAAACTGGGATTTTTCTATCAGAAAATGTTAGAAGTCTGTGGGAGCCCAGAGTAAAGCAGCAGGCTCTGTTTTAGTAGCCATCTCCTATCTATTGCTGGAACAGGATGTTTATATGTTTGTTCAGGTGAGCCTGCTTCATTGGTGGGCTCCCATTGAATCAGAATTTGATCTGCCTGCTGAGCTATAGCTTTAATTAGGTTCAAAATGGTGTAGGCTTCTTACCAAAATGTATCACAGAAACTTCCTCCTTCTCCTCCTTGTACTAATTATGACATTTGTGCACAGCCTTGATTCTGTACTTTCTCTTTTTTAATCAGCCTTGGTAAGTGCTGGAGATTCCTCAAATGTGACTTCACAAAAATCTGTGGTGAACAGAGATTGAGAAAAGTTTGCAGAAATTGCTCATTATAGAATCTACTCATTCACCTTGCCTATTGGTTCTTAAAATTGGCTATACATTTTAACCCCCTGGCAACTTTAAAAATATTAATATATGGGTCTCATCTGTAGAGCTTTCCATTTGTTTTGAGTAGGGTGTGATCTGAAGATCAGGTCAGAAGACTCTCTCTAAGGGTTTCTAATGTGCAGCCAATGTCCAGAATTATTGCCTGGAATCTTGTTTTATTCTTTCAATTCCCTCAAATCACAGGTGCCCTTAATTTGTATGTTTTTGAGTTTGATGTAAATAAAAATTTGATATTTCATTATTACAGCTAATATTATGTTACTAGTGTATTTCTAAAAATGTGTGACTTTTGAAAGTGCCATACAGGAATGTGTGATGTTAATCATTTTTAGAAAATATTGTAGGTAACGTGAAATGCTTAGAAGAACACAGGACTGAGAGTTCAATGCATATAGAATCAGCAATAAAGCAATGTCTTGATTTATAGATGAAAAAGAATCTGGAGAAATTATTCCATAAGTATTGATGCTAACATATAAACTGTAAATATTTTATGGAAAAATGTGCAGATTGTTTCATCCCACAATACCTACCCTTACTTACCATTAATTACTTATGAGGGTTGTTTTATGTACCTTTATTTTTCGGATTTACACATATGCATTTTGTAAATTTATGTTACATAGGAGAAAGACAAAGGCATTGCAAGTTAACTGTTCTTTCCAAAAGGAAATGTTGGATTTGCACTTATATAAAGCCAAAGGGCTTCATCAGTTAATGAATAAATGTTTGGAAAATACACTGAAAATGTGTAAAATTAAAAGTAGAAATTTTTTTTAACAAAGAGAACATCCTTGAATATTAATGTCTATGCATAAGCTATCAACATTAAACATATTTTTAGTAAGGTCGGCCTGGACAGGTCTGTCAGCACATAATGGAAGATTTTTTAAATCCATATATAAGAAAAATAATGGATTTTTCTAAGTATAAAGATATAAGAAATCTGAGAATGAATATTAAGTCCTGACTAATATATTTAATAGTGAGTGGAAAAGTAGCCATTCATAATTCTCAGGATAGTCTTTATGATGGTTGATACTGAGTGTCAACTTGATTGGATTGAAGGATGCAAAGCATTGTTCCTGGGTGTATCTGTGAGAGTGTTGCCAAAGGAGATTAACTGCAGACCCACCCTCAATCTGGGTGGGCGCCATCTAATCAGCTGTCAGCATGGCTAAAATAAATCAGGCAGAAGAAAGTGGAATGAGCAAACTTGCTGAGTCTTCCCACCTTCATCCTTTCTCCTGTACTGGATTCTTCCGGCCTTCAAACGTCAGACTCCAACTTCTTCAGCTTTTGGACTCTTGGACTTACACCAGTGGTTTGTTGGGGCTCTCAGGCCTTTGGCCACAGACTGAAGGCTGAACATTTGGCTTCCTTGCTTTTGAAGTTTGGGGATCTGGACTGACTTCCTTGCTCCTCAACTTGCAGAGGGCATATTGTGGGACTTCAGTTTGGGGTCATGTGAGTCAGTTCTCCTAATGAAGTCCCCTTCATCTTTACATGTATCCTATTAGTTCTGACCCTTTAGAGAACCCTGACTAATACAGTCTTGATCCGTGATAGAAGGAATAGAAGATGCAGGCAATGCAGCTTCACGGTTTAGCAGATTCAGACATGCAGTAACTATTCTAGTTGCATCTGTCTCCTCTTGGCAAGTTCATTCATCTTCATGTATTGTTGACCTCTCTCCAAATTTTCACTGACCTTCTAAATAGTCTTTTTTCTTCATCCATTTTGTCTTTTGTTGAATCAATAAAAATAATCATAGAAATTAGATATGTCCTCTTAATACGGGACTTTGCCTATTTTTTGTTTGTTTGCTTGAGATGGAGTTTCACTCTTGTTGCCCAGGCTGGAGTGCAATGGCATGATCTCAGTTCACCGCAACCTCCGCCTCCCAGGTTCAAGTGATTCTCCTGCCTCAGCCTTCCAAGTAGTTGGGATTACAGGCATGCACCACCATGCCTGGATCATTTTGTATTTTTAGTAGAGACAGGGTTTCTCCATGTTGGTCAGGCTGGTCTCGAACTCCCGACCTCAGGTGATCCAGCCAACTCGACCTCCCAAAGTGCTGGTATTACAGACATGAGTGATCCTCCTCACTCACCACCCGGCCAGTACTTTGCCTATTATTAATAAAAGCTGCATTTAGTGCCCTATTTACATTTTAATTAAAATATTACATTACTATATTCGATAAAATAACATAGTTATTCAAAGTAGCCAAAGATGGACTTGCAGAAAGTGAAGAAACCTGGCTTGCTGGAACCAGAGGGATGGAGGCAGGAAATGGAGTGCCCTACCCAGTCTGTAACTGTGCCACCAATACAGGCTCTGTGGTCCCAGTTGCACTACCTGGTTCAGGACTGGGGATGGCTTTCCCAGCCCTGATTCCATTTGTGTCACTAGTACTGGTTGCAACAGGCCCATCTACAGCTACAGGTTGAGTGATAGGATAGTTTTAAGTTTGCTTTTGTTTTGTTTTCTTGAACTTCCTTAACATAACCTTCCAACTCTTCTAATGGATTTTGTAAATTCTGTTTTGGTATTTTAAAGTTCTGATGACTCTTGTTCTTTAAAACGTCTTCAAAACAAGCATTATGTCATTGTTTCATGGCAGCAATTTTTTTTTCTTATCTTAAAGATAATAAGGTTTATTCAATAGTGTATTCTTTCTTCTGTGTAATGGCACTGAGACTTTTGATTTCCTTTTTGCTGTTTTTCACATTCAGGCTTACCTCACATTTCTGAGGATTCGAGGTTCACCATTCAAATTTACTACTGAGGAATTAAAATGGCAATGAGAAGTTCCGTGCTGCATATTGCTAACGGGTTTCACTGCAGGAACTGGGGCCTCCTCTTCTCCTTCTTCTCCTCTTCCTCTTTTTTTTTTTTCTCTTCTTCTTCTTGGAGGAACTACAGAATATTATAAAGAAAAGAATTCTATGTGATACTAGTTAACATGATTCTCAATATTTCTGAGAATATTTTGGCATCATTTTACTGAAGGGAATATAGCTGACAGAAAATCTGAAGGTGATGAGGGAAAATGCTTTTTGTACTAAATATATGATGTCTTGCAAACATATTATGTAGTACTCATTTCACAGTTAAGAGGCAAAATCATCAGATGTAAATGTTTCTTCCAGGTATCCACTCTTGACTATATGTTAAATAGTTATTTAATGTTTTATTCAGGGTAACCATCAAAAAAGTATGCCTAGGACAGTAAGATTAGATTTTCTGTAATAAAATATTTCAACAACACCATGTTTTATTAATAAGTAAAGTGAAATAAAAGTATAGGCAACTATTGTCTTACATATAAGAAAAACAGGGGCAATTTCTAGCCTTAAATGTAATCAATATTTTGTAAGTATTACTATTGGTACTCTTCTCACTTACAAAACAATGATTCATGTATTATTTGGTATCCTTTGATTCAAGTGAGAAAAGCACATGTTGAAAAATGTAGGCAATAAAATTAAATGGATCACCTCTCTGAAAGGTCTGATATTCAAATACATTCACATCGAAGATATTGATTATATTTGAATATCAAGTCTTTTAGAGAGATGATTAAGTTAAAATGAAGTCATCAGGATCGACCCTAATCTAATATGACTGGTGTCCCTATAAGAAGAAGAAATGTGGGCACTTAGAGATATGACAGAGGTGTGCATGCCCAGGAGTAGCCCGTGTGAGGACAGGGTGAGAAGGCAGTCACTTGCAAGCTAAGCAAGAGGTTGCAGAAAACATCAAACTTACTGATATCTTGATCTTGGACTTTTAGCCTCCAGAAATGTGAGAAAATAAATTTTTGTTGTTTAAGCCACGCAGTCTGTGGTATTTCATTATGGCATTTGTAGCAAACTAATTCAAGTTCCATGATTGGCTTTGAACCCTGACTCCCCCTGTGGCCATGGGAGCAAAATGTCATAACTGTCAGTTTCCATTAGAGGCATGGATATAGTGGTGGTTAGAATAGTCCTATGAATTTAAAAAAGGGGAAAAGAACATTTCTGGAAAGGAGAAAGCAATCCTCAGCAAACAACAACAACAAAAAAGTATCTAATTTATCTAATAATATTAAACTGTATATGGTAAGGATTATATTTTAATATTTGAATTACAAAATATATCACATATAAGAGTAAAATCATAAAAATGGTTTGAATACCAATAATAAAATGAGACACCACGTACTCACAATCAAGATAAAGAAATCAAACGTCACCCATGTTTGAAGTTTATCATGCGACTTCTATCCTATGTTCTTTCCTCCCACCATTGCCTTGAGAAATAGTCATTATTTTGAATATTGTTTTTTATTCCCTTTCTTTCATTATAGTTTTATCAAGTATATATCCCCAGAGATAGATAGATAGATAGACAGATAGATGATAGATAGATAGATAGATAGATAGATAGATAGATAGATAGATAGATAGATTGATTTGGTCTTACATCTTTTCATATTTTACTTAAATGGAACAAAACTAAGTATTCCTCTGAAATATTATTGTTTTCTCAATAGTGTGAGTATGAAATGCATGCATGTTATTGCATTTAACAGTAGTTTGTTTCTTTTTGTTTAACACAATAGTGAAATTGTGTAATATTCCATTGTATTAATGTGTCATAATATACTCACTAATTTTCTAGGATTGTATCTAATTTTCTGTCTTACAAACAGCACTCCTCTGATTCATGTGCATGCCTCCTAACACAAATATACAAAAGTTCTTCTGCCATAAATCTCTAGGGGTAGAATTGTGGGCTGTACAGCAGCAGTAACTTCTGACCAGGAGTGATCTTGCTTTCCAGGAGACATTTGACAATGTTTGAGGACAGTTTTGACTGCCACAGCTGGAAAGGGAGCAGGTGAAGTGTTACTGGCATTTAGTGGCTAGAGGCCAGAAATGCTGCTAAGCATCCTACAATACACAGGGCAGCCCTCTACAGCAAAGAATTATCCAGCTCAAAATGTCAATAGTGTGGTGGTTGAGAAAGCCCAGTTCAAAAGATGTGCACCTTCAAATTTGTGGTCCTACTGTTTTATCAGAAGGCCATAGCTTATAAGAGCTCCTTTTGCTCCATATCCTGTCAATATGTTATATTGACAGACTTTAATTTTTTATAATTTTCTTCATTTTCTAAAGTCTTTGAGAGTTTGACTCAATTTTGTGTTGTTTTCTTGACGACCCTGACTCTTTGTGAATTTTTTCATTGGTTTTGTAATTTTTTTATATCTGAACTTATACATGATTTTTTACAATACAACTTCTCATCTTTCCCAGGCCCCCAGCTTTATATTTTGCCTCATGTTTAGAACTATCAGAAACTAAAGCTCTCAGCTGGCCTGGGCAACATAGCAAGACTCCATCGCTACATAAAATTTTTTTTAAATTAAAAAAAATTTTTTTTTTTTTAAATCTGGCTGCAGTGGTGGTGTGAGCCTATAGTCCTAGCTACTCAAGAGGCTGAGGAAGAAAGATATCTTGAGTACAGGAGTTTGAGGCTGCAGGGAGCTATGATCACAGCCCAGGCTACATAGTAAGTGGAACCCTGTGTCAAAGAAGGAAAGAAAAAGGAAGGGGAGGAAAGGGGAGGGAAGGGGAGAGAAGGTGAGGGGAGGGGAGGGGAGAAGGAAGGGAGGAAAGAAAAGAAAGAAAGGGAGAAAAAGGGAGAAAAGGAGAGAGAAACTAAAGCTCCAGGCCCACAGGGACAGCAGCAGCTGCAATTAAGGGAACCAGCCACCGAACCAGCTGCAATACTTGTGATTTGCTCCAGATTTATGCTTGCTTTCTTTATTTTATTTATTTCTCTCTACTCCATGTAATTTATTTCCTTTTCTTGGCTGTGAATTTATAAATATTTAAAACTATATTTTATGCATATTTTTGGTGTCTTATACTAAGCAGATTTCACTGGGTATCTAGACTGTAATAGTAATTGAAATAAAAGTTTGGGATCATGTCTTACATGCATTTTGTAAAACTCAAAGTGGTATACATAAATTGCATTTTTACATTAATGCTATTTTTTCTCCTAAAATCCTATGGAACTTACTAAATGTAAATGCTTCAGTCCTTAATTACATGTTTGCAAGGCATAATTGAATATGCATAAATACATATTTGCTGAATGTCAAGAAGATCTCCATTACCACTCAAGCTGCCACAAAACCTTAACAAATGTGCTGTTCGTTATATTCACAATATATGTGAATTTTATACCAGATCTTCTCTCTATACTCTTTCTGCAAATTCCTTCACTTAGACTTTCATCATCTCTCTCTTTGGTTGCTGAAAGAGGCTGCTTTCTTCTCTCCCCACAAAAGGGGCCATTTTTTTCACTCTTTTGCATGACTTATCCTCATATGATTATATCAGTTAACCACAAGATAGACCTTTGTTGTTGAGTCTATCTAGACTGAGAACAGATAAGAACACATTGTTTCATTCAGGTGACCCCATATCAAAGAGGAAGCAGGGGGGCTGAGCTATGCATCCTTCTTCTCAAAACTTACCCAACTACAAATGAGAGAAGAAAATGAGAAGGCAGAGGAAAGAAAGGGCATTGTGTCACTTAAACACAAAGCAAGGAAAAAAGTCTTCCTACTACCTATATTTTGCTGTTGTCGTCGTTGTTTTCCCTAATAAAATGTTTATTTTCAAGACTGCATTGTTTGAAGGAAAAGCCATGTTTATTAATCTCTGTAACTTTTATATCAACCATTTACGTAGTATTTTAGCTAATATCATAGACTTTAGAGCTAAAATAACAGATTTTAAATCCCAATTTTTTCATGTGTAACATAAAGATAATATTATACAATATTTTTATAAAGTTTACATAAATTAATATGAACAATGCCCTTATTGAATGGCATATAAGCCTCAGTTAATGCTACTGAGTTTAACATACATTTAATTGTTTTCTACAATTGATATGTAAAAGGTTTCCTCTCCCCGCTCTCCTTTGTTCCTTTCAAAAGTTTAGATTAAACAATTTCAGATATTTTGTTTTGAAGTTTGGCTCAAATCAAATGATTAGGAAGACAGAGTAGAAGGTCAGAAAAACCCAAGAAAAATGGAGAAACAGTCCAGTATGAACATGGGAAGGAAAGTAAAATCTTCCTTACTTTTCTGACTTTGGAAAATGAGGTGCACTACTTAAATTTTCCCCATAAGTGAGCCTGAGACTCCAGTTGTTCCCATGTTCAAAGAGACTGGATTCAGCAGCTGCCACAGACTGAGCCTCCCTGCAGAGGTGAATGGCTCCCAAGTTTCTTCTCTGTGTTAACAAGGACAATGAGGTTAACCAAAAAGCTGGTTAGATATTAATAAAGTAAAATTTGATGCAAATTTAATTTTAGAGCATTATAAATGAGGCTGCATTTTCTTAAGCAAATATTTGAATTAATACTGAATGAATTGTAACTACAGTTTAAGATCAGATCCATACTACATAGGATATATAATTCTTTATATTTAAATATTGGTATACTGTAGATGAATTCCAAGCCTTATGCTAAAGCCTAATAAAAAGCCCAAAAGTTTTCTCTTAAATCAAAAAGCTGCTGCAAATTATTTGAGATTTGATGTCTTTTTCAAGTATATTTGAAAAAAAGAGCCTGTATTAGTGTACCTTTCTAGAGCAGTGGGTTTTAAATGATGCAAAGAGTATGGGAAAAATCCAAATGGAAATTCAGCAATCTTATGTGAAAATTAAATCTTTTTGTGTAAAATATGAATTACAAAAGCGACATTTCCAGCTTTCGAGTTTTAATTCAATTGGAAGAATCAGAAAGGGCTCATTGTCTTCAAGGGGAGATGACCTGACGGGGTTGGGCAAAAGGGCAATGTGACTTAGAAAGAAAGAGAAAAGTGATTACATTAATTTTAATGGCACAATAGCAGTTTTCAATAAGCTTTATGACAGCAGAAAAGATTGATTTTTTTGTGCTAAAACGTGCAGTGTCCTAAACTGCATTTTGCCAGAAGTCTAATACCTATAATTTATTGTATCCCATATTCTCAATGTTAAAACAGGAAAGAAGGCAAAAGTCTGAGGGCTTAAAATATAATGGACTATAGATTCATTGCTAAAACTCAATTGGAGCTGAAAATTTCCTTTTAATTTTGAAATGCACTTAACAAGAATTAAAAGGCACAGGAATAGCTATAAAATTGTGTCAGGACACTGTGTTTCCCACATTCCTCCTGTAAGAAATGATTTGAGTTTCCTGAATCAAAAAGTGAGAGTAAAGAACCTTGAGCTTGAATAGAAGACATGCTATTCTGAAAGAGACCTCTAGTCTATTTGAAACATTTTGCTAGGCTCTGAGAGGGCAGGAACCACATTATTCTCAGGTAAACTTACTTTCCAGCCTAGCCATCAACATCCCCCTCTTGTTTCCTGGTCCTTGTTTATAGCCTGCAGTCAGAATTACACTCCCCAGGTTTTTTCTGCTATTCACCAATGCCTTGGACACTACAAAATATCTTTTTGGAATTTTTTTTTCCTGCTTATCAGATATATGGTCTTGATAACCATAGTAATGATTTTGATTGAAACTTTAATGAAGTATGGAAAAACCCAAAAATCTTATCCAGAGATGACCTAGATCTTTCGGGTTTCTTCAAGCTTAGTATAAGCCAAGCTTGTCCAACCCACGGCTCACGGGCTGCATGTGGCCCAACACAAATTCATAAACTTTCTTAAAACATTACGAGGTATTTTTGCAATTTTTTTAGCTCATCAGTTATTGTTTGTGTTAATGTATTTTGTGTGTGGCCGAAGACATTGCTTTGTATTCCAGTGTGGTCCAGGGAAGCCAAAAGATAGGACACCCCTGGTAAGCCATCACTATAAAGTAGCTGCTAAAAGGTATAAAAATAAGACTGTCAATAGACATAATTGTTCAGATTAGAACTAATATTTTAGGCAATGTCAAAGGGACAATGCTAATTAGAGTACCTTCAAAGGAGGCAAAGAGGATAAAAAGTTAGAAGTCATGCCATGTAAAGACTTTCTTAGAATCCCCAAAGGGCCTTCTGTTGAGAAAAGATTTGGGAGAAGGTAGTAGAAGGGTTTAAAAAGCAGCTTCATATACCTGAACAGTTTTCATTCAGAAAAAGGGTTAGAGTTCTGGTTAGCTTCTGATGGCAGGTCCAAGACAAAGAGGTGGAAGTTAGGAGGAGGCAGATTGTTACTCATTATTGAGGACTATATGACAATCAGGGTTGTTTTGTGATAGAAGCAATAGTTTCAAAACCATATGATCGCCCATCACTGAAAGTCTTCAAGAAGAAACTAGACGTTCTAGGAGAGTAAAATGATTCTAGTAATGATATAGTGACAGCACAAATGGTGTTTTTACTTATGCTTAGCACCTAGTCATTGTGGTTTATCTTTTAGACTTATCGAAAGAAGAAATGGTCAAAAAAAATTGTCCCAGTTTTATTTTATAAACATGTAATTATAATACCTGTCTCACACGTGTGTCACAGAATACCCCCAAATACATAATTTTTTAATTTAATAAATATTTATCCAGCAGCTATTATGTCTAGGTATTTGGCTAAATAGTAGGGATAAAATAGGGAAAAAGAACAAACAAGGTCCTGGGCCTGTGGGAATTCTTTTCTGCTGGTGGTAGTCTCCCATTTCATAAGCACTAAGCAAGGGAGCGTTACCTGTTATAATTGAGGCTAGATAAGCATGCTAGCTCCGGGATTTGTGTATATAGAAGCAGGTGATATATAAAGTACTTTTTCTGAAGATATAAAATCCAAGTGAGTCATGCAGGTTAAATGGCAGGGTAGCTGGATGAAAGCAATTGAAGGATTAGGGGAAGGGACTGAACATGAATATTTCAGGCAGAGGGAAACAGCATTTGCGAAACCTCAAAGATGAAAAAGGAGTGAGAGACATAAACACCACATGTGTTTGAGGAACTGAAAGAAATTCAGTAACTACGGGACAAAGCTCCCTGACATCAACAACTTTCTTTTAAATACTGCATCCCATTGCTCAACACATGAGCTGTTAAATAAACTATTTGTTGCATAAAAATGAACTCATAGGTATCTTGAGTGGGGAGGTGGTATTAATGGTAGTTAGACTCTTACAAAGGTTAACCAAGGAACATCACATAGGACCTATGATATAGTTTCGATCTGTGTCTCCACTCAAATCTCGTGTTGAATTGTAATCTCCAATGTTGGAGGTGGGGCCTGGAGGGAGGAGACTGGATCATGGAAGCAAATTTGTCATGAATGGTTTAACATCTCGCTTTGGTAGTGTCCTCTTAATAGTGAGTTCTCACAAATCTGATTGTTTCAAAGTGTTGGACCGCTCCCTCTCTCTCTTGCTTCTGCTTTTGCCATGTAACATGCCTGCTCTGCCTTCACTTACTACCTTGATTGTAAGCTTCATGAAGCCTCCCCAGAAGCCAAGCAGACATCAGCATCATGCTTCCTGTAAAGCCTGCAGAACTGTGAGCTAATTAAACCTCTTTTCTCTATAAATTGCCAAGTCTCAGTTATTTTGTATAGCAATATGAGAACAGACTAATACAACCTAGTAAGAAATGTTAAAAATTTTTGATCCTAAAAGAAATGAAGGACTAGGAAATGGTTTAATCGTATAATCAGTAAAGGGCTGTTGTTTTTTAAAGGACCTAACACAAGGAGAGGTCTTATATTATATTATTATCAATTTAAAATATATCAGTTCAGATCCTTAAAAAAAAACTTGTATATCAATCCTGTCTTTAAATATGCTTCTTGGTAGAAACATTGCCAATATCAGATTCATAATACCCGAGTCAGGATACATTTATTTTTAATTTGTAGAATTGGTTTTACTTCTATTAAAACAAAAATACAACTTCAGCTTTTCACTTTTTATTTAAGTTTTAAAATTTTTAAAAATACTTTTGCTAATATTTGAATGTTAAGAAATGCAATATGGATATTTTGGGGCAATTAATTTCTAATTATTACTAAAACAAACATAATTACTTCAGGATTTTTTTTTTAATTTTATTTCTTTTTTTGAGACGGAGTCTTTCTCTGCTGCCCAGGCTGGAGTGCAGTGGCACAATCTCGGCTTACTGCAAGCTCCTCCTCCCAGGTCCACCCCATTCTCCTGCCTTAGCCTCCCGAGTAGCTGGGACTACAGGTGCCCACCACCACAACTGGCTATTTTTTTTTTTTTTTTTTTTTTTTTTTTTTGTACTTTTAGTAGAGACTGAAGGCTGAACTTTCGGCTTCCTTGCTTGTGAAGTTTTGGGACCTGGACTGGCTTCCTTGCTCCTCAGCGTGCAGAGGGCCTATTGTGGGACTCTACTTTGTGATCATGTGAGTCAGTTCTCCTAATGAAATCCCCTTCATCTTTACATGTATCCTACTAGTTCTGACCCTTTAAAGAACCCTGATCAATACAGTCTTGATCCTTGATAGAAGGAATGGAAGATGCAGGCGATGCAGCTTCATGGTTTAGCAGATTCAGACATGCAGTAACTATTCTAGTTGCATCTGTCTCCTCTTGGCAAGTTCATTCATCTTCACATAGTGTTGACCCCCTCCAAATTTTCACTGACCTTCTAAATAGTCTTTTTTCTTCATCCATTTTGTCTTTTGTTGAATCAATAAAAATAATCATAGAAATTAGATATGTCCTCTTAATACGGGACTTTGCCTATTTTTTGTTTGTTTGTTTGTTTGTTTGAGACAGAGTTTCACTCTTGTCACCCAGGCTGCAGTACGGTGGCATGATTTCAGCTCACCGCAACCTCCGTCTCCCAGGTTCAAGTGATTCTCCTGCCTCAGCCTTCCAAGTAGTTGGGATTACAGATATGCACCACCACGCGTTTGTTTATTAATTTACCAAAAAAAAAAATGTATTTTTAGTAGAGACGGGGTTTCACTGTGTTAGTCAGGATGGTCTCAATCTCCTGATCTTGTGGTCCACCTGCCTCAGCCTCCCAAAGTGGTGAGATTATAGGCGTGAGCCACCGTGCCTGGCCACTTGAGGATTATTTTTAAAAACTGAGCTTCAGCTAAGAGAAAAAAGAAAAGACTGGATTAAGAAAATGTGGCACATATACACCATGGAATACTATGCAGCCATAAAAAAGGATGAGTTTGCGTCCTTTGTAGGGACATGGATGCAGCTGGAAACCATCATTCTTAGCAAACTATCACAAGAACAGAAAACCAAACACCGCATGTTCTCACTCATAGGTGGGAACTGAACAATGAGATCACTTGGACTCGGGAAGGGGAACATCACACACTGGGGTCTATCATGGGGAGGGGGGAGGGGGGAGGAGGGAGGGATTGCATTGGGGAGTTATACATGATATAAATGATGAATTGATGGGTGCTGACGAGTTGATGGGTGCAGCACACCAACATGGCATAAGTATACATATGTAACAAACCTGCACGTTATGCACATGTACCCTAGAACTTAAAGTATAATAAAAAAAAAAAAAAAAAGAAAAGAAAAGAGAGACCTAATTAACACATATTTAATACTACGGAGATGAGTGAGCATTTAAAGAATATGGGCTAGCATTTCACACACACAAAGACACCATTTGCTGAATTATATGCCAGTGCTCTGCCCTGGAAGAGTTAATTTGCCTAACATAGGTAAACAGTTTCCTCACAGAAATAGTTTTCTCTTTCTAAACCCATGATATCACTTGAATAAAAGAATGGGTGGAAAAAATGGATAGAAGCTTTCTTTTTTGCATTTATTACAATTAATATTAATCTGGGTGATTGCTACGATAGATTTATTCCTGCTAAAATGGTGGATTCTTTGCTTTCACAATTAACTTCTTATTTTCTTTTTACATATATATTAGTCTTTCACAGGGTAGCCAATTAATCTTCAACATCAAATTAGCAACCCATCAAACATTTGTCTCATTAAAAACAGTCACTGGTAAATCTAGAATAAAGTGGTGCTTAACTAAATTCATTTCTAAATCAGAATCATTGTTCATGTCAACTCAAGTTAATTCAGCATCAATATAGTTGATTGATAGAATTATCGTTTATACCTCACTCACTACTAAGAAAGAATTTGATTTGTTCACAGTAAATAATGTATCCACTACTAGGACATTCCCTTTAATCTTGCAGTAAAACTGTAGCTAAGGAAAGCATCTTACTGTAGTAGGGTGCAGTTAGCAGAGGTAACATAGAGAAATGATACTGCAACATCCCGAGAGATAACAAAACAAACTCTTCAATGCAAGCATGAGAAAATTTAAATGTCAATACTCATGAACAGTATTGACATTGTATAGTAGAATGTGGATGAATTATAAAAGGGGCACAGTCAAATTAATATAAGCCAATCACTTAGCTGTTGAATGTACAATAATATAACAATTGTAACAATTGTTATTTGTTATACACATATAGTATTTAGACCAATTATCTTCCAAGGTTTAAGTGATCATTGTCATAAATAGATATTGCTAATCCAGCATGCTGACTTTCATTTATACAGACTCAGAATACTAAGATCCAGTTCAAGAACCATCTGTTTCCTAGGAAAACAATTTTCTTTGTGGCCCAAGTCCCATTTTTCCATCCATCAATTTCAACTATCATTCTGAAAATCTTATTTCTCTTTAAATTTTGTTCAATTTACATTTAGAACCCTTATGGGGGATCATAGGGAATTCTGGAAGAAGTTTTATATCTAGAAAGAGCTCATAATCCTAAGAGTTATGGGAGCTTAGAAAAATACCTTATTATAGGGGAAATTGTGTGCTCCAGAAAGATTTCTTTAATTTTGAAATTTTATGCTTTAATAGTCTAAAACAGGCATAAAATTCAGTGATGGCAATATCTTCAGACCTCTAGTTGTATATAGTTAATTGCACCCACTACTTTTGACACATATTTTTACATTGAGAACTCTATTCCATATTTTAAAGAAGCATAAGATTAAGGATGCACAGATCTGAGCTGGCAGGTGATTATTACAAGTGGTCATACATTTACTTTCTCCTAACTCAACTCTACACACTACCAATTTAGTTCATTATGAAAAACTTAGATATCCTAAAAGTAGGCATAGTAATTAAGTAGTTAAATTAGTTGGACATGGCAAGTAGTTATTTACTAGTTTTACTATTCCTTTAACAATTTAGCTGAAGTTCATCTGTAAAGAAATTAACTTTTCTTGGCCAGATGCAGTGGCTCACACCCATAATCCCAACATTTTGGGAGGACAAGGTGGGTGGATCACTTGAGCCCAGCAGTTTGAGACCAGCCTGGGCAACATGGTGAAACCCCACCTCTACAAAAAAAAAAAAAAAAAAAAAAAAATTAGCTGAGCATGATGGTGTACACCAGCTACTTGGGAGGCTGAGGCTGAACCCGGAAGTTTGAGGCTGCAATGAGCTGTGATCACACCACTGCACTCCAGCCTGGGTGACGGGGTAAGACCCTATCTTAAAGAAGAAAATAACTTTTCTTGTCAACTGTAACTATTTGTTTACCCTGAAATACAGTTAGTATGAAAAGAGTGGAATAAGTTGCAGTTATTTTCAATAGTTTCCAATGAGTTATTTGCTTGTCATTTGGTTTTCTATTTATCTGAGAATCATCATGAACCTATGGAGGTTTATATATTCAATATGTTCTTGTCATTGGTATTTATTATTATTTTTGTTGCTCAGTCACATCTTTGGTAGATATGAGCCCTTTCAAGTTGGTCCCTCTGTTCATTTGACAAAAGCTCATACAATTTCTACCCCAATATAGAATTAGCCATTCATCAAAGAAGCCGTTGTTCCCTTTGTGGGGATAGCACTTAGAAATTATAAACTGGGCACAATAATAAGGAATGATATGTGAATTTTCCCATCATATTTTTTCAGGGTCTATGTGGATAATTTTTTGTTGATAATTTTTTCCAATATACATATTATAAGTGCGATAGAAGCAAATATACTCTTTGTGCTTTTTAATTTATTGCCCTTAATTCATTATCTAGTTACGTTTTTCTAAATTATTTTCATTATCATCACTTCAGGAATCAACAGAAGTACATTATATAAGTACAGTATATAAGATAGAAGTGAATTATTAAAGTCATTTTACCTAAGAGTAAAAAAATCAGCTAATATCCTCATTAATGAAAGCTCTCAGATTGATAATATCACAAATAAGAAATGAGATGGAAAGGTTGTGAGAGCAAATTTTCAATGTGAAGTGGTAAACTCTATGCTCTGGAAGATGATAATAGTTGCCTTCAATGCCTCTTTTCTTACCATTTCCCTGGGCATTGGCAGTTATGGTAGCAGCAACATATGTGATTTTGGTCCAGGGTCCTGTTTTCTTTATGAAAGGTAACTTAAATAATTTTTAAAGTTTATTTAGGGAAAGACCCACTTACAAAATGTTCCTTTTGCTGTTCCAATTGGACTAAAATTAAAACATTGCCAGAAAAAGTCTCAGAAAATTTAGAGCTTGAGAAGATACTAAGAAATATCTAGGCAAACCCTTGATGTAAGAGGAATCTGGCAGTCAAATGATTTGTTACTATCACAAAGCACAGGGATCCAGCAGTATCACGAATTCAGCTCATGCTTCTCAACCATTACATGTTCCCCTCTAGTGAGAAAATAAACTTCTTTGTTACATTGTTTCAGTTCTTTATATCTTCTAAAATACTATAAGGAGAGATACTATATAGAATACTATATTCAGGTATTTTTAACAACCATAATATTCTCTTCATATTTTAATATAGTTTCTAAAAGTATGTATAGAATACAAAAATTAAAAGATGAAGTACAACTAACCCTGGCCAGGTGCAGTGGCTCATGCCTGTAATACCACTACTTTGGGAGGCTGAGGTAGGTGGATCACTTGAGGGGAGGAGTTCAAGACCAACCTGGGAAACATGGCGAAACCTCATCTCTACTAAAAACACAAAAACTAGCTGGTATTTTTGGTGCACACCTGTAATCCCAGCTACTTGGGAGGCTGAAGCAGGAGGATCACTTGAACCAGGGAGGCAGAGGTTGCAGTAAGCTGAGATCACACCACTGCATTCTAGCATGGGCAACAGAGAAAGACTCTGTTAAAAAAACAAACAAACAACAACAACAAAAAACACAGAAATACAACTAATCCTATATGAGAAATTTCTATAGTGTGTAAATATGTAATTGTTACTTAACTACGATGTTTTTCTTTCTTAAGCCATGTTCACAATTCTGTGAATCATCATCGCTTTGTTTGCAGGAGATATGAGTAATCACATTGTGTTGTCTTATTAAACAATTTAGAAACCAACCCAAATTCAGTCACTGATATACAAAAAGAAAATTACTTTCCAGATATCAGTCTGACTTTCATCCTTCAAAGAACACTCTGACATTCTATGTTGATAGTTTAGTAGAAATTTCAGAGCCCAAGGCTGTTTTATAGCAGCTGCTTTATTGATCCAGACCACATTTAGTTATTTGTCATAGTCTTTTCTAGAAACTTAACTTGCTTGTGTTCAGAGGTGGAAGAAAAGATCAACAAATACTTGTTGTTGCCTCACAGCAAAATAAACTGCAAGCTCTGCTATTATCCAGTGACTTGAGATTTTCCCCATCTTTGATCAAATATTTCGGTAAAGTACAGATTTTTAAAATTGCTTAGTGGATAAGCACTATAGAAAACAATGCATTATAAGTTTAATGATATGGTCTCTAGATTTACATAGACAGAATACCTTATTAGCTATGCAAATCTTGGGCACATTCCTTAGTGTCTACAAGCTTTAGTTTCCTCATTTGTAAAATCAGTATAATAATAGATGCTCCGTAATAATATTATTCTGAGATGACGCATGTACCATGACTGGATCATAAAAAAGTTTCAATAAGGATTAGTTATAATTATTAAAATTAGTAATGTAGAGAGAATTATACTACTAATGTTAATAATAGCCATTTCCCTTATCAACTCAGTTCATTGGTTTACATGAAGTTTCAGAAAAATAAGTCTTAAAAAACTATTATTATTATTTGGTGACAAAAACTGAAAGTAAAGAAAAGGAATTAAAATGTGTTTGGTGTGATAAAGGTTGTTTTCACAAGTTTCTTGGTTGTATCTAATTTAATCTTTCCAAAACCCTGTGAGATAGCTATCAACTGCTCAAGGTCACATAACAGGTTTACTTTCATAGTCAAACTCATGGTAGGTAAAATAAAGGCAATGATGCATTCAGAAGAGAATATACATATTCTCTACTTGGTGGCTAGCTAATGCATGCAATGATCACAAATGACAACAGATGTCCCAACTCAATACAATAATTTCTTTAATGTAAATTATCTCTTGTTCATGACCAGCCTGAGCAACTGAATGAGACCCCATCTCTACAAAAAATACAAAAATTAGCTGAGTGTACTGGCATGCCTGTAGTTCCAGCTGCTCAGGAGGCTGAGGTGAGAGGATCACTTGAACTTAGGAGGTAGAGGTTCCAGTGAGCCAAGATGGCACCACTGCACTCCAGCCTGGGCAAAAGAGCAAGAATCTGTCTAAAAGAAAAAAAAAAATCCCTCTTAAGTAAAATAAATGTATTTCCTTTTAAAGACAAACATTCAAAAGAACAAGACAACCAATAATTATCTAATTTTACCTATGTAATGTGAAACTTATGGCTGTATTCTAACTTCACTATTTAACTCTAACTAAATACATTGTTTATTTATGCATATACACATATTTGTATGTATAGTGAAAGTGTGTTTTTCAAATTCAGATGCTTCTACAGTAAAATTTGCTGCTGAGTGCCTGCGAGAGTCCCAGGAAGTGTGTAAACAAATGTAAAAGGCCTACTAACACTAGGAAAGAGGTACAGACAAGATGGCCAGACAAATCCTGATGTATCTCAGACATTATATCCTCTAAAACTTGCAGCATAAACCTGAAGTTAAGTCATTTAGATGACATACAATATTAAGGTCTTTAATATTTAGACATTTGAAGTTGCAAAGAATTGTCACTGTTTTAAGAAATACTGGTTATGTTGAGATGTTATGGAGAAAATATGTCATTCTTTCACCATGTTACAGACTGTGCTGCATATTTTGATACTCAAATTAAAATTTTAGGTTCTCCATATGCCATACTTTAAAATTAAATAATGGTAATGATAATATGTTACTCTCTTACATTGAGTTAGATAGGTTCTGTGTGGACACTATCTCTGTTAGTCCTACTATACCATGAGAGTATCTATTAATATCATAGTCTCATAGTTGAGAAAAACTAATATTGAAAGAGGAAAGTAACCCAAACAGGTTCACACAGATCATCAGTGTTGGGTTTGCGCAAACAGAAACATTTGTGAACATTTAAAACAAAGAAATGACAAAACAGAGGAAAATAGAGATTAGAGTGTGAGATTTTGCACAAAAGTCAAACTGAAAAATATGAGTATCTAAAGCATTTGAAAATAATAGTCGCTGAATAGGAAGTTTAAAATTATAAAGTATTATACAAATTAGAATAAATACAATGATACATTCAGGCTTATGCAATAGCTTTAATAAAACCTTAACTTTGACTGTACTTCTTTGCTTTTAGAGATTAAAAAAGAAACACAGTGTGAACCCTCTAATGATTTTAAATACTAGAAAGGCCATACACAAATGATGGGAGAGGGCATAAAATTAAAATTAAAAGATTAAAAAAAAGAAAATGTATTGACTTTTAAGAATAGTGTCATCAGTGTTCAATTTTACAGACACCATTAGAGACAGCGTAAGCACTTACCTTCTAGATCTAGTACTCTCCAAAATGAAAAGCATGAATGAAGGAAGATCAATACAGAACAGATTATAGCAAGAAAGCACTTGGCCACTTCAAATAAGTTCCAGCCTCTGAGCCCAAACTAAGTAAATTCCAATACACCAAAGGAACTGAAGGCTGGTGTTCTTCATTTGTCATATATTAAGTGAAGTGTCAATGACCAAAAGATGAGTATTTCATAGCATTTTGAAACTCAAGGTCTACTGCAAAGAATCCAGGAAAATTGGAGGCAAGTTGTAATACAGGAAACAGGCAAGAAAGGGCAATCCTGAAATCTATTTTGTGAAGATATTCTTCACTCCCTGCCACATAATGAGGTAAAGATTTCCTCTGTTGTCCTATAGGTTTTTTTCATGTACAGGTTCTTATTTTATTGCAATAATTAATTATGTAGTGAAACCTTTGATAATACACACGTACACACGCACATACTTCTCTTTCACAAGGACATATACAGAGTATCAGTTTATTCTTGTATATTTTGTAGGATATGGTTCCGCAAGATTGGAAGTCTGTCAGAAAACAATAAATAGTGATGTAAATAAGACTGAAAATTTATTCTACTTTTACTTCAAAGTCTGAACTGGTAGGGAGGATAAACCACCAGGGGATATTGGAGCTCTTCTCCATGAAGTTATCCAGGAACCCCAATTCCATGTGTTTTTTTCATTTCATCACCACTTAAAGTGTGGTCTGTCTCTTCGTAGTCAGGACCAGCTGGCTCTCACTGTGTCCACAGTTTAGTCAGTGAGAACAGAGAAAGAGGAGGTGAAGCACAAGTTGCTTTCTTTTAAGCTTTTGTGACAAACAGCACACATCCCTCCACATTCAGATTCTACTGAGCAAAAGTTAATTACATGAACATTTCTAGCTGCATGGTATATACATCAGCAAATGTAATCTCTAGTTAAGCAGCCAGGTGACTGTTAAATGTAGGAGATATTGTGCTTAAGAAAGAGGAATAGGCATTAGGAAATCAATGAGCTGTCTCTGCCATATCATAGTAAGGAAAAATAGTATTTCCTAAAGGCCACATAATCTTCTCAGAATTATCTTGGTCAAAACAATGATGAGCTTTTTAGATTATGATGCATTACAGTTTTTTATTGCTGATAATGAGTCCACTACTATCTGTTCTCATTCTTCAAAACCATTTACCTGCTTTGCAACTCCCTTGCCCACAAAAAGAAGTATGTGTCAAGGGATACCTCAGACATAAATTCCTGCCCTTATACAACTAACAGGCATCACAACTATTGAAATTTCCCAATGGATTAACCTCCAAATCCTAAGAATGTTAAGGAAATGCAGTATGGGGAAAAATGAAATCTTATGAGAATAGTTCCTAAGAGACAAAATTAAGAATCGTATTTGTTCTTTAACATAATTCTCATTTCCTTTAATATAAATGTGATTGGACTCGTTGATTTCTAAAATTTCTCACAGATCTCCTATTCCATTAAATAATACTTTGATATCTTTAATTATTCAGTGTACTGCTAGAGAGGTTAATTGCTCAAATCTAATATTTTTTAAAATAAATTTGCTAACACTTTTAAATATCCACTTTTCTTTTTAGACAGAGTCTTGCTCTATTACCCAAGGTGGAATGCAATGGCATGATCTCGGCTCACTGCAACCTCCACCTCCCGGGTTCAAGCAATTCTCCTGCCTCAGCCTCTGGAGTGCTGGGATTACAGGCGCCCACCATCACACCTGGCTAATTTTTTGTGTTTTTTGTAGAGACGGGGGTTTCACCATGTTGGCCAGGCTGGTCTTGAACTCCTGACTTCACGTGATCCACTCTCCTTGCCATCCAAAGTGCTGGGATTACAGGCGTGAGCCACCACGCCCAGCCTAAATATTCACATTTTAATGCAGATTCCATGATTTAAAACTAATGCTCATGTGAAATCATTAAGTTTAGTGGTACTAAGATGATATAAATATATGTTTATTTTTTAACTGAATCCTTATACCAGATTTAACTTCTTTTTTGTTGTGTTTTATAAAGTAAAAGGTAGTACAAATAATTATATTGTCCACAAATAGTGACTCTATAATTTCCACTCAGAACCTATTAGAATACCTGACCTCAAAGATGCTGTTAATGCAGTTTTGAAATTTAATTTTGATGTATTGATTTTTTCCTAAGGGATAAGAACTATTCCAAATGGAAAATGTGATTTGTAGTTTATTCTTTACTAGTAGGAAAAAAGCCTAGAGCTAATTTTAATAAAATAAGATCTAGTTAAAAAATAAAATTAAAAACAGAATTAACTTTTTTTTGTAATCATGCTGGTTGTTGTAGTAAACCAGTTAAGGTCATTTGGGCAATTGATTAATGCTTTGGGAGGGGGTGAATCATGATCTGCTTTCATCTGAGATACTGTTTAAATTAAGACAATTGTTTCACCTTATAAAATTAATCTCTTCATTGAGTAAATAGAGTTACATAGCACAGTTTACAACATTTTTAGAAAAGTAAATGAGATTTGTAAATTATCTTTTATAAACCAACATAACTAGTCTTGGAGGGGGAAGCACCATTATGTTTTTCATAAATTAATGTAATTTAAATAAGTGAAATTGTGAAGAATATCTCTGAGCACTCAGACATCAAAATCATCTCTTCTTTATCTTAGCACCCAACTTTCCCGGGCATCTTATCGTTGTGCTCTAGTCATGTGTGTGCTTCCTTCATTATTCGTTATTCTCTTCAGTGCCAAGTACAGTCTATGCAACATGGTAGGCACTCAACAAGAAAGTGTGAAATTAACCTGAATTGGATCTTAAAACGATAGATGTAGTTTAAATTACAACTCTGCATTATATTCACTAAAACATAAAATTTTATCTATCTTGTATACTTGTATATCTCTTGTATATTTGTACAGTTTCTTTATGACCTAATACTCTTTTCTCTTATAACCTAAGGGTAAATTGCTTTGTTAAAGTGTCTTTTAGCAAATTTGGACTTTTACATTATTATGATTAGTCATACCGGGTTTATTTTTTTTTTTCTGTTGAAATCTCTGCTCTGGTATATACAAGGAGGGGGATTCTTTCCCATTGTTTTCTGATCTCTTCTGCTTTTCACTGCATACTTGGAGCTTCTTACTTAATGTGTGCCATCCCCATGTTTCTGTCCAGGGGGAACGACAGTGTCTTTCTGGAAGCCCGAACACTTTTCCATGCCTGGCATCTAATAGGCACTTGCTAATAATTTCAAAAAATAGAATAATTATAAATTACAAAATTTTATTTTTATCATGATTTGGGCAATACTTACCATTTACAATACTTACTAGTTACAAGACAGCTAAGAGAGACAATAATGTAATACAGAAGGGAGAGAATAAATCCTTCTGAGATTGGCCACAGAAGTTGACCCTGAGATTCACCTTGGCAATGTGTTCACTGGAGATTTCAATCTAGAAGTATATACAGTGTGCTTATTCTGCTGTTTTCCATCTGTGCTGCTCCCAGGAGCAAAGCACACCTGCACTGAGGCCAGTGTACAATTTTGTGACTTTATTAAACCCTTTCCCTGTTTTCAGGACATCCTTGAACCCTTCTGGGAGCCAGAAGGAGCTGCTTACAGCACTCTTTCCTTAAGGGACTGACAACAAAATAAAGAAACTTGAAGTTTCTTATTTTTATGGCCACAGAGTTAAATTTGCTAAAGTTTATTATTTATAAGATGTAAATATGGCATTTGTGTGCAAAAGGTCTGAAACAATCATCTGTATATATTCCAAGCAAATTAATCTTAAATGTAATTGTTTCAAAGTCAAAAGAAACTTACTGAATTTTGATGAAATCTAAATGTTTTGATTCACTTAATTTAAGACATAAGGTTTATTTTTCCTCTCATGAAAAACCAGTATAATTTAAACCATCCTTTTAAGAGTTGTTGATCTGGCTTCACTTTTATAACACACCGTTTTCAAATTAAACTTTTTTACAGCTTATCAATATGTCTAGACTCCATCAGTGCAATGTTTTTAATGATTCAACTGATTCTGTTTACAGGGCAGAACCCACTCTTATTTCTGAATTTCACATCTGAGGACACTTCATTACATTTCCTCAGTAGTGATTTCCTGCCAACAAAATCAACCAACTGATAAAACACGTTAAAGAATTCTTTGTTATTCTGACAACTGGCTTGCTTGTAAAACTTGCAATTAATCCTTACTTATAGTTTTATTGCCAATTGTGTCTTCCTCTTGTGAACAATCTCTTTAAATTTGTATTTAAAATATTTCTGCAGATATATTATAAACACACACTATGACTTAAAACTTCTAGCTTTTTAAACGTTAATCAGAATTTGTAAATTGTATTTCAAAAATAGTTTATTTGAATTCAGTGTGTTAGTTGCTGTGCAATAACATATTATTTGGTCATACAATGCAAAACAGCAACACAGATGCAATAAATCTAAGAGGAACTAGGTGGATAAAGTAAGATCATAATCACTATGTACACCTAAATGTAGAACTTGCATTTTAGAAGAGTCGTTGTCTATTACACAGCTTCTCGGTCATGACTCAGAGCCTCACCCTGTGCTTTCTCTCCGCTTTATTTCCCTACAAAATCCTACCTTTCAGTTGGTATTCATCATTTCCCTCAAACTGTAGCTCTTCCAGAAAGTATTCTTGGCAGGCCTGTACTGTAAACAAAAGCTCCTAAAATCAAACAATAAAATTTCAAAATGTGAGGCAAAGCAAAAAGAATAAAAGCAATCAAGCTAACATTCCCATCTCAGTGTGCAGGAACAATGGAGAAAGGCAGGGATTCTGTCAAACTTAAGATGTTCTGGCCCATTCCAGAAGACTACTTGCTGCTTCCCTCTCAGTAGGGCCATCTCATTTACATAATTTGTGGGTAGCAGAGCAAAATAAAGATGCCAAGCCCCGTGTTCGAGAAGCAGAAAAGGCTTTTTTCCTTATTCTCTGTGATGTCTCTCTTGACTTGTTATGGTATATTGTTTAATTCTTTATGCCTTTAGGCACAGAAATACTCACAGGCCTTGAGCAGATCCTTCCAATTGTCAAGAGTTTGGCCCAGCGACTTGGTGCTTGTAGTGCGCATGCCTGACCTTGACCCTCCCTGCACTCGGGCCCAGGACTCTAAAGAGGATGCTTGGTGACTAGGGTCACTGGACAGGGTCAAGGAAGTGGGCACAGCAACGTGTAGGGGACAGCCATACTTAAGCTGAAGCTGTAAGCCACCAGTGCATGCTCGGTTGCCTCATCTGACCTCACTTACAAAACAAAAATTCGAAGATAAAGTTATAGGCCAGGTGCGATGGCTCATGCCTGTAATCCCAGCATTTTGGGAGGTCGAGGAGGGTGGATAACAAGGTCAGGAGATCAAGACCATCCTGGCTAACATAGTGAAACCCCATCTCTACTAAAAATACAAAAAAAAAAAAAAATTGGCCAGTCGTAGTGGTGGGTGCCTGTAGTCCCAGCTACTCGGGAAGCTGAGGCAGAAGAATGGCCTGAACCCAGGAGGCGGAGGTGACGGTGAGTCAAGATCGCACCACTGCCTGGGTGACAGAACAAGACTCTGTCTAAAAAAAAAAAGATAAAGTTGTTATCAATTCCAAGGTAGCGTCAAACCCCAAGCATGGGACATACTTCCAGGCATGGATCCCTGTGGGACTGTGTGGCTCATAAGAACATGAAACAGGCCCTGACTCTAGATGATTGTTGTAGGAAAATTTGTGAGGAAGAGGTGAGTAGGAGAAGGGATGAGTGAGTAGAACTAGGGATGGAGGATGACATCATTGACATTCAGTCTTTTCCAGATTTGAGCTGGGTCTTAAGGCTAGAATGATGTCACTATTACATCCTATCTCATAACAACAGCAGTAAGCTGTGATCTTTCTTCTCAATCACTGACACACTACAGATTAAGGATGAAATCAAAGGATATCCCTGAGTGGCTAGTTGGGCCAAGTGAGGCCATCTGTTTCAGCATGATGACCACTAGCTACTGGGAGCTGCAGAGCTCCAAGCTGCCAGCTGTGAGCAGAATTATTATTTTCTTACCGTTATCTTCATCAGGGGCCCTGCTGGTCTCAGTGCTGCTTAAACCTCCTTGTGCTTAGGATCAGCTTTTAAAACACGTTTTAAATAAAGTATATGTTAACACTGCACATATAGGGAAGAGTTATCTCTCGGGTGGGTGGGGTGGTCTGCTTCCAATCAATGTCTTTTTCTTTTTTTCAGAACAAAAAATATTTCCCTCCTATGTGTTAAGGCTTTAGTTGTTTCCCATTGTTTTTAGATTACAGTCTAATTGTTCTTAGCAGATATCTTTATATAGCTTTTTGGTATTCCTTCTATATGTCATCTATATTCACAATCTCTCTTAGGAACTACCACTGTCTGCCAATATCATAACCCTATGGCACGTGGCCTTTTTACTTATATATTATTTTCCTTATTAGTTTTAAACTCTTGAAAGGAAAAATGTTCTCTCATATATTATTGAATCCCTGGGGCCTTATGGTGCCTGCCACGTCAGAAGCTCAATAAATATTAGTCAAGTGAATGAATATTGATTTAAGAATTTTGCCTATGGGGGAGCTGGTACAATAAGCTGACGAGATTTTGGAGAGAGAAAATACTAAGAATATTCATTACAGAATGAAATCATCATAACCCCAATAGTAGCAGCTGGCACAACTGCTTCTCTCTCTATTCTCCCTATTTGGCACAAGAATGGAGTGGGTATGGTGATTGAATGTCCATCAGCCCAGCTTCATGATCTTTTGGAGCCATTTAGACTCCTCAACAGGCTCCATCAATGGAAGGTCTGCTGCAGCCACAGCTGCTACTCTTTCCACTTTGAAGGCTGCTTTCCATCGCATTGGCTGGATCACATCAAAGGCACTTTAAAACATTGGGAGCAGCTGCTGTAACATCTGCCACAACCTGACAGTGGACCTTTCCCAAGAAGGCTCATCAATTTTAAAGCACTTTCACAGCAAATTGGAGAACAAAACGAAGAATCTGAGAGCAGAGGTGGCTGTACTACGTATTCAATACCTTCAAAATCTGTGCCTGCTTGTTCAGCTTTTGTGTACTCACTAGCAAAAAGTGCTTTCATTGAACAGTGATCATAGTTACAGCTACCACGTACTTGGCTTTGACTCTCTTAGTTGATATTTATAGGGGGATAGTATGACACCACTTTGAAGTATAGATCACTGTTTTCCTTTAGACCAAAATTTTCAATGTTTTAGTTTTCCAAGTCCAGACTTCACGATTTTTCTGTGCCTATATACAGCCTGTAACAGAATTAATATAATAAAATCCATAAATTAACTGGTTCTTTAATTTTAAAGAAAGGGGCTGGACCTTGTGGCTCACATCTATAATCCCAGCACTTTGGGAAGCCGAGGCAGGAGGACTGCTTCAGCCCAGGAATTGGAAACCAGCCTGAATAACATAGTGAGACATCATCTATTTTTTTTTTAAAGGAAATTTTATATCACTAGAACTAATGGAAACAATGAATAAAATTATAATAAATAGAAACTATAAAAATAAACAATGGAAATTGATGTAATCAATTAAAAATCAACATGAATAATAAAATTTAAAATAAAGAAAATAACAATTCAGATAATCTGTGGCAATGTCCCTTTTAAGTTAAAGCAAATAAGAAGATCTTTATTAAGAATAAAACTGTTTATGTGCGTGTATATGTTAGTGACATCTGAGAATTACATCTCACATGTGTATCCTTTTGGAAAAAAAAAATATTTAGCCATCTCCATGGATAGAGTTTTGGTAGCGGAGAACATTATTGCCCTACTCCTCTGGGTGAGTTTTTTTTTTTTTTTTTTGTTTTTTGAGACGGAGTCTCGCTCTGTCGCCCAGCCTGGAGTGCAGTGGCCGGATCTCAGCTCACTGCAAGCTCCGCCTGCCGGGTTCACGCCATTCTCCTGCCTCAGCCTCCCAAGTAGCTGGGACTACAGGCGCTCGCCACCTCGCCCGGCTAGTTTTTTGTGTTTTTTTAGTAGAGACGGGGTTTCACCGTGTTAGCCAGGATGGTCTTGATCTCCTGACCTTGTGATCCGCCCGTCTCAGCCTCCCAAAGTTCTGGGATTACAGACTTGAGCCATCGAGCCCGGCCGTGAGTTTTTAATAAATGGACATTTTCCATAAACATGCTCCACCCTCTCTTAGCCCCACAACTTTCTTTGCCATAGGAAAGGTAGAGAAATGTATCTAGGTGGGGAGTTGTCTTAATAACAATATATGTGTAAATGAATGTAGAGAGCCACTTCTGTCTTTTTCTTAGAAGCAGGTATGACCTCAGAGATCTCTGCTCCTCTTGGGAAGTGTATCTCTTCTGTGGCATCTGTTCTTCAGAGATGCCGGTGGTATCAGAGGAATAAAGATTTGGCTTTGCTAATTTGGGGGCTGGTTTTCTCCTTCATCAAGAACCTGGTCCTCCTTCAGAGTTAAGTACTACTTAGTTTCAGCAAGAAGTTAGTTAAATATGACTAATATTGAGATATAATAAGGGGCTCAACCAATTAGCTAATATTGTTTTAAATTATGTCCTCCGATCTGGAGTACTAACAATAATATATTGATTTTCTTTCTATTGTTTTTTATTTTTCAAATTGTTCAAAACAGAATGAGAAAGAGGGCCACTATTATGGGAAGTGGTCCTCTGTGACTATCAACTTACTGAGCAGTAAGTGCTTATTTCTACTATGGTTCCAATGTCCCCTCCAAAACTCATGTTGAAATTTAATTGCCATTGGGAAGGTATTAGGAGATGGAACTAAGAAGTGATCAGGCCATGAGGGCTCCACTTTCGTGAATGGATTAATACTGTTATTGCAGCAGTGAGTTAATTATCATGAGAGCAGGTTGCTACAAAAGTGAGTTTAGGCCCCCCTCTCTCTCTCTCTCCTGTACTCTCTTGCCTTTCCACTTTCCGCCATGGGATGACACTGCACAAGGTCCCTCAGCAGATGCCAGTGACATGCTCTTGGACTTCCTAGCTGCCAGAACCATGAGCCAAATACATTTCTGTTCATTATCAGCTACCCAGTCTGTGTTATCCTGTTATAAGCAACACAAAATAGACTAAGACAATTTCTAACAAGAATAATGTGATTTTATTGAATTTCCTTACTCCCATAAACCAGGTGAAATGATTTCTAGAATTTTTTTTTTTTTTATTCTGGGTATGTTCATTTGTTTGGTTATATCTTAAAGTTGATGGAAGATATATTTCTTATCTGCTCCCATCTAATTTAGGTAAATATTTAAGGGTAATTTATCAAGGTTTTACAGTGCTTCCCTATAATGTTAAAATATTCTCAGAGAATTTTGCAGATAAGTTGATAATAAAGTAATTCAAAAAGCAAAGATGCTTAAAACACTTTTACTTTATCGTTCCTGTAAACAGTTCAAAATAAGTTTCTTTGACTCTGAAAAACAAAGCAAGGATCAGCAATATTCCAAGCAAAAGTCAAAAAGTTTGCTTCAGCTTTCTGACTTCTGTCCATTTAGTTAACTCTTGTTTTGCTTGATATTCTTGAGCATTTCAGCTCTTTATGAGTCCTGTACATTTTTTTTCATTCCAGTGTTACAGTCTCCAAAGTTACCAGAGGCCTACATTTGGGAGTGCCTGTTAAAGTCATATAGCTTATTATAACCATCTTTTGAAAAGGATTAAAACAAGACAACTTTCTGTGAATAGAAAAATGTCCAAGGTAGTTACCGTTAGAAACACGATGGAAAAGAAGTTTGGTTACCTCCATGGTTTATAATAACTTAACATAACGACTTTAATTATGATTGGCAGCATATACTTAGACATTAGAATTTTAGAAAGCTCATACAATTTTGGAACATATATTAGCATTATTTACCAAGATATAACCTAAAGAAGATTGAACATCATTTTGGCAATCCATGTATCTAAACATGTCAAATAACCCTGTTTACCTCTCTTTTATGGACACTTCAGGGGCCCTCTGAAGTATTCCAAAAGCCAGGTGCCAGGGAAGACAGTTTTGAAACTGAAGGTTGATTTTGGGAAGGCTGTCAAACATGTTCGAGATATCAAATATCAAAACACTTGATATTATGAAATAGTGTTCCAAATTGCCATTAAGTTATTTATTTTGCCAAAAGGATGACTCAGAAATTTCAAAGAAGCAAAAACCTTTTATAACCTTATAACCCTGTTGAATTTAGTTAATATGTTCAACCTCTTCTGCAAGATTAATTTCACCACTTGTTTGAAACTTCAGCTTTTTCCTAATTTAAACAATCCTTTAACCCTAGGCAAAAGTATACATTTCCATACCTTCTTATAATATTTTACAAAAAAAAAAATTTACTGTTTTTACACACCTTGCATGTAAATCTATTTCCTGTAGTCGCAATTACATGTTGGAATAGTAACTCCTTGCAATTTTTAACTTTTAAGGTAAAGACTTGGTAAGTTGTTTAATTGTGTGCTAGGTGGAGCCAAGGTTTGACTCCCAGCATAATTAAGAGCGAGGTTAGTTTCATATGTCCCCAGGCCTTACCAGTTGTGAAATCTTCAAGTCAAATAATTCTCAAAACCCAAAAAGCAGTTTTTAACCTCAAAACACTTAGATAGAAAACCTTGCATCTCCCCTGCATTTTACCAATAGTCTTTAGGGCTGTTTTTATTTCTCAAAGATTAAAGTCATGTGAATTGAAAGGTACCACAGCTTTTAACTTCTCTTAAAAAAATACTTGATTCAAGTGCTTGTCTTTCTTTAGGCCAAATTAATTAGAGCTCTTTTTACAGATATCACACACAGTACACACACAGACAGGCAGAACAAAATCCAGTCGCTGGGTGGGGCCCGTTAAGAGACAGGAGTAGAAAAACATGCAGATATTGGCCAGAGAGGGCTCATCCCCTAAGGCAGGATTGCTAAACAAAGTCCTGCCAAGCAGTTATGGGCCATGCCCCGGGATGTGTAAAACAAGATGGAGGCTTACAGCACAAACCATACAGACACAGGAAGCATAGCAGATTGGCCACAGCCCAAGACTAGCCCTACAAGTCATTTTTCACAATTAAAGCTTTACAGAGAATATACACAGAGATTCGTATCATTCCTCGCCTAGTAAAATGTCTTCTAGAAAGAAAAAAACTTGCTTAAACTTAACTGCTGATATTGTGGAGAAGAGGAAAGAAAAAAAGGTTTTAAAATGCCTGGGGAAGAACCTCTTATTCTTATGCAAGTGTTTCCTTCACCAGGGAGAGAAGTTTAATTGCTGTGGGTTGGAGCTGGGCTCCCTGACTCCAGGAGGAGGAGACTGCGTGGGCACATGGTGGAAAAAGGCTGCCAGCCTTCCGCTGCGACCTGAGCCATGTGTCCCAGCCCTGGCAAGGAGGGGAGAGTGGCAGGGAGCTGGTGATCCGTCCTGAAAAAAAAGGAAAAGGTCATGGAAACACCCGCAAGCTATGAGCGTGGGAGCATGGTTTCCTCCACCCTCTGAAATCCAAAGATAAAAGGCTTAGAAGCAACAGTGAGAAGTTTTGAGTCCCCATTTCACTCATCGCTTCTCCACTTGAGCCCCCAAGCTGTGCATCGAAAATGTTGCAGAACTTTTCCATAGTTCAGCTAAAGATGGGGTTCTTTGTCCCATGGCCATGAAAATTCAGGCTGCCAAACAATTTGAACGGTTAGTAAAACAGGGTTTTAGTGGGTGAAAAGAGAAGAAAAGGGGGAAAACAGGGACACGTCCAGAGTCCCTACTAGAGGGCTTCCCACCTGGCTTTTTGAATCCCTGGTTACACCCAGGAAGAGGAGAAGCCAGGCTCCTTCTTGCTGCAAAGGTCACAAACTTCCTGAGGCTCCACCCAAGTGCGCTGGCCGTTTTCAGTTTTTCCAAGGATCCCTCTCCCATCTGACTTGTCTCACTAGGGCTCATGGTATAAAATATCTGGTACAGTAATGATAATTACAGCACTTTCCATATATTAGTAGCTAAGTTCTAGAGAGTCTCCTTTAATTTTGACAACAACCCATGAAATAGGTGTTCTTATTTTTTTCTTTTTACAAGATTAAATCAAGGCCAGAAATGTGGGATGGAGATGGACAGAGGGCTTCCCATGTACTGAAGGCAGACTGAACAAAGGCTTAAGAAAGCACATGGCATACACTGAGGGTCAGGCAAGAAATTCTGTTGAATTAGCTAAGTGAATATGTTAATTGAGATGCGGAAGTATCTGAAAATCCAGACACATGGGATTAACATGTTATGGTTGACATAACCAAGGGGAAGGAAAGGAAAGTAAGTGACTTTAAATAAATTTCTTCTATTAGCCAGGCAGAGGATTAGGCACATTGAAATGTTGATTCTTTTCATTCTCATGACACTGTGCCAAAGAGATATTTTAATTTCTATTTTATAAAAGGAACAAGAGAATGTGAGTTTAGCAACTTACTCTCAATCACACAAGTAGTAATTGATAGATTTTAGATTTAAAGTATACCCCAGATTGAACCTACAGCAAAGTGGAGCAGTTAGAAAGAGGAATGAGTAAGAGAGAATAATTTCCGTTTGAGTAAAACTGCATTTAAGGTGGTCATATGTTATCATGTGGCAAAATCCTGTTTATTAGTGGATTGTAGTACTGTAGCACTGGTCAAGGCTTAACAAGAATACTTGACAATTATATCCTAGTAGCAGTAGAAGATACCATATCCTCATCTTTTTTTCCTGCCCCATGTGTACCTCAAGAATTCATTCTCCTCTTCCCCATTTTGTAACAACCAAGAGGTTTACATGGATTAAGTTTACCCTTCACTCCAGAGAGTCCCTTAGCTTCATGAAAATTGTGTCTTCATTACTGCAGTTACTGGGTCAGAAATTAACAAGTATATGGTGAGCACGGGTGCCATATTCTAATTCAAGGGTGGTCCAATCAATTTATACAAGCTTAAAATGTTTACTTGAAATTTTAAAAAGCTCCCACCCACTATACCCTCTTCTCTGTCTGAATGAACACATAAGCTTGTTGCTTTTAGAACACTCTTCCTAATATGGGGGAAATCAGGCAGAGAATGGAGCAAATACAAAGACACCAGATACACTAAGCCTGAAAATTAGCCTCTCTTTGGAAGTTTTCACTGTCCAAGTCTTTAAATCCACCAAATAATTCATTACTAAACCAATTTGGATTGAGTTATCTTAATTGAAAAAAAAAAAATTCTAAAACTAAATTTGACCTATTGTATTTTTATAAGAAACAGACCCTAAAATGTGAGTTAAGTTGGGAAGTAGGGCAGAGACAGTGAATAGCTACTTAACCAGGAACCAAGATAGCCTTAATATTCCAATCAGATCAACTAATCTTTAAAGAGGCCTCTTTCTGACTCTAGGCCACTGGCTTCCCTATTTCCTAGAGCATTAACTTTAGAACACTTATAAATTCTTTCCCTTGGAGATGTAAATTGTTTAGAAAGTCTCCTGCCAGTGTTACAATCCAGGAATGTCTTTCTCAAGGACTTGAGAGACATCCCTTTTATTTCTAATTTTTAAAAAATGATTGATTGATTGATTCATCCATTCATTCACTTACTGTTGGATAAGGTCTTGGGGTGTCACCCAGGCTGGAGTACAGTGGAGCAATCACAGCTCACTGCAGCTTCCAGCTCCTGGGCTCAAGTGATCCTCTGGCCCTAGCCTCCAGAGCAATTGGGACTACAGTCACAGACTCCAGGCTCATTGTTGGGAATAAGAGTTTGGAGTCGCAAAGAAAATGAGCACTTACACAGACAACATCTCTGCAAGGCAAATTTACCTCTGCAGAAGGATGCATCTCACGTATGCAGCAATGGCAAGAGCACACAGAACAAAGAAAGCAGGGGATTTTATTATCTCTAACACAGTTTTTGCTTCTGTGTCTTTCCGCTATTGGCTAGGGTTGGAACGCACAGTCTAAACTAGTCCTGATTGGCTTAACATTTAAACTTTGTTAGATAAGGTAGGCACATAAGGGAGGTGAGAAGAGAGAGAAAGGGGGTCATTTATGGGGGACTAGGAAGGTAACCTATTCCGTAATAAGGAAAGGAATGTGGGCTGGGGTTGTAGCAAGTTCAGGCATGCCTAGGTTTATTCAGACAAGTTAGGGCACAGCAAAGACAAAGGGGTATTTGGAATTATAGGATAGAGAATGAGGAAACTGGATAAGCTGTTTGAAGAGGAAACCTAACTGCATCTAACAATTTTCTCCCTTTTGATATTTATAGTTTTTTATCTTCAAACCTTTTTAACATGTCTTGACTTTGTTGTTCTGCCTGATCTTCTAAAAGAAAGAGCTTATCTGAATAAGGCAGGGGAGAATTGAGGAAGGTTTTGGTGAGAGTTGTTTCAATAAGTCTTTGTATTAACCCTCGAGCACAGGGTATGAGGCAACATCCAACAAGAATTAATACACTTATAACAACTGCCAGGGAGGTGACTATTGAAGTCATTAGCTTTTTCCACCCACTGAACCACTTTTCCATGAGGCTTCTAAAAGGGTCATCTATTACAGAGTTTTTAGCCAGTTCATCTGATAGAGAGGTAAGGCCCTGCAAAGACTTTGTAATTGTCCCATCAGGGACTGTGTTGTTAGTGATGAAAGTACAACACTGGGATCTGATCATGACACAAACTCCACCTTTCTCTGCTATGATCATGTCTGATGCCATTCTATTTTCCCAGGCCATTTGACTAGTGGGCCCTAATTGTTCAGCTATTCCTTTAGTGGCATCTCTGGTATAGTCAATAAATCATTGCTGGTTATAGTAAATGTAATTTATCCAGTCTACATTTTTATTAATACTTACCCACCAGGACAATGTGGATTGAAACCCCTCAGCTATTTGGTTTCAAGCACTAAATTCATTTTTCACTCCTCGTGGAACCCTGATGGCATTTATATAAACTTGAGGATCAAAAGACTCATGAAGGGTCTCTTTCAGTTTACAGCACTTTGCTTTTACTTTTTCTAGTTGATGAAATGCCAGGGTGAAAGGGATAGCCAATTGAAATAGAGCACAAGTTCTGCTCCAGTTACTTGGCAGAGTGTCCACAGGGGTCTACCACAATACCACCATACATCCACTCAGGGATGGCTAAGGGCAGACTGATGGGTAAGGTCTTGGAATGGCCTAAGCTCTTTCCATCCCTCTAACTCTCCAAGGAACCCTAAGGTTTCCCCCCTGTTGTGAGAGACACAAGACAAACTTGGCATTGGAAGGTGGAGGCTGGATGGCCCTTGGGACCTGACCCGCAGGGTGTTGAACTTCCGGGAAGAACAGAGAAAGAGCTTGGCACAATTTGTCTTCCCAGACTGTGGGGTCTTGAAAAAGAGCTACCATACAGCTCATGCCCAGTTGGCAGGGAGGCTATCCAAGTGGAAAGGGGACAATCTGGGCCTCTGGTCTACCATGTGCACAAGTGTAACAGTCGCTTTTGCTTAGGGTGTAGACGGAATATTTAATCTATTGTAGTCAGATATTTATATCTCAGTATCCTGTCTCAACTGCTAGGGTTTGTTTTAGATCTTTTACTTCTATAATGAACACCTTGGTTTTATCTTTAGGTACAGGAATAACAGGTATTTGGTTCAAAGCTGAAACTATTGGGGATGGAGAAGGGCGGGCAGGAAACAAAGTGTATCTCAAAAATGCCTATACGATCTCTCTGTTAACATAGTCCCCTATACCATAGAGGTGGCTGAGGGTGGGTCTAGAGTCAGTAGAGGTAGGGATAGTAATGAAAATGAGGATGGGGTTGCATTGGTGAGATTGGCAATCAGGGGAAGCAGTTCCTTTAGTAAAATGAAGGTAAGGTTTTAGGGAGGTAAGGTTTTAGCCAAGGCTAGGCTTCCTTCTGAGGAAAGATACTTTGGAATAGCCTTAATTCTGGGTCCCTTCCTCCATGGGGTGACTTTCTTAGAGCTAGAGTGCAGTGGCACTATCTTGGCTCACTGCAAGCTCTGCCTCCCGGGTTCATGCCACTCTCCTGCCTCAGCCTCCCGAGTAGCTGGGACTACAGGCACCCGCCACCATGCCCCGCTAATTTTTTTGTATTTTTTAGTAGAGACCGTGTTTCACCTTGTTAGCCAGGACCGTTTCGATCTCCTGACCTTGTGATCTGCCTGCCTCAGCCTCCCAAAGTGCTGGTATTACAGGCGTGAGCCACCATGCCTGGCCTTGTTTTGTTTTGTTTACATGTTAGGCAACTATCTCTAACTTGTTTTGCCAGAATATAAATTTTTATACATCCATAGACTCTGAGAACTGCATTACATATAGCTTGGGACTTAGGCTGCTGATTGGGGAGATGGTGGAGGTGCTGCTGGCCAGTCTCAGGCTGCTGTGAGGTTGGCTCTCCTCCATCAAGGACCAGCTCTGGGGTCCCAATGACAGGAGGCAAGAGGATGGTGTGGGTGCTGTGGCACTCAGGCAGCCCCCGCCTCCTTTGTCTCCTAGCTGCTGTCTCTAATAGTTCTCAATCTCTCTCCTTACCTGCTCACTCAGACTTTTCATCTCTTTCTCTCCTGTCTCTTCCTCTCTCTTCCTTCTACACACTCTCTCTCTCTAGTCTCACCTTCTGTATCCCTTTCTGATCTCGTCTCTTCCAGTCGCTCTCTCACTCATTTTCTCCCTGTATCTCTCTCTCTAATCTTTCTGTTTCTGTCCAAATCTTTCATTTTCAGACTCTCAGGGTTTCTTCCACGAGCCTCTATCTCATTTGCCCTCTCTCTCTCTTTCTCTCTGTCAAACTCTGTTTCTTCTCTCCCTCACACTGAGTCTCTTCCTCTTTCTCTCTCTAATTTCCCTTCTCACTTTCTCCCTTCTCCGTCTTCCAGTTTCTCTTGGCTCTCTTCTTACATATACTTTTTGAGTTTCTCCTATTTCCTTTTACACTTGTTAAATGTCTGGCACAATCAGACATTTTACTTGAAGACAAAACTACTCTCTTTTCCTCTCTTCTTCTTTTAACACACTACCATTCATTTTTCTTCTTGCTTTTCAGACAACACTAAAACTTTTAACAAAATCTTTGAGATGGTTTTCTCTCAGTAGTCTAGAATCCACTAAGTCATTCATGGGTCTTTACCCTGAAATGCTACACTTTAAAAAAATGGTAATTTTCTTAATTGGCTCAAAAAGAGTATGGCTTGGTTTTACTTGGTAAAGTTAATGTGTATGTATGTGTGTGTGTGTGTGTGTGTGTGTGTGTATAAACACATATACACACATTTTTAATCAGGAAGAAAAATACTTTAAAGACCTGCCAATTTGAAAAAGCATTAAAGTAAAAAAATGTAAATGCTGCCCACCAGTCCTGCACCGCGCCTGCACTCCTCAGTCCTTGGGCCGTCAAAGGGAAGGAACATGCGCCATAGAGCAGCGGGTAGCACCTGTCGGGGAGGCTCCGGAGGCATGGGGAGCCCACCATGGTCGGCAGAGCGGGGCCGTGGCTCGGACATGGAGGGCTGCAGGTCCTGAGCCCTGCCATGTGGGGAGGTAGCTGAGGCCCAGGGAGAATTAGAGCATAGTGCGGGTGGGCCGGCAGTTCTGGGGGACCTGGCACAACCTCCGCAGCTGCTGGCCCCGGGTGCTACACCCCTCACTGCCTGAGGCCGGCGGTGCCGGCCAGCTGCTCCGAGTGTGGGGTCCCCTGAGCCCGCACCCACCTGGAACTTGGGCTGGCCCATGAGCACAGCACGCAGCCCCAGTTCCCCACGTGCCTCTCCCCACACAACTCCCTTCAAGCAGAGGGAGCTGGGTCTGGCCTCAGCCAGCTCAGAGAGGGGCTCCCACAGTGCAGTGGTGGGCTGAAGGGCTCCTCAAGCACCGCCAGAGTGGACACCAAGACCAAGGAGGCCCCAAGAGCGAGAGCTGCCAACATGCTGTCACCTCTCAACGCATTCCATGTATTTTGAGTGCCAATGTTAAAATGTCAAATTTTGCCTGCAAGGCTTATCAAAGAAACAGTGGTAGAATTCCAGTATTTGCAAAATTCTAAGATTTGGTGAATATTGTAAATATTACAATTGGTATTAGAAAGCCATCATGAATAGAAATAAGAGAAAACTTATTCCATAAATATTTTGTTTGACTAAAAATACTAGACTTGCATGTTCTGAATAATTCAAGAAAATATATTTTAAAAAAACTACAATTTAACAGTAATCTGTACATCTTTAGCTACTATTTAAAAAAAGACAACATAAAACAATGAGAATGTTGCAGGTGGTATAAAGTAACCTTATGATGCTTTCATTATATGGAAGCAAAACTGTACACATTTATTAAAAAAGCAGTCTCTCCACCAGTAAACACACAGAGCCTTTTCTACACTAAAGTTTCTTTCCATTTGCCACCAGACCAAGCTTTGTCCCTCGCTCTCTGGATGCCAGGCTGTGTCTGTTGTATCTTTACAATCTTGCCGTCCTCTGCCATCTGCATACCAGAGCCACCTTTGTAAGTGTTTTGATACACTTCTACCTGAGTAACACTGGAAACTGTGGATGCCCTCCTTTGGGCTGGGAGTTTCCTAGCAGAGGGGCGGTTCCCTTGACAGTCTTCATGCAGCTCTGGCAGGTCCCGCAGCTTGGGCAGACTATCTTGGCCTAAGCAGGAGAGAGGTGAGGGTCAGGAGTGTTAGGTGTCTTAGAGGAGTTGGCTTTTGACTTACTTCCTGCAGTCTTTAGGGGGTAAAGGAGGACCAGCCTCTACTTTCAACAGAGAGCATAGCCTACCTCCTCTTGGGAGACTAGACTTTTGCTATTCACAAATCGAACTAAAAGCTGACAAATTCAAACCTCATTTGACCTCAACTTTGGCCAGAAAACTTAGGGTTTGAGGACTGGTTCTCGAGTCCAGATGAAACAGCAATATTTTATTACTTTTTGTTTTTTTCTTATGTCTAGTCCTTTCATTATCTTTCCAATATTTTAACATAAGACCTAGGGGGATAACAGGTATCATTGCTATTATTTCTATCCTTTTTTACTTCCTGTCTTACTTGGGACATTTCCCATGTTGGGTCCTGGTTAGGCTCAATCCCTTGCACTAGAAATTTCTTGCCTGTCCTTCTCTGGAGGTTCACTGAGACTCAATCCCTTGTAGTAGGAATTTTCTGCCTTTCACACACTTTCAACCTCCAAGATATCCTGACTGCCAAGGAGTACTTCACCACCCCCAAAGCTTTTCTTGCCTTATTATGTCTCGACCAAGGAATACTTCACCACCCCTGTGGTTTTTTTTACCTTGGTCCTGACCACCAAGGAAATATTTTGCCGACTCCTGCGGTGTTTCTTACCTTGATCTGTGCACAGTTACCTGGTCGTTAGGGTATTTGTAGGCCTTTTCCTCCTGCATTGCTGAGAGTCTGGGTTTATTCTTCACACTGGGTGAGTCTCAAAACTTTACCCCTGAGGCCACCACAACAAGGCAACGGGACATGTCTCCTCATGAGTAAGGACTGAAGACCCCCTCCCTGGAGGAGAGTGGTTTCCCTATATGGGTCACCGAATTGTTGGGAATAAGAGCTCAGAGTCATAAAGAAAAAGAGCACTTAGATAGAGAACATCTCAGCAAGGCAAATTTACTTCTGCAGAAGGGTGTGTCTCACGTATGTAGCAATTGTGAGAGCACACAGAACAAAGGAAAGCAGGAGTTTTTATTATCTCTAATGCAGCTTCTGCTTCTGTGTCTTTCACCTGTTGGCTAGGGTTGGACAGCACGGTCTAAACTAGACCCAATTGGCTTAACATTTAAACTTTCTTAGGTAACATAGGCACGTAAGGAAGGTGAGAAGAGTGAAAAAGGGGGTCATTTATGCAGATACTAAGAAAGTAAATTATCCCCTAATAAGGAAAGAAATGTGGACTGGGGTTGTAGCAAGTTCAGGCATCATATTCAGACAAGCTGGAGCACAGCAAAGGCAAAGGGGTATTTGGAATTATAGGATAGAGAACAGGGAAACTGGATAAGCTGTTTGAAGAGGGAACCTAACTGTATCTAACACTGATCCCTTTGAAATGTAAGCACAAGGAAGAGAGAGCCTCTATCTTCCAGTCTCTGTGGAAGGGCAGGTGTCTTTCTTTGGTGGGATTCTTATTCCAAGTTGTAAACTATTTCCTGTTATAGAGATACAAGAAATTTTACTTTATCTTTGAGTAAAGCAAATTAGCAAACATGGATGGCCTATGACACTCTTCCTTTTCCCTTCTATGATCAACTACCAGCTCTTAAAAACTCTCCTGCTCCTTGTTTTACCCAAATTGAGCTCCAGCTTAGTTCTAATATTTCTTTCCTTTTGCAATAGCATTGGATAGTCTTTCCTGCCTGCTTCACTTTGTCTGGTGCAATTTTTACTTTGATGCCAGCCACCGAAGTCAGCGAGACTTATTAATGATCACAAAAATTTTAATGAAGTTGTAGCCTATATTTCTTTAGGATTCAGTAAAGCAGCACTGGTAGATTTTATAGTAACAATATTAGGATAATTTAGTGTGCGATCTATTTTCTACATGTTTTAGTAAGGTTCTACCAGAAAGCAAGATACCTTGAAACTAAAAACAAAAATAATGAAATCTGAAATTGCTAAGGGAGATCCTTTCTGCCTGCAGGCTACAATTCAAGGTTATTTGTGGTCCATTACTTTGGAGACCCTGAGAAGGAAAAGTAAACTTCTCCAACTAAAACTCAGATTTGTGTGAGGTAGGTTGATGAGAGATATAGCAGGAGATGCGATTAGAACCTAAGACAAAGCTGACCCCTTAGGCCTTCCCAAGCTTTTAAATTATTATTTGGCTCACAGAAGGAATAATCACTCTAGTTTCAGTGAGGCCTGAGGGCAAATGACTGCTTAGCTGTATCTCTCCACCCCAAAGCCTTATTTCCAAGGCAGACTCTATGTATTTGTTAGATTATAGAAATAGATACTAAAATGTCGTTCTACAGAAATTTTAAGTTAAATTTCCAATATTTTGAACTTCAAATGTCTTTGTATTTAAGGCCTCATCATCATGTCAAAACATTATCTAGTTTGTATACTCAAAACAGTAGTCCTACTTTTAACCTACATAATCGTGGCTAAGTTGTACCATACAAATTATATGTTACAAAACCTCATCCATCCCCATTCTTCAGTAAAGGATATGAGTATTAAAATTTTAACTGTTCTGCATATTTAATTATAAAATACCCAAGTTATTTATTCAGTTATAATCTATTATGGGTGGAAAGTATATAATCTGCCTAATGATTTGCTTGATAAATGTATTTGTCTTTTTAATGAGCTTCTTTGTTAAGGTGGTTAGAATGATTAATGTGCTAGAGCAAATCATCAGTAACCTTGAAAACCAAAAGTCAATATTTGGGAAAAATCCTTATGCAGTGAAATACAGTGCTTAAAACTGCAGAAATCTCCATGGTAATGCCAGCCAGCTGATTAGCAGACATGTTTGACATGTTGCTATTTAAACAGGATTAAGTGTATTGGGTAAGTGATGTGGGGGAAAAGACAGGCATGGGGAGGGGCTTTGGAAAGCAATTATAACACAAGAATTGATAAGCTCCATTATCTCCAAATGGATTTGATTGTTCAGATTACTAATTGCCCTGTCAGTATGCCTTGAAAATATAGCAAAAGAGCTATAATTTGCTCAAAGAAAAAATACTTAAAAGGAAATACGCTTTCCATATCATATTCATAATTATGTTTCATTTTAATCAGTTGCTTGACCCCAAGAATTGCACATGACATTTTTTTTGTTTTGTTTTCTATGGATGAGAGATATTTATTCTAGGATATAATCATTTTATATCTTGAGAAGTTACAGAAAATAAAATTCATAAAATATAAAGCAATAAAGCAGAATAAGAAATTAATATTAAAAATGAAGATTAAACATTTCTTGTCAGTTGTTTTGCAGAGTTCTTCTGCACCTGCAATTACTATATGTAGCCAAATAAAATGTACCTGACACCACACAGATTCATTTTTGCCAAACTTTTTCTTTTTCTACTTTTTCTGCTCTCTTTATTTGCTATGTTTGTATATAAATTATTCCATACAGAACATATTCATATAAAGACAAAAGAGGACAGGACTGGAAAGATAAAACATATTTATATTTTTGTAAAACTGATTTTCTTTACATTTACAATTTTGTTAAGACCCCAGGTGGTAGAATGAGTTGTAATTTCATGAAAAAGATATATTATCATAAATGTTTAGATAAATTGCTAAACTTTTTTGAACTAATGTACATAGGAGCTACTGGATTATCTATTTTGCACAGCTCTTTGAGTTAAATATGTCAAACTATTTGGCTTCATGTTTTAAGCAGTGGCAGCTTGAATAGAACTGAATTGACATAATTTCTGCTTATATTCCATCATTTGAATACAACATAAATTAGAGAGCATGGAGTCTTGGGCCAAACACTCTGTGTTTGAATTTTGTTTTTACCCCTAGCTGGTTGTGACACCTAGGAATTGTGGCATAGCATCTCTACATCAGCTTCCAGAATTAGAATAGTACCTCGCTAATTTCAAAGGCAAAGACTACTAGAAAGTATAGCCTGCGATTTAAAAAAAAAGAGTTAAGTTTATTAAGTCTACTGTGGCAAAGGAGGCAGCTATGACACCATGTGAAACATTGAGGCACCTTGATTAAAAGGAGTTAGAAAAAGCTTGTTATTACAGAACTTAATTTAGCAGAAAGTTGAAGGAAGAAGGCGTCCCTTCTGGATTGGGTGCTACCAAAAAATTGGTACAATTTTGTGTATGGAATCTTGTCTGTAGGGGTCAAGAAAAGCAGATGAGGCTAAAGTTATCATGAAAGAAGTAGCAGTCACTTGTATAAATTGGAAAGAGGAGATTTTGGTAATATTTAGTAGTTAAATAGAGTGTGTTTTTATCTTTGTTCAGTCATGACTATGAAATTGTCTTCATGGTTGCAGAGAGTTCTCATCAGATGCTGATATTGTATGAAGTCGACTGTGCTCATCAGGGGAATACCACGACCTTGTTGGTAGCTATTGGGTCACTGTTATCTGACAGCTCTCAGAGCTATTTCTTTTTTTTTAATCTTTCTTTCCTTTCTTTTCTTTTTTTCTTTTTCCTGTCTTGGTAAGTCTTTGGGCCAAGGGCTGATAAAGCTAGGCTGTAAGGGATTGTTGAGAATATGCTAATCAAAAAGCTGTGCAGGTAATATTTTGTCTAATTGAGCTAAAGTTAGTCTTCCCTGTTTCAGGATAAGTTATCAAACTAATTGATAATGGCTACATAGTAACTTTTAGGACTCTGGGAAGAACCTATCAGCTAACTGCAGTGCAGGCATTCACCAGAAACAAAATGAGTGTTAGTTTTTATAATAGAAGCCAGAGGCCTAGATGACCAAACTCTGACTACAAACCACATTCCATGGTTCACATGGGTCTTTTTCAGAGTCAAGTTATTGCTGCTGTTGTTATTGTTTGAGACAAGGTCTCACTCTGTAGCCCAGGCTGGAGTGCAGTGGCACAATCTCAGCTCACTGCAACTTCCACCTCTGGGCTCAAGCAATTTTCCAGGCTCAGCCTCCTGAGTAGCTGGGACTACAGGCACGAACCACCAATGACCATCTAATTATTGTATTTTTTGTAGAGATGGGGTTTTGCCGTGTTACCCAGGCTGGTCTCGAACTCCTGAGCTGAAAGCAATCTGCCCACCTCTGCCTCCCAAAGTGCTGGCATTACAGGCGTGAGCCACCGCACCCTGCCAAGTGATTTTATTTGTTTGTTTTTGTTTTAATTGACCTGTTCACGGACTGTTCCCTATAGGGGCACCAAGAAGTTTTTGCTATACCGTGCTTTCTTGTCTAGCCAAAAGAAAATCAAGGGCTCATGCAATGGTACCTGACAACACTGGAGAATTATAAACTGGTTTGTTGGGTTTTCAGGAAGAAGTTAGTGTTTGTAGAATAAATAGTACTGTTGGATACAGAATGGATCAGAAACATAAAAATCATGTGTGACAACAGGGAAACAACCTTGTATACCTTAAGGAGAACAGATTTTCTGAGTGAAGTTAAATAGAACTTACAAAGTAACAAGCTGAGTGTGACATAAAAGGATAGTCCTGCTATTGATAGGAGAATTATGAGAAAAGTACTTAGGCAGATAGTGAGGGTACAGAAGTTCCTCGGTAAGGTTTTCCTTTACCTTTAGTCAAACAAAAAGCAGCCCCAAATTATTTTCCTTTCTCACAAAGAGCAACCTGTGAAATTGAGCTGCAGACGTAGATGCTGGTAGTTGTGCGATCATGCTCAAGATGGCAACTCCATCTTCCCTTCTCTCTGTCAGCCATGTGTATAGTAAGGAGCAGACAAGATGGCCCTGGCTAATGGGGAAAGTTTATTTACATCATAAGATTAGGGTGAGGCAGCCAGGCTTCCCCAAGCACTATGTAACCGTCATAGCCGGTGGAACGAATCTGTGAGCCCTATGTAAATCAGACACCGCCTCCTGAAACCTGACTATAAAATCTGGCTCATCTGCTGCTGGCTGGCCTTTTCCTCTGGGAAGTCCCCTCTCACTAGAGAGAGCTGTTTTCCTCTCTCTTTCTTTCTCTTCTTGCCTATTACACCTCTGCTTCTAAACCCGTCGTGTGTATCTTTTCTAAATTTTCCCGGTGTGAGACAACGATCCCTGGGTATTTGCCCCAGACAGTGTAGCCACTTCGCTATTAGTTTCCACTCTTATCAAACTTAGTTTTGATGAAAAGACTGTACTGATCTCATTAGAAGCATTTTGTTGGCAAGGGATCAAAATCTACTTATAATGAAATTAAAAGTTAGATTAATAATGAAAAAAGGAAGTACTTGAATGAACATGAAGAAGAAAATCAGCCTTCTGAAGAATTTAAAGAGCAGTAGTTGAATTTTGAGCAGCAGGATCAGGTGAAGACTGACACATCAGCAATCATTAGGCTCAGATCAGTAGTTATGATATGAAAAAAGAAAAACTAATGAAAGTTTTATCTTTTTTTAAGTGGCAGTTAAAATACTATGGGGGTGGAAGTACAGGAGAGCATACTGAAAACTCTTTAATTGATTACCAGACACCACAGAAGTGTAACAGACAAGATTAGTAGTATAGAAAAGAGAAAAAAAGCATAAACATACTGGAAAATTCATATTAACTCAACTTGGTTGGAAATTACCCACTTTGGGTTGTCATCTAAACTGATATTTTGAATCAGCTATCTATTGGAAAAGAAAAACCACACTGAACAAGATTAGTAAGCAGAAATTGATTTTATTCTGATACTGTTGCAGCAGTAGGGGAGAAAGCACATACCAAGACTGGATACACAGTTCTGTGGTGGTGATGGCATAAACAATTTTTAAGAGCTAGGGTAGGGAGACTCAGGCCAGTCTTGAGTGTTTACTAATTTGCTTTACTCAAACAGAAATTAAATTTTATTGGTTCTTCATGGCAAGAGACAATTTGACAAGTTGGATCAAGGGGCCTACCAAAGTTAGGCTCTTACCCTTCCACAGAGACTGGGTGGGGGGGTCTATCTCCTTCAATAATTGCATTAGAAAGAAATTGCTTCCAAGTTCTTGAGAAAGACATTCTTGGATTGTAGAACTAGCAAGAGGCTTTAAAAAGATTTACATTTTAAAGGGACAGACCAGGGATTTTTAATGAAAGCTTTCTAATGTAAATGACCAGGAAACTGAAGGTTGGGGGCTTAGTGTCAGGAAGAAAGCTAGCTAATAAGTTCAGTAAAACTAAAGGGAATGTTGAGGGAGTCTTGGTCATAACTCCCAGGCTACTTTGCTTCTGGAGGTTCTGAAGGCTACTCAGCTGGAAGTTTCCCAATAGTGTTCAAGCTCAATGAAGCAGAAAAGATGGCTATGTCTTTTAATTGGAAAAAATAAATCCAAAGATCGATTTCTTGGAGTTTTAGTGCTGTGTAAAGTATCATGAATTGTTAACAATACCAACAACATTTTTCTTAGTGATTATTATTAATAGTATGATAAAGTAGTTTCCATAGAGGCTGAAGAATGGATCTTTCTTTCTTGCTCTTCACTCTTCTCTCTCTCTCTCTCTCTCTCTCTCTCTCTCTCTCTCTCTCTCTCTCTCTCTCTCTCCCCCCCCCCACTTTCACCCCACCTCAGGTCTTACAGGAGCTGTTTATGCAGATATCTTTTAAAAAGCTGTATTTTTCTGGCTTAATTATTAGACTTTGTTTGTATAAGATAAGAGTTGTTTGTATCTGTTTTGGCTTGCTGTACGATAGCATCTCTGATCAAACATGAGATTCTAACAGGGTATGGGGTAGTCTTCTTAGCTCTTAAAGAGAAATCTCATAACATCAAAGCTAATAGAAAGCAATGAAAGTTCTAGATAGCATTCTCTAATATAACATTTTATATTAATGGAAATATTCTTACTTATGCTAATTAATATTGTAGCTATTAGTCTCACGTAACTATTGAGCACTTGAAATACAGCAGGTGCAATTGTAGAACTGGATTTTTATTTTAAGTTTAATTCAAATTTAAGTTTAGCCACATATGGGGTAGTGGCCACCTTATTGATAAATGCAGTTTTAGACTTATAGCTTTGCCAATTTTGGTTTTGGAAGTCCATTTAGTCTCTATTTTGGTTTTAGAAGTCCATTTACTCTTTAATGTTGAAAAACTGTTCAACATTTTTTAATAAAAGCTCTAGTAAAATACAATTTACCAGCAAAGAAAATACTCAATTCATACTGAAAACAAAAGAAAAAGTAAAACAGACCAAAGCATTCTAGAGCATATTTAATGTTTATATAAATAATAGTTCTTCTTTGGTTTGCTACCTGGTAGGCTCAGTAGAAGGCATTTAACCCAGCCATTGGAATTGATTTAACTCCTGGGAACTTATATTTAAAAAATAAACTTGAATCTGTGATGATAGTGTCTGCTGAACAATTCCCAGTTTGGGTTTTTCAATATGATCCATTAACTAACAAAATTGAATCAGGATTATTCCATGGAGTCTACAGAAGTTTTGAATAGGGTATAGATATTTTTCTAAGAGGTTAACCAATAGAGAGATTTTTGTTCCTTAAGTGGAGGAAGGAGATTGCTGGTTTTAGATTGTTACAGTGATAGTGATCTGGGGACAGTAAAGGAATCATGAGGATATTAGCATAATTCCAGGGTCTTTAATTTATCCCATAGATACTTTCTGATTGATAATAATGTTTAAAACTGGATATTTGGAAATACATATTTTATAGACAATTATTATACTAGGTTTTATTCTTAAATATGATAATTTTTTAAACCTCTATTTTTATTACCTTATAAATAGTATAGAAAATAGTTCTCCCAACAGTTTTAAAATCATTAACATTTAGAGAATATAAAACCAGATTACTTTTGTTTTCCCTATCCTTTCTCTCACCCTTAAAAAAAGAAAATCATTGGGAGGCTGAGATGGGAGGATCACAGGAGGTTGAGGCTGCAGTGAGCCATGATTGCACCACTTCAACCTGGGTGACAGAGCAAGACCCTTTCTCAAATAATAGTAATATTTTATTGGTCAACAGTCCAGGAAGCAAAAATTAATAATTTAGGCATAAAAAGATGTCTTAACAATTTTACTATTTTGAATTTGTATCCAAATTCAGAATTTTTCACAACAGAAACATTATGAACATAAGGTATTAGTAAGTGATTACAAACACTATTTTGACTACATCAAGAAATAATGATTAATAAGAGCTTTTTCATTGTCTTACAAAATCAAGAAGTTAAAAGAACGTTTATTGAAATAAATCTGTTATGTAGAGTATAACGAATTTTTACAAAAAAATACATATTTTAATTTTGTGGGGGGCACAACTAATAAAACAATTTGCAAATAACAAACATATTAATATCCTATTATGTGCATATATAGAGATATGCTGTTTGTATAAATATGCAAATCCCTTTTTTTACTCTACCATTTTCTGGGACATGGTCTTTCACCACTCCAGGTGGAAAAAGTTCTTGCCTTTACCACAATTATATTTCAGAATATAAGAATAAGAAAGAGAAAGTGAAAGACAAATAGCTTTCTTCATAAAGAAGAGACTTGAAAGTTGCATATATTAATTCTTTTTGCCTCTCATTGCCCAGAATTTAGTCAGCTAGTCAGTTTTTGATATAAGAACGGCTGGAAAATATATCCCATAGCCAGGTTTCCCGTGCCTTTCTAAAGGCAGCAGGAAACTTGAAAATGGGAGATGATGATGATGATGGGATTCTACTAAAAGACAATTCTTTGTTACATGCTGTTATAAAGAAGCATTGCTAAATAGCTAGATATGTCTATAGATCTTCATACGTAGTAGTGCATACATTCTTCTTACCTCTTGGTGAGTGAAGTTTCCCTTTTAAGTGAGTTTACCTTTTTTCCCCTCATCTGCCATGTCTTTACCTACTTCCCTTGCTCATAGAAAAAGACTAAAATGTAAGTCCAGCCACAAAACGATTCATACGTCATAGCTTCTTTGCACACAGTAAATGCTCAGCCATATGCACAACTGAAGTAATTAAGGAAGTTGTGGCAAACATCCTACATTGCTGGGTAGCAGCTTGGCTCTCAGTGGTATCATAACATCTCCTGCTGGGCTAAATAGATTCTGAGAAAACAAATGTGTTGCTGGGCAGCGTGAGAATTCAAAGCCAGCTTGACTATTTAGTGTTCCAGTACCGAAGCCAGCAGTCTGTCTAAGTACCTCTTTGGGAAAGTAGAATTCTACCTTGGGAGAAAAGTTACATATTTGCAAGTGAATTTCCAGAAGTAAAAACTGTGAAAATACTGCCTTAGAATTTATATTACTTTTCCTTGTTACTGACAAAGATTTCTTCCGGGAGGGAATAATTTTACAAAAAATTATGATAGTTTTCTTGAGAAAACGAAACTCTCCTAAATATTTTTTTCTGTTTTAGGGTTCTTAATCACACAAGCCATTTCTATATGTTTATTCTAAACCTAGCTCAATGAAAGAGCTGGCAGTAAGGCCATTCATTGCTTCTTCTTCTCGTCATCTTTTTCTTTACAAGATATGCTATCAAAAAACCATTTAGTGATCAAGTTCTGTATGAATTGAAAATTACATAAATAGCAGGTAAAAATATACTTTAAATTATAAATTCAACGCCAGGCACAGTGGCTCACGCCTGTAATCCCAACACTTTGGGAGGCAGAAGTGGGCGGATCACGAGGTCAAGAGATTGAGACCCTCCTGGCCAACATGGTGAAGCCCGGTCTCTACTCAAATATACAAAACTTAGCTGGGTATGGTGGTGCACATCTGTCATCCCAGCCAGTCAGGAGGTTGAGGCAGGAGAATTGCTTGAACCTGAGAGGTGGAGGTTGCAATGAGCCGAGATCGCGCCACTGACTCCAGCCTGACGACAGAGCGAGACTCCATCTCAAAACAAACAAACAAAATATAAATTCCATTAGTGTTTTTTTTTCCTATTTTGTTTAATGCATATCCAAGAATATTGCCTGCTTCTTAGTAGTCACCCAAATATTGTTTAATGAATCTCAGAGATTGTTCATACAAAATTCACCTCATAAGTGAGTGGATGCATTCTGTCTTAGGCTAAATCACGTTCGTTTCTTATGGAGTACACTTTTTAAGAAAGGTGGAAGTTCTAGGAATGGAGGTTTAGAAGTGGAATAAGGAAGGCTGGATGCAGTGGCTTATGCTTGTAATCTCAGCACTTTGGGAAGCTGAGGCGGGAAAATCACTTGAGGTCAGGAGTTCGAGACCATCCTGGCCAACATGGTGAAACCCCATCTCTACTAAAAATACAAAAATGTTAGCTGGGCATAGTAGTGCATGTCTGTAATCCCAGCTATTCTGGAGGCTGAGGAGATCGCACCATTGTACTCCAGCCGGGGTGACAGAGTGAAAATCTAGCTAAAAAAAAAAAAAAAAAAAAAGAAAGACAGTGGAATAGGAGTGGGTAGAAAAGGATGGTATCGGGTACATTCATGACAGCCAGCGAATATACAAAGGAAAGGTAACTGCTCCACAATGAACAACTAGAAATTTCCTCTGACCTGTGAGATAAGTGAAAGCAATGTTGGCATTAATTATGTTCACATCTATTTCTGTAAGATGAATCACATTCCTAAAGGAGGAAAAAAAGGGCTGGGTGCAGTGGCTCATACCTGTAATCCCAACACTTTGGGATGCTGAGGGTAGAGGACTGCTTGAGTCCTGGAGGTCCAGACCAACCTTGGCTACATAGGGAGACCCCGTCTCTACAAAAAATATTAAAAATTAGCTGGGCACGGTGGCACATGCCTGTAATCACAGCTACTCATGAAGCTTAGATGGTAGGATCACTGGAGCGCAGGAGGTAGAGACTGCAGTGAGGTGTGAGACCCTGTCTCAAATAAATAAATAAATAAATAAATAAATAAATAAATAAATAGCCCAGGACTTTTCAGGAGTTGTAAGTCTGGGTCTCTTCCATTTTTAGAGACAACTACTACTACATTAAAACAGTCAAAAGCTATCTAGAGAGTTTAAAATGTGGTGTATTTAAAACGCTTATATTGAACAAAATAACATACTTGGCAAATACACACATACCAACATACACGCAGTTTCTATACATACGCTTCATTTGAAAACAAAGACAAAGTTCACATCCTGAGCCTGCTGTGAATGTGAGGCACAGGCCAAATAGGTCTTTGGCACCTTCTCAAATAGACCCTGCCCCTGGCAAACCCCTCACTCCAACTCTCCTTTCCGAAGCCTTCCTTGATACTCTGGGTAGACTTCGGTGCACCTTCAAATCTGTTTTTGTTTGTTTGTTTTTCTTTTTAAAATTTTTGCTGCAATAAAATACAAATCATTTTAAGTTTTTGCTTCTGTGTCTATTCCTCCTGATTAAAAAGTCTGTGAACATGAGAACAATGAGCAACATAAAATATTCTTCTCCCCCGTCCAAAGAATGAATGAATGAATGTATCGTGTCCCCATGTTGTTTCTCCTTCTTCTGAATTTTTAATTCTGTTTAACTCTCCCAAACAAGGATGATGCCTATGGCTTAGTTTGTCAGAATAGTCTTTACTATCTAACTGCCCGCCTTTATCTAAACACTCATTCATATTATGAGAACCATGTTAGTATCATTCTTCCAAGTTAAAATTTTAAGAAAATGTTTTTGTCACATTCACTTGATTGTCCAGAATGGCCCTTTAGCAAAATTAAATGATCCAAGAAATAATTTCATTCAATATAGAGGAACAGATCAAAGTTTGAAATAGAAAATTTAAAACTGAAATGCAATTTTTATGAGTAGTATTTACTTATACATGATATGTATGCAGAAATTCAAGAAGCGATATATTATGTTTCTCCCTGGGGCTCCACAATAATGATATGGAAGCTCTGCTTCATTATGTGGGAATGCTTTACTGTGACTTATTCTGAGCCTTTGTATATTCCCATACTTACAAATTGCATAATAAAAACACTAATTTTTGTTCTCATCAATCCATCCCTGACTTAACTATGTTTTGATTATTAGGATATTTGTTATCTTCTGTCTCTTCTTTATTGTCTGAATTTTGTTACAGACATTCTCTTTTCCGTTTACAATAAAATGAAAATATTACACAGTACAAAAGAAAATTTCTGTGGGTTTTATATGAAACCTATTTTTCTCAATATGCCAGAAAGCTAGTGTACACTAAGCTGGCGTACTTTTTTATGTATTCTTTATTGAAGCTGGGAATGGCTTTTCTTCATCTATGAAAGGAACAGAAATCTGAAAAGGCTCAAGTTCAATTTAAAGCCCAGGATCTAAGCATTTTGAATGGGTATTAAATGAAACAAAAACGCTTTTCCTCATTTCTCTTGAATTTGTTTTTATTTTTATTCTACTAAAAAGGTGAGATCGATCTCTTCTCTGTACCTAAATAATCACATATTGCTTCAGTCAGCAGGTGAAAAAGGGGGCCATTTTCACAAAATGGCTTTATGACCAGTTCTATAAATATCTATAGTTTATTTTCCTTGAAACTGTGCAGTGTCAGATGACCTGGCAAATGCCTGCTAAGGGCAATATCTGGATCTATGCATATGTGCCTACATTAACTACTTGCAGGGGTTCATCCCCACAATATTCACAAATTAAACTGAATTACACATTTGTTCCTTTACTATGTCCTTGACTTTATGAGCTAATGAGAAAAAGTTAGGTATAGGCAAATACAACTTTAGAATTCATTGTAACTCTTAGATAAATTGACTTTTCTAGTTATTATTAGGGTTGTATTTTGCTTAGACCTTTACATGCTAATTGATCAGGAGCATGGGGAGGAAGGGAAGAATTTTAAAGCATATTTTCTGGCAAGAGAATGACAATTTAATATTTAACATTTGCATTGCATCAATCTTAATCTTGTGCTGCAGGATGGATTCCCCAGGAAACCAGTCTCTGAGATGAAGATTAGTGAAAATGAGATTTACATTGGAGGGTGTTGGAATAAGCACCTGTGGAAGGGAAGAAATAAATTCCACCGAAGGAGGAAGTCAAGCTGTGGTGTAATCTCAGTAAAGACTCAGTTGACCTTATATAGAGTTCTAGTTGCATTGAGGAGAAGGAGCTTGGCCTGTTGATCATATTGATAGTTGTTATTGGATAAGGACAGCCTAAAGGTGTAGCCTTGGGCACAGTAGCTCTGTAAAGTTAAGGCAGACCCTGAAGGATTGACAGCTGAGGGCTGCCTGTCAGCAGGCCTTCCAGAGCTGGGGGAACAAGTCCTTCATTTTCAAAAGGGGATCTGGGTAGCACAGTGTCCACTGCAGATGGGCATGCCATATGCCGTGAATTAGTCATGTCAATTGTCTCCATTTAGATTCAAAAAGAAAAATCTTACAGGAAATTATGTTAGTAGTTTAAAGTTCATTAAGCAGCATAAGTAAAATTATTCTAGTCAACAGTATACCTATTATACTAATTGCATTTTCTGTGGTGTTTTGAATAAGAAATAATTTGTGTTATTTTTGCAATAAGCATGTTAGAGATTAAGGAAACAAAGATGAAAGATAATAACATAACTCTTTCTAACAAAGAGTTTACCCCAATCTAACAGAGTTTAGAGGAGACAAGATGGTAACATGAATAAGTATTGAGTAATGATGGATGTTTATATGTAGGAGCAGAGAAAATGTTAGGACTTGAGAAGAGTTCAGAGTTCACTGCACAATAAATGCTTCATACCTAAGGTGCATTTGGACTGGGCTTTGATGAAAGAAGAGTGATACGGTTTGGGTGTGTCCTAACCCAAATCTCATCTTGAATTTTAATTCTCATAGTCCCGACATGTTGTGGGAGGGACTCCATGGGAGGCAATTGAATCATGAGGTCAGCTATCTCTATGCTGTTCTCAAGATAGTGAGGGAGGTTTCATGAGATCTTATGGTTTTATAGGGGGATTGTCCTCTCTTCTCTCTGCTCTTCTCCTTCCTGACACCATGTGAAGGAGGATGTGTTTCCTTCCTCTTCTGCCATGATTGTAGGTTTCCTGAGGCCTCTCCAGCCATGCTGAACTGTGAGTCAATTAAACCTCTTTCCTTTATAAATTACCCAGTCTTGGGTATGTCTTTATTAGCGCCATGAGAATGGACTAATACAAAGAGGGTTTGGTTATTAATAATAGATACTGCTTAAATGGGGCAAGGTGTTATAATTTCAGTAAAATAAGCAAATACATGAGTTTAAAAAGAACTGACTATGGAAGATATATCAGTATGGTCAGAGCAAAAGGTGTGTGATGGTGAGAAGATGATGATAGTGTGGGTCAAGTTAGGCTGAGGACAAAGAGAGGTAAACCCCAGCTTTTAGGTATAGGAATTTTAGGTTTTTTAGTTGTAATGAATGAAAAGAACAAAATAGTGTCAAAACTGATACTTTTATACTCTGTGAAAATATCATTCAAAAATTAAGACAAAATAAAAATAAAAAACAAATCAAGATAATTCCTAGCTAGAAGCCTTTCATTACAAGGAGTACTAAAGGTAATTCTATAGGCTAAGGGGCATTAATTCCAGAGAGCAGGATGGATCAACCAGAAAGAATAAAATACATTAGCTATTACACTGGTAAATATAAAGACCTTTTAAACTTGTATTTCTTCAAGATTGTTGACAATAAAAAGCAAAAACAATATATTGTGAGTTTTACCATGTACATATATACATAAAACAAATGACATCACAGATAATTGACAGGACAACGGAATTGCTATTGTAAAGTTAGTACATTGTAAATGAAATGGTATAATGCTAATTCCAAATAGAATATTTTCAGTTAAAAATGTATTTTCAAATCCAGAACAGTGTTTCGAAAGCTATTTTCAGATCCCTAGCAAGTGTTTCAAGAGTGGGGTGTCTTGACTTGCAACGTCAGCATTACATGGGAACTTGTCAAAAATGCAAATTCCCAGAGTTTTTTAATACCTACAAAATTAGAAACTTTGGAAAGAAGTAGTGCCCAATCACTCATATTTTAATAAGTTATCCACTTTTTTCTGATGCCTGCTAAGATTTGAGCATCAGTGTAGGTATAAGCCCAGGCATTGCCACATACCGATGAGGGTGTTTTTTATTGATTTAAATGTTTGGGAAGGCCATCTGGTAATGTATATGTTCATGCCATATTACCAGTTTCCCTGATAATTTTTTATCCATAAATTTACTTGAAATTTAAATTTGCAAAATGTGCATTAATAAATGCACAAAGATATTCATTGCACATGATTTACAATGTCAAATACATGGAAACTATTCTCAGCAGAAAGGAAAATGTTAGATCAAGTATAATATGGTCAAATTATTCTGCTATTAAAATGGATGTTAGGTCTATTTTTGTGGACAGGAAAAGCTGTCCAAAATAAGTTATTCAATTAAAATACAGATTGCAAAAACAGTATGTGTAGTGAAATTCTATTAATGCAAATATGCATCTGTTTATAGCTCGGATAATTGTATTTCTGGATTTTAAAATTATGGTGGTAAAAGATGAGTTTAAAACATGGTTAGAAGAAAAAAGGCAAAGAATTCAAAAGAACCCAAAATGAAAGTTTTTAAACAAATCATCTAACCCTGAATTTTCCTTCCCCGAAGCTAATTATTTTATATTATTTTATTTTATATATATATTTTTTGAGGTGGAGTCTCACTCTGTTGCCCAGACTGAAGGGCAGTGGTGCAGTCTCAGTTCACTGGACACTCCCTCCTGAATTCATGCAATTCTCCTGCATCAGCCTCCCAAGTAGCTGGGATTGTAGGCATGTACCACCATACTCAGCTAATTTTTTTTTTTTTTCTTTTTTGGTAGCGACAGGGTTTCACCTTTTTGGCCAGGCTGATCTCAAAATCCTGACCTCAAATGATCCACCTGTTTCCATCTCCCAAAGTGCTGGGATGACAGGTGTCAGCCAACAGGCCTCGCCTGAAACAAATTATTTTAAATGCTTCTCTTAGATCTAAAGTCACTTGTAAATTCTAATATGCTTGTATCTCTATGTCTTGATTAATCAAGTTTAGACAGTAAACATTGAATCTCTACTTCAAACAAGAAAATATGAGTTCATTTGCGTTTTCCTTAAACTACATTCTTCCCTTCTTTACATTTATTCAATTTGTAATTATTTCTTGGACCAATTACCTTAAAATTTTTAATTATGCACTTCAGCTTCTGATTCTTGACCAATTTTAGGCAGCTAATTCCACAATATACAAAACAAAAAGTAGCAACTTAGATTTCCTTCTTTCTATTTTCTTCCTTTCATGTTCACTTTCTGCCAACTCTACCATTATTTTTATGTTGATAAGGTTTGGAACATGTACATTATAATTTTAGAATAGAAATTTCAGATCAAACCTTTGTTGATTGTTTTATTTGCTGTGAGGGAGGTTTTTAAGTTGAAGGTCTTAGATTTATGTCTTTAATTGAGTTTTATGTTCATAGTTTATATGAACATATATTTGAGTTTTTATGTTCATAGTTTGATTTAAAATTTTGAAGATTAATCAATGAATAGCATTCAACATATTATGATTACAAAGTTCAATTTTCTTTTATCTCTCTCTCTTTTTTTTTTTTTTTTTTTTTTTTTTTGAGACAAAGTCTTACCCTCTTAGCCAGGATGGAGTGCAGTGGCAAGATCTTGGCTCACTGCAATCTCCGCCTCCCAGTTCAAGCAATTATCCTGCCTCAGCGTCCCGAGTAGCTTGGACTACAGACATGCACCACCACACCTTGCTAATTTTTGTGTGTGTTATTTTCAGTAGAGGTGGGGTTTCTCCATGTTGGCCACGCTGGTCTCGAACTCCTGGACTCATGTGATCTGCCCCCCTTGGCCTCCCAAAGTGCTGGCATTGCAGTCATGAACCACCGTGCCTAGCCTAACGTTCAATTTTCCATCAAGTACTTTGATAGACTGGATCTGTAGAGAAGGAAATATCACCCTATCACCCTGTGACACTAACCTAGTGCTACTTCTTTATATTTATTTTTATATTTTCAATTTTTGTGGGTACATAGTAGGTATACCATATTTATGAGGTATATGGGATATATTGATACAGGTACATGAAGTGTAATAATTATATCATGGCAAATGGGGTCTCTATCACCTCAAGCACTTATCATTCCTTTGTAACACAAAGATAAACCAATCATATTTTTACTTATCTTAAAATGTACAATAAATTATTGTTGACTGTAGTTACCTTCTTATGCCATCAAGTGCTATATCTTATTCATTCTCTCTGACTATATTTTTGTACCCATTAACTGTCTCCGTGTCCTCCCATCCCCCACTACCGTTCCCAGCTTCTGGTAACCATCATTCTATACTTTATCTCTGTAAGGTCAGTCGTTTTAGCTGTTAGCTCCCACTAGTAAGTGCCTGGCTTATTTCACTTAATGTAATGACCTGTGCCTGGCTTTCTATGCCTGGCTTATTTCACTTAATGTAATGACCTCCAATTCTATCCATGTTTTTGCTAATGACAGGCTCTCATTCTTTTTTTATAGCTGAATAGTACTCTACATAAAATAGTTGTGTATATATACCACATTTTCTTTAATCATTCATTTATTAATGGCACTTGAGTTACTTCCAAAACCGATGTCTACTGTGAGTAGAGTAGCAATAAACAGGGGGGTGCAGATAGCTCTTTGATATACTGATTTCCATTCTTTTGAGTATATACCTAGCAATGGGATTAGTGGGTCATATGATAGTTCTATTTTTAAGTCTTTGAGGAAACTCCAAACTGTTCTTCTCAGTGGTTGCACTAATTTACATTCCTTCCAACAGCGTAGGAAGGCTCCCTTTTCTACATATCCTAACCAGTGTTTGTTATTGCCTGTCTTTTTAGTAAAAGCCATTTTAACTGGGGTGAGATGATATCTCACTGTAGTTTTGATTTGCATTTCTCTGATGATCAGTGATGTTGAGTACCTTTTCACATACCTGTTTGCCACTTTTATGTCTTCTTCTGAAAAAGTCTAAGATCTTTTGCCCAGTTTTAATTGGATTGTTCGATTTTTTTCTATTGGATTGTTAGATTCTTTTCCTAATGAGTGCCTCCTATATTCTTGATGTTAATCCCTTGTCAGATGGATAGAAATAAATATTTTCTCCCGTTCTGTGGGTTGTCGCTTAACTTTGTTGATTGTTTCCTTTACTGTGTAGAAGCTTTTTAACTTGATGTGATTCCATTTACCCAGTTTCCAATTTTGCTTTGGTTGACTGTGCTTGTCAGGTATGACTCAACAAATCTTTGCCCAGTCCAATGTCCTGAAGAGTTTGTCCAAAATTTCCTACTAGTAGTTTCATAGTTTGAGGTCTTACATTTATGTCTTTAATCCATTTTGATTTGATTTTTGTTTATGTGGCAACAGATAGTGGTCTAGTTTCATTCTTCTGTGTATACATATTCAGTTTTCCCAGCACCATTTGTTGAAGAGACTGTCTTTTCTCCAATATATGCACTTAGCACCTTTGTAGAAAATGAGTGCACTGTAGATGTATGGATTTATTTCCTGGTTCTCTTATCTATTCCATTGATCTCTGTGTCTGTTTTTATGCCAGTGCCATGCTGTTTTGGTTACTATAACTCTCTTGTATAATTTGAAATCAGGTAATGTCATTTCTCCAGTTTTCCTTTTACTCGAGATAGTTTTGACTATTCTCAGTCTTTTGTGGTTCCACATAAATTTTAGAATTGTTTTTTTCTATTTCTGTGAAAAATGTCATTAATATTTTGACAGGGATTGCAATCTGTGGGTTGCTTTGGGTAGAATGAATATAGTAACAATATTGATTTTTTGAATTCATGAACATGGAATCGTTTTCCAGTTTTGTGTCTTCTCTTCAGTTTATTTCATCAGTGTTTTATGGTTTTCATAGTAAAGCTCTTTCACTTCTCTGGTGAGATTTATTCCTAGGCACTTTATTTGTGACTGTTTTCAATGGGATTACTTCCTTGATTTCTTTTGCAGATTGTTTGCTGTTGGCATAAAGAAATGCTAATGACCTTTGTATGTTGATTTTATATCCTGCAACTTTATTGAATTTGTTGATTAATTCTAATAGTTTTTTGGTGGAGTTTTTCAGTTTTTCCAAATATAAGATTATATCATCTGCAAACAAGGATACTTTCACTTATTCTTTTCCAATTTGGATGCTATCTGGATGCTATTTGGACAATCCCTTATCTGATTGTCCTAGCTGGAACTTCCAGTACTATGTTGATTAACAATAGTGAAAATGGGAATCCTTGTCATTTTTCAAATCTTAGAAGAAAGGTGTTCAATTTTTCCCATTAAGTATGATATAGTTGTTGTTCTATCACATATGACTTTTATTGTGCTGAGATGTTTTTCTTCTATAGCCAGCTTTTCGAGGTTTTTTTTTTTTTTTATCATGAAGAGATGCTGAATTTTATCAAATGCTTTTTCAGCATCAATTAAAGTGATCATTTAGTTTTTATTCTTTATTCTGTTGACATATCACATTGATCAGTTAGCATATGTTGAACTATGGTTGCATCTGTTGGATAAATCCCCCTTGGTCATGATGAATGATTTTGTAATGCATTGTTGAATTCAGTTTTCTAATATTTTTGTTGAAGATTTTTGCATCAGTGTTCACCTGGAAAATTGACCTGTAGTTTTCGTTTTTTGATATAACTTTATCTGGTTTTGGTATCAGGGTAATACTAGCCTTGAGGAATGAGTTTGGAAGTATTTCCTTCTCTTCTATTTTTTGGAATCATTTGAGTAGGATTAGGATTGGTACTTGTTCTCCTTTAAATGCATGGTAAAGTTCAGCAGTGAAGCCATCAGATCCTGGGCTTTTCTTTGCTAAGAGTTTCTTTTTCTTTTCTTTTCTTTTTTTTTTTTTTTTAATGGCTTCAATCTCTTTACTTGCTATTGGTCTGAATCCAAAATTCAGATTTCGGATTTCCTCGTGGTTCAGTCTTGACAGGTTGTGTCTAGGAATTTATGCATTTCTTCTAGGTTTTTTTTATTTATTAGCATATAGTTGCTCACAGTAGCCTCTAACAATCCTTTGAATTTCTGTAGTATTGGTTATAATGTCTCCTTTTTCATCTCTAATTTTATTTGGGTCTTTTTCTCATTTTTTGGTTAGTTTTGTTCAAAATTTGTTGATTTTATTTACCTTTTCAAACAACCAGTTTTTGGCCTGGCATGGTGGCTCATGCCTGTAATCCCAGAACTTTGGGAGGCCAAGGTGGGTGAGTCACCTGAGGTTAGGAGTTCAAGACCAGCCTGCCCAATACGGCAAAACCCTGTCTCTTCTAAAAATACAAAAATTAGCAGGGTGTGGTGGCGGATGTCTGTAATCCCAGCTACTTGGGAGGCTGAGACAGGGAGAATTGCTTGAACCTGGGAAGCAGATGTTGCAGTGAGCCAAGACTGCACCACTGCACTCCAGCCTGGGTGACAGAGCAAGACTCCATCTCAAAAAAAAAAAAAAAAAAAAAAAAAAAAATCAATTTTTTCATCTCATTGATATTTTGTGTTTTTATTTTAATTTCATTTATTTCTGCTCTTACTTATTTCCTTTCTTCAACTAATTTTGGGTTTGGTTTGCTCTTGTTTTCCTAGTTTTTAAAGAGGCATTGCATTGTTAGGTTGTTTATGTGAGTTTTTTTTTTTTTTCTTTGATGTAGATGCTTATGACTGTACACTTTCTTTTAGTAATGTTTTTGTTGTATATCATAGATTTTGGTATGTTGTGTTTCCATTTTCATTTGTTTTAATTATTTTCTTCTTAATTTATTTTCTTCTTTTGTTTTGTTTTGTTTTGTTCTGTTTTTAGATGGAGTCTCACTCTGTCGCCCAGGCTGGAGTGCAATGGAGCCATCTCTGCTCACTGAAACCTCCACCTCCTGGGTTCAAGAGATTCTTCTACCTCAGTCTCCTGAGTAGCTGGGATAACAGGCGCATGCCATCACACCTGGCTATTTTTTCTATTTTTAGTGGAGACAGGGTTTCACCATGTTGGTTAGGCTGGCCTCGAACTCCTCATCTCATGATCCACCTGCTCGGCCTCCCAAAGAGCTGGATTATAGGTGTGAGCCACCATACTCAGCCTTCCTCTTAATTCCTTCATTGACCCACTGGTCATTCAGGAACATACTGTTTAATTTTCGTGTTGTTTGCATAGTTTCTAAAATTCCTCATGTTATTGATTTCTAGTGTTATTACATTGTTGTCAGATATAATTTGGTATAATTTCATTTAAAAATATTTAAGATTTATTTTGTGGCCTAACTTATGGTCTACCCTTGAGAATAATCCATGTTCTGAGGAGAATGTGTACTCTGCAGCCATTGCGTGAAATGTTCAATAAATATCTCTTAGGTCCAGTTGATCTGTAGTACTGATTAAGTATGATGTTTCTTTGTTGATTTTCTGTCTAGGTAATTTTGCCAGTGCTAAAAGTAGACTGTTGAAATCTCCAACTATTATTTTACTGAGGTTTATTTTTCTCTCTATGCCAATTCTAAGGGTAACTGGAAAAACCAAAGTTATGCCACATTTCTAAGTAATATGTATTTTGACCACAATTTTTTTAGAAGCTTTTAAAATTTTTCCTGGGGTTTCTGATTACCTTTCTTTTTCCCTAAGCAGCTACTTTTATTATATTCTTAACATGGAAATTAAAAATTTAAACTATTTATCATATGGAATCCATATTCCTCAAAAGGGCATCATTGTTAGAGGCCTATACCTTTCTGCTAAAGCATGAAATATTTGCTCCAGGGGTTGATTGCATAGTTAGCTATTAATCTAGGACTCATTTGTCTTTATTTACTGCTTCTTTTAGATCTTATACTTTCCTTTTTTGGGTTCTTTGTTTTTAATTATTTGACAAAATTTTTTTCTAGGAAAAGTTTATGAAAGGTAAGCTTTCTGAGATTATGTAGATATAAAAATTGATTTTGTCCTTTTACTTGATCATTATGTTGACTGCTTATAAAATTGTAGGTTTATAATCATTTTCCCTAAGTATATGGAAACATATTTGTAATGTTTTCTAATATCTGGTATTACCAATGAGAATTCAGATGTCAATCTTAATTTTGTTCCTTGATAGGGACAGTTTCCAAAAGTCACATTTTGTCTGGGTTAGTCTTGTGTCATTCTTATTGTTCTGCAGTAATTTTAGAAGTGACACTTTAGGTATAAAATTATCCAGGATTGGATTATAAATTACATAGTCATTCCTTTTAGAAATTGTCCTTATATTTGAAGTCATTCCTTTTAGAAATTGTCCTTATATTCTTAAGGTTTTGAGGTCTATGTCGACCAACTTTTGTTTATGGTATTTGGCACTCAAAAGTATCTATCATTTGAAGATTTATCTTTAACTATTGAAAATGTTATTCTATGTATTTATTAATGTTGTTTTATTATTCTACTTCATGTTCTCTATTGTCTCTGTAATTCAAATTTATTAAATTTATTGACTATTGGACCTCTTAAATTTGTTAGGTTTGTTATCTTCTCTTTTTCTATTCTGTTCCTCTTTCATATCTTATGACTTACTGCTTGTAGGCTGTATTTTCTAAAATTTTTAAAATTTGTATCTTTATTGTTTCAATTGCTTTTCATTTTCAAGAGTCATGTTTTAATTTTAAAGACTTCCTTTCTATGTTACTTTTATTGTGATAGACGTCTAGGTTTTCATGTATTATACATAAATATCTAAAGGAATATTAATTAAATTTTTTGGAGGCCAGGCGCGGTGGCTCAAGCCTGTAATCCCAGCACTTTGGGAGGCCGAGACGGGCGGATCACGAGGTCAGGAGATCGAGACCATCCTGGCTAACACGGGGAAACGCCGTCTCTAGTAAAAAAAAAATACAAAAAACTAGCCGGGCGAAGGTGGCGGGCGCCTGTAGTCCCAGCTACTCGGGAGGCTGAGACAGGAGAATGGCGGGAACCTGGGAGGCGGAGCTTGCAGTGAGCTGAGATCCGGCCACTGCACTCCAGCCTGGGCAACAGAGCAAGACTCCGTCTCAAAAAAAAAAAAAAAATTTTGGAAATTGTTCTCTTTACTTTGGATTACTGTTTTCTCTTAGCTTAGTCATGTTCTTTATTTATTTGAATTCTTCCTTTTTTTATAGTTTTCTCAAATATCTGTTGCACCTTGGATGTCAATTCTTACTTCAAAATAAGGACTAAAATGACTCATATTAGCTGTTAGCTTCCATTTTCTCTGTTGCTACATAGGTAAGTTTTTTTCTTCCTATACCTGTCTTTTCCTTCACTTATAAAGAACTTATTATTAATAGAAGCTCTGGTTACACAGACAAGCACTTCAACTAATAGCTTTGCTTTATGGTGTATGGTTACAGAGCAGGTGTGCAAGAACAGTCTTCCCCAATTCTCGAATGTACTGGGCTTGCTCAGGAACATTGATAACTGGAAAGCCCACTGTCTCCCAAAGGTAATAAAATATATACATTGTTCTGGCTTTTGCCTGGGAATAAAGACTTGGCTGTGAGTCACTCAGCTTAAAGAGACAGCAAACACTGCTAGCCAACAAGACTCTTCTGTAGACATTTAACTTGATTAATCGGCCTTTTCTGGTCAGCCAAGTACTTCTGCAATTCCTTTGTGAGAATGATAAGTGTTTTTATTCTCCAGGATCCTGAAAAGAAAACAAAGCCACTTCCATTTTGTCTTTCTTAGGAACCTTAGGAACATTTTCTGTACTTTTGTCTCCTCACTTCTGATGATATACCAAAACCCTCCCATCTTCTTTCCATTTTCCACAAATCCAGCTATAGTTTTGGTAAACTAGTAACATCCCTGTTCCTTTTTGTCTCTGTTGTGCATTTAAACACTTGTGCACTTTTCATTATTTCAGCAGGATTTTAGGAGAGAAGAAAAGAAACATTCTATCTTAAACTATTCCTTTCTTATAAAGAATAATATTAATATTTTAAGAAAAAGTTCTTACGAAAGAATAAAGATTTATGCCAAATGTTTGGATGAACGGAGGCAAGATGGCGCACTTCCGGGTTCTTCATCCCCCCCAACTTTTCCCGCACGCGCGAAAATCCAGCCGGCGACCCGGGAAGGTGCAGACCAACTAGGCATGCGCCAGGTGATGTCAATCTGAAGAGACCAAGATTTACCTGGTCGCACCTGTGGAACGCCCCCTGACATGCCCGTGCCCCGCCTATTGCCCTCCCACTCCTAGAAAAGCCGCTCCGGAGGCACGCCACGCGCGGCCTTCCTCAGTCCTCCACTTCTGTCGGGATGTCAGGACTGTGGGAACTCCGTCCGAGAGCTGTACGGGTGACTCTGGGGGCCCCTTTTGTCGGGGGGCCAACAGACCTCTCCCTACCCACCTTCTTCCCTTGAAGCTAGGTGACCAAAATAAACTTGCAGTTTTGCTCCTACCCTTGCCTAGTAGCTGGTTCTTTTGTACCCGCTCTGGTGGTCTTAGAAAAACAAAACAGTTGGTGCTGAAGACCCGGGAGGAGACCCCTCCTCAGGCCTCTAAGGGTTGAGGAACCTCCTCCTGCTCCCACGCAGCAGACGGACCAGGACCTGAGACCCGCTTCCCTCACTCCCACGGCCTCTCTGGGGTAAGTGCCCTTGTCTCCTCTTTACCTCCCTCGGCCAGAAATCCTGCGCAGGTCCGGGGTCCATTTGGAGCCACCAAGTGGCTCAGGAGACCCGTTCAGGACGGAGACGTCCACCTGAAGGTAATCTCCACTTAGGCTTCAAGAGCCTCTCGTCTGTCTCTGCTGGTTCCAAAGGACGCTTTGAAGCCAGGCAGGGATCCATTCCCATGTCCATTGGGTCCATTGTGTAAGTAAAGAGGAAACAAATGGGAAAACCCCAGTCCAAATTTCCAAAGAGCACCCCCTTAGGGTGCCTCCTAGCCAATTTAAAAACCTTACAGCTTGAACAAGACCTTAGGAGGAAGCGGTTAATTTTCCTTTCCACTGTGGCGTGATCGACCTCAGCAATTTCTGCCAGCGGCTAGGCAAGTGGTCTGAAATTAATTACGTACAAGGCTTTTGGGCCTTACGCTCTCGTCCCGACCTGTGTAGCCGATGCTCTTTGGCCCAAGTTATGCTAGCCAAGGACGCCGGCTCACAGGAACCCGAAAAAGAGGAGTCCTCATTCCTTTCTGTTCAGCCGGAGGATCTAGGGTTTCCCTCACTTCCGCCCTATACTTCTCCTCCCTCCGCTTGGACTCCTCCTTCCTTTTCCTTACCTACTAGTAATCCACTCAGTCCCGTGCTTCCTTCGGGGCCCCCAACTGGCTGTCTTGAGTCTCCTGTCTCTGCACACACCCGCTCTAAGTGCCCTGCTGATGCCTCCACTCCTGCCCCACACCCTCCTACAGTGTTAGCGCCTTTGCGAGAGGTGGCTGGGGCGGAGGGGGTAGTCAGAGTGCATGTCCCTTTTTCCTTGGCCGATCTTTCCAAAATTGAGAAGCGTTTAGGGGATTTCTCAGCTAATCCCACCATCTACATAAAGGAATTTAGATACCTTTGTCAGGCCTATGACTTAACTTGGCATGACCTCCAGGTTATCCTAACCTCCACCCTAAACCCTGAGGAGCAAGAGCGCATCCTAGCGGCCGCCAGGCAGCACGCCAACCAACTACATTTAACTGACGCCACCATCCCACTAGGGGAGCAAGCAGTCCCCTTGGCAGACCTGGACTGGAACTACCAAGCAAACCAGCCTGGGCGCCGTAGGCGAGACATAATGGTTCAGTGTTTGTTGGCTGGTATGCAAACAGCCTCAAACAAAACTGTAAATTTTAACAAATTAAAAGAAATTATTCAAAATCCAGAAGAAAATCCAGCCGCATTCTTAAATAGGCTGACTGAGGTTCTAACCCAATATACCCGGTTAGATCCGGCCTCCCCTACAGGGGCCACCATTTTGACGTCTTATTTCATTTCTCAATCAGCTCCTGACATTCGTAAAAAACTTCAAAAGGTAGAGGATGGTCCTCAGGCACCAATATAAGACCTGGTTAAATTAGCCTTTAAGGTCTATAACTCCAGAGAGGAGATGGCTGAGGCAGTGCGACAGGCACGCCTCAAACAGAAGGCCCAGCTCCTAGCAGCGGCTTTACGGCCCAGTTGTAACCCCAGACCAGAGAGCACATACTCCGCAGACTCCAAGGCTACGAAAGGAGCCTGCTATAAGTGTGGCAAGGCGGGACACAATGCCAACAGGTGTCCGCAAGGTCCCCGAGCCCCAACGCAGCCTTGCCATAAGTGCAAGGCGTCAGGACATTGGGCCAATGAATGTCCTAAGCCTCGTCCACCAGCAACTCCCTGCCCTGCTTGCCAGCAGGGAGGACACTGGAAGTCTGATTGCCCCACCCTGAGAACAGGTGCTGCGTCTCCACGTGACCCCCTTTCCCAGGATCCTGGGAGCTCCTTCCAGCTCCTACATCTGGACGACAACGACAACTGAAGGTGCCGAGACTCGGGGACCCCCATCACCCTCGCCGAGCCGCGGGTAACTCTCCTGGTAGCGGGTAAGGCAATTAATTTTTTAATAGATAGCGAGGCTACCTATTCTGTTTTGCCGTCCTTCTCTGGACCTAGCCTTCCATCCGATATCTCTGTAGTAGGAGTAGACGGAAAGCCATCCACCCCACGAAAAACTCCACTCCTTAATTGCTGCCTGGCCAACAACTACTTTGCGTACTCGTTCCTCATTATACCCTCATGCCCTACCCCCTTACTAGGCCGAGACATCCTGAGCACCTTAAAGGCCTCCATATACATTCCCACCAACTCATCCACTGCCCTTCAACCCCCTCATGACCTGTTGCTCATGCTTTGTGCAAGTGCACAGGCTCCTCCTATGTCGCCCCCACCCCCCATCTTCCCTATTTCTGTACACCCTCAAGTGTGGGACACTTCCACCCCGGTCATAGCTGCTCACCACCCACCAGTTCTCGTCAAGCTCAAAGATCCCACTCGTTTCCCAAACCGCCCCCAATTCTCTCTCTCTCCGACACATCTACAAGGTTTAAAGCCAATTATCAAGCGACTACTTAGCCAACATATTCTTGTCCGCACACATTCCCCCTGTAACACTCCAATACTTCCAGTTAAAAAGGCAGATGGAACGTATAGGTTAGTACAGGATTTTCGGCTAGTCAATGAAGCCACCCGTCCCACGCACCCTGTAGTTCCCAACCCTTACACCCTTCTGTCCCATATCCCCACCAATTCTACTTATTTTACTGTGCTAGACCTTAAGGATGCTTTCTTTACCATACCCCTACACACAGACTGCCAGTTCCTTTTTGCTTTCACATGGGAGGACCCAGACACATCTCCAGTGGCAAGGGACACTCTGTGACTACACTGAAAATGAAGTCTCATTTTATACTTATATTGCTGTTTCACTCATACACTCAGACCTTTGCTAGTCCACCTACTGTATGGCAATTTTTTTCTCATCACTGAAACTTGGCCATAAGACAGCCGAACACACTCAGTAGTACATAGTTCTGCCAGTTGTCTTCCTTAAGGCTATTTCTCGTGCAACTGCCCAATTCTTCCTTTCCGTTATTCAACTCCAAATTCATCCTGAGGTAATCATACTCAGGCACCCAATGGAGGCCAAAACGGCCCCCATTGAAGGCTATTTCTCGTGCAACTGCCCCATCCTTCCTTTCCATTATTCAACTCCAAATTCATCCTGAGGTAATCATACTCAGGCACCCAATGGAGGCCAAAACGGCCCCCATTGAAGGCCCGATCCTTCCTTTCCGTTATTCAACTCCAAATTCATCCTGAGGTAATCATACTCAGGCACCCAATGGAGGCCAAAACATCCCCCATTGAAGGCTATTTCTCGTGCAACTGATCTCTCTCTAAAACTCTTAATCATACAGCCACTAACTGATCCCTCTATGTCCCCGTGTCCTTGGTCCCCAGTCTAACTCTATACAGCCAGGCAGAAGTAGCAGAGCTTTTCCAGCAACTTTCCATGCCACTACGCCACTCCCGTCAAAACGGGCTGTTTTTCCTCCCTCTAGTTATTGGAATCAGCTGAAAGCCTGGCCTCCCTGCAGCGCCGAACTACCTCAGTAACCTAAGTAGCTGCCCAAAACAGGCAAGCCCTAGGCTTGTTTACAGCTGAAAAAGGAGGCACTTGTCTCTTTCTTAGAGAAGAGTGCTGCTATTATGTTAGCAAGTCAGGCCTAGCAGACACTAACATTCAAACCCTCAAATGCTTCCATACCTCATTCCTATACTAATACTGTGCTTTATTTTATTCTTCATCCGTACGTCCAAATGCCAACCATGGGCCCCGACCTTAACAGCGCCCCTTAACAGCAGGAAGTAGCCAGACAGACCACGGCGCCCCTTATCACTATTATCAATAAAAGGTTGGACTGTTTGGATGAACGGAGGCAAGATGGCGCACTTCCGGGTTCTTCATCCCCCTCCAACTTTTCCCGCGCGCGAAAATCCAGCCGGCGACCCGGGAAGGTGCAGACCAACTAGGCATGCGCCAGGTGATGTCAATCTGAAGAGACCAAGATTTACCTGGTCGCACCTGTGGAACGCCCCCGGACACGCCCGTGCCCCACCTATCGCCCTCCCACTCCTACCTAGAAAAGCCGCTCTGGAGGCACGCCACGCGCGGCCTTCCTCAGTCCTCCACTCCTGTCGGGATGTCAGGACTGTGGAACTCCGTCCGAGAGCTGTACGGGTGACTCTGGGGGCCCCTTTTGTCGGGGGGCCAACAGACCTCTCCCTACCCACCTTCTTCCCTTGAAGCTAGGTGACCAAAATAAACTTGCAGTTTTGCTCCTACCCTTGCCTAGTAGCTGGTTCTTTTGTACCCGCTCTGGTGGTCTTAGAAAAACAAAACAAGAACTTTAGTAACTACATACAGTTATCAAAATGTTTTATATCCGGTCCTTTTTGCTTTCTAAAAGAGGGCTAAATGACAATATAGATAACCTCAAGTGAATTGGGAGTTGTTTTAAATAACAGTCCAAAATTTTGGATTCTGTTTAAGCTCCCTGCACTTTTTTCAGATTCTTTGAAAGTAGTTTCCTTATGAGATTTCTGTTTAGATTGGAAATTCAATGGGAAAAACTGGTTGACAGTATTTCAACATTTCTAGTGCTGGCTTCACTTATTATCTGAAAGCACTGAGGGATCAACAATAAAAAGTAGTGAAAATGGAATTTTGATTTAACTTTTTTGAAGTTCTAAAATGTTTTGACTCAAGGCAAAATTTGGAGAAATGGTGAAAACCCACTTTAGCATATGTATTTATCTCCTATTGGTCCACTAAAAACGAAGTCTCAAGAAATCAATAAAGTTGCCTAAGTATTATTTCTAAATTATAGTTAACATTTTAAATAGAATGCCTAAAATGAAATTTAAGTCTGATAATAGAACCTTAAAACATATATGACAAATATTTTAAATACATTATATTTGATATGTTTTTGTTTAAAATCATATCACTATTGTATTTAATTTATTCTGATTTCCAAATGACAGACTTCTTTGTATATAAAGTTACTGGCAGCATCATTATTTTTTATGTTGTAAGTTTCTCTATGTCAGAATATTATTAGACAAGTAACACTACTTTTAACATATTAAAATATTTGGTGGAAGATGCTATTTTGAGTACTTACATCACTTGCATCCACACAAATACACAAAAATAAAGAAAATTTTTAAATTATCTTTTATTTTAGATATGGAAAGTTTACAAGACTGACCTAGAAGAATTCAGAAACAAGATAAACAGCGACATCATGAACAACCACCACCACCAAAATTAAAGCATACTAGTAAGTATAACATTGTTCACAGCTGATCAACATCACACCCAAATATAAGTACTGCATATATAACCCTAGCCCAGCTATCCTTTAAACCATTGAATGGTGTTGCTTGTGTTGCTATTGTTGCTAATAGTTGATTTCTTTCTTTTTTTGTTCACATTTCCTGGTTTATTATAAGGGATATTACAAGGGATACATATGAAAAGATGCATAGGGTGAGGTATGGGGGAAGGGGTGTGAAGCTCTCTGAAGCCTGACCTCTTGGGTTTTTATGGAAGCTTTATGAGGTCAACATTCCTTCCCCCCAGGTTATAGGGTAGGACCCTTTCTGAGAAAGGCCTCATGACTCACAACCAGAAAGGTGGAGGAAGATTAAAGTCCTGCCTTGGAGCAGGTAAAAGAAAGGAAGGAAAATACCTGAGCATTCTGTTTTCTAAGGCCTAAAGCAGCCAATATTATAACAAAAGACTGCGACAAGGGCTCTGGGAGTTATAAGCCAGTTCCTGGCTTATGTTTTATATGTTCTATATTATATATACACATATAAGTATATTATGTTATATATACATATAAATATATATTTGTGTGTATGTGTATCAAATAACACCACAGGCCAACCTCCAGTTTTTGAACATGGATCCTTTCCATGAAAAGAATATACACAATCATTAATAATTAGTCCAGTCCATTACATTGTATGAATGTCTTCCAGAGTGAGGCTTCTCAGGTTTGTAGCTTACTTTCAATCTCATAAGGTTCCAAAAGCAGAAGTAACCTCTGCAAATATATATATATCTTTACCCTTTTAGGCATCTGGGATAATTGAGCAAAGAGACAACGTCGTCTCTTGCTCTGAGACCCTTTCCAGTTGTTAATGTAATATTGAATTTCCTTCAAGTTGTAACCCATATATTCATTTCTTTACCTTCAACTATTCTTCCTCTTTTTCCCCATTTATTATTTATTTTTACCAGACTTTTCACCTTTGGAAAGGATGTTAAGTTCAGCCACTACGCTGGTCCAGATTGCTGGTAGTGATACCAGTCTGGCAAGTGCCTCCCCCTCAGTCCATTCCTGTTCATATAGCATAGAATTACAGCAGTTCCTAACTAGTGAGCACTTTAACCACCAGGCAATATAGCTGTTTTCATTCTTAACTCCAATTTTGCTAGATTGAATGAAGGCACAACGCATTCCCATCAAGTCCTTAGGAATTCTGACATAAGTTTGAAAAACATAGTTACCGTTTTTTGATTAGAAATCATACCTGCTTCCAGCACTTGTAGTTGCAGCCCTGGTTCCAGGAGCACTGCGTCAAAAAAAATTCTTTTGAGGTGATTTGGGGAATAAAGAAAAAATTAATAGTTGTTACACTAGTATACTCTTCCCTTGTCAAGAATTGGTTAGTCAAACCAACATCCTCTCCACCTCCTCTTCCCAGATCAACCACAAAGAGAAAAAAAAAAACTAGTGGGGACACTCCTTCAAGTTTCCACTCATGCTGAGTGCGAGCACACACTCATGGAGGCACAGAAGCCAGCCCTGCATGCTTTCATCTGCCCTTTCTTTAGATAGCATTTTAATTTCTCATTTCCACTTCTCTATCAAACTATTACTCAAAGGACGGTATCTCTCTGCCCACTGCTCTGTATTATTGGTTGTATAGTGTGTTCCTTGGTCTGAAGAAATGACAGCTGTCCATCGAAGTTCATGCTGTATCTTTTTTTCATGTGTGTGTGTGTGCGTGTTGATGGCACTCTATTTGCATCTTCTACCCGATAAGCAAGTCCACTTAAGTCAGTGTCTATTCCTGTCGAGACCCATTTGTATCCCCCAGGGCTGGCAGCCTCAGTCTCACTTTTCAGAAATGTCCAGAGTCATTTCCCCCAGGAATCTGCCACATAGCCATCAGCAGTTTCTGACAAATAGACAAATAGAACACTCTTGCTGACAAATAGAACAGCCCTTACTGGCTTTTTTGTGCCTAAGAGAGTGCAAAAGATACACGACTAGACTTAATATATCTCTGTACAGCTACAGTACTTCTGTATCCACTAATTTCAAGGACCCGGATGGTTACCTCCGTGGAGCACACAGGGATATCAGCTTATTGATTCCAGTCACTTTCCAAACTTGGAAGGGAGTTCTTCTGGTGGGAGTTGATTTGTTCACCTTAATACACCCCTCAAATCTCCATAGGACTGTGATCCATATGGGCATCCCTCTAAAGGGACAGGTTTCTATTGCCCTTCTGCCTGACCATGTGGCCGGGCTGTTGGTCACTGCCCTTGAATCCAAAACGCCCAAACACAGAGTCTCCTACCACTATTTAATTCTTCCATTACTGTTAGGAAAACAGCATGTAATTCAGCTTGCTGTTCTGATTTGTTTGTACCTTCTTGGACCAAAGTAGCAGCCTTCCAAACAGGACTTGTCCATTCACTTTGAAACTACCATCTATAAACCAACCAGCTCCTTTCAATTAAGAGCTGTTCCAAGGCACTGTTGCTAGAATTCAGCAGCACAGTTCCATAGTCAGTTTTAGGGGTAAAGTCTCTCTGATTGTGAGTATCTCCTCTTAGCATTACCAAAGTACAGTGATTCTGTATGAACCGTTGTCATTTTATTATGGGATGCTTCTGGGACTATCATCCCTATTAGAGCATTTCTCTGACATCACTCAGGACAGACATCATGGGTATTTTTGGTTTCGAGATCATGTTATGCCCTTCAGTCACAGAGGTAACTTCAATTAATGTCCCATAATAAGGTAATAAATGTCCCTGAAGTGGAAGTTCTCTAGCCCAAAGTTCTGGTAGTTGTTGCTGGGAGACTCTCACGGGCTTATGGGAAAAGCTTCTCCCTGAGTCTAAGCCCAAGGGAATGTTCTGCAGAGCATCCACAGGCTTTCCCCATAAGCCACAGGGAATACTCTGCAGAGGGCAATCAGATGAAGAATTTGTCCCTATCAGCATTCCAGCTTCTACTTGACACTGTGAACTTGGGCAGTCTTACTGGTTTCCATTTAACATGTCCAATTACAACTACTTGAAGGGCAAATTTACATGCCTTCTGTTTTACAATCCTAGGTAGGGAGACATCTCCCAGTCAGACACAAAGTCCATTTTTATAAAACATTTAGGTAAAGGAGACACAGCTTCTTTAGATAAAATCTGTTTAAACATTTTAACTTTCATAATACCATCAACTCTCACATGTTTTACATTTTATATCCAGGAACTTCTCCACCCTCAGACCATTGTGCAAAAGACTTTGGATCCTCAGCCAGGGGTTGAGCCAGAGGACTCTGGCCCTTTCATCACTCTATCTTCATCAGTCTGCCTAACTCTTGCCCCAGGCAATTTTGGATCAAATTTCCCATTGTAGTCTCTGCCTTCCAACTTTAAAATTTTTTTCAATCTGGGTTAAATATAGAAAACTGGTTTGTGGTCCTTTACTGTCTAGCAAGACCTCCCTTGGCTGCACCCAAACTTTGATAGTGTTGTATAAAGACCGTTGTTTGAACCCCATCAATTTCCATTGTATTCATTCCAAATTTTAGTAGCCATCTAAAGATTTCTAACCTACTGGAACAAGTCCCATGACTCTTTTCTTTCTTTTCCTTGTAGTTTTCCCCCATCAATGTTTCATTTATTCAGCTTATTTCTTAATAACTGTTTAAAATTTCCCACGTTGCTTGGATGAGTACTTTGACACCCTCTTTTTCCTTTTCCCATTCTCTTGTTAATTAACCTAATGTTTTTATTAGTATCTATAAGACCCATAAGGGGATATAGAGACAGCAAATTTGATAAGGCTTTTTGAACTGTTGTTCAGCTCTGCAGGAGTAAGATCACACAGAGTGCCCATGTAAAGGGGCTGCCTTAACCACAGCCATTACCTAAGTAACAGGTATATTCAGCAGGTAAATACCCTGGTTATCATAAATCCAGTTGCACATGGCTTGCGTACGACGTGTATCAGCTACTTCATCTGGGTTTTACAGTAGGCATTTATAAGTAGAGTCAGACAATTCCCTTCTCAGACTAAATAGACCTTACAGTGGCTTTCATCCAGTCCACCACACTGACCATGGCTTCAGGAATAACTTCCTGTGTGTCTGGATTATATATACCTATCTGTGATTGTGCCATAGTATGCTGTAGGTCCTACATCAACCCAAAATGTGCTCTTTCACTCTGCAGCATTTAAAACCAAAGATACTGCCCCTAAAATATCCTACCTAGTTACTCTCACAATCCCTTCAGTAAATGTTCCTCAGGAAGTTGATGAGACCAATTTACAAAATGGAACAATTCCCCTACATTATACCCTCTCGATTCAATGGTTCCTTGGTTTTGCCTTTCCCCAACATTGACTACCTTCTTGGTGACCAGAGGTCTTAGAGATATTTTCTGTTTCCCTAGCATAATCTCCCCCTTTGTCAGTGGCTTTGAGTCTAGTGGCCTGAGCTCAGACAGACCCACATGTGAGTTTGGTTTGGACTCAAGGCTCTTTCCAGCACTCTCTTCATTTTAGGTATTATAGATAACAATAATCATGGATTGAACATTTCATTTTTTCTTATTATTTTGCATTTCCTTATGCATTCAGTGAACCAACTCCCCAGGATCTGGATCCATCACTAAATTCCACTGGTAACTTTTACCTTTAGTAACCTAGTGGGGCACAGCATGAGTTCTATACCCTGCATGACCTTGTGGCCACCCAGAAATCAAAAGTTGCTCATTTCCCACCATTTCATACTCCTCTTCCCAAAACCACATGTTTCCATGAGCCAGGGCCATTCCAGCAATTGTTTAAGAAAAGCTCTCAAACCATGTTTTCTTTTTTTTTCTCTCTGCACTCATATCACAATAACAATCATTGACACAGAATACTTCTGTGAACAAATGTGTGATGGTTTCTCTCTACCACCGAGCAAGCAATTAATTCTTCAGTGGACATCACCTGGCTGTACCCAATTCAATTCTGACGCTATCTAGCTAGAGATATGGTATGGCTTGGATCTGTGTCCCTGACAAATCCCATGTTGAGTTGTAATCCCCAGTGTTTGAGCCTGGTGGGAGGTGATTTGATCATGGGGATGGAATTCTCTTGAATGGTTTAGCACTATCCTCTCAGTGCTGCTCTTGTGATAGTGAGTGAGCAAGTATCAGGAGATCTGGTTGTTTTAAAGTTGTGTAGCACCTCCCCGACTCTCTCTCTTGGTCCTGCTTTTGCCATTTAGATGTTTGCTCCTGCTTTGTCTTCCTCCATGAGTAAAAACTCCCTGAGACCTCCCCAGAAACTAATGCCACTAGGCTTCTTGTATAGCCTGTGGAATGATGAGCCAATTCAACCTCTTTTCTTTGTAAATTACCCAGTCTCAAGTATACTTTTATAGCAGTGTGAGAACAGACTAATACAAGATACTATCACATCCTACAGATTGAGGGCTCAGTCTCCAAGACTGTATCTCCCAGCCCCAATCACAAGTCAGGGCCTTCAGAACTTCAGACCAATTGGCCTCAAGTAGGGGTTCCCACAACCTTCTCTTTGGATATGATTAATTTGCTGAAGCAGCTAACAGAACTCAGAGAAACACTTACTTTTATTTACTGGTTTATTATAAAGAATATTACAAAAAAATACAGATGAAGAGATGCATAGGGTGAGGTCTGGGGAAGGAGGCACAGAGTCTCCATGCCTTCCCTGGGTAGGCCACCCTCCAGGAACCTCCCTGTGTTCAGCTATCCAGGAGCTCCTAATAGTTGATTTATTGAAGTACTTTTTATTATATTTTATACATTTTAAATACTGTGGGCAGGCATTATTATTCACATAATATATATGACTCTTGTATGGCAGAGAAAATTTTTAATGTCAAAAAATTATTACACACCAATGATAAAGCCAGGTTTCACACAGAGGGGCCTGATCCATTTCAGGGTTCAACTATTTAGAATAAATGTGGTATCCAAAATTTGTTTTATTCTTACTATGTTAATGTTGAATCCCTAGCTCTCCCTTTTGAAAAAGCAGTCTGGCCGCTGAATGTGCTTCTTTAATGACTTTTGGGAGAAAAGTGTCCTGTTTTATTCAAGTTGTACTGCACAATATTTTAGAAGACAAACTTCATGAAAGAGAAAAATCTATTGTACTCTCCTGTAATATGGCAGGGATATACAAATAATGCATGAAAAGACTTGAACACAACCACTGAGCACCTGGCAAGAATTCAGCAAATGTTAAGTATTAGTAATATTTACATGTTATTATTTCTCACAATAAATGATTAAGGTAGAAGTACTTTTCTTAAACATGAAGAAACTGATATATAGTTTAAGTATTGTACCTAAGAATTCTCAGGTTAAAAGTTTCAAAGTTAGGGCTTTAAATTAGCTATGATTAACTACAAGGGCCAGCCTCTTTCTTTAGTGCAAGAGTTTTATGGGATAGCAATTCTACAACCTCTCTGTGATTGAGAATCAACTGGGGAGGCTTTTACAAAAAATTATTGATCAGTTTCTGAGAAGATGATGGAGTAGGAAGGATTAGGAAACTATCTCCCCAGTTAGAAACAATTGCCCTGGCATAATCTGTTTGACATAACTATTTGGAATCCTGGAGTCTATTGAAGGCTAGTATCTTCTAGAGAAAGTCTTGGATGGTAAATTGCAATTAATTTCAGTCAATTTCAGTTCTGAGTGCAATAGCCACTTCCGATTCCCCACTCCCAGCCCTGTGGCAGGCAACTGTGCACTTGTTCCTGAAGCAGTTTGCATATAGCTTGCAGGAGGCAAGGTAAGCAAAAAGGATCCTTTTTTCCAAGTATCAGAGATCACTAATTGCTGCTTCTAATCATCAAGGTACAGACAAAGAGGTAGGCTTTATGGTTTGGCTGTGTCACCACCGAGATCTCATCTTGAATTGTAGTTCTCATGATCCCCAAATGTAATAGGAGGGACTCAGTGGGAGGTAATTGAAACATAGGGGCAGTTTCTCCTGTGCTATTCTTGTGACAGTAAGTTCTCACAAGATCTGATGGTTTTATAAGGGGATTCTCCCCTCACTCAGCTTTCGTTCCTGTTCTCCCTGCTGCCATGTGAATAAAGATGTGTTTGCTTCTCCTTCTGTCATGATTGTAAGTTTGCTGAGGCCTCCCCAGCCATGCTGAATTGTGAGTCACTTAAACCTCTTTCCTTTATAAATTACCCAGTCTCTGGTATTTCTTCATAGCAGCATGAGAACAGATTACTATAGTTAATTGGTACCACAGAGAGTGGGATGCTGCTACAAAGATACCCAAAAATGTGGAAGCAACTTTAGAAGTGGGTAACAAGCAAAGGTTGAAGCAGTTTAGAGGGCTCAGAAGAAGACAGGAAAATGTGGGAAAGTTTGGAACTTCCTAGAGACTTGTTGAATAGTTTTCACCAAAATACTGATAGCGATATGGTCAATGAAGTCCAGGCCGAAATGGTCTCAGATGGAATGAGGAACTTGTTGGGAACTCTTGTTATGTTTTAGCAAGGAGACTGGCAACATTTTACTGCCTGTTTCCTGTAACGTTAAACTTGAGAGAGATTATTTAGGGTATCTGGCAGAAGAAATTTCTAAGCAGCAAAATGTTGAGTGCTGTTTAAAGCATTTATGTATTCACAAAGATATGGTTTGAAATTGGAACTTATGTATAAAAGAAAAGCAGAGAATAAAAGTTTAGAAAATTTGCAGCCTGACAATGTGATAGAAAAGAAAAAGCCCATTTTCTGAGGAGAAATTCAAGCCAGCTTCAGAAATGTGTGTAACTAGCGAGGAGCCAATTGCCCAGACAATGGGGAAAATGTCTCCAGAGCATGACAGAGACCTTTGTGGGAACCCTTCTCATCACAGGTCTAGAGGCATAGGAGGGAAAAATAGTTTCCTGGGTCAGGTCCAGGACCCCCCTGCTATGTTCAGCCTTGGGACTTGGTGCCCTGTATCCCAGCTGCTCCAGCCATGGCAAAAAGGGGTCAAGGTTCAGCTCAGGCCATGGCTTTAGAGGATGCAGACCTCAAGCCTTGGCAGCTTCCATGTAGTGTTGAGCCTGCCAGTGCAAAGAAGTCAAGAATTGGTGTTTGGGAACTTCTACCTGGATTTCAGAGGATGTATGGAAATGGCTGGATGTCCAGGCAGAAGTTTTCTACATGGGCATAACCCTCATGGAGAACTTCCACTAGGGCAGTGTGGAAGGGGTATGTGGGGTTGGAGCTCCCACACAAAGTCCTCACTAGGACACTACCTAGTAGAGCTGGGAGAAGAGGGCCACATCCTCCAGACCCCAGAATAGTAGATCCACTGACAGCTTGCACTGCCTACCTAGAAAAACTGCAAACATTCAACAGCAGCCTGTGAAAGGATCAAGAATGGTGGGGGCTGTACCCTGCAAAGCCACAGGGGCAGTGCTGCTCAAGGCCATATTCACAAAGATATAGCCCAAAAGGTGGGACCCCACCCAGAGTCCATGAAGTCAAATAAGATAATTTTGGAGCTTTAAGGTTTAATGACTCCCTTACTGGATTCTGGATTTGCATGGGTCCTACAGCCGCTTTGGTTTAGCCAATATCTCCCATTTGAAAAGTGTGTATTTACCCAATGCCTGTAACCCCATTGTATCTAGGAAGTAACTAGCTTGCTTTTGATTTTACAAGCTCCTAGGCAGAAGGGACTTGCCTTGTCTCAGATGAGACTTTGGATTTGGACTTTTGGGTTAATGCCTGGAATGAGTTAAGACTTTGGGAGACTGTTGGAATGGCATGATTGTGTTTTGAAATGTTAGAACATGAGTTTTGAAAGAGCCCAGAGGTGGAATTATATGGTTTGGCTGGGCCCCCACCCAAATCTCATCTTGAAATGTAGGTCCCATAATCCCCATATGGAGTGGTATGAACACTTTCCTGCATGCTATTATTGTGATAATGAGTAAGTTTTTACATAATCTGGTCGTTTTATAAGGGGATTCTTTCTTCACTTGGCTCTCATTCTTCTTCTCCTTAATCCCGTGTGAAAGAGAATGTGTTTAGTTCCCCTTCTCCCCTGACTGGAAGTTTTCTGTTCCCTCCCCAGTCTTGTTGAACTGTGAGTCATTTAAACCTCTTTCCATTATAAATTAACCAGTCTCCGATATGTCTTTCTTAGCAGCATGAGAACAGATTAATACAGCAGGCAATGATTTTTCTTGCATTTTCCTCATTTTGGCAAGATTCTGCCCCTCTGATGGAAATAATTTCTGGAAGATTCAAAGGGCCAGCCTCACACCCCACCCCTCCCCACCCACTTCATATTTTCTTTTTGGAAGCCAGACATTAAACACTAGGGCATCACAAGCAACTACCTACATAGGAAAAATTAAAAGTGGCCATGCGTCTGTAGGAAGAGGTGCTAGCTCAGAAAAGACCTGAGAAGACCTCAAGTTTACACTCAGGTTGTTCATTAGCACACAGACAACCAAACAATTTAAAAACTTAAAACAATGAACAAATCAACAACAAGAAAAGAGCAAACCCTGCACAAAGGGGAGACTCTGATTTTCAGAATTGCCACGTTAATAGATTCCAATGTTTACTTTTCAACAAGGCATACAAAGAAACAGAAATGTATGACCTACTCAAAGGAAAAGAATAAATCAACAGAAACTCTCTGAAAAAAGGCCTGAGGGCCACTTAACTAGACAACAACTTCAAAACTACTGTCTTAAAGATGCACAAAAACCTAAACAAAGAAAGATGAGGAGAGAGTCAATAATATGATGCAGAATAAAATAGAAATCTTGATATAGAGGTAGAAAACCATAAACAGAAACCAAAAAGAAATTATGAAACTGGAAAGTACAATAACTAAAATGAAAAATTCACTCGCAAAATTCAAAGGCAGATTTCAGCAGGCAAAAAAGTGGAGTAACAAACCTGAAGACAGAAGAAGGAATTACTGAGTCTGAAGAACAGGCAGAAAAAGTTTGAAGAAAAGTAAACAGAGCCTAAGGAACCCAAATCACCAAGCAGACCACCATACACATGAGAGAGTTCTCTAGAAAAGAGAGAGAGAAATAGGCAGAGAAAATATTTGAAGATACAATGGCTGAAAACTTCCCAAATTTTATGAGATATGATATAAACATTAAAGAAGCTGAACTAACTCTAGTAAAAATAACTCAAAAAAAACTTATATAGAGATAGAGCATGATCAAACTTTTGAAATACAAAGAATCTTGAAAGCAAGAAAAGAGAAGTTATTTGTTATATGCAAGGACTTTGCAATAAGATTAGCAGCAGGTTTATTACCAGTAGCTATGGAGGACAATAGGCATAGAACTGATATATTCAAAGTACTAAAAGAAACAACTGTCAACAGAATCTGATATCCAGCAAAATGTTTTTTCAAATGTAAGGGACAAATTAAGCTATTCCTCGTCAATAAAACCTGAAAAAGCTTATTATCATTAAATCTGCCCTGCAAGAAATGTTTAAGGAAGTTTATAAGGGCAAAAGGACACTAGACAGTAATTCAAAGCTGTATGAAGAAATAAAGATGTCAATACATTAAAAGTAAATACATTAAAAATTATACATTAAATTAAAAGTAAATACATTAAAAATTATAAAAACTAGTATTATCGTAACAACTGTTTGTAAATCTGCTTTTTGTTTCCTACAAAATTTAAGAGCCTAATACATTTTAACTAGGTACGTAGCTTTATGACATTGGATTTGGGAATGATGTCTTAGACATAATACCAAAAGCACAGACAGAAGCAAAAAGAGACAAACTGGATTTCATGAAAATGAAAAAGTTGTATATATTAAAAGACAATGTAAACTGAGTAAAAGGCAGTCTAACCCACAGAATGGGAGGAAATATTTGTGAATTACATACAGATATACCATGTTTAATTGTGTTTCACTTTGCTGAGTTTCACAAATATTGTATTTTTTTACAGAAATTTCGTGTGATCCTTGCATCAAGCAAGTCTATTGGTGGCATTTTTCCAATCGTACGTTCTCAGTTTATGTCTCTCTGTCATATTTTGAAAATTATCATATTTCAAACTGTTTAGTATTATTATATCTGTTATGGTGATCTGTGATCAGAGATCTTTGATGTTACTATTGTAATTATTTTGGAGCATCATGAACTGTGCCCACACAAAATGACAAATTTATTCACTAAATATTGTGTGTTCTAACTGCTCCAGTGAACAGCTGTTTTCCCATCTCTCTCCCTCTCACCTCTACTCTTCCTTGAGACAAAACAACAGTGGAGTTAGGCTAATTAATAATCCTGCAGTGGACTATAAGTTTTCAAATGGAAGGAAAAGTCACATTTATCTCACTTAAAACATAAGCTATAAATGATTATAATGAGGAAGACATGTCAAAAGCTGAGATAGATCAAAAAAGGAGGGACTTGGGAGCCAAACAGCCAAGTTGTGAGTACAAAGGAAAAGTTATTAAGGAAAACTAAAAGTGTTACTCCAGTGAACACATGAACGATAACAAAGTGAAAAAACCTTATTGCTGATAAGGAGAAAGCTTGAGTGATCCAGGTAGAAGATAAAAGCAGCAACAACATTCCCTTAAGTCAAAATCTAATCCAGAACATGACTTCTAATTTCTTTCAAATCTCTGAAGGCTGAAAGAGGTGAGAAAGCTGGAGAAGAAAAGGTGGAAGCTAGCAGATGTTGGTTCCTGAGATTTCAAAAAAGAAGTGTCATAATACAGATGTAAAGTTGAGTAACAAGTTCTGATGTAGAAGCTGCAGCAAGTTATCTGATGATTTAGTTTAAAAAAAGTGATGAAGGTGGCTACTCTAAACAACATATGTTTAATGTAGACAATTCAGCCTTACATTGATACAAACTAGGGCTTTCATAGCCATAGAGGAGAAGTCAATGCCTGGCTTCAAAGCTTCAAAGGAAAAGCTATATCTAATGTTAGGGGCTAATGTGACTGGTGACTTCTAGTTGAAGCCAATGCTCATTTGCCATTCTGAAAAGTCTAGGACCCTTAAGAATTATAGTAATTCTATCCTGCTTATGCTCTACAAATAGAATAATAAACGCTTTATTACAGCAAATTTACTTGCTATTTACTATGACTTATCGAATAGGTTAAGCCCACTATTGAGACCTCCCATTCAAGAAAAAAGATTTCTTTCAGAATATTATTACTTATTGACCATGCACTTAGTCACCCAAGGACTCTGATGTAGATATAAAAGCAGATCAATGTTGTTTGTATGTCTGCTAACACAACATCCCTTCTGCAGCCTATGGATCAAAGAGTAATTTTGACTTTCACATCTTATTATTTAAGAAATACATTTCAGAACGCTATAACTGACATAGACATTGATTACTTGGATAGATCTGGGCAAAGTAAATTGAAAACCTTCTGGAAAATGTTCACCCTTCTAGATACCATTGAGAACATTTGTGATTCATGAGAAGGGGTCAAAATATCAATCTTAATAGGAATTTGGAAGAAGTTGAGTCCAACCCCCATGGGTGCCTTTAAGGGTCCAAGTCACTGCAGATCTCGTGGAAACGGTAAGAGAAGTGGAATTAGAAGTGGATCCTGAAGATGTGAGTTAACTGTCACAATGATAAAACTATAACAGATTAGTTGTTTCTCATGGATGAGCAAGTAAAACAGTTTTTTGGAATGTAATTTAATTTTGGTGAACATGCTGTGAACATTGCTGAGATGGCAACAAAGGATTTAGAATATTACTTAAATTTCATTGATAAAGCAGCAGCAGTGTTGAAGAGGATTGACTTCAATTTTGAAGCTTTGGGTAAAATGCTACCAAACAGCATGGCATGCTACTGAGAAAGTTTTTGTGAAAGAAAGAGCCAATGGATGCAGGAAACTTTATTGTCTTAGTTTACAAAATTTTTACAGCCACCCCGAGCTTCAGTGGCTACCACTGTGATTACTCAGCAGCCATCAACTTGGAAATGAGGCCCTCCTCTGGCAAAAAAATTATGCCTTGCTGAAGGCTCAGATGATAGCACTTAATAGCAATAAAGTATTTTTTGGCATATTTAAGGTATCTACACTTTTTTGACATAATACTGTTGCACATTTACAGAATAGTGTAAACATAACCTTTATGTGCACTGGAAAATCAGAAATTTCATGATTCACTTTATTGCAATGTTTGCTTTATTTCAGTGATCTGGAACAAAACCCATAATATCTCCCAGATATGCCTATATCTGAAAAAGAATTATTATCCAGAATATACAAAGAACTCCCAAAGTTCAACAACAGCAAAACAAATAGCCCAATTCAAAAATGGACAAGGGACTTGAATAGGCATTTCTCCAAAGATGATATACAAATATTCAATAAGCACATTAAAAGATATTCAACATCACTAATCATGAGAAAAGTCAAATAAAAACCATAATGAGATACCACTTTTAGGAGCCAATAAAAATTTCTCCTTCCACGGCTGAAGTTTCATTGATAAATCAATTTTAAAAATGCAGATTAATGGGAGAAAATGCACACAGAACTTATTAATGTGTACACTGGGGCCTTTAGAATGAGAACCCCAAAGATGCAGGGAAAATTGGCCTTTCTGACCATGTATCCCTTCCTTCTGGGTGTGAGGCAGGGCCCTCTCTGGAATGGAAGTCTTATGACCTACAGTCAAATAAGGTGGGTCAGATCTTTTTTTTATAGCCAGTTCTTACACAGAAAGGCAGAAGGAAAGTTGTAGGTTTTATGGCTGCCATGAGGGAAAAGACCTTCTGGTTTCTCTGACACATCTTGGGGAAGAGACGTCCTAGTTTGTATGGCTAGCCTTAGGGGAAAATAGGACTGAGAGATAGGAGAGTATAGGAGAGTAAGCGAAGGCCAGAGATAAACTTTTGCTTCTGAAGCCTTCATTTTGCAGTATTATTTTCTGAGTCTCTACATGTCTCACCCATTAGCATGCTACTATCCAGAAATACCCCCAGATTAAAAGTTGGAAGCCTTGCACACTGTTTTGGGGAATGTAGAATGGTACAGCTAATGTGGAAAATAATATAGTAGTTTCTAAACAAAATTTAAAAGAGAATTATCATGTTACTCAGTTTTTCCACTTTCTGGATATATATCCAAAATAATCAACAGCAGGATCTTGAAGAGATATTTGTACACCCACATTTACAGCAGTATTATTCATGAGAACTATAAAATGTAAGCAACCCTTAGTGTTAATTGATAAATAGATAAAGGAGATGTAGTATATACATAAAATGTTATTCAGTCTTTCAAAGGAGGTCAATTATTACAAATGCTAAAATGAGTATGAACCTTGAAGACATGTACTAAGTGAAGGAAGCCCACTGCAAAAAGGCAAATACTATATGATTAACTTATATTAAGTACTTAGAGTAGTCAAAATCATAGAGACAGAAAGTAGAATGGTGGTTGGCAGGGGCTGCGGGGAAGGGGCAATTGAGAGATTATTTAATGGGTATAGACACTCAGTTGTATAAGATAAAAAGTGTTATGGAGATGGATGGTGGTGATGTTTGCATAACATTATGAATGTAGTTAATACCACTGAACTTTACACTTAAAAATGGTTAACATGGCATATTTTATGTATATATATTTTACTATGACAGAAAAAAATTGAAAAAAGTGTACTTCCAAGCTCCATCACAGACATGGAGAGTGTTAAAAAAAAACTCTGTTTTTACCAAATAGTCTAAGTGATTTGGAGGCACTCAACTGAGTAATGCTTTGCAGACTAGCCTTTTGAAACTGCTGTTATAAGAATTTTGAAAAGAGATAGTAGACCTTTCTACCTAAAGGTGTGAGAATGTGTATGTAGGAATGATTGGAATAAAACTTTTGTAAGAAAGAATAAACTGTAGCCAATAAAGATGAAGAAAATGGTGTTCCAAGTGGTCTCATGATGTCAGTGGTAAAATGAGATCAGAAAATCTATTTGTGCAAGAGAGTTGGATAGAATATAGGTTTTAGGTCAATGCATGTTTATGGCAGTCAAGAGGACATGTCTCATACTCCAGGCCCCGTTATGGAAGGTTTATGTGGTAGTACCACTATTTGAGAAAGTGACCCTATGGTAATTTAGAAGCATTTTAGTCGTAATGATAGATGTTGAAGAATCAGTGCAGAGAAGTTGTGAAAATTATGAATTCTGTATTACTTTGATTTGTTAGATTCAAAGCTTAGTTCTATCATTCATTTGCTGTCATTTTTTTTTTTGTAGGTCATTCAAACTTTGTATGCTGTTGTTTCTTTATTTACCAATGGGGTTAATAATAATATCCCTCTTTAGTAGGTTGAATGGTGGCCCCCAAAAGTGTATGTCCATGTGCAAATCTCTGAAATGTATGAATGCTGCCCTATGTGGAAAAAGGGTAATTGGATATGTAATTAAGTGATAGATCTCAAGATGAGGTCATTCCAGACTGTCCAGGCAGTTTGTAAATCCAATACTCAGTGTCCTTATAAGAGAAACACAGAATGAGAATTTAGGGAGAGACAGGAGAGGAGAAGGCCCAGTGAAGACACAGGCAGAGACTGGAGTAATAAAGCCAAAAGCCAAAGAACTCCTGGGTCCACAAGAGGCAAGGCGGAATTATCCTCTAGAGCCTTTTGAGAAAGCATGGCCCTGCTGACACCCTGGTTTCAGACTTCTCGCTTTCAGAAAGGTGAAAGAATAAGTTCTTGTTGTTTTGAGCTACCAATTTTGTGGTAATTTGTTATTGCAGCCATAGATAGATAAATATACACCATCTCATGTATGGTCAGGTACATAAGTGATAGATAAATATTTCCAATTATTTTTAGGACACTAGGACCATAGGTGAGTCCTAAGCAAATAAAGGGGAAAGTATTTTACTTAAGTCTACTCATACTGGAGTATTTCAGTCTGAGTTTCAATTTTAAATGTTGGTTCTGTTTAACAAAATTGATATTGAATTTACAAAATGTCAAGCACTAGACATAGTGCTGAGAACATAAAGGTAAATGTAACAGTCCCTGCCCTCGTAGACTTATGTAGAGAAAAGACACAAGAACTTACACTTGTTTACTGAAAATGCTATAGTAATTTTAATAACAGAGACAGATACAAGGTAGTTTGGGGGAGGAGAGCAAGGATACCTGCCCAACCCTGAGTGGGAAAGAGAATCAAGAAGTGGGCTCCTAGAAGATAGAAGGAGATTTTAGCTGAGCTAAAAATAATACTTTGTCCTTGAAAAATTCGATCACAGAAATGAGTGTCAAAGGGCTCTGTTGAAGTGTCTATAAATAAGATTTTTTCATAACATTGATTTTTTTTTTTTTTTTTTTTTTGGTCCACACATTGCTATCCTATTCTAAGGGTATATTTAAAGTGCTGACTCTATTCCAAAACACCTAATTGCAATTTTGGCTGTAGCTATGTGTTTTTGGCACTGTTTCTTCTTTTTAATCTTCATAGTCCAGATTCCTACAATACACAAAATATATGAATATTTATAAACTAGATTAATGGCTTTCTTGATAAAGATTATGAACATAGCTCCCAATATGAGGTTAGGCATTCATTCATTCATTCAAAAATATGTATTGAGCCCTATTATGTGTCAGACAACATTACCTCAAAATATAATGACTTCTAATCCACAAGATGTTTTATCTTTCCTAGGTAAGATTATTAGATAAATATATAATACTCTGCTTAATAATATGGGCTTTAAAATATCAAATAAATGTATGAAATTACTTATAAAATATTGTATGTACAGAAATTTAAAATCTAGTGCCCTGGATGTCTTACTTTTTATGCAAGAGACTTGAGTTAGACAGAGAGTAGTAAGAAGAGCCTAGAAATGGGAAAGATAAAAACGTGTTATCACAAAATAATAAAGTTATTTTTAAGAGATGCAGAGACTGCAGTAGGATGTTTGATATTATAGGGAAGCAAGGGAGAACTTCATTTCCAGAACACCATTTTCATCCTGTGATTCTCTCTGAAATATTTAGTGAGGAATTGAATCAACTGAAATGTTGAATGAGCTTGAAAAGATTCATGACCCTACAATGCTGAAAATAGGGCCTATATTTCTATTACTCAAGGTTCTCTAGGGAAACAGAACCCACACTATAGGTATGGATATGCAGAAAGACATTTATTATGAGCCATTGGCTCATGCAATTATGGAGGCCAAGAAGTCCCATAATCTATTGTATGTAAGCTAGTGGCCCAGGAAAGCTGGTGGTGTGGTTCCAGTTCAAGCCTGTAGGCCTTAGAACAAGGGGTGCAAATGATATAAGTCCAACCCAAAGCCAGAGAACTAGGAGCTACAGTGTCAGAGGGCAGGAGAAAAAGGATGTCCCAACTCTAGAAGAGAGAACAAATTTGCCCCTTTTCTGCCTTTTTGTTCTATTAGAGCCCTCAATGGATTAGATCAGCAGTCCCTAAACTTTTTGGCACCAGGGACTGGTTTTCATGGAACACAGATTTTCCATGGATGGGGGATGGGAGGGATTGGGGATGGTTTGGGGATGAAACTGTTCTACCTCGGATCATCAGGCATTAGAGTCTCGTAGGAGCGTTGAACCTCGACTTTGCATGTTCGGTTCACAATAGGGTTGGTACTCCTATGAGAAACTAAAGCTGTAGCTGATCTGACAGGAGGCAGAGCTCAGGAGGTAATGCTTGCTCACCTCCTGCTGTGTGGCCTGGTTCCTAACAGGCCACACAGACTGGTACCAGTCCAAGGCCAGGGGGTTGAGGACCCCTGGATTAGATTACACCCACCCACATTGGCGATGGTGAACTTCTTTACTCAGCCTACTACTGATTCAAATGCTAATTTCTTCTAGACATACCCTCATGACACACTCAGAAATTATGTATTACTGGCTATTAGGGTATCCTTTTGCCCAGTCAAGTTTACACAAAAATCAACGATTACAGTACTTAACAAGAAAAAGCACCTTCAGGAATAAGATAAAACAATAGCTTCATGTATGTTTCCCAGGGACACCAGTAACTTTCTGCAAATGAATCAAAACATATTCATAGAAATAAAATCAGCACCAACGACAAACCAAACTCTCAGACATAGATTAAGATTATGGTTAGACCAACCAATATTAGCTAACCCAATAAAATATACATGGACCAATAAAAATCTGATTCCTACCTGAATGCTTACATGAGAATTAATCAGAGGAGGATTAAATATTTAAAAATGAAGTATTAAACCATAAAAGTACTAGGAAATAACACAAATGAATTTTTAAGATATAATCTTTATTTGGGAAAATTTTCTAGTTATTCTTTAAAAGCTAAAAATCATAAATAAATGCACATAACTATATAATAAATTTTAAATGTACTTGTTTTTTCAAATGGGTAAGTATATGAAAAATCATTCCAATTCATTATTAAGCATAAAAAAATTAAAATTAAAAATGAGATGTCACTACATATCTACCAGAATAGCCCAAGCAAAAAAGCCTGATGATTCTTGTTGTAGATAGAGATCCATTAGAACCCAGTAAGGGTTTAAATCTGTACAGTTACTTTGGAAAACTCTGATATTATCCTATATATTTGATTGAGCACATATCCTCGGACCTAACAATTCCATTTAAAGTATATACCCAGCAGTGATGTGTGGAAGAGTGCACAGAAGAAATACATAAGAGTTAGTATAGCAGCATTATTTGTAATTAGCTTCAAACTGAATATAACTCAAAATTTCATTAATAGTATATGTATGACTTTTATAATATTCAAATTACATATCACATAGAATAGATATAAATGCATTACAACTTCATGCATGGATGAATTTTATAAACACAATACTGAGCAGAAGAAGCCAGACACAAATGAGTGCATAGTATATAATTCATTTATTTAAAGTTCAAACAGAGGAGGAGCAAGCCATCGTGTTTAGGAGAATAAGAAGGTGAGAGACTTCTGTGGTATTGGTCAAATTCTGTTTCACTATCTGGGTTTTGGTTATACAGATGCATTAACCTTTTTATTATTTTTCAAACTGCACACTTATTATGACTTGTGAATTTTTCTTTATATATGTTGTACTTCCACTAAAATGTCTCAAAATTCCTTAAGTGACAGGCATTTAGGGTATCATGTATTTAGCCAAATGACTAAATTTGTGCCTTTCTAAAATTTATATCTTGGAGCACTAGACCTCAATGAGAGTATACTTGGAGACAGAGATTTTAAAGAGGAAATGAAGGTTAAATGAAATTACAAGTGTGAAGCCCTAATTTAATCTGACTTGTGTCCTTATAAGAGGACACACTAGAGATACTCATGCATAGAGGAAAGGCCACATGAAGACACAATGAGAAGGTTTCTCTCTGCAAGCCAAGAAGAAAGGTCTCAGGAAAACTTCACTTGCCAGCACCTTGATTTTGTACTTCCAGCTTTCAGAAATATGAGGAAATAGGTTTCTCTTGCTTAATCCACCCATTCTGTGATATTTTGTTTTAGCAGCGCTAGCAGACTAATATAATGACCAAAGGAAAAAAGTATTAGTATGACGTAATGAGCATGTATATTCCTGTTATAGTATATACAATATGGTATATTTATACACACACACATATATAATATTCCTATTATAGTATATATAATATGGTATGTTTATACACACACACACACATACACACTCTGAAACACAACATAGGCTAAGGATATTATTACCAGGAGAAGAAAATATATTTAAAATATTTTAGTAATAATATATATTTTGGCAATAATAAAATAAACACAATAAAACAACTTGAAAACAGCACTTGACTGTGTCATGCCCTGTTCCAAGCTGTTAACACACATCACTTGGTTGAATTACGTAAGATCACTATATAGTACATACTATTGTCATCCCTATTTTATGGGTTAAAAAAGCCAAGATTCAGAGGAATTAGTGAAGTTGCCCAAGTCCCCGTATCTATTGAATGGTGAGGCAGGGATTCAGCCTAGGCAGCCCAATTCCAAAGTCCATGCTGTTGACTACTTGTGTTATGCTGCATGTATGAGTATAAACAATTAAATGCCATTTTTCACCAGCTGTACAAATTGATCAAAAGATACAAAGTCTCAATTACACAGGAGGAACAAGTTTTGGTGATCTGTTGCACTGCATAGTGACCTCAGTTTATAAATAATATATATACTACAAATTGCTAAAAATAGGTTTTTAATGCTCTTACCACACACAGAACAAAATGATGGTGAGGTGATGAATATGTTAATTAGCTTAACTGACTATTTCTACATTGTATATACAGACTAAGACATCACATTGTACTCCATAAATACATACAATTATTGTCAATTTAAAATAAATTGATTAATTTTAAAAACACATAATGTTCAACATAATGCATTTTTGGGCAGGAATATTCATTGCTAGGAGATTTTTAAGGGCAACACAACAATTTATATCAAGTCATTTTTATTATTTTATTGTTATTATTTCTTTTTTTTTGAGAAAGGGTCTTGCCCTGTCATCAGGCTGGAGTGCAGTGGCGCGATCTCAGCTCACTGCAAGCTCCACCTCCCAGGTTCATGCCATTCTCTTGCCTCAGCCTCCCAAGTAGCTGGGATTACAGGTGGCTGCCACCGCATCTGGCTAATTTTTTGTATTTTAATAGAGACAGGGTTTCACCGTGGTCTTGATCTCCTGACCTCGTGATCCTCCCACCTTGGCTTACCAAAGTGCTGGGATTACAGGCGTGAGCCACCGCGCCCAGCCTATTTTTATTGTTTCTTAAGACAGAGTCTCACTCTGTTGCCCAGGCTGAAGTTCAGTGACACAATCACAGCTAACTGCCATCTCAACTTCTTGGGATCAAGCGATCCTCCCCATCTCAGCCTCCCAAGTAGCTGGGACCACAGGTGGACGCCACCATGCCCGGCTAATTTTTTCTATGTTTTATAGAGACAGGGTCTCACTATGTTGCCTAGGCTGTACTTGAATTTCCAGGCTCAAGCAAGATCCTCCTGCCTCAGCCTCCCAAAGTGCTGGGATTATAGGGGTGAGCCACCCTGCCCGGCAATTAAGTCCCTTTTAAATCACACAGACAAAGATAATTACTACAGGGTTATTAATAACAAAAATGTGATATAAATATTCATCAAATGATAGTTGGTAAGTTAAATTATTATATATCCATTAAAAGAAATGCCTTGCATCTACTAAGCATGATGTGATTGATTTATATTTATTGACAAGAAAGCATATCCATGGCTTATTGTTCCATGTGGTATTTTGTTTATCATATTTTTTTACAGTAGGTATTGTATCTTTTTAATTCTTTTTTATGACATCACTAAAGATGGTTAAAAAGTACAAAAAATGGGTTTGCCTCAGAGGATAATGAGTTCTCCTTTCATTCATTCAATAAATATTTACTGAATTCCATTACATTGCAAACCTTTTGGTTCTGAGGCCACAACACAGAAAAAAAAAAAAAAAAAAAATCACCTCATTGAAACTTTCATTACCAGAGATATTCAAATAGTATCTAAATGACAACTTGGAATACGTGGTTCTTTATGTAGAATAATCTTATTTTTAGTAATTAACCAAAAAGATCTTTGAGATGCCTTCCATCCCAGGGAGTTTCAGAAATTATATAAATAAGGAAAGACAAAATTTCATGCATTAAATGCTCTTTTCCTGCTCTTTGAACTTCCTAGGGCAATTTATTTGTCAGGAAAAGACATTGAGCTATGGTTTTTCTACAGAGTTTCAGCTTTAAAATGTTTTTCTAAAATGATCCAAGCTTCATAATGAATTCAACGACTAAAATGATAGATATGTAACTGAGTATAAAATACAGTATGTGTATAGGATATTCATATTTTCCCAAATGAGCCACACGGTGGAAATTGCTAGATAATAAGAGACATAAGTCCTGAAACTTGGTATAGATAATTTTGCAATCACTCATCTTCTAGAAGAGCTAAGTAAATCTTAGTTTAGAATTATTATAAATAATAGGGTAGTTGAAATGTCAGGAAGCTAATAGCTGTTCACAAAGTTCTTTGGCATTAATTTATCACTTTAAACTTAGTTCCTCTTTCTTTTATTTTATTTTTTTTTCCTTTTTAAAGCTTTGATTTGTTAATTGAGGAATAAGTCTGACTTTCTCTTAATAGGTTAAACAATAATGGCCATAATCTTCTGAGTTCCTTAAAATCCTTTAATATTGCTTATAAGAGATGCATTTCAATTAAAATATTGAAACCCTCAATATAGCAATATTATAATGCTCATTATTCAATGTTGCTTTGGCTAAGATATAAATATGAAGATGGATCTTTTTTCCTACCTAATTTTTACTCATTCACTCATCTGTTCAAAAACATTTCATGAGTGCTTACACATGCCAAGTATTTCTCTGGGCATACAGACATAAACAAAGCAAATGGTTGCATCATGGAGCTTTTGTTCTAATGGGGGAAACACCTAGTGAAAAAATAGAATTATTTTTGACATCTTTGGAAACAAATTACATATAACTTCTGCTGCTTTATTAGCTAGTATGATGTATGCACATTAAATTCATTATTTCACAATTTCTCACAAACTTTGAGATAGCTATTATTGGGATAAGGCAATATTCAGATGTTGGTTATGACGGGTTAACTGATCCACAACATAAGGGCAAAACTGGTACTAAATCCTGGTTTGGTGCACACCAAATCTCATACACCTTTTCACTATGCCTTTTGTTACAAAAATTGACTGAATAGGTTTACCTGAAATGTTCTTTTAAAACGTGCTATTGTTTGACATGTGTGTAATAAAAAAGAAAAACTATCACTCTTTCTTTTCTTTTCTTTTCTTTTTTTTTGTGAGATGTAGTCTAGCTCTGTTGCCAGGCTGGAGTGCAGTAGCACGATCTCGGCTCACTGCAACCTCCAAGTCCCTGGTTCAAGAGCTTCTTCTGCCCTAGCCTCCCGAGTAGCTGGGATTACAGGCATGCACCACCAAACCCAGCTCAGTTTTGTATTGTTAGTAGAGATGAGGTTTCACCATGTTGGCCAGGATGGCCTCCATCTCCTGACCTCATGATCCTCCTGCCTCGGTCTCCCAAACTGCTGGGATTACAGGTATGGCACTCTTTTTTTTTTTTTATTATTAAAAACATATATTTATTTTAGAAAGACACAGAGACTAACATTTAAAATAAAATTTACATGCAATTCCATATCCTAGAGTTAGTTACTAATAATAGTTTGGTATACATCCTTCCAGCTACATAGTTATATTAATGTATTATATAATTATTAGATGTTAATACAGTTTTATAGTCTGATTTTTTACTCACAAATATAGACTATGTTTTCATTTTAATAAATATATGCTCATTCTATCATTTTTGGTAGCAGCATATTATTTCATTTCATTAGAGTCTGTTATTTTCCTGTTAAAATACCAAAACATTTACCTAAAATCAATAGCTACTTACTTATTTAGGAAAACTACCCTTGAAGTAGAATTTATTAATTAGAGGATATGAGTCTTTTTTATATTATTGAACAAATTGTGGCTCTGAAAGTTTGCACCTATTTACATACTTATCTGAAGAGTATAAAACTGCCTGAGAGAGTTCAGAATTATAGTTTTTTTTTTCATTTTGATGTAACTGCAATAGTATCTAATTATTAAAATCTTGCATTTATTTATTTCACTCAGCAAATAGCAATTTTGGGTGTCCTTCACTCTAGGTACTGCTGGGTGCTGAGGATACACTGGCAATAAAACAAGATATCACAGTTACCATTGCAATGAGATCAGGGTTCAGAGAGGGTAGTAAAATGAGCTATGGGAAAGCAGAATGAGGCCACCTAATTCAGTTATGGGTTGAGGGTATCAGGGAATGATTCTCACAGAAAGTGGAGATATAAAGGCTAAATAGAAGTCACTCATGCCAAGGCAATTTGGGAATGTTGTCTATAGGTTTTACCAGGAGGAGGGAAATGCATGCATGAAATGCCTGGCAAATGAACCAAAGAAATTGGTCTGATCGGGTCACAGAACTCTTCTCATAGCATATAGAGTCCTACATAATGTGTCACAGATCTCTTATCATAACACATTTAGTGTTACATAAATGGATTACAGAGTTCTCACCACAGCATATACAATGCTACATAAGGGGTCATGAGCTCTGACCATCACAAGAAAAGGGGTCATGAGCTCTGACCATCACATGTAAAGTGCTACATAATGGACCTTCTGAGATTGAATTTTGCACTGCTCTCTTCCTTCCTCACTGAACTGGCCTTCTTGACCAGGCTGTGTGAGCTCCTGCATTAAGACCTTTGCCTTTGCTCCTCCCTGGACGTGGGATCTTTTTCTCCTAGTTTTTCTCCATTCATGAATTTGTGCAAATTTTACTTTATCTGAAGTATTCCTAAACGACTCAATCCCCTGCTGTGCTCTATCCACACATCTGGATTTATTTCACATTTCATATTTATTTGATTATTTATATTTGATTATCTCCCTCCTACCCAACCCAGAATTCATCTTATCAGAGATTCTGTCTTTGTTTGTCTTCTGTTTTCCCAGGGCAAAGGGCAGCACTGGGCACATAGCAGAACCCCATTACATTTTTGTTGAATGAATGACTAGAGCACAAAGAGTGGGATTGCAGAATGGCTATAAACATAGAAATAGGCCGGGCGCGGAGGCTCAAGCCTGTAATCCCAGCACTTTGGGAGGCCGAGACGGGCGGATCACGAGGTCAGGAGATCGAGACCATCCTGGCTAACACCGTGAAACCCCATCTCTACTAAAAAATACAAAAAACTAGCCAGGCGAGATGGCGGGCGCCTGTAGTCCCAGCTACTCAGGAGGCTGAGGCAGGAGAATGGCATAAACCCGGGAGGCAGAGCTTGCAGTGAGCTGAGATCCGGCCACTGCACTCCAGCCTGGGCGACAGAGCAAGACTCCGTCTCAAAAAATAAATAAATAAATAAATAAATAAATAAATAAACAAACAAACATAGAAATAATAGAGGAGGCCAGTAAAAAACTCTTTAAATAAAAACAGGATAAAATTCTAGTTTGAACAGCTGTGAAGTGAAGGATGGTTGTGGAGAAAAATAACTCATTGTAAAGAATTGGTGACAGAAAGATGTGGTGGGAATGTCAGAGCACAAAGTCATGGGTGAGGCCAGGATTTTTAACCCACTGATAGGAACATTAAGAAATGATGTAATTGTAAGGGAAAATTATTTAATTTTTGAAATAATGTCAGACATACATTAGTTACATAGAACTTTCACACAAATTCTCCAAATGTTGACATTCACTGCATTTGCTTTTTTCTTCTCTCTCTTTCTATACACACACACACACACGCACTCACACACATAAACCTCTCTTATTTTCTAAGTGTTCAAGATTCAGTTTTTTATTGCTTTGTGTTTTGGTTTTCTCTTTGTTTGTTTTTTTGAGACAGAGTCTCGCTCTGTCACCCAGGCTGGAGTGCAGTGACGAGATCTCGGCTCACTGCAAGCTCCGCCTCCCGGGTTCACACCATTCTCCTGCCTCAGCCTCCCAAGTAGCTGGGACTACAGGCGCCCACCACCACGCCTGGCTAATTTTTTGTATTTTTAGTAGAGACGGGGTTTCACTGTGTTAGCCAGGATGGTCTCAATCTCCTGACCTCGTGATGCGTCTGCCTCGGCCTCCCAAAGTGCTGGGATTACAGGCGTGAGCCACCACGCCCGGCCTGAGACTGAGTTTTCTACATGATACCCATGACTTCAAATATGGCAATGCCAAGACCAAGGATACACTGTAATAAAACCATATTTGATGTATCAAATTTGTAAAGTAACACTGATACTATTTGATTATATAGTCCACAGTCCCTATCCATATTTTCCAATTGTCCTGACAATAAGCGTTATCACCACCATCACAGCAAAACCTAGTACAGGAACTAATACTGATTATACATTATACATTATACATTATACATGCTTAAATGCTGACAGCATTTATTTTGCACATTTTTAAGTCTCCTTTGTTTGGAATAATTGCTTTCCTTTGCCTTTCATAATGTTGAATTTTTTGTAGATACCAAACCAGCTAGTTTGTAGAGTGTCTGATGTTACTTCAGGATTAGATTGAGGTTTTAAATTTTGGGCAGAAATAAGAACGATAAAATAAAAAGATAAAAAAGATATTAGTTTGAACATACTATTGGTGAAGTTAACAGTGGCAGTTTTATCTACTGTGAGGTTTCTATGTTTATCTTTATATAATTAGTAAGTATTTCAGAAGGAAAATTATCAATGAAGTAAACAAAAAAGAAAAAGAGTGTGGGCAACTGTATTAGAGTTCTCCAGAGCAACCTAATCTATCTATCTATCTATCTATCTATCTATCTATCTATCTATCTATCTATCTATCTATCTATCTATCTATCTTCTACCCATCCACACATGTATGTATATATAATTTTATAACAAGGAATAGACTAACACAATTATAACACCAAGAAGTCCCATGATCTGCACTTGGCAAGCTAGGGACCCAGGAGTGCTGAATATGTGGTTTCAGTCTGAGTTAAAAGATCTGAGAACCAGGAGAACCAATGGTATAAGTTCCAGTCCAAAGGCCAGGTAAAATAAGTATTCCAACTCAACTTAGACAGGAGGAGTTTCCTCTTACCTGAGAGAAGGTCAGATTTTTAATTCTAATTAGGCCTTTAATAGATTTTGTGAGGGCCACCACATTAGGGAAGGCAATCTGCTTTATCAGCTTACCCATTAATTTCATACAGAAACACCCTCATGGACACACCATGTCCAAATAGTGTAGGATTGACCAAATCTGGGCACTGTGAGTACAGAAGCTACATTCCAAGGATTGAGGGGAGACCAAGAAAATGAAGACAGTAGGCGTTTACAAACCAATAAAGTGTTTGTTTTTGTTTGTTTTGTTTTTGATACAGGATCTTGCTCTGTCACTCAGGCTGGAGTGCAATGGCGCAATCTTGGCTCACTGCAACCTCCGCCTCCCAGACTCAAGCCATTCTCCTGTCTCAGTCTCCAGAGTAGTTAGGACTGAAGGTACATGCCACCACGCCATGCTAAGTTTTGTGTTTCTTTGTGAAGACAGGGTTTTTCTATGTTGCCCAGGCTGGTCTCCAACTCTTGAGCTGAAGTGATCCACCTGTCTCAGTCTCTCAAAGTACTGGGATTCCATGCCTGAACCACCACACCCAGGTCCCAAGAAAGTTTGTAGTGAGAGATAGAAGAGAAACAAGCCATTGCCAGAGGAAATGATGAGACGTGGGATCAAGAGAATGTGAGGTTTGTTTATGTTTATCTATTGTTGTTTTTTTCCCCAATAGAAGAAGGTTTATACATGCTTAAATGCTGACAGCTGTGGCAAGTAAAAATGAAAAGAGGTTGAATAGTTCAGATAAATAGTATAACAGATGTAATGAAGATTCTGACAAATGTAAAAGAGGATGTGATTCACATCAGTGGGGGAGGATTTGCTTTAAGCAGAAGAGTAAACACACATTTTACATCACCAGAATGGGAAGAGTAAACGTAATACACAAGTAGATTCATTGGTGTACTTGGCTCTAGGAAACTGAGAAAATTTCTTTTCAGTGGCTTTGGCTTTGTGAACTGAGATTTAAGGTCATATTCCAAAAAAAAAAAAAAAAAAAAAAAAAGTTCCCTGTGGCTGTCTAGGATCGCAAGTAGCAGAGCCAGAAACAAATAAAATACCATATGTAAATAATTATGTACAAGAATATAGTTTTTTAAATTTTTTTATTTTTTGGAGACACAGTCCCACTCTGTCACCCAGGCTGGAGTGCAGTAGCACCATCTCCGCTCACTGCAATTTCTACCTCCCGGGTTCAAGCAATTCTCCTGCCTCAATCTCCTGAGTAGCAGGGACTACAGGCATGTGCCACCAAGCCTGGCTAATTTTTGTATTTTTTAATAGAGGCAGAGTTTTGCCATGTTAACCAGGCTGGGCTTGAACTCCTGACCTGAGGTGATCCACCTGCCTTGGCCTCCCAAAGTGCTGAGATTACAGGCATGAGCCACTGCGCCTGGCAGATTATGTGCAAGAATGTTTAATCAACATTGTTATAATAACCGAAATTCTGGGATCATCGTCAATGCTCATATTTTAAAAAGCTTAAGTGAACTATATTACAGTTATCTCAAGAAATATAAAACTACTATAATTAAGAGTAAAGTTGATTTGGAGAGACTTCTATGATGCATTGCTGAGAAAATAAAGCTATATAGGCCAATATAATGTGATCTTCATTTTTTAACTGGCAAACAATGACAAAGAACTACATAGTCACAGGCATGTTTTGTGTGTGTGTGTGTGTGTGTGCATGCTATATGTACTATGACACTGGATAAAAAGGTTGTAGAGGAAATGAATACACATGAGACTCTTACCAGTGGTCACTTTGTCGATAGCAGTTAAAGGGGAAAAGCAGAGTCATGAGAGAGTGAGAGATAAAGGGGAATTATAAAAACTAAAGTACTTTAAGGGAAAAATATATGATAATGACCCATCTATGCTAAATTATTCACATTTATACATCACAAATGTTCAAATTGTGATTATTGCTGTGCACAGTGGCTCATGCCTGTAAAGGAGGCCAAGGTGGGCGGATCATGAGGTTAAGAGATGGAGACCATCCTGGCCAAACTGATGAAATACCATCTGTACTAAAAATACAAAAATTAGCTGGGCGTGGTGGCACACACTTGTAGTTCCAGCTACTCGGGAGGCAGAGATCGCAGTGAGCCAAAATCCCACCACTGTACTCCAGCCTGGCGACAGAGCGAGACTCTGTCTAAAAATAAAGATAAAAAAAAAGAAAAAAATGGCAATTATTACTGAGTGCTGAGATATTTGTTAAAGTTTTCTTTGTAACATACACTCAATGTTTTATTTTGTATTAGAGACTTTTTTTTAATATAATGAGAAAAATAATGCATGAACCAATTTCATTGTGGAAATGCAAGTAAATGATTTTTTCCAGTATATGAAGGCCACATATTGTTATTACAACATTTCCCAGACTCCTAGGAATTGCAGTAGTATTTAGTTAATTGATGGGTTTTCCATTTTCTTGAGACAATTATGCAGTCTGCAAAAATGATAATTTTATTTGCTATTTTCTTCTTTGTTTCTGTTTCTCTCCTGAAATAGAACACACAACACCACTACTACGTGATATGAGGACAGCAGTAATGCTTAGCTTGCCCAGCCTTAATCATCATGCTTTAGGAGCACATATGCAAAATGCTTGGCTGTTTGAGGTAAATTTATTTACCATGTTAAGGAAGTAGTTATCATTCTTAGTGCAGGAAGAGTTAACCAGAATTATTGCTGTATTTTACCCATTATCAGATTTTTTTTTTTACTTTAGTCTACTAACAGATGAAATATACTAATAGGATTTCAAATATGAAGTAATTGCAACATTTATAGGATAAAATACATTATTTTGAATAATATTTTTAATGTACTGCTGAATTGCTCTTATTTACATTTGTTTTAGGGTTTATGTGTGAGATTGGTTCATTTTCAGCATAATAATAATATCAGTGCTTGTGATTTACTCTATACAAAGGAAAACAAAGAGATTGCATAATACTTTTCTGAATTGCCTGATCTCTTAACTAGGATGGATGTACTGCTTCATCGTTTTGCTCATATAAATGGATTGCTGTGGAGCTGCTGGTAACCTTTGACATTGTTGATTTTTCCTTGACATTTCAGTATGTGATACAGATTAATGCTACTGTTTTTATGTTCAAAAGACATCATTTGTTACAACAATAAAGTGAAAGTTATTTTCCGTAAAAAAAAAAAATAATGTTTCTAAGTTATTTAAGTGTTTCCAACTTCGCACAGAGTTTAAAGGAATGAAAATTTCCTGAGATTCACATAATCGAAATGTATAAGCCATAGGGTGAAGAAATAAGTCAACGGACAAAGAGCCGTAGTAAAGAGCAAACAGAGCTAGTGAGGCAAAAACACAAAGTTCAGAAAGAGCATACTTATGATTCCTTTCTCTGTTTGCTCAAAAGATTTATTTTTGAAAGTTTACCATATGTAATTCTCAGTTATCAGTATAAGCTAAAAGTGCAAGTATAACATTTCTAGGGTTCTCTATGGAAAATAAAAAGATGTAAAATAATTAGACCAGGCATGGTGGCTCGCACATGTAATGCCAACACTTTGGGAGGCTGAGGTAAGAGGAGTGCTTGAGCCTGGGAGGTTGAGGCTGCAGTGAGCTGTAATCTTGCCATTGTACTTCAGTCTGGGTGACAGAGCAAGACCCTGTCTCCAAAAAAATAAAAATAAATAAATAATAAAAATAAACAATGGCAACAACAACAAAGATTCAAAAAGGCAACCAAACAAAAAAAACAAAAACCTAAAATAATTTCTAAGAATATAATACTTACTAATATAGTATACAGAAAATTGTACCATAATCATCATTAAGAATGTGAAATTCTATGCTTTTTTTTTTTTTTCAGGTTGAATATCATTATTGACATAGACTGTGATTGGGACAGTACACTTTAAAAGGTGCATATGATCTATTAAATCTGTGCCACCTAAAGTATCAGTCTCTGCTCATTTGTAACGAAGTTTTCAAATGAAATTGATTTTCTAGTAGGCATTTGCATATACAGTCAGATCTTTCCATGCAAAGGATTCAGATATGTTAAGCAGACACATAGAAAAGTTAGAGTTAAAAATTTTAAAAAATATGTATTTTTCTGTTGAAATTTCTATTTAGATCATTTGAAATTTAAATACATGGCTGGGCACGGTGACTCATGCCTGTTACCTCAGGACTTTGGGAGGCTGAGGCAAGCGGATCACTTGAGATCAGGAGTTCAAGACCAGCCTGGTCAACATGATAAAACCCCCTCTCTACTGAAAATACAAGACAGATTAGCCAGGCATGGTGGTGCATGCCTGTAATCCTAGCTACTCAGGAGGCCAAGGTGGGAGGATTGCTTGAATCGAGGAGGCAGAGGTTTCAGTGAGCCGAGATCATGCTACTGCACACTCCAGCCTGGGTGACAGAGGGAGACTCCGTATCAAAAAAAAAAAAAAAAAAAAAAAAAAAAATTAAAAACAAATTTAAATACATTTAAATTATGTTCCATTAGTTTTTCTCTCATGCCCAAATGGGAATGGTATAGAGGTCTGTGATAGAAGTTGTCGCCTTTTTTATTTTTTCATTTATTCCCACAGTTGAAACACTAATGTGCCTATGACTCCCAAATATTTATCTCAAATTCTGACTTTTTCCCTGCTTGCTAGACTCACATAACCTGAATGTCTCATAATTGTATCAAATTTAAGAATTACAAAATACAACTTCACCCCATTAATTACTCTAAAATTGTGTATCTCCCAAAAAGTAGCACCAAAAACTTGTATATCAATTTTTATCTCTTGGTCTTCTTCACTTTCTTATGTACTTGACATATCATAAGGTTGCTTTAATTCTACTTTCTAAACATTTCTCAAATATGTTCACATTTCTCCATCTGCACAACCATTACATTAATCCAAATTACTATGCACTATTACTTGGACGAATAAAATATCACCCTTACTGGCCTTTAAGATTTTGATCTGAACTACCTATGGTCTAGTCCACAAACAAAATTTAGAGCAATCTTTTAAAAGCATCTACAAAATAGCAAAACTAAGTTGTAACATGTTTCTCTCCTCCTTAAAGCTCTTATCCCAATTACCCCAAATGATATCCCAGTTATAGAGATTTGATTATCCCACATTGTATGCTTGTATTAAAATATCACATGTACCCTATAAATAATGTATAATAAAGTATACATAAAAATATAAAAACATATAGTTAGCATCCTAATACACTTTGAATTCCAAACATAGTTTAATCCTACATTGTTCTGCAAGATGTAGCATCCATTTTTGCACCTTCGTTTTATTCCTTACACTAACTTTCCTGGTGACTGAACTCCATTCACCTAACATTGGCCTTTGCATTGTGTTCTAGCCCAGGTCTTTCCCTCAAGGACTTGACTCAGTCACCCCTCTGAATCTTCTGCTAGCTACTCCTTCCCATCCTTCAAGTGCAGCTTAAACCTCATCTCAAAGAAGTCACCCAGGAGTGCTCTCTCAAAAGCATAGTCACACCCTGTTATGTTCTGTTTTCTCTGTTACTATAATCACATTTGTTCTTTTCATTTTACTTACCACAATTAGGAATTAGAACTTTATATATTACTTATTTATCTGTCCTGTATGCTGTTTGTTCAATATAAAGTCCCAGGCCATAAAAACAAAACTAGCTGGGCCAAGAAGATGAAAATCTTAGTTTTCAAAATGTAGGATAGATTTACCTTTACATATGTAATCTTTAGTCAGTAATTTTATTAGTGAATGACTTAAAAATTGTAAGTGTAATTGCAAAAAATTATATGTAATAATTATTAATGCATAAGTAGTTCTCTCAGGAAAAGAATCTTGTTTCAAAAATATTTACTACAGATTTTATAGAACATCAAGCAGAAAATAAAACTGAGTCCTGGCAATAGGGTAAATTTTTAGTTGCCTAATAGAAAGACAAATTGGTGTTTGAATCATATAAAATACAATCATAAATCTTTCTTTGTGACTGAACTTCATCTTATTTAGTGCTTTCCTGTTAGACTACATGGAATATGCCTTTTCTCCTATTCAGAAAAAATTAAAATATTCTCTAGTATTTCTTCTCTACTTTTTCTCATCTGTAAAATGAGATGGTTAAGTAAGATTGGCTAAATAATAAATTACATCTCAAAGCAGAATTGCAAATAAAATGTAACACACTGTAGTTATATTCACTACAAATACCTTGCTTCTCTTTTGCATAGAACAAAGTATTAAATATTCAAGTATTTTTGTAAGGAAAATAACGCATTAAAAAGCCACCAGATCTCATATGTACAACATCATGAATTTTTACAATGCAAAATTTACAAAGAAGGAAAATTTTTCTTACATAGCAAATTATTGACAGATAAGAAGGCTCATGATATACACAACCAGTCACTAATTCCCTTCTAAAGATAAACATTACTTTATTTATATATAGTCCTCAATTCATTTTATCTGTTTTGAAATTTATACAATGGAATTACTCAGAATGAGCTCTGCAACTAACTACTTTTTCTTGGTATTATGCTTGTGAGATTTATGTATTTTGTGTATAGCTGTAGTGCTTAAATTTCATTGCTGTATATTTCATAAATTTATTACAAATTACTTATGTACTCTACCCTGATGGATATGTAGTACATTTCCACGTTTTGCCTCTTATGGATAGTTGTGCTATGAACATTCTTATACATCACTTTTTATGTACAGATGTTGGCACTGCTATAGGTTATACATCTAAGGATGAGATTTTTGTGTTAAAGGGTACAAAAGTGTTCAACTTTAGAAGATACTGCTATACAGATTTCTAAATCAGATGTATTTGTTTACATTGTGATAATCAGTAAATTAAAATTCCAGTCAATTCATTTGATATTATAAGTCTGTTAGGCTCATCATTCTGGTGGATATGTAGAAACCATTATGATTTTAATTTGCATTCATGTGTTTCTTGTTTAGTAACAGTTACTAAAAGTTACTAATAACTTTTTATGAGGCTACAGCCATGTAACTTCCATAGACACATTACAAAATGCTTGTTCCTCTTTTACTTTTTTTTTCCCGTTTAAGTATCTTTTATTCATAGAGTTGTAGGAGTTCTATAAATATAGACTCATTTTTTTGGATATGTGTATTGCAAATAACTTCTCCACCTTATGGCTTACCTTTTTTCCCAATGATATCCTTTGAAAAGGAGTGGGTTCCACCACCTTTAATGCTTAATTGAAGTGTAACATAAATGAAGAAAAAAGGACTATCCTAAAATACAGATCAATATATTTTCACAAAAGAATGCACCCATGTAAATGTCACATAGATTAAAAAAAAAAAATTGCCATCACTTTAAAAGCCTTCTTTCTGCTTGCTTCCAGTCAGTAGCCCCAGAACCTCCTGACCTGCTGTCCTGACTTCTAACAGGATAGATTAGTTTTGTCTGATTATTTGAGAATATCTTAATTTTAATTAAGCTTAATTTATCAGGATTTTTTAAATAGGTAGTACTTTTGTGCTCTACTTAAGAAATCTCTGCCAACTCCCAGGTTATGAAGATCTTATCCTTTAATTTCTTCTATCAGGCCTGTTAATTTTACCTTCATATTAAATCCACAATTTATTGAGAGTTGAGTTTTCTGCATCATGTAGGGTAAGGACCAAGATTTATTTTCTTTTTATATGAATATCTAATTAAATTAGCACCATTTAGTAAGTAGAGCACCCCCTTTCCACTGTGCAATATTCATCTGAAACATAAATTGAATGACCTTATGAGTATCCAGTTTCTGGACTCTCCATTCTGTTGAATTAAAAAGTTTATTCATTCTTACATCTCAATGTTTTAATTATAGTAGCTTTATATTAAGTCTTGATACCTTTTAGTGTACATTTTCCAGCTTTGTTCTTCTTCAAGATTTTCTTAACTACTCTTGGCTCTTTTCATTTACACACAAATTTTAAAATAACTTTGTTAAGTTCCACGAAAATTCTGCTGGAAATATTTATTAAGTTTTTCATGAAGTCATGGATCCTTTTGGTGAGAACTGACATATTGCTATTGTATTGGTAAAGGTTCTCAGAGAAACAGAGCTGATTGGCTATATAGAGAAATAGCTGTCTGTCTGTCTGTCCTCGGGGGGAAAGAGGGGAAGAATGAGAAGGATTTTAAGTAATTGACTTACGTGATAGCAGAGTCTGGTAAGTCAAAAATCTGAAAGGAAGGCTGGCAGGCTGGAGACCCAGGGAAAAGTTGATGCTGCAGCGTGATTCTCAGGAAAATCTGCTGATAAAATCCATTTTTCTCTGGACAGACAGTTTTTTCTCTCTTAAGACCTTCAACTGGTTGAATGAGGCTCATTTACATTATAGAGGGTAATGTACTTTACTGTACTTTACTCAGAGTCTACTGATTTTAATGTCAATCTCACCTATAAAAATACCTTCACAGCAACATGGATACCACTCTTTGACCAAATATGGGTGTACCATGACCTGACCAAGTTAATATATAAAATTAATTATCCTAAGTCCATCCATTGTCAACTTGGCACATCTCCTTAAACCATACACATCTCCTAAACCATACTTGATCTCTAAAATAGAGACAATAACAAGATCATAGTTCCATCTAACATGCTACAGCTATCCTGCATGTAACTGAAAACGCATTAACCCTTTCTCTAGAAGTGGATACAAAGTCCATGAATGACATTCACTCTTCTCTGTAATATCCTTTTTTTTTTTTTTTTTTTTTTTTGAAACGGAGTGTGGCTCTGTCGCCCGGGCTGGAGTGCAATGGCCGGATCTCAGCTCACTGCAAGCTCCGCCTCCTGGGTTTACGCCATTCTCCTGCCTCAGCCTCCCGAGTAGCTGGGACTACAGGCGCCCGCCACCTCGCCCGGCTAGTTTTTTGTATTCTTTAGTAGAGACGGGGTTTCATGGTGTTAGCCAGGATGGTCTCGATCTCCTGACCTCGTGATTCGCCCGTCTCGGCCTCCCAAAGTGCTGGGATTACAGGCTTGAGCCACCGCGCCCGGCCAATATCCTTTAACTTAGTTACTATGATGTGACATTAACAATACTTAAATAATATGGTAAGGAGATGAAAGAGGGAAGAAAGCAAAGATTTTTACTTAATGTGCACACATATATACATACAAAACAAATATATTCATAACAAAATGAGGAAGAAACACCCATAACAATGACAGTCCTTGTTTTTGTAACTGGTCATGTGATTGTTACTGATATTTATAATTACTCTCTGCCACTAGCCATCTTGTATTCTCTTTGTTCTCAGAAGCATTCAGCTGGTTGTGATTCTTTACATGTACTTTTTAGTTATCTATTCATTATCAATTTGTAACATAGTTCTCTAGCCAGAGAAAACATTGAATTATTTTTTATCATTTGAAATTTGTTGAGTCTTGATTTATGGTCTAACAGAGATTTGGTTTTAGAAAACATTCCATGGGTACTTGAAAAGAATGTGTTCTGTCATTGTTAGACATGGTATTTTTACCTAACACTATTAGATAAAGTTTGTTAATTTCATTGTCCAAATCTTCTGCATACTTATTTTTGTCTGTTCTATTAGTAATCAAAGAGGTATTACAGAACAGAGATCTCTCATTTTGATTAGAAGTTTGTGCATTTTTCCTTTCTGTATTTTCACATTTCATCATTCTGTTAGTTTTTGGTTTGCATGCATTGAAACTATATTATTAAGTATATAGGAATTTAAAATTGTTATTACTTTAGGTAAGAATGTTCCTCCTTATCTGTTATTAGAAAGAACGCTCTTCGTAAAGTCTACTTTATCTTGTGTATTGTAGCTACATTAGAAATTTTGCTTTTATTAGTTTTGTATGGCATATTTTTCCATTCTCTTATTTTTGATCTTTATGTGCCCTTACATTTAAAGTAATTTTTCCTCTAAGCAGCATATAGTTAGGTTTAATTTATCCAATATTAGCCGAATCTTTTTTTTTTTAATATTAGCATTCAATGTAATCACTGATGTATTTGGGTTTGCAACTACATTTTACTCTTTTATTTGACTAAAATGTTTTCATTTCTCTTTTCTCTTACTGTTTTGTTTTTCTTGATTCATGAAGTTTTTATTATTCTGCTTTTCTCTTCAAATTGGCTGTTAGCTATATATTTATTTTACCACTTTTTGATTGACTATTATCCTACAGATATTAAGACACTGTAACATTAAATCTTAAATCACTCAACTTCCTGTCTCTTCTGTGCTCACTCTACTCATTCATCATGTCTATCTGTTCAACTATTGGAATTTCTGAGTTAGCACAAATTTCCTGTCAATACTTAGAATGAATAAACTTCTATCAAGTGATTACAGTTTTTCATTGTGCATTCAATATCATATTTGAGTATCTTTTCACTGCTAAAAATGCAATAAATTCAAATTGATATGTAAGAAGTGTTTAAAAATGATGTTTATATAACAAATTCTAACTTTCTCATTGTTAATAATAGCTTAATATTAATTACCTTTATTATATAGAGTTAAAAATAAAATAGAACACTGGACTACTCAAAAGTCATTACATGCTTATCAAAAAATGTGAGTGCTGTCATATGATTAATCCCATACACATAACATTGTCATGCTTAAGTGAAACTTCCCATCTTGAGTAAATAATTTCCTTCAGTAAAACAATAAAAAACATCTAATTTTAACGTGGTTAATTTTTTGTTTACTCGATTTCAATAAAAATCCAATTGATTTTATTTGTTTTCACATAAGTACCCAGGTTTATTAATTTTCTAGTGACTCTTTTTAACACATTTACCAAGTTTATCCCAGTTCAACCTATTATCAGCAAAGCACAAGAGTGATCTTTTCAATGAAGTAAGTCATCTCCCTTCATTTGCCTGCTTTAAGCACTTCAAACATTTCCTACTGACTTTAATGTATCATGCTTTTGGTACAAAGTTATTCACCATGTGTTCAGATACTTTTCACATTGCTGTTTTCTTAGATAGCTCCTGTCTTCCTTCTAGACTCTGCTATATTACCTTTCTCCTGCCTAACAGATGTAGTTATTTTCTATTCTGTCACTTTCTATTCCACAGTCCTAAATTGTTATTCACAGCATTTTACAAAATTTACAAATGTACTGATTTCTAGTTTGCATATTTGATGTGTATCATGCACAGTATTATGAATGCAGGTATTGAATTGTTTTGTTAACACATATATGTATGTATGTATACAACCTAACGTAGCACCAGACACATAGACATAAGCAAATTATTTTTGAGCTCTTTGGAAAAGTGAAGGCTGGAGATTATACTTTTAAAACCATCACCGTGATACCTAAAATATTGGGATCAGATGAGCTAGTTTAAAAGATGGTATAACATGAAGTAAATACAGAGAGCTGAGACTCACTGTGGCCTTATTCTTTGATTAGGGTAGGTAAGAGTTAATAAGGTCAAAATTGCATGTATATTTACTCAAAAATAGTTCATTCTATTTTTGTCCTCATAAGTAAATATATAGAAACTCTTATTTGGAAAAACTGAGACATCTACAAAGAATTTGTTGACCATCTTTCAAATGATTGCTTAATTAACTAATGGCCATTATTTTTATTACAATATTTATTTAGTATACCACCTGATGCAATAATGCAGTATTTGCTAACTATGTGAGTTAGGATAAAGTTCAGTTACTAAGTAACCGATTAAGAGACCTTAATAATATAGCACATTTTTGTGCTATAGCACTAATGGCAAAGTCATTAGTCACCCTCTTTTTACCTTTCTGCTTCACTATCCTCAAGGTCTTCTATGATTTAGGTTGGATACCAGAACTCCAGGGTTACTAAAAGAAAAGGGGGAGAAAAGAAAGTAAAAATACTCATGTTCCAGATAAAGTTTTAAGGAGCTTTACTTGAATCCTTACCCAGTAACATCTTACATCTCATTGTTGACTCCTGACTACAACAAATACTGAAAAATGTAATTCTTTAGCTAGGAGTTTGCCACATAAATAAATAAATAAAACAGAAACTCAGGTTCTAGTAAAAACTAAGATGGGTAGAAGGGTAAACTAGACATACGACAGAAAAATAACAGTATCATGTGTGTAACACCTAATGATTTTGAATGATGTCACTTTACAAGTATTTATATATAAAACTCCATACTTCTGTCAAATAGAAATATTTTCTCAGATGGCGAGAGCTAAAAATATGCTGCTTATTAAACGAAATCCAGTAACTATTTTATTTTAAGATTTTACCATTAATTTAGTATTATTTTCAAGTTAGATGTGAATTACAATTGCATTTATAATCTTATATTTGTCGATTATTATATATTTAAAACTGTTTTTTCCCAACGTATTAAATTTATTTTACTCTTACTTTGACCTCATGGGCTTCTGTCTAATGGTGGTGGGGAAGAAATTTACACTTCAAATAGTTTCATCATTTAGCAATTTTTAAAAATCCAAGAGTTGAAGCTGTTTTAGAAGATCACTGTAATAGGCTCAGGAAAGTGCATGCATAGAGTAGTTTATCTGGCATACTGTGTACCAAGTAGTACATTTATTTAACTTCTCAGCAGTTCATTGGCATTTTGGTGAAAAGAGGTGAGGGAGGCTATTTAATTAACCTCAAATATTTCATTGGCATAAGAAACTGGATCATCTGCCAGAATCATTAGCAATTTATAAGCTGAGTTCAGCAGCAAATGGTCATAAATTCAATCACATGTAACCTTTCCAGTAAATGACACCAGTCAATTGAAATTTATTATGGGGGAAATCACAGACTTTGACATTCACACTAAATACCTAGAGCATTAAGATTCCACTTGCCAGAACCCCAGATATCACTTTGTAGATTATGTTCAGAATTTTAAAATGCAGAAATGATGAATAAGAACTGAGCAGTTCCTCTGAGTGTCATCAGGAAATACAAGAGTTTCAATATTTGATAATACTTCATTTTCTTCAATAGGACAAACTTATACTGTGGGACCTAGAATGGTAACTGTGATTACTGAACGGTAAGTGTCATAAAACATTGGTGAGTACATTTTGGTATAGTGTAGAGTCTGGTGAGGGAGCTTGTTTGGCAAGTTTCCATTAGGTACTCATGATGAATCACCTGAAACAGCAATCAAATTTCATTTTCTGCATCTTTAGTGGTAATTTGAGGTTATACTTAAATAGAGTGTAATTGATTTTAGAAACTTGATTAAATTATCAATAGCCTGGTATAAATATAGCCTGAATGATTTTAAATTAAGAATACGTTTGTTTTATAATCTTGGGAATGTTGGAAAAGTGAAGAAGGAGAATAACCGGAGGATTACATCTGTAAGATATTAAGAACATTCAATATCAGTTATTTGATGCACACACTAATATGATCATTCTAATTTGTTAAATTCAATACACTGCCAAACTGCTTCATCAAGTTTAACTTTTCTAGTAAATGACAGAAGCTAATCATTATTTACTAGGTGAGAACAAAGTGCTGTGACAATCACGATTAAGTGTGTTTTCCAAATGTGAGATTTCACTTAGTAGATAGGGCAATCAGTTTTTGTGACACAGAGTTAGTGAATAAACACTAATAGAATTTTAGGATGACTTTCACGTGCATCATATGGCAAAAATTTAAAGTTGTTTTGGAAGTAAATCTTGCATCATTACACAATATCTGAAATTCCAGTGAAATAGCACAAAAATTGTATATAAATATTGGTCATTATAGAATTTATTCAAGCTGATGTTTTAGAGGAACAGTTCAGAGTAAAATTTCATTAGCAATAAAACCACAGACAGCCTTATAACTAAGTTAGATGCATATTTTCAATTAAAAAGACATAATTAATATACAGAAAAACCATTTTAGCTATGAGTTGTATATCTGTACCCATTTTACTTTTTCTTGCTGAAGTTAAAACATATTTTCAATAGAATAAATATTTGGAAATTTACTTTTTTACTGAAAGGAATTTTGACAATAACGATATTTTTATTTAAATATATTTCATCTTTAAAATATGAAAAAGTAACACTGTCATAAAAACTGCATGAACACATATTTTGGAAATTGAGATTATATGCTGACTTTGTTCCACACGAGAAGACAGTAATTCAGTGATTGGTTCCCAGGGTTAACCCAAAGCAATTCATACCACAAAACATGTTACACACCCAAGCGCCTAAACTTAGTGACATAAAACAATGTTCTTTTTATTTGTAATTGTTTTGGTCAGTCAAATTTTTTTTGTATGTCTTGACCAACACATTTGATCTATACTGGGCTCTTTTATGCATCTATAGACTCAGTTGGCAGTTTGACTGGCAGATCTAGTTTAAGGTGATATTCTATAATTGCCATACTCATATCTGACATATGTCACCACTGGCTATCAGTTGGGTTCATCACTTCTTCTCCATAATGGCACTTCATCTTGCAGAATGCTAGCTTATACTCATTTATATGGATGTAAAGTTCAAAGTCCAACAAGAGAGTAAACCCCAGTATGCAAATACTTTGCAAGTGTCTGTCTGCATTATCTTCGATAAAGTTCCATTGGCCAAGCAAGTCACATTGAAGAGGGTAACAAGCAGGTAGGGAAAGATTTTGGTTTTTAAAGATGTTCTCTACCTAACAATTCATTCTTTATTATTTGCCTTTAAGATACATGGACACTAAGGAAAAACATTGACAATCTTTTTTTTTCTTAATATTCACATAAAACAGAAAAACAATATACTGAAAATTCAATTTTTGATCACTTTTTCAGAGTTAAATATTTAGCAATCAAACAATTTATTAGAAGCTTATCTCAGGTAAAAATAGGATATTTAGTATAAATATGATTTTCTTTACAGTCCTTGATACATCTTTTCACCATTTTCAACTGAAATATATATGTAAACATAGGGGGTAGGGACCACAACCAACTGCAGAGAATCTTCATTTAATCATAAGATTGATTGAGTTAAATAAAAAAGAAATCAAATTTGGTGAGCAACACATAACATATATTCAGGATTAGAATAAAACTATCTGCATGAAAAAAAGTTTAGAAGAACCTCTATTCATCCACCAATATCTTCTCTTTGTCCACAAACCAGGGTTTATGCAAGCCTGGAAATTAAATGGCATACCCTTGCCTGATTGCTACTATTCCTGAGAGCTACTAGGCCAGGGATTTGGCCTAGGTCCTGCCGCTCGCAGCACAGAAAGCCAATCAATGAGACACAGAATCCTGGCAAGGAAGAAGGCTTTAATTGGGTGCTGAAGTCAAGGAGAAAGGGAGATAAAATCTCAAATCTGTTGCTTCAGTAGACTAAAATTAGGGGTTTGTACAGCAGGAGAAAAATCTAAGTATGTGTGAGAAAACAGGAATTAGAGAAAGATAAGGAAGAGGAGTTGATCGACAGGCACAGGTGATCAGTTAGGCAATCATGAGGGGTGAGGGGTCCAGCATCTCATTGACCAGATGTGGTGATCTGGTGAGTTTCAGTTCCTTGATACTGTCTGGGAAGCCTGATAGTTGGTTTCCTGGGAAAGCAACTTGGATAAGACAAATGTAAGTCTTTCAAGTTTTTAGACTGTGAAAGTCAATTTTTATGTTTATTCAAAATAAACCATAAACATGAGTTCTATGCGGCAATGGGGCTGGCTTCACTATCTTTGAGGTCATAAAGTAACCTTTTATTTGCCTTCTCCTCAACTTTACCTCTTGCTTTGACAATTGTTTAAGAAATGCAAACCTCAGGGAAAATAAAGAAAAAAGGAAATGAGTGAGAATGAAAAAGCATTCCACACTGCCAGAGAAGAAAGAAAACTCAGCCTGCAATAGATTTATTTATATAAATAAATTTTCATTTATCTAGATGATGATTTTTGCCCAGATTTCTTATTGGTACAGAACATTTTCTAGAGATGTCCTTTATAAAACTTTGACTTAAACAATTAAATAGTCATAACAGCTATTGGGCTAAAAAATGTTGCTTGGTCATCACCCAAATAAAAATAGGGGCAATGAATTCTTTCTTATAGTAAACACCAGGGCTGGGCAGTTACCAACTCATTTGAGATTGAGTCAACTGTCAACAACTTGGCTTATGATGAAGAAATCACCACAAACTAATCCATCAAGTACACTATACAAATGTCTTCCAGATGAATCTCTCTAACAATCAACTATGACAGCTTGATGGCCTTTAGTGGTATTTAACTGCCAAGCTCCTAAAACTGATTTCCAATGTTCTCCATGATCTGGCTACGTCCATCCTCTCTAGCCTGAGATTTTACTATGCCATCCATCAAACTTCACTTTCCGAGAATGCCTGTTGATGATTCTTGCCTCTGTGTGCTTCTTGCCTCTGTTCTTTTGTTCATATTTCTCTCCATCTTGAAATTACCTGGTGCCTTCCTACATTCTCTCTCTCTCTTTTCACTTCCTTAAATTCAAATTTAATTTTATTGAATTCAATTCACTTCACACAACTCAGTATGTCACCTATTTACCAGGGGATTGTCCTTGAACTCTGTGGTCTGGGTTAGGAATGTCTTCTCTTGACTGTCATAATAACTTTTATCTGTCACTATTCTAGATTGTTCTTACCACAGTGTTTTATAATTGTCTGTTATGCAGTATTTCCAACATATCCCTTCCTATCTCTGCCTCCACTGGAATGGAAACTTTCTAATGTTAAGACTCTCAGTCAATGTATCTTTATATCTCCAGAAATAACGCTATGATGAATGCATAGGAAACAATGTATAAACCTTAAGCAAATGAGTAGAGAAGAGCTGTGACTAAGAGTAAAAGAAGATGGACAAGCTGGAGAGTGTGTAGATAGCCAAAGTCTGTGGAAAGCAATTTGAAAATATGTATTATGAATATTTAAATATTTATACTTTTTGAGTCAGTAATTCTACTTCCAAGATTCTAAATAGTCAAGAAATATGAATAGATGCTATACGAATATGCATATAAAACCTATAACATAGCTATTTTAAAATGCAAACCACTTTTAATAACCCAAATGTCCACTAACAGAAAAACTCTAACTCAATCCTGGTATGTACATGTGATGAAGCATGAAAATAACATTTTTAAAAGAATATTTAAGGATATGAGAAAATGCTCTTAACACAATAGCAATTCCATTTATGCATTTTAATTCCTTTATTATATTTCCATAAGTGTGGCCCATATAATGTTGATTTATTATCTTTATTACTCTGAATATTAACTTCATCAGCATAAGTTTGAACAAATTGTTCTCTTTTCATTGATTTTTTCTATTATACAGTGATTCACGTCAATCTTTAAAATCAGGCATTTCTTTAACTCAGGAAGCTTATGTCTGTTTTATCTTTGATTATGGCTTTTCTTATATTTGTTCTAATATTATTTTTATAAATATGAACTTACATTGGATTTTTCTCTTATATAAATATCCATTATCTTATTTGGATATTTTCTGCTTATTGGCTATTTTTCTCTGACTTCTGGATTCAATTAACACATTAGAATTGAAATCAAGATTCAGATTTTGTTACAGAGTCACTTCTGTATATTGTTATTTCTGTTAAAAACCACATGCACAATTGCATTTTAGTTTCCTTTTATATTTTTTACTTCATTCAGCTTTCTTATCCCCTTCCACATTTATGGATAACTTTCCATTTCAGTCATTATAATATAATTTTGTTCATGTGTTTAGTAGAGCCCATATTTTATTGAATTTTACTGAAAAAAAAGTGCTTTCCAAAATTTGTCTTGTATTTTATAAATAGAGTTTTCCAATAAATCTGGAATAGACTTTTTCTATTGCTTACTGTAATGAAGCTTTTAACAAGTCTTATTTTCTCCCGATCTTGGACAAAAATAGATAATATGCTGCACACATACAAATAAAATGTTGCATCTTTCTTGCTGACATCTCACTGTCTACATGGTTGAGCAAAATCTTGACAAAATTTTCTTCCTCTTAGATTTTAAATTATAAGTTTAGTTGACTTTCAAACCATAAGTACAATTTTTAATATTAGTAGCTATTGTTTAGCTAGTGTTACCACTATTAGATTGAGAAAAAATGTTCTTCTTTTACAGGTTGCTGTGCCTTCTATGCAGGTAATTTAATCTCAGATTATTATAAGCTGTTTATAATGCTTCTCACTCAACAACATTAACTCTCAGAGTATCCTGATCCTATATCCTTTCTTACAAACCCATTCTTATTACATACTTTACATCATGGAATATACTGTACTATAACTAGTACATTTCGACTCCAAATATATGTGTTAGTAACATAAAATTAAGAGTGCAATGGCAATGGCCACTTTATATACCATGCGTTGTGAATTGTAGGGATGGATTCTCAATCTCTGTCCTTCTACAGATGCACATTTGCTTACCCCCTAAAACTATGGTATGCATGCCCCCCTTTTTTCCCACAATAATTTATTTATTGAGTGCCTCCTCTTGCCTCCCTTGCTGTCTCTAGGTCACTTTTTTCCACTTGTAGATTTTGTGCGCAAGCCCCAGAAAGATGCTGGGGGCAGGGTCGCTGCATACTCTTCAGTGAGTCCTATAATGTGACTGTAAGTGTCTTCCTCATATTGCAAGAAAATGGCTGGCAGATCCAGCTTTTCATATAGTGCCTGCACCCGGGCCATCTTCTTGGCTTCCTTCTGCCTGAATTTTCCTTCAGGATCTGATATTGTTCCGGAGTGGCCTGTTGCAGACACTGAACCACCAGTCAGCTGCATTTTTGGTCCTGGATGTCACTGTCAACTTCACCTGTCACACTGGGGTCCCCAAAGAGGTCAAGCTAATCATCCTGAACCTGAAAGAACTCTCCCATCCCCAGCAGGATTTTCTTGGCATTGGTGTGCTCCTTCTTGCCATCAATTCCTGCCATGTACATGGCTGCAGCTACAGGAAGGTAGAAGGAGTAGAAAGCTGTCTTGTACTTGACAATATATTTGTGCCTCTTTTCAGTGAATCTGCCAAGATCCACATTGCCCTGGGGGGCTGGGATGAGGTCCAGGGTCTGCCTAATCCCAGTCTGATAGGAACTCTGCAGGAAGAGCTCTGTCAGGTTCAGGTAATAAGGCTGCTCCTGGCAATAGATCTTCAGCAGGTGGTAGATACATGCTTCCAGAAGGATAGTATCATTGATGGCATCTAAATCCATGCCCGGCTTCTGATACCAGCAGATCTGTCCCCGGCAGGTGAAGGATGAATCCATGATGTCATCTGCCACCAGGAAGAAAGCTTGCAGCAGTTCCACACACCAGCCCACAGTCAGGGCCTGTTGGAGACTATCAGCATCCTGTTTCCTTGGCTCCATCAGTTCCCCCAAATGGTACTAGCACCGTTGAACCTGGGGGATACTTGCCTCCAATGGCATTGTACTCCAGGACCTCCTTGAGCTGGGCAATAACATCTTCTGTCTCTGGGTGCCCCATCTTTCCTCAGTCAGCACCCTAACAATCTGGGAGAAGTGTTGAACAAAATCCTGCTTTTCTTGGGCATAAACATCTGATTTCTGGTGTCCATTCATTCTGAGGGAGGAGCAAAGGGCTCTGTTCCTGGATGTGGGTCTGCAAGACCCTTTAATAGATTTCCAGGATGTTTCATAGTACAGAGTCCTGTACAATGAAGTTGTTAATGGGACATGAGAAGACCTGCGATGTGGGAGGGTTGGTGGTGGGAGATGATGGTCAGCATTTATAAAGAATCGCTATGGACCCTATGCATTGTCATGGTGGTTGAAGAATACAAGAACATAACTTTTTATGGGAACGCTTTTCCAATACTGAATCATGTGACTATAACTTTCCTAAATTTATACCTTGCAGTTAAACATTTCTGTATTTACATAACTATTTTCTTAAATAGATTATAGAGACTTAACCAGGCAGCCTAATTTTTCAAATATTCAAAATGGAAGTCAGAATATTTCTTTAAATAATTATCATTCCTAAATGTATTTTTACAATATTAGAAATTTTGATCAATTAAAATGTAGTATGTATTAAAGCAGTGAAGGAAAAGTGCCCCTTGTAGTCACCTCTAAAGCTTTCTACATATAATTAACTGTGTAACTCGGTGTTCAAAAGCAAAGTATATTAGCCAGAATATTGAGCATTTTATGATTGAAATTCTGAACAATGCCTAGATAGAGCAGAAAATAGTGACTATAAACTCAGTCCTTGTTCTGAATGCCCTTGTTTTAAAGATTTAAGTCCCTAAAATGATACAAATTTCATTTTGGATATTTAATTTCTTTTTTCTTAAGTAATAAAATATACATAAGTAATGTGGCAGAGGTGATGATGGATGACTTAAAATAGATAATTCTCTGGAGAATAAGGACGGTTTATAATATTAATGTTATGAGCAGTGAAGACTGAGAAAAGGTGAGAAACAGAGTCTTGTGACTTCCTATGATATTTATTGATATAAATGCTATAGCTGTTCTTGGAGTTTGAAAATGATTTTGATGATTCGTTGCCAATCATAGATTAAGAACTATATTTCATACTGATGGTTACTCAGTTGGGCTATATACACAGCTTTTAAATTTAGATTCCTTTGGTACAGCCAGTAACAGAATATGTAGGCTTAAAGTATAGATATATCTAGTTTTATCCCAAATGACAAGGTGCTTTTCTCCCTTTAGTGGCTGTAACCTCAGTGCCTAGAACAATCCACAACAATTATGAAAAGTAGTTGTTGAATAAATCAGCAAAATTTAGGAACAATGTTTTTATGTATCGCATCTTTCATTTGTTAGAATGCCCAAACATGCAGTAACCACCTCAACTGCTATATACGATTGTTGCACATCATGCTATTTTCTTTGTGAATCCTATTTTTAAATGGTACTTCTTGAAGTTCTTTATTGACTTACTACTTCTCTTTTTCTAAAGTTAGATATCCTCCCATATTTTTCTACTTTATAGGGACAGAACATTAATTACTCACCAACTAATTGATAATTCAATCACTTTGAAAATTTCATTTCATAAGCATTAGCAAGAATCATGGCTGCAGATTATAGTTGTAAAATCTGTGGACAAGAGTTATGCTAAAGGGTGTTGTATATTTAAGAAATAACATGAAGGTGGTCTTTGCCCAGGGCAGATAACAGCACCCAAGCACCTGCCATTCACCAGCCACCACTGCTGGAATAGTTCCTCAGCGTAGATTTATGCACAAACAACCATAGCAGATAAAGGAAGATTGAATAAGATATAAGTTAGAAAGTTTTGCTTTCAAAGCCCACTCTAGATTCCTAATGAACTAGGCTGCAGCATGTGAATACTATTAGGTCGGTGCAAAAGTAATTGCAGTTTTTACCATAATATTGTAGATGTAGCCCCGAACTGATATAGACTAGCTTGCTTTTCTCCCATTCTCCCTTCATAAGTGTTTTAAGTCTTGCTAAGACTGAAGAAAGTCCAGTCTATTGAAAGGCAACAGGTGTGGGGTGGGAGGGGCGGGCAAGAAGGCTGATTAGAAGCCACAGTGATCAGAAGCCCCATTCGAAAAGAACTATAATAGCACGTGAATCCTGCACCAGCAACTGAAGTATCCAGGTTCTCTCATCAGAACTGACAAGGTGGCTGCCATGACCCAAGGATAGGACAGAAGAACAGTGTGGTCCAAGAGCTCACCTGAGAGCCACATGGGACAGAAGACCCTGCCACCCCCCAGCCAAGGGAGGCAATGAGCGAGCCCTACCCAATTGGGGAAACCATGCCTTTTCCACAGAACTGTACAACCCATGGATCACAAGATACACTCATGAACCCACACCACAGGGGCCTAGGCTCCCAAGCCCAGAGTCATGCGGATTCTCAATAGCCTCTCAGGTAGAATCTGCCTAAGTGGGCTGAGTTCCCTAGGGGAGAGGCAACCAGCACCATAGCTGCCGCTGCTTGCTCTCTAAGCCAATTGAGCTCCTTGTGGGGAAGGGCAAGAGCCAACACTGGGACTGATTGCTGCCTAACACACTAAGCTCCCTGGGTGAGGGAATGGCAGCTGCCATCTCTATAGCTCCAGGCCATGCTTTTCCCCTGCTGGAGTTAGGGAGACTGGACGGTTTGGTCCCAAGAGGTGTCCTCCACAGCCCAACATACCAGCTGTGGCAGACTCTGACCAGAGTGCCTCTTCAGGCCTGACCCTGATCCATCCCTCCTCACTGGGCGGGGCCTCCCTGCAGGAACTCCAACAACTCCAGCCAGGGCCTCAGGGACAAAACTCTGATCTCCATTGGCCTGAGCCCCTACGGGAAGGTGGGGCCGCAGTCTCTGCGGACCAGCAGACTTACTCTTTCCTCCTGCTAATTCTGAGGAATCCAGGAAGCCCAGATAAGTGGGTTTCCCCCCAGCGAAGCACACCCCTTCCACTAAGGGACAGTCAAAGTGCTTCATTAAGCGGGTCCTGTTCCCTGTGACACCCAATTCCAACAAGGGTTGTGTCCTTCGAAGACAGAGATCCCAGAGGAAGGAGAAGGCACCCATCTTTGTTGTTCTCCAGCCTCCTTGCTCCTCCCAGGCAAAAGAGCAAGCCAGATGAAGAGAGCCTGAAGTAAACCCCCAGCAATTCGCAGCAGCCCTACAGAAGAGGGACCTGACCATTGAAAGAAAAACAAATAAACAGAAAGCAACAATGACAACGTTAACAACAACAAATAAAGTCCCTACAAAAACCCCATTCGAGGGTCAGCAGCCTCAAAGATCAAAACTAAGCAAACTCATGAAGAAGAGAAAGAATCAATGAAAAATGCTGAAAACCCAAAAGCCTCTTTTCCTCCAAATGATTGCAATGCCTCTCCAGCAAGGGCACAGAACTGAATGGAGAATGAGATGGAAAAATTGAGTGAAGTAGGCATCAGAAGATGTGTAGTAACAAACTCTGCTGAGCTAAAGGAGCATGTTCTAACACAATGCAAAGAAGCTAAGAACCTTGACGAGAGGTTAGAGGAGCTGCTAACTACAATAGCCAGTTTAGAGAGGAACATAAATGACTTGATGGAGCTGAAAAACACAGCAAGAGAACTTCGTGAAGCATACATAAGTATCAATAGCCACACTGACTAAGCAGAAGGAAGGATATCAGAGTTTGAAGACCACCTTGCTGAAATAAGGCATGCAGACAAGTTTAGAGAAAAAAGAATGAAAAGGAATAAACAACGCCTCCAAGAAATATGAGACTATGTAAAGAGACTGAACCTACGATAGATTGGAGTACCTGAAGGAGAGGGGCAGAGTGGAAACAAGCTGGAAATCACACTTCAGGTTATTGTCCAGGAGAACTTCCCCAACCTAGCAAGACGGGCCAACATTCAAATTCAAGAAATACAGAGAACATCACTAAGATACTCCATGAGAAGTTATTTAGGAGATCCATCTTATATGCAAAGACATACAGGCTGAAAACAAAGGGATGGAGGAAATTTTACCAAGTAAATGAAAAGCAAAAAAATAAAAATAAAAAAAATAAGGGTTGCAATCCTAGTCTCTGACAAAACAGACTTTAAACCAACAAAGATCAAAAAAGACAAAGAAGAGCATTATTTAATGGTAAAGGGATCAATTCAACAAGAAGAGGAAACTATCCTAAATATATATGTACCCAATACAGGAGCACCTAGATTCACAGAACAAGTTCTTAGAGACCTACAAAGAGACTTAGACTCCCACACTATAATAGTGGGAGACTTTAACACCCTACTGTCAATATTAGACAGATCAATGAGACAGTACACTAACAAGGATATTCAGGACTTGAACTCAGTTCTGGATCTAGTGGACTTAATAGACACCTACAGAACTATCTACCCCAAATCAACAGAAATTAATTCTTCTCAGTACAACATGGCACTTATTCTAAAATTGACCACATAATTGGAAGTAAAACACTCCTCAGCAAATGCAAAAGAACTGAAATCATAACAAACAGTCTCTCATAACGAGAGGTGATAACGTGCTAGCAGTTCTTGCTCACACTCGGCACCTCCTTGGCCTCAGCATCTGCTCTGGCCATGCTCCAGGAGCCCTTCAGCTTGCTGCTGCGCTGTGGGGGCCCCTCTCTGGGGCTGGCCGAGGCTGGAGCTGGCTCCCTCTGCTCAGGGGGAGGTGTAGAGGGAGAGGCACAGGCAGTAGCTGGGGCTGCACGGTGCTCACAGCCCGGTGTGGGTTCCAGGTGGGCTCCAGCTCAGTGGGCCCCACACTTGGCGGGGCTGGCCGGCACCTGATGGGCTTGACCAGGGGACTCAAAGTCCCGGGGCAAGTGCAATTGAGAAGTGAAGCTGACTGGGCTTCTGGGTGAGGTGGGAACCTGGAGAACTTTTCTGTCTAGCTAAAGGTTTGTAAATGCACCAGTCAGCACTCTGTGTCTAGCTCAAGGTTTGTAAATGCACCAATCAGTGCTTTGTGTCTAGCTCAAGATTTGTAAATGCACCAATCAGTGCTCTGTGTCTAACTAATCTAGTGGGGACTTGGAGAACTTTTGTGTCTAGCTAAAGGATTGTAAATACACCAATCAGCTCTCTGCGTCTAGCTAAAGCTTTGTAAATGCACCAATCAGCGCTCTGTCAAAACTGACCAATCAGCTCTCTGTAAAACAGACCAATCAGTGTCTGTAAAATGGACCAATCAGCTCTCTGTAAAATGGGCCAATCAGTAGGATGTGGGTGGGGCCAAATAAAAAGCAGGCCACCTGAGCCGCAGCAGCTAACCCACTAGGGTCCTGTTCCATGCTGTGGAAGTTTTGTTCTTTTGCTCTTTGCAATCAATTTTGCTGCTGCTCACTCTTTGGGTCCGTGCCACCTTTAAGAGCTATGATACTCACTGTGAAGGTCTGCAGCTTCACTCCTGAAGCCAGCAAGACCATGAACCCACCAGAAGGAAGAAACTCTGGGCACATCTGAACATCTGAAGGAAAAAACTCTGGATGCACCATCTTAAAGAACTATAACACTCACCACGAGGGTCCACGGCTTCATTCTTGAAGTCAGAGAGACCAAGAACCCACCAATTCCGTACACAATAACACAATGCAGTCAAATTAGAACTCAGGATTTAAAAACTCACTAAAAACCACACAAGTACATGGCAATTGAACAACCTGCTCCTGAGTGACTCCTGAGTAAATAATGAAATTAAGGACAGAAATCAAGAAGTTCACTGAAACCAGTGAAAACAAAGAGACAAAATACCAGAATCTCTGGGTCACAGATAAAGCAATGTTAAGAGGCAAATTTATGGCACTAAATGCCAACATCAGAAAGCTAGAAAGTTCTCAAACCAACACCCTAACATCACAAAAGAGCTAGAGAAGCAAGAGCAAATAAATCCAAAAGCTGGCAGAAGACAAGAAATAAGATCAGAGTAGAAACAAAGGATATAGAGACATAAAAACTCTTTTAAAAAAGTGAATCCAGGAGGTGTTTTTTTGAAAAGATTAACAAAATACATAGACTGCTAGCTAGAGCAGCAAAGAAGAAAAGAGAGAAGAATCAAATAGACACAATAAAGAATGATAAAGGGATATTACCACTGACCCCACAGAAATACAAACTACCCGTAGAGAATACTATAAACACCTCTATGCAAATGAACTGGAAAATCTGGAAGAAATGGATTCATTCCTGGACATATATACCCTCCCAAGACTGAACCAGGAAGAAGTCGAATCCCAGAATAGACCAATAACAAGTTGTGAAAATGAGGCTGTAATTAATAGTCTATTAACAACAACAACAAAAAAAAAGCCCAGGATTAGAAGGATTAACAGCTGAATTCTACAAGAGATACAAAGAGGAGCTGGTACCATTACTTCTAAAACTATTCCAAATAATTGAAAAAAAGGGACTCCTCCCTAACGCATTTTATGAGGCCAGCATCACCCAGATACCAAAACCTGGCAGAGACACAACAAAAACAGAAAACTTCAGGCTAATATCCCTGATAGAAATCGAAGCAAAAATCCTCACTAGGTTCAGATGTTGCAGCTGGCAAACTGAATCCAGCAGCACTTAAAAAAACTTACCCATCATGATCAAGTCAGTTTCATCCCTGGGATGCAAGGCTGGTCCAACATATGCAAATCAATAAACATAATCCATCACATAATCAGAACCAAAGACAAAAGTCACATGATTATCTCAATAGATGAAGAAAAGACCTTTAATAAAATTCAACATCCCTTCATGTTAAAAATTCTCAACAAAACTAGGTATTTAGAGAACATATTTCAAAATAATAAGAGCTATTTATGACAAACACAAAGCCAATATCATATTGATTGGCAAAAGCTGGAAGCATTCCCTTTGAAAACCGGTACAAGACAAGGATGCCCTTTCTCACCACTCCTATTCAACATAATATTGGAAGTTCTGGCCAGGGCAATCAGGCAAGAGGGAGAAATAAAGATTATTCAAATAGGAAGAGAGGAAGTCAAATTGTCTCTGCAGATAACATAATTCTATATTTAGAACACCCCATCATCTCAGCCAAAAAGCTCCTTAAGCTGATAAACAACTTCAGCAAAGTCTCAGGGTATAAAATCAATGTGCAAAAATCACAAGCATTCCTATACACCAACGATAAACAAGCAGAGAGTCAAAGTATGAATGAACTCCCATTCACAAGTGCTATGAAGAGAATAAAATACCTAGGAATACAACTTACAAGAGATGTGAAGGACCTCTTCAAGAATTACAAACCACTGCTCAGGGAAATAATAGAGGACACAAACAAATGGAAAATCATTCCATGCTCATGGATAGGAATAATCGATATTGTGAAAAGAAACTATCATCAGTGTGAAGAGGCAACCTACAGAATGGGAGAAATTTTTTGCAATCTACCCATCTGACAAAGGTCTAATGTTCAGAATCTAGTAGAAACTTAAACAAATTTACAAGAAAAAAAAAAAATCAACAAGTGGGCAAAGGATATGAACAGACACTTCTCAAAAGAAGACATTTATGCAGCTAACAAACATATGATAAAAAGCTGAACATCACTGATAATTAGAGAAATACAAATCCAAACCACAATGAGATACCATCTCATGCCAGTCAGAATGGTGATTATTAAAAAGTCAAGAAACAATAGATTTTCACGGGGCTGTGGAGAAATAGGAACACTTTTACACTGTTGGTGGGAATGTAAATTTGTTCAATCATTGTAGAGGAGAGTGTGGCAATTCTTCAAGGACCTAAAACCAACTGACCATATGATCCCACAATCCCATTACTGGTTACATGCCAAAAGGAATAGAAATCATTCTACTATAAAGACACATGCACACGTATGTTTGTTGCAACAATATTTACAATAGCAAGGATATGGAACCAACCCAAATGCCCATCAGTGATAGACTGGATAAAGAAAATGTGGTACACATACACCATGGAATACTATGCAGCCATAAAAAGGAATGAGATCATGTCTTTTGCAGGGACATGGATGGAGCTGAAAGCCATCATTCTCAGTAAACTAACACAGGAACAGAAAACAAAACACAGCATGTTCTCATAAGTTGGAGCTGAAAAATGAGAACACATAGAGAGGAACAACACACACCTGGGGCCTGGGGGGTGCGTGGGGAGAGGGAGAGTGTCATGAAGAGTAACTAATGGATGCTGGGCTTAATACCTTGGTGATGGGATGATCTGTGCAGCAAACCACACGGGCACACGTTTACCTGTGTAACAGACCTGCACATCCTGCACATGCACCCCTGAACTTCAAATAAAAGTTGATGAAATAAATAAACAAATAAATAAATATAATAAAATATGGTAATGACAAAGGGAAAAGAGTTGCTTTTGCTCTCTTTAAATAAAAAAGAAATGCACTTAAAAAATAAAAATAAAAAATAAACTATTTCCTCTGGCTCATAGTCTAAAGAATGTTACGCTGCCTATCTCAAGAATTCCAGTGTTGAGGGGATGAGAGACAAACCTTATGATTTTCTCATCCTGTCTCTAATGTGAGGAATATTCAGCACCTCTCTTTCTTCCTCCCTACTCCAAGCCAAGCTGTTCTCTCCTAAACATCACTGTTCTAGCTTCCTAACCTCACTCTGTTTCTCTCTTCAGTCAATACAACAGTTCAAGTCATCTCTTCAAAATATATATATCAGCATATCATACTATTTTCTATTTCAGTGCTTTTTGATAGTTTCTCATAATAATACAAATAAAATCTAGTGTCCTCAGTATTCTTTTATAGTGTGGTTCCCTGGAAACCTTCCTAAATATGTTTCCTATTTCTCTATGGTCCCTTCTGCTGAAACCATACTAGCATTCTTCTCAAACAGCCCAGTCATGCTCTGTCACAGGGCCTTTGCATCCACCATTGCCTCAGTCTAGAATGCTCACCCCACAAATGTTTGCCTCACTCACCCTTTCACTTTATTTAGTTCTCTGCTCAAATGTCACCTCCTCAAGGAAGTCTACTCCAACTACCTTAACTGTAGTAACCCCCCCTTACATTTCAGATATTTTAGTTTTATCTTATATTTTAGATATTTTATCTAATAATACCTAATTAGGTAATATTACCTAATAATATCTTATAATTATTATATAAAAGAATGTTATTTATTCATTGGTTTATTTAGCTATTGTTTAATTATCCCATGAAAATTTAAATCCTATGAGGACATGAAGTTTAATTTTTGGAGTTTTTATATATATATATTTGTTCACTGTAGTATTTTCAGCATGTAACCTTGCAGATATTTCAGCCTCAAAAATTGTTTGTGGAATAAATGTCCTAGCCACTTAGACAACAATACCAAGAGAAAATTCCTCAAACAACAGCTCCCATTTTTCCCCACATTAGAGGAATTTGCTGTTTAGGTCTCATGTCTTGTATAGTTGTTATGGTTAATGAGAAAATGGTAGTACTAAAGACCCATCAATGTCAAAGTGGGTGGATTTCTCAGGACTCAGTACTAATTTTAAGGAAAAAAAATCAAATAAGTTGTAGAGAGAAAGAAGAAGATAAGTGCTGACAAAGATTTTGATTGTTTTGAGAAAGTAAGATCAGAGATTGAAGGAATCAACTGGGCCATGTTAGCCACTTGCAGTCAGATTGGTAATTACAGGTTTAATAGTTACAATTTGCTTTGTCAGGCTGCACACAGTGGCTCATGCCTGTAATCCTAACATTTTGGGAGGCTGAGGTGGGTGGATCACTTGAGCCCAGGAGTTTGAGGTATTAGTCAGGTATGGTGGTGCACACCTGTAGTTTCAGCTACTTGGGAGGCTGAGGAACAAGAATCGCTTGAACCTGGGAGAAGGGGGTTGCAGTTAGCTGAGACTGTGCCACTGAACTTCAGCCTGGGCAGCAGAGTAAGATTCTGTCTCAAAAACAAAAACAAAACAAAACAACCCTGCAACATTCTGCTTTGTCTTGTGGCCTCCCCACAAGGTCATGATAGACCCCAGCTACCCATTCAAATTTGGATCAGATGTCGAGGCTGATAACACCTCACACACAACACGAGGGTATAAAGCTTTATTAGGCACCTACCAAGGCTTTCTGGAGAGGGCGAGGTTGTTCCCAAAGAATTGCTAAAATGACTTCAGAGAGCCAGGGGTGCTTGGCTTTGGATTTTTTTGGTGGTTAGAAACTGGGACTGGGCTGATAGTACCCAATGTGGGTAGTAACCACATTGGTTTAACCAATGTGGTTTAAAACACTCACCATTGACAAAGAAGAGAGCATCTAGGCTTCTTATTAAGTTTGTGAGGCACAATGAGATGAGAGAGTGGTAAGTCTTGAGGGCTGCCAGCAGCCAAACATCAAAACATGATGTCAGGTTCTTTATTAAACTTTGGTTTATGAAAGAGCTTCATCTTTGCCACCTTCATCTGAACTTTAGTTTTTTATATTGTGAGATTTTTTTATCCTCTTTTTCTTTTGTTTTTCAAATGAACTTTTCTAATACAATTTAATAACCACTTCTTAATTATTTAAAATAATGAACTAAAGTCACAAATATGAGTATCTTCCTGGATTTTTTTATTTTGGACTTTTCATTATTATGCTTTCCAGAATCACAGTATTTTAAATATTATAATACTTTAAATAGCATATTATACTGTTTTGTATATTTCATGGATAGTGTATTTTTTTCTTTTTTAAATGTTTTGACTATTCTTGTGTTTTTTATTTTTTTATTTTATTTTTAATTTTTTAATTTTTATTTTTTTTTGAGATGGATGGGTCACACAGGCTGGAGTACAGTGGTGCAATCTCAGCTCACTGCAACCTCCGCCTCCCAGGTTCACACCATTCTCCTGCCTCAGCCTCCTGAGTAGCTAGGACTACAGGTGCCCACCACCATGCCCGGCCAATTTCTTGTATTTTTATTAGAGACCAGGTTTGACTGTGTTAGCTAGGATGGTCTCAATCTCCTGACCTCTTGATCTGCCCACCTCGGCCTTCCAAAGTGCTGGGATCACAGGCGTGAGCCACCATGCCCAGCCCTTGTGCTTTTTAAACTTTGATTTATGAAACTTTAGAATCAGCTCCTGCATTCTTCAGATTTAAAAGGCTATTAGATTTTTTATTGAGATTTCACTGGGTAACATGTAATTTAAGAATATTTGATATCTTTTTGCTATTTGATGTTTACCTTCTGATATGGTTTGACTGTGTCTTTATCCAAATCTCATCTTGAATTCCCACGTGTTGTTGGAGGGCCCTGGTGGGAGATAATGGAATCATGGGGGCCAGTCTTTCCTGGGCTGTTCTCATGATAGTAAGTCTGTCTCACGAGATCTGATGGTTATTTTAAGGGGGAGTCTTCCTGCACAAGCTCTCTTTTTCTTCCTACTGCCGTCCATGTAAGACATGCCTTGCTGCTTCTTAACTTCCAACATGATTGTGAAGCCTCTCCACCCATGTGGAACTGTAAGTCCAATAAACCTCTTTCTCTTGTAAATTGCCCAGTCTTGAGTATGTCTTTATCAGCAGTGTGAAAATGGACAAATATACCTTCAAAACACAGTATGCCACTCTCCACTTATTCAGGTCTTTTTTGCATCTTTAAATGGGAAAACATTGTCTTGGTAGAGGGCTTGTTCAATTCTTACTAACAGTTATTTCCTTATATGTTCTAATTGGTTATTGACAGTATATCAAGAAACCAACACTTGATTAAAGTTGTTTTTCTATTTGGTCTAATTATCAAACCCCTATTAGTTTGTAAGTTATGTGACTTGATTATTTTGGAATTTTAAGGTAGGCAATATACATATACTGTATGTTTTGAGTCTTATCTTCTAAAAATAGATCTCACTTTTTTCTCACATAGCACTGGCTAGAGACTCAGGTACAAAGTTGAATAGTCAGGTGGTATAGTCTGAATGCTTCCCCAAATTCAGATATTGAAACTTAATTCCACTGTAGTGGTATTAAGACATGAGGCCTCTGGGAAGTGATTAATTCATGAAAACTCTACCCTCATAAATGGATTAGTGCTTATAAAAGAGCAGGAGGAAACTAGCTTTGGCCATTTTTTCCTTCTATTCCTTCTGCCATGTCAGACCCGTGTTCATCCCTCCAGAGGATGCCACAAGGCATCATCTTGGAAGCAGGGACACCGGGGCCTTCACAGACACTGAACAGGCCAGTGCCTTGATCTCACACTTCTCAGCTTCCGAACTGAAAGAAATGCATTTATATTGTTGACAAATTACCCAGTCTGTGGTATTTTGTCATAGCAGCACAAACAGACTAAGACATCAGGTGAGAGTGGGCAGGTTTGTTTACTACTGACACTAGCAGAGATGTTCCTCATATGAAAATAGTAGATATGGCATCATTTTTGTTTTCTAACAGACAATCTCAAATTGTTAAAGGAATGTTCTTTTATTCCTAGATTATTAAGAATTTTACGCAAAATAAAGGTTTAATTTTACCAACTGTTTTTATTGTGTTTTTGCATCTTTTGAAGTGATGTAACAGCATATTTTTCTTTACTCTGTTAATATAGATAATTAATTTTAATTCTATATTCTCAAGTAATCCATACCTGGTCAAGTTCAATTACTTATTTAATACTCTTTAGGCATTTTGCGTATGTTTAACAAGTCAGTTTATTGTTTAGAGATGGAGAGCATTTGTGTCAGGTTTCCATCTAGATGCAGAAAATATACCAGTTATTTGATTACAGGAAATTTAACATACAGAATAATTAACTAATAGAACATAGGTTACTAGTAATGAACTTTGGGGTAAAAGAGGACTGTGAACGGTCCAGAAATAGCAAGTGCAACAAAGCAGCTACTATTTTTCGGCCAGGGAAGAGAGTCCGATAAAAGAACTAAACAATAGGAGAGCTGCCTCCCCTCAAGGAGACACCCTCCAGTGGTAAGACTCAGATGTCTTCACCAAGAAAATGGCTACCACAGTAAAATGCCACCTGCCAAAGATGAAAAAACTCACCAACAGTAATAGACCAGAGCTAATTTCTGTAAGTGGACCAACATTGCTGGACAACGTGGCTGGTTAGAGATAATTGGAAGACTCACTGGTGAGGAAAGCATGGCCCAAGGGCACCTCTAGTACTCAGCAGCACAGGCAACTGGGCTGTCAAATTGTATAATGATATCAAAATGGAGACAGTCAGAAAGCAAATGTTTTCTGATGCATTTGCCTTGCATCAGCCGAGAAAGGAGAAAAGTTTAGTATCCAGACCCAGTATCACAAAACAGGGCAAAGAAGGGTGGATATGGGGCTGCAAAAAAACAATCTGATAACTGGCTAAGACTGCTGTGTTTGTTTTTTGTTTTATGTTTTTTTTCTTGTTTTGTTTTGTCTTGGTTTATTTTTGAGATGGAATCTTGCTCTGTCACCCAGACTGGACAGCAGTGGCGCGATCTCAGCTCACTGCAAACTCCGCCTCCCAGGTTCATGCTATTCTCCTACCTCAGCCTCCCAAGTTCCTGGGACTACAGGCACCCACTACCACCCTAGGCCATTTTTTTTGTATTTTTAGTAGGGATGGCGTTTTACTGTGTTAGCCAGGATGGTCTCCATCTCCTGACTTTGTGATCCGCCCACCTCAGCCTCCCAAAGTGCTGGGATTACAGGCATGAGCCACCTTGCCCGGCCTTGTTTTTTTCGTTGTTTTTGTTTTTTTTTTAAACTATTGCTATATTTGTTTGCTTAGGTAGCAAGTAAATGCTTGCTATATAACAGGAGTGAGAACGATTTTTAACTGCTTTTATGATTTAAATTATTATGCATAGCACGTATGTATTAAAGATTAGAATCAACAACACAAAACTGTTGTGGTGACTCTGGACTCTAACTGGATTTAGTTACTGGATCTACTACTAAATGCTTGAGAGAACTTAAATAAGCATTTATTCTCTGTGTCTCATTTTACTCTTCTTTAAAAGTGAGAATAACATGAGTAAACTCATTGCTGTGGATAGCTTTCCTCATGAAGCAGACTCTGGGATGAAGAATAACATGCCAGAAGTATTAGGACTACTAATGGGATCAAAGCAGGTGAAGGGAAAGAAGGGAGGGGGGTTGGCAGAGGGTGAAGTTTTACTTCGATGCCAGAAGAGGGTGTGACTTGGGCTAGGTTGCTCTGCCTACCTGTAAATGGTTCAGTGTATATACCTTACGAATAAAATTATGCAATTACTTACAGGTGGAAGAAGCTGAATATATCCATTGAACCTAAGGGGCTTAAGACAAATGAATAGATGCTGAATAAATACACATACACACACACACATGCATACACACACACGCACACACATGTGCACACACACATGCACACACAACTACACATGTATGGGAAACAGGAGTGGGAAAGTAGAGTATAAACTTTTCAGTTTTTAGTCAAGAGGTCAAATTTTTTGTGAATCATAATAATATTAAAACATAAAATTGCATGTGTTAATATTGCTGTGTATGTTTTTGAATGGTGTTTTACATCTGTGTCTCACAAAACTCTATATGATAGTTATCTCAATCTTCAGATAAGGAAATTAAGAAATAGAGAGGAAGAGTGATTTTTTTAAGATTACAAGGCTAGAGAGAAGAAGATTCAGGACAGGAAACCAGGTATTCAGTTTTTCATGAGCCTTTATCCACTGATGCTTCTGTTTGCCAAAAGTGTCAGACACATATGTATGAATTTAAAAATGCATTTTATTTCAGAGTTTAATATAAGTAATTTTGAAATACATGTAATAGTTATATGTGATTCTTATTTATTCCACAATTATAAGAAATGGGAATACATAACGAACTGATTCATATATTTTTAAGCTGATGTGCAAAATGTAAGTATTAGAATGAATCTCTCACAAGAAGTTTCTTTCTTTTTTCTGAGACAGGGTCTCACTCTGTCACTCAGGCTGGAATGCAGTGGTGTGATCATAGCTCACTCAGCCTCAAACTCCTGGGCTCAAGCAATTCTCCCACCTTAGCCTCACAAGTAACTGGGACCACAGGTATGTGCCACCATGCCTGGCTGATTAAAAAAAAAAAAAAAATTAGAGATGGGGTCTTGCTATGTTGCCCAGGTTGATACCAAATTTCCGGCCTCAAGCAGCCTCCCAAAGTGCTGGGCTTGCAGGCATGCACAAACACACCCACCCTGGAGGCTTCTTAAACAAAGATTATTCATCTTCTTCAGTAGTCCGGAATGACAGTTGCATTCCAATTTTAGGTAATCTGTGTCAAGTTAATTTAGGTTATTTAAAATTTCTCTGATTGAGAAGTAATTTGTACTAGAAGCTTTTAAAGAAGATTGCAAAGAACACTATTCCTCAAAATAGAGGAACAGTTTATATTATTTGTTCATTTTCTTTCTTACTGGCATGAATATTTGAAATCAGTTTGTAACAAGCAACAAGCAATATGTGTGAGTTTTCTTTATTTGCTGCTTCCTATCTAGACACTTCATGGCCCCATGCAAAGAAAACATACATTCAGTTAAACCACATATAGCATGCATCAATAAATCCATGCTGAAATTATCTTAGAGATGAGACCATATGATATCTTCGCAGAAAATATAAAATAAATTATTGTTTCAATCTCGGGTTTGAAATACAAGGACTGACTGCCAGACTTTTTTGGAATTTTATTTTTTTTATTTTTTAAATTTATTATTATTATACTTTAACTTCTAGGGTACATGTGCACAACGTGCAGGTTTGTTACATATGTATATATGTGCCATGTTTGTGTGCTGCACCCATTAACTCGTCATTTACATTAGGTATATCTCCTAATGCTATCCCTCCCCTCCCCCCACTCCACAACAGGCCCCGGTGTGTGATGTTTCCCGTCCTGTGTCCAAGTATTCTCATTGTTCAATTCACACCTATGAGTGAGAACATGTGGTGTTTTGTTTCTTGTCCTTGTGATAGTTAGCTGAGAATGATGGTTTCCAGCTGCATCCATGTCCCTACAAAGGACATGAACTCATCCTTTTTTATGGCCGCATAGTATTCCATGGTGTATATGTGCCACATTTTCTTAATCCAGTCTATCATTGATGGACATTTGGGTTGGTTCCAAGTCTTTGCTATTGTGAATAGTGTCGCAATAAACATACGTGTGCATGTGTCTTTATAGCAGCATGATTTATAATCCTTTGGGTATATACCCAGTAATGGGATGGCTGGGTCAAATGGTATTTCTAGTTCTAGATCCTTGAGGAATCGCCACACTCTTTTCCACAATGGTTGAACTGGTTTACAGTCCCACCAACAGTGTAAAAGTGTTCTTATTTCTCCACATCCTCTCTAGCACCTGATGTTTCCTGACTTTTTAATAATCACCATTCTAACTGGTGTGAGATGGTATCTCATTTTGGTATTGATTTGCATTTCTCTGATGGCGAGTGATGATGGGCATTTTTGTATGTGTCTGTTGGCTGCATAAATGTCTTCTTTTGAGAAGTGTCTGTTCATATCCTTCACCTACTTTTTGATGGGGTTGTTTGTTTTTTTCATGTAAATTTGTTTGAGTTCTTTGTAGGTTCTGGATATTAGCACCTTTGCCAGATGAATAGATTGCAAAAATTTTTTTCCCATTCTGTAGGTTGCCTGTTCACTCTGATGGTAGTTTCTTTTGCTGTGCAGAAGCTCTGTAGTGTAATTAGATCCCATTTGTCAATTTTGGCTTTTGTTGCCACTGCTTTTGGTGTTTTAGACATGAAGTCCTTGCCCATGCCTATATCCTGAATGGTATTGCCTAGGTTTTCTTCTAGGTTTTTATGGTTTTAGGTCTAACATTTTTAAGTCTTTAATCCATCTTGAATTAATTTTTGTATAAGGTGTAAGAAAGGGATCCAGTTTCAGCTTTTAACATATGGCTGGCCAGTTTTCTCAGCACCATTTATTAAATAGGGAATCTTTTCCCCATTTCTTGATTTTGTCAGGTTTGTCAAAGATCAGATGGTTGTAGATGTGTGGTATTATTTCTGAGGACTTTGTTCTGTTCCATTGGTCTATATCTCTGTTTTGGTACCAGTATCATGCTGTTTTGGTTACTGTAGCCTTGCAGTATAGTTTGAAGTCAGGTAGCATGATGCCTCCAGCTTTATTCTTTTGGCTTAGCATTGACTTGGCAATGCAGGCTCTTTTTTGGTTCCATATTAATTCCAAAGTAGTTTTTTTCCAATTCTGTGAAGAAAGTCATTGGTGGCTTGATGGGAATGGCATTGAATCTATAAATTACTTTGGGCAATATGGCCATTTTCACCATATTGATTCTTTCTATCCATGAGCAGGGAATGTTCTTCCATTTGTTTGTGTCCTCTTTTATTTCATTGAGTAGTGGTTTGCAGTTCTCCCTGAAGAGGTCCTTCACATCCCTTGTAAGTTGGATTCCTAAGTATTTTATTCTCTTTGAAGCAATTGTGAATGGGAATTCACTTATGATTTGGCTCTCTGTTTGTCTGTTATTGGCTTATAGGAACGCTTGTGATTTTTGCACACTGATTTTGTATCCTGAGACTTTGCTGAAGTTGCTTATCAGCTTAAGGAGATTTTGGACTGAGATGAGGGTTTTTTTTAAATATAAAATCATGTCATCTGCAAACAGGGACAATTTGACTTCTTCTTTTCCTAACTGAATACCCTTTCTTTCTTTCTCCTGCCTGATTGCCCTGGCCAGAACTTCCAACACTATGTTGAATAGGAGTGGTGAGAGAGGGCATCCCTGTCTTGTGCCAGTTTTCAAAGGGAATGCTTCCAGTTTTTGCCCATTCAGTATGATATTAGCTGTGGGTTTGTCATAAATAGCTCTTATTATTTTGAGACATGTCCCATCAATGCCTAATTTATTGGGAGTTTTTGGCATGAAGGGCTGTTGAATTTTGTCAAAGGCCTTTTCTGCGTCTATTGAGATAACCATGTGTTTTTTGTCTTTGGTTCTGTTTATATGCTGGATTACATTTATTGATTTGCATATGTTGAACCAGTCTTGCATCCCAGGGATGAAGCCCACTCGATCATGGTGGATAAGCTTTTTGATGTGCTGCTGGATTCGGTTTGCCAGTATTTTATTGATGATTTTTGTATTGATGTTCATCAGGGATATTGGTCTAAAATTCTCTTTGTGTGTGTGTTTGTGTCTCTGCCAGCCTTTGGTATCAGGATGATGTTGGCCTCATAAAATGAGTTAGGGAGGATTCCCTCTTTTTTTATTGATTGGAATAGTTTCAGAAGGAATGGTACCAGCTCCTCCTTGTACCTCTGGTAGAATTTGACTGTGAATCTGTCTGGTCCTGGACTTTTTTTGGTTGGTAGGCTATTAATTATTACCTCAATTTCAGAGCCTGTTATTGGTCTATTCAGGGATTCAACTTCTTCCTGGTTTAGTCTTCGGAGGGTGTATGTGTCCAGAAATTTATCCATTTCTTCTAGATTTTCTAGTTTATTTGTGTAGAGGTGTTTATAGTATTCTGTGGTGGTAGTTTGTATTTCTGTGGGATTGGTGGTGATATCCCCTTTATCATTTTTTATCTTCTCTCTTTTTCTTCTTTATTAGTCTTGCTAGCAGTCTATCAGTTTTCTTGATCTTTTCAAAAAACCAGCTCCTGGATTCATTGATTCTTTGAAGGGTTTTTATGTCTCTATCTCCTTCATTTCTGCTCTGATCTTAGTTATTTATTGCTTTCTGCTAGCTTTTGTATGTGTTTGCTCTTGTTTCTCTAGTTCTTTTAATTGTGATGTTAGGGTGTCAATTTTAGATCTTACAGACAAGCAAATGCTGAGAGATTTTGTCACCACCATGCCTGCCCTACAAGAGCTCCTGAAGGAAGCACTAAACCTGGAAAGGAATAACCAGTACCAGCCACTGCAAAAACATGCCAAATTGTAAAGACCATTGATGCTACGAAGAAACTGCATCAACTGACAAGGAAAATAACCAGCTAACATCATAATGACAGGATCAAATTCACACATAACAATATTAACCTTAAATATAAATGGGCTAAATGCTCCAATTAAAAGACACGGACTGACAAGTTGGATAAAGAGTCAAGACCCCTCAGTGTGCTGTATTCAGGAGACCCATCTCATGTGCAGAGACACACATAGGCTCAAAATAAAGGGATGGAGGAAGATCTACCAAGCAAATTGAAAACAAAAAAAGGCAGGAATTGCAATCCTAGTCTCTGATAAAACAGACTTTAAACCAACAAAAATCAAAAGAGACAAAGAAGGCCATTACATAATGGTAAAGGGATCAATTCAACAAGAAGAGCTAACTATCCTAAATACATATGCACCCAATACAGGAGCACCCAGATTCATGAAGCAAGTTCTTAGAGACTTTTAAAGAGACTTAGACTCCCACACAATAATAATGGGAGACTTTAACACCCCACTGTCAACATTAGACAGATCAATGAGACAGTAAGTTAACAAGAATATCTAGGAATTGAACTCAACTCTGCACCAAGTGGACCTAATAGACATACAGAACTCTCCACCTCAAATCAACAGAATATACATTCTTCTCAGCACCACATCACACTTATTCCAAAATTGACCACATAGTTGGAAGTAAAGCACTCCTCAGCAAATGTAAAAGAACAGAAATTATAACAAACTGTCTCTCAGACCACAGTGCAATCAAACTAGAACTCAGGATTAAGAAACTGACTCAAAACTGCTCAACTACATGGAAACTGAAGAACCTGCTCTTGAATGACTACTGGGTACATAACAAAATGAAGGCAGAAATAAAGATGTTCTTTGAAACCAAAGAGAACAAAGACATAACCTACCAGAATCTCTGGAACACATTTAAAGCAGTGTGTAGAGGGAAATTTCTAGCACCAGAATGCTTAAAACTTACAAGTATTGTTCCAAAATGTTACTTTGTTTAGCTATATAATATATAGATTAGCCAGCAGTAGGCACATAAGTACAGTATGGGCACTGTATGCACATTACTGAGAAAATGTTTTTCTGTACATTTTCACCCTGCAGTGTTATGGAGTAATTACCATTATTCTTTCTTAACATAAAGGTAGAATCCAGAAAGTTTCTTCCTATTTCTAGCACTGATTTAATTTGCTGATTTAATTTGGAGAGCATAAGGACAATGAATTCATGGTGAAAAATGTTTATGAGTGTGTATGAATGTGTGTGTGTGTGTGTGTGTTGGTAGAAAAATACTGGGGAAAAGTACTGGATTAAAAATTTCTTGACTGTTGCGGAGGGCACTGTATTGCCAGGTCCCTGGATATGGTGTGAAGACTGTTCTCTACAAAACTCTAGGAGGCCTGGTTTTCATCAGATTCACAGCCAGTGTGGCCCTATGCCATATGCCTGTATTAGGTAGCCATGTTTATTGCCCAAAATACCACTGAGCCATAGGCAGTAACCTGGCTTTCTTTTCTGTAAAAATTATGTTAATGAAATTTGACTACCTTATTTAGAAGTTTGTGTTAAATCAAGTTTAGTCTAAAGTTGCTTTGTTACATATTTTAAGTTCAGCCTTAAAGTTTCTCTATACATAGTGAACTATAACCTAAATGGAGGTGTAAACAGACTGTAACCTATTCTTGTGCCAGTCACCAAGTTTTGGCCAATCAAAGGGGAACAACTGTTCAAACTGTGTTCAAATAAGGCAAACATCAAGCTATAAACAATCTGGCTGTTTTTCTAAATCATGTCTTTTTTTTTTTTTTTTTTTTTTTTTAGTTATTTTTGTGAGACAAGACCTCACTCTGTCACTGAGGCTGGAGTGCAGTGGTGCAATCTCAGCTCACTGAAACCTCCACCTCAGCCTCCAGAGTAGGTGAGATTATAGGCAAGCACCACCATGTCTGGTTAATTCTTGTATTTTTAGTAGAGACAAGGGTTTCAACATATTGGCCAGGCTGGTCTTCAACTCCTGACCTCAGGTGATCCACCAGCCTTGGCCCCTCAGAGGGCCAGGATTACAGGTGCAAGCCACCACACCTACCCATGTCCATTTTGTGTAGGCCGCTTTCCTTTTCCTGTCTATAAATCTTCCACCACGTGCCTGCGCTGGAGTCTCTGAGCCTACTCTGACACAGGAGTGTCATGAATTTTTCTTTGCTTAATTAAACTCTGTAAAATTAATTTGCCTAAAGTTTTTCTTTTAACAGTATAAAGATGGAATTAAATTTAAAATAGACCAAAATGTTTTGCAACAAACCTTAAGTGAATGTCAACCTTTCACTGAGATCAACAACACAAAGGTGAGGTAAGACTTTTAGCAGGAAGAAATGAACCAAGAAAACCTGACAATAAAAACAATAAACCACTGTCAAAAACAAAACAAAACAGTAGAGCACCTAAAAAAGCAGGGAGGGGAAGAGAAAAGAAAAAATAAATAGGTAATGTTATGTATGGCAAATATTATATTATAAGCATATATTAGTGCATATACTTTGTGAGTAAAGATTAAAATCTGGCCTATGCTAATGCAGGCCCATCTGAGAATGACTTCACAGCAGGAAGGAAACCTAAGTAAGACAGAAAAGATATACTTAAATATGAAGGTAAATGTACCAAAGAAACACAATTTTATGAGGTCATAGAATATAGGAATCCGTCTTAATCTGAGTGTCTAGAAAGTTCTGGATAGCCATTGAGCTGAGATTTATCTAGTGAGTAGGGATTAACTGGGCAAAGAGGGGTGATGACATTGGAGGTCATTTCAGAGAGAGGGTAATCCACATTCAGAGCTGTGATGGGAAGAAACATGGCCTGTCTGAGGAAGTGGAGAGAGACCCATATGACGGATGCTCAGAGAACCAGTTATTGAAAGAAGCCAGAACAATGGGCAGAACTACATGTGAACAAGTGGTTCTGATGAAATTGTTTGTTCTGTAACTTAAAAGCAATAGGGCAATCATAGAGAGTTTTAAATTGGGTAAGCTTTGACAGTGGTTTGGGGATGGGGTGTTTTTTAAATGGTAAGTTCCTCATTTTGAAAAGGTAACTATGAATACAGTAGAGAGAGCTGCTCTGGCAAGGAAGGTATTTGGGGAAGGCAAAGGTGGCTGCTCCCTTGATTGCAATTTGTACAGGGATTACTAATTCTACATTAGTACTGTTAGAAATCAAGAGATATTAAGATGGTAATAAAGAAAAGATTTGGCATTGGATCGCTATGCAAGAGTCGATAGGAAGACAAGATTTCTGGCTTGTGCATCTAGAAGTTTAGTGATGCCATTCCCTAGGAATGAAACACAGGAAAATGACCAGGTTTGAGATAGGAAAGGATGAGATGGATATTAGGAGAACAGTTTGGGACCTGCTGAAAGTAAGGATTTTTTTAAGATATCCAAATGGAAATGTCTATATGAGTATGAACTCAAAAAAGATTTTGAAAACTACAAAAATTTGCTAGTTATTGGTACGTAGAGGGTAGTGAATCACCGGTTTGAATGCAATTACCTATAGAGAGGAAGAGCAGAAAGGAGAAATTAGTCTGAAACTAAGCCCCATAGAACCCTAGCTTTTAATGGCTAGTTAATGGGTGGGGAAGGGTGAACCAATGATGCCTGAGGGATAGCCAGACAGCTTGAAAACTAGAAGCCAAGTGAAGTGAGAGTTTCAATAGGGAGGGTGTGGTGAATAGTGTCACACAGTGCTCAGGAGCCCTTTATCATGAGGATTGAGACATATTCCTTGGCCTCTCACCCAATTCAAAACGTTTCCTCCGACTGGTGGAGGAAGATTTTATCAGTTAAAATATGGCATGCCACTTGGAACTGGACAATACAGAGTTAAAGAGATATATGGATTATTGGTTTCCTTAGAAAAATCAGAAGGAAAATTATTGTGTCTGGGCCAGGCGCGGTGGATTACGCCTGTAATCCCAGCACTTTGGGAGGCCGAGGCGGGAGGATCACTAGCTCAGAGATGGAGATTATCCTGGCTAACATGGTGAAACCCCGGCTCTACTAAAAAACACAAAAAATTAGCCGGGCGAGGTGGCGGGCACCTATAGTCCCAGCTACTCGGGAGGCTGAGGCGGGAGAATGGCGTAAACCCGAGAGGAGAAGCTTGCAGTGAGCCGCGATCACGCCACTGCATTCCAGCCTGGGCGACAGAGCGAGACTCCATCTCAAACAACAACAACAACAACAACAACAACAACAACAACAACAACAACAAAAATCGTGTCTGACGTTTTACCATTTTCGGGAGTTAACTTAAGAAAACTTAGTAGCTACAGTAGGCACACAAATTCATATGTCTGGCATTACACCAAGCATTTACATTTTCATTAAGATGTAAAATCATTAGGAGAGGTATTAACTTATTATTAATAAAAATGGTTGATTAGTAATCAGAAGCATTTTCATGAAAATGACAGCAGATGAATATTCAATTTCGAGACAGACAAAATATGCCAAAGCAAATCAGTTTGAGTGAATTATTCCCTCATCAATTCCTGTTTTAAGGCAGAGTTAATATTTATTGTCTCAGAAACAGAATAAAATGATAAAATTTAAAGGTGAATTGTAAGAGAACTAAGAAAGTAAGTGGGTAGATTATAGGTTTTTCCTAGTAAAAACCTTCTCTTTTATAAGTTAAATGAAGACTGGAATTGTTCCTGGGATATAGGGACTTAGCATCTCTGCATCAGTATTTGTGGATGATAAAATATCCTGTTATTATAAGAGCAAATAGGAAACAATCTTGTCTATAACATATCAATACCATCTTTATATGATTAATTTATCACATGAAAAATATACCCCATTCATTCTAGTAAATATAGGAATTTTAATAAGAGAGCATATTGTAATAATGTAGAAAATAAAATGATACCCAATTTCAGAAACTTGCTTACATATCTTTGATAGGTATTAAAATCAGAATGTAAAATAACTATGCCAGAAGTATTTTCTTGTTTATGAACTAAAGTTGTTTGGGTAACCAAGTAAAAATGTGTCATTGAATTACATACTATGTTTATACAAGACACAAAGATGAAATAAAATATATCACTACACATGAGGCAAGAAACTTAAAGATGAATGATATTATTACTTTTCCCATAGTCAAGGAGAGAAGCACATAAAATATTAAATTTTTCACAAGTGGGTTCTCCATGAGCTCTCCCCTGTTCCTAACTTGACTTATTATTTTCAGATCTTAGCTCCTTTCCAGTTTGATATTTTCTTCTAATATTCAAACTTTCACTCACCTTTTGGAAAAAACTCTCCCATCCCAACTCTGTATCACATGTTCTCCTCCTGGAATATACTCCTGAAATCTGGAACAGCTGGAGAATAACAGCAGGTTTTAATAGTACCAATAACAATCTCCTGTGACATCTTAAGTCCCACAAAATATTCTAGGGCAGCATTCTATTGCTGTCTCCCCAGCATGATTTCAGACATTTTCACCCTCACACTCTCCCGATTTCTCTGATTGGACTCTTTGAATCTTTCTGTCTACTATGGGTTCACACACACATGTACATGTGCACGTGCACACACACACACATCACTTGCTTAAACTGAATTTGTTGAGTTTTTCCATCTCTCTTCTACAAAGACCATACTTTCTCAATGAAAAACATTAACTTTCAGAAGTAGTCCAATCCAAAGGCATATAAGGTGATAAACTGTTTTCTGACTATCATATACTTCAAAGAATCTAAGCAATAGATAAAGTGATTCACATTTGTATATAAGTAAGTCCAGATTCTCCAATCCTGGCTCTTAAATGAGGCACTTCAGAGTACATATTGCTGAGACATAGGGGCTACTACCCGGGCTACATATGCGATTATTTCTAATAATACTGTATACAAGGCTCTGATTCTTAATCAGAAGCCCACTTCACATTCAGGCTGTGAAGAGAGGGGAGGTTCTGTTGCAGTTATACATGTCTTCACACATAAGTGAACATGAGCCTTCACATTCTCCAACATTTTGAAATGTTTTTCTAGGCTCTATAGGGCAAATTATATTTGATAGAGTTCCCTTTCTGTCACCACATAATTTGTTGATACTTTACACATCTCCAGGGTTGATTCATTCTTTATTTAGTCATTAATCGATTCTCTCAAATTGTTGTTTTGTTCACTTGAAGTTTGGCTACTATTCATAGGTTGCTTATTTATAAATGAGTGAATTGGAATAGAGTATCTTCAAGCTCTCTTTTTATTTTCTTTCTATATGATTTGTGCAGATTGATTTATACACTCACCTACTTCAGTTCTCATTACACAGGTTTGGGATCTGCATTTTTAAATACACTTCTTTTATCTCCTAACAGTACTAATGCTCCCCATTCCATTCCAGCAAACCAAGCCCTATGAATTCCCAAGTATTTTTCTCTATTCAGAGAATTTCAATTCTCACTGGAAGAAGACAGCTGAATAGCTGATAACAGCAGCAAGGGTATATTTCCAGTGCTTTCTGATCATTTCCTGTAAAACAAAAATGAGAAATTGTCATATTCTGATAGCGTTCAGTGATTTTGAAACAATTTTGCTTAGGCAGATACAAGGCTGACTGCATAAAAATCACCAAAGATGATTTTTAAAATACAACTTCTCAGTATCTCAGTAGGTCTGGAGTGTGGTCCAAGAATCTATATTTTTTAAAGCTCTTCCAAGCAATTCTGATACAAAGCCAAATTTGAGAACCTCTGCTATGCTCTGTTTGCTTCAGTTTGCCATCTAGCAGATTGCACTGTTCTAAACTGCTTCATAATTTAATATACGTATATGCACATGAATTCCAAAGTTTGTCACTCACTATCGATGTAATCTTGGCCAAACAATTTAACATCTGAGTGCTTTAGTTTCTTCACTAATAGATATTTTTAAGCATAAAATGAATTGTATGTATCTAAAATGCTTAGAGTAATGCCTGAGATAGAAAGATGTTAGTATTTTCATTTTTATTATTAATCATTTATTTTTTAGTCATCAAACATTTACAAAGAATTTATAAAATTCCAGGCATAGCTTTTCACACCTGGGGAATAGTAAATAAAGATCATTCCCCTTTGCTGCTATCCCTAGAAGTGTAATAGGAAAAACAGATTTATAAGTAAATAATTAAAATTGATGTGTTTGTATCAAAGACCTAAACATAAGAGCTAAAACTATAAAACATTTTGAAGAAAAATAAGGGAAAAGTCATGACATTGGAGTTAGCATTTTTTTAAATATAATACTAAAAGCATGGCTAACGAAAGAAAAGATAGATAATTGGACTACTTCAAAAAACTTTCGTGCATCAAAAGAGACTATTAATATACATAAAAAGCGCCTGTGGAATGGGAGTAAATTTTGCAAAGCATTTATTTGATAAGGGATTAAATCCAGAATATAAAAAGAACTCCTACAATTCAACAATAATGACAGTTACATAAACCTGATTAAAATATAGGTAAAATACTTGAATAGGCATTTCTCACAAGGTATGCAGATAACCGATAAGCACATGAAAATATGCCTAACATACTAGTCATTAGAGAAACGCAAACCAAAATCAGATATCAGAATGAGACATTATGTCACACCCATTAGACTGACTATTATTAAAAAAAAAAAAAAAAAAAAAAAAAAAAAACAGGAAACAAGAAATGTTGACTAGGATGCAGAGAAAACGCTTTCTTGATGTCCAGAGTCATTTTAATCTGCATATTTCTGGTTCATAATTAATTGTCAAAATTATGATATGTAATTTTAAAGGACTACTATCAAGGGAAGAATCTTATGTTAGAAAATTGTATTTTCAATGATAACTTCCAAAATGCCCATGACAGATCATAGTACAATAGCTTTCAAGTTAAGTCTACACAATGTTGACTGTGTTAGCTTCCACTAACAGAATTTTTCCTGCCTACTGCCAAGTGGCATCTGGACCCCAATATATGACCAAATGGGTCTCCAGAGCTACAACTATAGAAAAAAAGGTCTGCAGGCATAAAAATTAGGGTGAGACTGGATGGGAAAAGAGTTACAAACTTGGTTTTAGTTTACTCTGAACAGGTGCTTTTGGCTGTAAAACTTACTAAAAGGGAGAAATGTAAAAACAATGAGATAACATTGTATACCCATAAGAATGGCTATTATCAAAAAAGGAAAAGAATAGTGGGAAATAACAGATGGTAGTAAGTGTGATAATTAATTTTACGTGTCAAATTGGCCAGGCCATAGTACACAACCACTTGGTCAAACATTATTCTAGTTGCTTTTGTGAAGGTATTTTTTAGATGCTCAAAGGCTATATCAGCAGACTTTGAATAAAGCAAATTATCTTCCACAATATGAGTTGGCCTCACTCAATCAGATGAAGACTACAATAGAAAAAGACTGAACTCTCCAGAGGAACAGAAAATTCTGTCTTTGAAGTGAAACTACAGTATTAACTCTCCCCCGGCTCTTCATCCTTTCAGCCTACTATCTTGCAGAAATTGAACTTGCTAACTTCCACTATTGTATGAAACAATTTCTTAAAATCTCTCTCTCTCTCTATATATATATATAATATTTATTTATTAATATACACATGTATGTATATATGTGTGTATGTATATATTTATGTGTGTATATTCTTTTTTAAAAAATAATTGAGTTTTGTGTCTGTTGAATATCCGTGCATATATATAAATATATATACATGTATATATACAAATGCATATATATATGTATATATACACACATAATTTCTGTCAGTTCTGACACACATACATTCTATCAGTTCTGTTTCTCTGGATAATCCTGCCTAATACCATGAGAACACGAAGAAATTAGAATCCTTGTGCATTGCTTGTGGGATGCAAACTGGGAAGCCACTGTAGAAAATGATAAAGCAATTCCTCATTAAATTAAACATAAAATTTCCATATTAATCACATATCCACCAATTCAATTTCTAGTTATATATCAAAACGAAGTGGTAGCAGGGACTCAAGCAGATATTTATATACCCATGCTTATAACAACATTATTACTATAACCAAAAAGTAGAAACAATCAAGATGTTCATCAACAGAAGAATGGACAAACAAAATGTGGTATATACATACATTAAAATATTATCCAACCTTAAATAAAGAGGAAATTCTGACATATGCTATAACATAGATGAAACTTGGAGACATTATTCTAAGTGAAATAAGAAAACTCTGAAAGAAAAAAAATAAACACTGCATGATTCCACTTATATAAAGTACTTAGCAGAGTCAAATTCATAGAAGTAAAAAGTACAGTGATAATTGCCAGGAGATAGGGGAGGGAAGTAATGGGATTGCAGGGTCAAATGGTATTTCTGGTTCTAGATCCTTGAGGAATCGCCACACTGCCTTCCACAATGGTTGAACTAATTTACATTCCCACCAACACTGTAAAAGCATTCCTATGTCATCACATCCTCTCCAACATCTGTTGTTTCCTGACTTTTTAATGATTGCCATTCTAACTGGTGTGAGATGGTATCTCTTGTAAATTTTTTGAAGTTCTTTGAAGATTCTAGATATTAGCCCTTTGTCAGGTGGATAGATTGCAAACATTTTCTCCCTTTCTGTAGGTTGCCTGTTTACTCTGATGATAGTTGCTTTTGCTGTGCAGAAGTTTGTTGGTTTAATTAGATCCCATTTGTCAATTTTGGCTTTTATTGTACCATTGCTTTTGGTGTTTTAGTCATGAATTCTTTGCCCATGCCTATGTCCTGAATGGTACTGTCTAGGTTTTCTTCTAAGGTTTTTATGGTTTTGGGTCTTACTTTTAAGTCTTTAATCCATCTTGAGTTAATTTTTGTATAAAGTATAAGGAGGGGGTCCAGTTTCAGTTTTCTGCATATGGCTAGCCAGTTTTCCCAACACTATTTATTCAATAGGGAATCATACCCCACTGCTTGTTTTTGTCAAGTTTCTCAAAGATCAGATAGTTGCAGATGTATGGCATTATTTCTGAGGCTCTTTTTGGTTCCATTGGTCTTTGTATCTGTTTTGGTACCAGGACCATGCTGTTTTGGTTACTGTGGCCTTATAGTGTAGTTTGAAATCAGGTAGTATGATGCCTCCAGCATTATTCTTTTTGCTTAGGATTGTCTTGGCTATATGGGCTCTTTTTTTGGTTCCATATGAAATTTAAAGTAGTTTCATATTCCTGTACATTTATTTTAGTGGTTTTAAAAAATTATGATACTGTACATTGTCTCAAACCACGTTTTATTTTTTTTTTTTGTTTGTTTTTTTTTGTTTTTTTTTTTTTTGAGACGGAGTCTCGCTGTGTCGCCCAGGCTGGAGTGCAGTGGCGCGATCTCGGCTCACTGCAAGTTCCGCCTCCCAGGTTCTCGCCATTCTCCCGCCTCAGCCTCCGAGTAGCTGGGACTACAGGCGCCCGCCACCGCGCCCGGCTAGTTTTTTGTATTTTTAGTAGAGACGGGGTTTCACCGTGTTAGCCAGGAGGGTCTCGATCTCCTGACCTCGTGATCCACCCGCCTCGGCCTCCCAAAGTGCTGGGATTACAGGCTTGAGCCACCGCGCCCGGCCTCAAACCACGTTTTAAAAGTAAGCAAAGTAAAAGAAATGAATGAATGAATGAACGGATGAACAACAACAATGAAAAAGGAGGTGATTGGAGGTATGAGAACTGGGTTGGTTGGTTTTGCATTTTAAAGGTATACTAGTTGTTTAATATCTCTAGGAATTGACTAACCCTTGGAGAGACTTCCCTATAGGGTTGGCAAGGCCCCAGATATTAAAGCATCAAAATACAGAAAATAAAATATATGATTAAGATAGTCATGTATCATGGAAACAAATTAAAACAAAAATTTCAGTAACAAGATAGTTAAGAGTGTCACATCTAGCACTGTAAAAAGAGAAGCTCTTTTAGATTAGAGATGACATTACTAAGTTCTTTCTGCCAGGTAATGAGGTCAAACTGAAATTGCAATTAATTTAGTTGGGACTTGAAATTTAAGAAGGAGAGAGAGCAAATATAAACTGTCCTATAAGTAAAGCTAGTTTTGAAGACAAAAAGAATGCTAGGGTAGGATCTAGAGGGGGAAGTTTCTCTTTTTTTTCTAGAAGAAAGATTTAGATATCCTTAGACTAAATCAAAAGTCATTATAAAGGGAGAACTGTGAGATAGAGGACAGTGTGTATAATAATCTCTGGAGCAAAGTGCTGAGTGAAGAGGATCTGAATCGCAGGTGGAGAGATTAGATTTGGGTAAAAGAAACAATTGTTTCCTTGGGTGCAGATGTACTTGAGCATACGCCTATGTGAATGTAGATGAGATCATCAACTTCTGACAGCCTCTACTATCTTTGTGCAGTAGATGAAAGGGAATATGACAATTTAAAAGTTGAGGGGAATATGAATTTCTTAAAGTGGCAGGGGAAATAAGTGTTGGTAATTGTCCAAATAACATTGAAAAATATAAATTTGTAGTCACCACAGTGTTCATGATTCTGCCTTTTTTTTTTTTTTTTTTGGCAATCCACAGCAGTTGATGTAAACTATTCTGAGGGTGAATTGTTAACTACATTTATAGTTTGCTATTTCATGAATGTGGAATTATGGACATGTATGTTAGGAAAGGAAAGCCAGCTAGGGCAGAGATAATGATAAATCTAGGTGGAAAGAGGTCAAAGCACAAAGCACTTCGAAAGGTAAGAGACATAGGAAGATTAATGAAGTATAAAAGCTAGCAAAAATGCTCAAAACAAAATATTGAAGTTTAGACTCCCCAAGGCAATAAACTCCAACTTGTATAAAAGTAACTCCATCTTTGCAGTTGTACAGGCCAACCCTTGAAGTCACCCTTGTCTTCTCTATTTCTAACATAGATCCATCCAATCTCTCAGTAATCTTTCAAATACATTTAGATCCCAACTACTCAGCACCATCTCTCCTGGATTAATTATACTTTGTGCTTCCACCTTGCCTTCCCAGAGTCTATCCTCAACCTGTAACCCAGTGTAAGAACTTTTAAAAAGTAAATTCATGTCACTCTTCTGTTCAAAACCCTGTATATGTTCCCATTTCACTCTGAGTGAATCTTTACAATAGCCTCTCTGACTTCACCTTCTACAATGCTTCTTCTTGCTTAATTTGTTTTATCCTTGTTGCTATTCCTCAAACTCAGCAGGCATACTTTCTGATTTGAACTGGCTAGTCCTTCTCCTTCAAATAATCTGACAAACTCCTTCACTTATTTCAAGTTTGGGTCCAAATCATACTTTGTGACCACTCTTTTTCCATAAACTGTGTCATTCACCTTTTCTCCTTAAGCTGCTCTTTTTTTCTTCTTTTCATTAATGGCTTTTTTTTTTTTTACCTCTAACATATATAATTTACTTCATTATTAAAGTATTGCTCATCATCTGCTGCCTCTCAGTAGTGTGTAGGCTCCTAGAGAGAGAAATATTTGTTCACAAATCTATCCCAACCGTCTAGAATGGTGAATGCCACAGAGTTGTGTTAAATAAAAGCTCTTTCAGTAAGTGATTTGGAAAAGTTGAAGTAAAGAAACAATGACAATAGGCACCTGGTTATTTTCCTACAGAAATGAATAGTTCAAAAGATATTTCAGCATAGATGAATTTTGAGGTATGTTTGGACACCTTCATGCTAGACACAGGAGAGGTAGGTGCTTAAGAGATGTCAGAATTGAGCAAATAATAGATGATTGCATACAGATCAAATGAAACGGCAGTCAAGCCATAACAGGTTGAATGAAGATACTCTGTGCCTTGTTTACCTTATGCCTCATTTAGGTGCTGCTGTTCTGTGAATGTGTTCCCCAAAGTTCATGTGTTGAATACTTAATACCCAATGCAGAAGTGTTTGGAGGTGGGACCTAACAAGAGGTGATTAAGTCATGAGGGTTATGCTCTCATGAATGGATTAATGTCATTATTGTGGGAGTAGGTTCATGATCACAAGAGTGGGTTGTTACAAAAACAATTTCAACTATCTCTTGCTGTCACACTCTCTTGCCTTTCTGTCGTCTGCTGCGGGATAATGTGACACAGGACCCCTAACCAGATGCTGGTGCCATGCTCTTGGACTTCCTAGACTCCGGAACCATGAGCCAAATAATTGTTTCTTGTTTATAAGTTATCCAGTCTCAGAATTCTCTTATAGCAACACAAAAGAGATGTTTTGCCCATACATCGTTGAGTTATTCTTTTACATGTATTTCATAAGGTAGAATATTTTGCTTTATTTCATTTTCTGCAAGATATTTGGGATAACTTTTGTCATCTCAAAGACAAGCTAACATAGACAGGGTTTTGGAAGAAAGGAAACAAAAGTCAGAAAATCTTGGGTGTAAAATAATTTCTGGATTAATCATATTGCCTAGTTCTTTTATTTTTCTTAAATAATAATAATATAATAATAATAATAATAACAATAATAAAACAATGATTCCAGCTGTAGTAAAAATTCAGAACAATCCAGAATAAAAGAACAATTTTCTGATTCTGCTACAAAGAAATGAATTACACATTACAAAATGATTGCTTTCACATTATCCAGGGCAACATTATCCCATCACAAGTCTGTGTTATTCAACTCTTTTGTACTCTTTAATAACAAAACCTGCAAGTTTGTAAAGTTACGTAAAGAATATATCACTATGATTTCAGGCAATGTGGTATTACAACTTACAAGAAATGCCTGGGAGCATCCCACTTGCACCTCTTCAGAGACAGCTTATTTTCTATCTTGAAGACTATAAAATAAAAAATGAACATAACAAATGTTTCAGTTTGTTCCCTAGACATAGTGTAAAGCAAGGGTAATACATAACCATAAGATAAAATGTGGCAATCTCTTTCTTAAGGTGTTCATATTTAGCAATGTCTTTGAAGTTTCATTCATTAGGCAAATGGGGAATCTAGGACTATTATTTCTTCTGAAAATATTTTTTATTTAAGCACATAATGTAGAAATCTACATCGTTATGTGCTCTTATATCCTGTTATATAGAGGGCAACTGCAAGATATCTCATTGAATTAAGCTGCAATTAACTAAAATCATAAGAACCTACCCACTCTTTTTTATGAGAATGTAATAAAGGCATATATTCTCCCACAAGTTTTGGTTGTTCTCCAAATATTTCCTCTCTAATATATAGTGTCTTAATTTGCATTTCCCTAGTGGCATATGATGTCGATTATCTTTTCCTATGCTTGTTTTCTATCTATATATCTTCTTTAGTGAGGTCTTTCTATTGATCTTTTGCCCATTTTTAATTGGGTAATTTGTATCCCAGATGTTTAGTTTTAAGAGGTCTTTGTATATTTTGGATGCAAGTCATTTAACAAATATATGTTTTGCAAATATTTTCTAGCAGTCTGTGGCTTGTCTTTTCATTTTCTTAACAGTTTGTTTCACAGAGCTCAAGTTTTTAATTTTAATAAAATCCAACTTCTCAGACTGTAGTTTCTGCATTTCCTACTTTGTTGCTGGTGGCGAATTTTTGGACTTTTAGAAAAACTAATTTGAGTTCTCTTTTTCTAAGTGAGCTAAATTCATTGATCCTGCTTCATTACCACATTTCTTGCTGAGTGACTATCTGTTTGCATCCATTTTTTTCCTTGATGTATCTTCTAATATCCCCCAAGCCACTCCTTTTTCAATCCTTTCTGTTTGCTATATATGAAATTTTATTGCTATATATACAATTTTATGAAATTCTTTAGGGTTCATCTTTGAATGGATAGATGGATTATAAATTTTGCTATTTCTTGCCAAAATCTGTTTAAGATTGGCTGTATAACGTAATTAGATATATTTAATAGTATTTTTCAGATTTTTTATAAAGATAAGCTGCCTCTGATTAATATCTTCTCTCATTTTCATTAATATTTAGAAATATAAAATTTTTTAGTTGTGTTTTTGTGATATTGCAGATAAAAGCCATTGCTGTTTCTCATGTAGAACTCCACTTGTTAGAATCTTTTTAAGCTTAATAGTAGCCACCCAAGCATTGAAATGAATTTCTACTAGCAGCACAGTTAAGGAGGCCTCAACTTTCTAGCCCTAAGAGTTAATATAAAGCTCCCATTCTTATTCTGTGAATGAGAAAAACTAACATGTTTGTGAAATTCAACAACATGAATATTATGACTCATCTTTCTCCTCTCTTGAGATAGTCACCATTCATAAGTTTAATGGAACATAATATTCAAGGCATGTCTATATTTATATCTATATTAGATATACTATCTATTTATATATTATCTATTTATAAATTGATGATAAAGATATAGGTAAATATAGGTATGGAAGGCACGTTTCATGCCTAGCATACCAAATTCATTTTAGTTGTGTCTGAAATGCACATTAATTCATGGCACAATATTTCACATTTTCCTTTTCTAATGATCCTACTTGAATCATTTGAAAATTCAGGAGATCAAAAAAATTCCTTCATTATTGGTTCAAAAATAATGATAAAAAAGGACTACGGGATGTGTAGATATGCAATTGAGTTGATGAGAAATAACCTGAAGGAAATGTCTTCAAAAAGTACATACCTTAATTTAAAATTATTGTATTGCTAAAAATGCTAACAGACATCTGAGACATTAGCAAGTCACGATCGTTTTGTTGGTGGGGAGTCTCGCCTTGATGTGAATGGATGCTGACTGATATGCTAGTGGTTGCTAAAGGTTGGAGTAACTGTGGCAATGTCTTAAAATAAAACAACAATAAAGGTTGCTTCATTGATTAAAATCCTTTCACAGAAAAATTTCTCTGTAACATGCAATGCTGTTTGATATAATTTTATCCACAGTAGATCTTAAATCAAAATTAGAGCTGACTCTTTCAAACCCTACTGTTGCTTTATGAACTAAGTTTATGTAATATTCTAAATCTTTGGTTGCCATTTAAAGAATATTTACACCATCTTTGCCAGGAGTAGATCCCATTTCAAGGAACCACTTCCTTTCCACATACATAAAAAGCAATTTCTTATTCATTAAAGTTTTGTCATGAGATTGCAGCAATTCAGTAGCATCTTCAGGATCCACTTCTATTTCTAGTCCTCTTGCTATTTCCTTCACCTCTGCGGTGATTTCTTCCACTGAAGCCTTGAACCCTTCAAAGTCAACCATGATGGTGGAATCAATTTCTTCCAAATTCCTGTTAATTTTGATATTTTGTCCCATTCTCATGAATCACAAATGTTCTTTATAGCATCTAGGATGGTGAACCCTTTCCAGGAGGTTTTCAATTTACTTTACCCAGATCCATCCAAGGAATCAATATCTATGTTAGCTATAGCCTTCTGAAATATATTTCTTAAATAATAAGACTTGAAACTCAAAATTACTCCTTGATCTATGGGCTGCAGAATAGATGTTGTGTTACCAGGCATACAAACAATCTTGCTTGTACATCTCCATCAGAGCCCTTGGGTGACTAAGTACATTGTATAAGTACTTAGTATTAAGTACTTAATATTAGTATAATATTACTAAGTAATATTTAGTAAGAAATCTTTTTTCCTCTGTGGTAGGTCTCAAGAGTGGGCTTAAACTCTTCAGTAAGCCATGCTGTAAATAGATGTGCTGTCATACAGGGTTTGCTGTCTCATTTATACAGCAGAAGCAGAGTAGAGTTAATATAATTCTAAAGAGCCCTAGGCTTTTTAGAATGGTAAATGAGCATTGACTTCAACTTAAAGTCATCAGCTGCATTAGCCCCTGACAATAGAGACAGCCTGTCCTTTGAAGCTTTAAAAGTGGGTATTGACTTCTCTCTAGCTATTAAAGTCCTAGTTGGCATCCATCTAAGGCTGACTTGTCTACGTTGAAAAGCTGTGGTTTAGTGTAATCACCTTCATAAGTTATCTTATATCATCTAGGTAACTTGTTGCAGCTTCTACATTGTCACTTGCTGCAGCTTCTACCTTGGAACTTGCCGCTTCATCTTGTATTTTTGTGTTAGAGAGATGGCTTCTTTCCTTAAACCTTGCATACTAACTCCTGCAAGCTTCGAACTTTTCTTCTGAAGCTTCCTCATCTCTTTCAGGCTTCATGGAATTGAAGACCGATAGGGTCTTGCTCTGGATTAAGCTTTGACTTAGAGAACATTTTGACTGCTTTTATCTTCCATTCAGATCATTAAAACTCTTTTCTTACCAGCAATAAGGCTATTTTGCCTTCTTATCACTCATGTGTTCACTGGCGTAGCATTTCTCATTTCCTTAAAAAATTTTTTCTTTGCATTCGCAACTTGGCTATTTTAAGAGGCCTAGATTTAGCTTGTTTCAGATTTCAACATGACTTCCTCAGTAAGCTTAAGTATTTCTACCTTTTAATTCAAAGTAAGAGAAGTTTGACTCTTCCTTTCACTTAAACACTCAGAGACCATTATAGAGTTATTAACTGGCCTAAATGCAATATTATTCTGTCTCAGAAAATTGGGATAGAGACCCATTGTAGAGTGATTACAATGAGACCCTTGTAGAGTTATTAACTGGCCTAAATTCAATATTATTGTGTCTCAGAAAATTAGGATACCTAAGAAGAGGAAGAGAGACAGGACAATGGCCAGTGTGTGGAGCAATCAGAACACACACATTTATTGGTTAAATTTTCTGTTTTATATGGGCATAGTTTTAGCACCCTGAATCAATTACAATAGTATTAGGTTGGTACAAATGTAATTGCAGCTTTGCCACTAAAAGTAATGACAAAAACTGCAATTACATTTGCATCAACCAAATAGCATTGAAGATCGCTGATCACAGATCACCATAATAGATATAATCATAATAATTTTAAAAAATTTGAAATAGTGTAAAAATTACCAAAATGTAACACAGAGACACAAAATGAGCACATGCTTTTGGAAAAAATGGCAATGATAAACTTATTCTGCACAGAATTGCCACAAACTTTTAATTAAAAACAAATACACACACACAAAATTTTTAAAGTGCAATGAAAGGAAGCACAGTAAAATGAAGTATGTCTGTATACACATTTAAATAAGCACTAACACTTTCCATCATTCAACAAATGATGTTTAATGATAGTAGTATATGTTTAGTCGTGTATATTTTTTATTCTTCTTATAAATGAAGGTGGAGATACATTGACTATGATTTAAAAGAAGGTCTTATGATTTTTGTTTTTTGGTGTCTTATAACTTCTAATTACAACTGTGAAACATAAAATCATATTAACTATTTTATATTTAAAAAAAATAAGTGCCATGAAGGTTCAAGAAATGGAAGGAGACCCTTTCATTTCTTTCCTTTGGAGTGCATTGTCTTTTATGTTTCTTGTAAAGGTACAACTTTCATGTAAATTTCAGTGAACATATTCTTTGATTTGTATCTTAAAACCATCTCTCCAAATCGAAAATGACCTTTGAAAAATTGTCTTTTGATATGTTTTTTCCCAAGTTGCTTCAATACAGAATTCTAGAACTACACATTGAACATTTATTAATATTTGTCATTTTTATTCCTTTACTCTATATCACACATGTTTTTGAATTATGCTCTGAACAAAAGAAAGTTGATAGATAAGAAAGAATTTAAAATTTGATCAAATAACAAATTGCGTGTCTTCATGTTCAATAAAAAGTATTTTTTAAGAGCCTGTTATGATGAAGTCAGTGTGCAAAACACTAGTGCCAAATATGTGAAGATTGAATGCCTAATAACTAAAGGTGTGACTAACACAATATAGATGTAACTCAAAGGTATTTAGTAAGTACAATACGGAAATTATGATGCTAAGGAAGACTGAGATATGGAAAATTCATATCCAACTGGGGATTCCTTTTCATGAAAGAGCTATCATTTGAACTAAGCACTAATTATAGACAAATTTTGACAGTAGAAAAAAGGGGAAAGGATTCCAAAGAGTTCAAAAACTGATCCCCCATGTATCTATAGGTTTCCTGAAGATAGTTCTGCAGCGTTTTGATTATCACAGGGAAATACGCAGAATTAACAGTAATTCTCCAAATAAATAGATCCTTTGAAGACCATTTGCTCTTAGCAGTTGCTAAAGCCAAATATTATTGGAACTTTGATTAGAAATCAGGTCCTTTGACTACAAGAATCAAGAGCTTAATTTTGAAGTTCATAATTCTTAATTTATATCCCTAATGTTCTTAATATTTATTCATTCATTTATCTATTTATGAAATGTCTATCTGGTGCTTACTATATGCTGGAAACACCAGTGTGAATAGATATTTTCTTTTACATACTTTACATTCTCTTACATGAGAATTAGAATAAATGGGGGTAAATGCTAGGAAATCAAAGGAAGTGTTTACAGTTAGTAAACTAAAAGAGAAGCAGCGCAGGGCATGCTGGGGAAGGGGAGGTGGCAATTGACAATTTTAAATGGAGATGTCAGAGAAGGCCTTCCTAAGAAGGTAATAATATTTAAGCCAATACTTGTAGGAAGTAAGAGAGTTGTTCAAGTAGACATCTTTGGGGAAGAACATTCTTGGCAGAGGTAACTTCCAGCTGGCTTAAAATCTCTAAGGAGAGAATGTGCCTGTAGGGTTTAAGAACCAACAAGGGGAGCTAGTGTGACTGTGCCAAAGGGAGTATGGGAGAAGGATAAACAGATCAGATCAGAGAGGCATTAAGGACAAAAGGTGTAAGTCTTGTGGTCAGTGTAAAGGTTTGGGTTTTGACATTGAATGAGATGTGAACTCTTAGAAGGTTCAGCTCAAATAGGGAACATATTTTGACTCCCGTTTTTAAAGTATTATGCTGACTGCTATTGAAAATAGACCATAATGGAGCATGTCAAGTAGAAGTTGGCAAACATTTTAGGAGATGATTGCGATAATCCAAGCAAGAGATAATAAAAATTTGAACCAGTCTGTAAGCAGCAAAAATATGAAAATAATATATCTTCGTATTTGAGCAATGATAGGGCAAAAATATGATCTTGGACCAAGTGCTTTATTTTGAAGTCCACCTGATAATGGAAAAACTAATATGCTGACGTAAAAAAAATTAAACAACAACAAACAAAGTGCCTCAAGGATGACTTGAGATCTGTGGAATGTAGAATAGTTTGAGTTTAAAAGAGGTCAAGGTAACAAGACATGCTTGAAGAGTAATTATTAAAGTGATTATGCACACATAGTGTGTAATAGAGAGTTTAGTCAATAAAGTAATTTGTTATTTATTTAACAAATGTTCGTTGGGTGCTTTCTGTGTGGCAGGCCTAGATCTAGTTGTTAGTGACAGAATCAGGACACAAGGCAAAACATAAATCTGTTGCTTTAAAGTTAAAAATCTAGGCCAAGAGGATCATGAAGAAAATTTTCAACCTATGTTCATCTACAAAGTCATGTCTTAAGCAGCATATATGGTTCCAATACTATATCAAAAGCATGCACACCATTAAATTAGTAATCCTTATACAAATCTCTTAAATGTGTAACATTCACTCTGTTGATTCTAATAGTCTATTTTAAAATATATTTAAAAAAAATTTTAAGTTCTTGCTTTGAGCAATATTTTGTTAAAAATGTACCATATGTTTCTTTCCCCACAAAAAAGACTTTTAAAATATATGTGTATGTATATATACATATGTATGTAAATACATATATATTTATATGTACATATATACATGCATATCTCTATCGGTCTATCTATCTATCTATCTATCTATCTATCTATCTATCTGTCTATATTTGAGATGGAATCTCACTCTGTCACCCAGGCTAGAGTGGAGTGGTGCAATCTTGTCTCACTGCAACCTCTGCCTCCCAGGTTCAAGCGATTCTCCTCCTTCAGTCTCCAGAGTAGCTGAGGTTATAGATGTGCACCACCACATCCGGCCAATATTTTGTGAGTTTTTTGTTATTGCTGTTTTTGTTTTGTTTTTGTTTTTGTTTTTGAGACAAAGTCTCGCTCTGTTGCCAGGCTGGAGTGCAGTGGCGTGATCTTGGCTCACTGCAACCTCTGCCTCCCAGGTTCAATCTATTCTCCTGCCTCAGCCTCCTGAGTAGCTGGGACTACAGGTGTGCGCCACCGTGCCCAGCTAATTTTCTGTATTTTCAGTAGAGATGAGTTTTCACCATGTTGGCCAGGATGGTCTCAATCTCTTGACCTAGTGATCCACCCTCCTCGGCCTCCCAAAGTGTTGGGATTACAGGTGTGAGCCTCTGCGCCCGGCCAATATTTTGTATTTTTCATAGACACAGGGTTTCACCATATTGGTCAGGCTGGTCTCGAACTCCTGATCTCAAATGAGCCACCTGTGTCGGCCTCCCATAGTGCTGGGATTACAGGCATGAGTCACTTTGCCTGGCCTAAAATATTATTTATTTTCTTTTAACTCTCTCTTAACCACTTAGGTAAATATCCCTGCAGTCCTCTTCATGTTATTACTTGTCAGGATCAAGATAATTTAATACCTTTAGCTAATTTTATGTTGTTTTTCTTTAGGCCGAAAGAGGCATTAAGACCAAGGGTTGCCAATGTGAAATTTTGAGAGTTTATAGCATAGTTTTATTTTACTTATATTACTCAATTACTTCTGACATAAAAATTCATCTTCTGCTCCTCTGTCAGTTCACTCAAACATCAAGGTTCTATCAGATTTTTTTCACTTTAGATCTGTATTTTAGTATTTTAAATCATATACAGATTAGATATATTTCTGTGCATTGTTCCTGCTGTAGCAATTAGAATGTGAATACGAAGAATTTAGCTTCTGTTCCTCATTGATATGTGAGTATACCTTTATCCTTTCTGTCTACTTGCCATATTTAGGCAGCTTCTTATAATAATGACAGTATTATAAACTCTACATTCATAGAGTCCTGTATAATGTATAAATTCTCTAAGTTGCACTGTTTTATTTCCTTTTCCCTCAGTGTCCATAGAGGTGAAGGGGAAACAGAAACCACTTAGGTAGGTTACTAATGGTGGCAGAGCTGGATCATTAACCACAAGCCCATAACTTTCTGCATACTGTTTTCCATATTATTTTCAAGACAGTTTTAAAAAATATCATTTGTAGAGATATTTATGAAAATAATTTAAAGCATAAATCAATCATACCTTCTAACTTAAATTTTTGTAGATACTTATGTGGCTCCAAACATCAATATTTTTATTCCAAAATATTTATTGAATCTTTATTAAGCATTATACTTGGCTATCTGCAGTAGATATATATATATATAGTGATGTGCAGGTAAAAGTTTAACAGTTGGCTTTCTGCAGGGAGAAAAACCCTCATTCGAAGTTGTGGTTTTCTTTTATATAAATACTCTGACTATGGTTGATTTCAAGCTATCAACTTGATATTTACTGAATGCCTACTTTGAGAGGGATGTTCACAGTCAGCTCTGGAAAGCTGGTTACAAAATCTGGTTCCAGCTCATGCTCAGAAAGATGACCATACAGAAGAAAAGAAGATATTGACAAAAATAGACCCTGCCAAAACCTCACAAGTTAGTATGTAATGTATATAAGAGAGTTATGGAAAACAGTTTAAATATTTCAAAATGGAAACGCTTGAACTCTTGGTCTGACATTCTAACTTTGAAACAGTGAAGAGTATCCTACTATTCTTTGCTTAAATTACTTTTTCTCTTCTAATTTCTAGCATGTTGCTGGCTTGCCACAACTTAAGGTTTTTTTCTTTTTCACTCGGACAATCTTTTCACTTTAAAATTGCTTTTTCCCATGAAGTGGCTTTTCTTATTTTTATTTCCATTTAACCATAGAGAGTTATAAATTGGCGCTTTACTGTTTGTCAATAAGAGCTCTATAAACCACTTCACTGCTAGGAAAGATATGGGACTGAGGTCTGAGATTGATTTTAGTTAATATTTATTTAGAATGATCACAGAGAACATTTCTTGACAAAAAGCCCATTTCAAACCCTTAAGAAAAAGTGAAAGACTTTGTCTTTCCTGCCTAAAGGTAGCTGCCGATTTTCAAAAAGCATCAGCAATGTAGCTCTATGGTTTTCCTATTTTCTGTGGCAGAAGAGGAGCCATAATATCTATCCTGTCTAACATGACCCGGGTGATCCATCTGCTTTCCTGCCTAAATCTCTTTCAAAAATTCTCTGTAGAATTTACTGCTACCTTGGATTCACTTGAATTATACATAAGAACATTTTCCCTCTACACATCTGCTCTATGTGGTGAGATACAAAAAACAAAAATGTTTTCTGCAGTATATATGTAATTTAATATTTGGCCAATTTTATTTTAAATCTTCTAAATATTTTTATTGGATACGCTTAAATATGGAGCATTGTCTGAGTTCTTTTTCATGGCTTCTTTGATTGCTACTATTTTCAATAAATATTTGTGCAACTCAAACTCACAAAAGAACAGAAACAAATTTTTTTTTTCTACATTGCAATCTGTCCTGGCTTGAAAAATATGCAATATATTTTTAAATTTGGTGCCTGCCACTATACATTATCAGAGATGAATGTGCATAACCAAGTTTTCATGTTCTACTTGGTATGCTGAGAATTCAGGTTGGCCGTTTTATCATCACTTTAACTTGTCTAGGCTACCAAAGATCAATGAGAACTTGAAATTAACTGCAGGTAGCTATTCAAAAAGCATATTGTTGCAGATGGAAAAAAGGTGCATGTGGTTATGAAAAAGAAAAGTCAATTTCATTGTATTATATCATGCATACATCCCTTAAAATTGCTTCATCAATATATAATATGTGGCAGAAATAAGTAAAATAAACAAGAAGCATTCTCTTTCTCTCTACTTTCTGTCATTTCATATTAGTTTTAATGAAAATACTTTGATTTAGTACATCCTGTGGAGACTAGGAAAAATATGTCTCTATAGGTTTTGTTGTTCAGTGGTTATTAAACAGACACTGGGTAGCTGCATTTTTTTCTAAGACATTGATTTCACTATTATTACTACTTCAGTAAAGTGGGATTTATAGAGCCATATTTTCATCTGTGTAATTCCAGGAAGAGGAAAGCTTGATGAAAGATTTATGTATTTATTGAGAATGACTAAGGAGATATTTTGTAGTTTGTTAAGAAAAATAGCGTATTAATAAAATAAAATATTGTTTATTTCCAAGATGCCAATGAAGGTGGAAAACATTATAGAGTATAATATCCTCATCTTTTAAAAATATTTTCTTACATTTCTTACATAAATCAGAACAGAGTTTATTACTTAATCATATTTTATCTATTTGAGATTTAAAAAAACATAAAATCAACAAGCAAATTTAAATGCCATATACATTTCGAATTGTACCAAAAAGTAAGTAACATTAAATGGATATAGAGAGCAAGTGCAAATAAATATTATAACAGAGCAGAGTGAAAGAGAAATGCATTTGATTTGAATATAAGAAAGAGCCAAAAAGGCAATATCTGGCACCTACTCAACAAATTCTTAGAGCCATACTTTCCGAAGTCTCCATTACTGAACTTGGTAACTTATGTATCTCTGGTAATAGCAATAATCATTTAATTTGTGAAAAATACTAGATGCTTAGTAAATGAAGAATATAAAATGGGTTTTTCTCTTAACAGTCAAATAAAGCCTTTGTAATAATCAAGAGGAAGTACATAATTTAAACAATCTTTAGAACAAATTAATAAAAAGCTCAGAAATGTTACAGGGAAATTAATGGACTTCAAACTTCAGTTACCTTTAAACTATTTTAGAAGCAAGTAAATATAAATAGACAAGCAAAAATATCATCCCAAATCCTTTATGGAATTATATGCGTTAAAGGAAGACAAAAATAAATGTAAGAGTAGAAAGCTCTGGTTCTATTCTTTAAGCTAAGGAAATTTCCTTCAACCCTAACCCCTCTTGTTCTTTCAAAAGAAATTGGAGTACTTTACAGATTGAGCAAATGTTCAAATTCTAGGACACTAGTTACTACTGGAAGTAATCTCTGTACATTAAAAGGTCATGTGTGTGTGTGTGTATGTATGTATGTGTGTGTGTTATATACAGAGACTCTCTTTGTACATAGGCCCTAATGTGCTTCTCACAACTTTGGATGTCTGCCTATTCATTTAGCCAAATAAGGGCTAGCTTCCAAGAACAGGATTTGAGATCATGTATCATCACCACTTAGACAAAGAGGCCAAATTGTGTTTTCCAATCAATATTTACCAGAACTTTGATAGAAGGGTATTAGAAAATAGATAGTTAAAAGCAGTGTTTCATTCCTTTTTGTTATAGCTCCCTTAACACATTCACAGATGTGAAAGCATTCACACCATAGGTTTTAGGCATCCTTAGGCCAGCTAGCCAGCAGCCTGAAATTACAGCAAAATTTTCCCTTTTCTACTTCAGGCATTAATTTATAAATGTGTCACCAAAGGCAGCTTGTTCATTAGCACATACATGCCTCAAGATTCCGTTACACCAAAGGGTCACAGGGGACTAGATTTCAGAAAATTGTCCAAGAGTAAGGAAGTGTTTACTTCCTTATCATCTCTTGAAATTTTACATTGAAAGCAGATGCTGATTAAATTGCAGAAACCTGACACCTCATTAAGATGAAAATAAGGATAAGTGGGAATAGTGAGTGGTAGAATAGTGACCTAGCTGTTGGAATTCAGGTGATAACTTGTTAGCACCTCATCTTGAAGCCCAACGCCCTGGTGATGTTTAACATTTTGGATAGCCTACAAATCATTTGTGGCTAATGTTATATGTGAAAACAAAATGTGTGGGTAAAATGCATCTCATGTATTCATTTTCAGGAAAGCAATAGAAAAGGATAGAGTCACATATGGCATAGTCACATATGGTAGATGGTTACCACTTTGATTCTGCCTCCTGTGAAAACATATGCAACTGATTGACACAACAGAGTGTACACAAGGGGTAGCCAAGAGGAAAACAGGGATCATGCATATGTAAATAGCATTGCACATTAGCAGCTGCAGGGTTGGGATATTGGCTCCCATGGCCAGACTAAGGTACATAGATTTCTGACTTTCTATCTGCCAGAGGTCAAGAGAGATACAAAGCAAACAAGTTAGTCCTGTTTTCACAGGTGAGACCAGAGATATAAATAAAAAATAATCAATGAGCTTCTGAAGGGAAAATGGTCTTTAACTTTCTCAGAATTATGCAGAACAAAATGAACAGTTTCTTGGAGTCTCATAACTTAACATTTTATTAGATTTTTACTAAATTATTTTACTGTGATAAGAATAGAATATACATACAGCACGTAGATGCTGTATACACTAGTCCTCCCTTATTTGGGGGGAATATGTTCCAAGACCCCTGGTGGATGCCTGAAACTTCAGAGAGTATTGAATCCTACGTATACTATGTTTTTTTTCTATATATACATATGATGGAGTTTAATTTACAAATTAGATACAGTAAGAGATCAACCATGATAATAATAAAAGATGACAATTATAACAATATTTAAGCATCACTACTCTTGTGCTTTGGGATGATTATTAGGTAAAATAATGATTACACTGACACTGAGATACTGCCACGATCTATCTGAAAAATGAGATGGCTCATAAATGACCCTACTAACGAGTAGGGTATACAACATGGATACACTAGACAAAGGGATGATTCATGTCCCAGGTGACGCAGAGCAGGACAGTAAGAGATTTCCTCAAGCTACTCAAAGCAGTGCACAATCTAAAACTTTTACATTGCTTACTTCTGAAAGTTTCCATTTAATATTTTTGGACTACTGTTGGCCACTGGTAACAGAGACCATAGAAGGTAAAATCTGGGAGAAGGGGGAACTATTGTACACATAGAAAATGTGAGCTACTTGAGGGGAAATATTTAGAATTTATTAGTAATCAAAATTAAAAAATAGTTTTTCCTCTATTTTCATTTTGAAAGGCTTTTGAATTGTACTAACAGTTTCAATTTTTCTTTACAAGCTAGTAAAACAATGGAGCCAACATATGTTTTCTATTGGCAAAAAATAACACCAAAAACCAAAAAAATTGAAGTACCAGGTAGAACACAATGACTGCAAATAATACTTTTCCATTGTGAGATTTATTTTTAGTCTAATTTACTTTAAACATGACAGCCATCCATTTCTCTTCCTTATGTCTTAACTTCATCTGCATTAATATAATCTTCATTATTATCCATAAAATCAAAAAATAGTAACAAAGTCTGTATATCCTATATTGTAGCATAGTAATGTCATTGTCTTTATATTTTTTTAGTGGAGTATTATTTACATGTAGAATACAGTCTTATACAAAACCTGAATACATAAACGTGTAAAAATGAGGCTTTTTAAATAGAGCAAGCCCAGAAATACATGTCCTCATTCTGCCTGTCTCCATGAAACTATTAGTTGGAAAATTACATACTGCTATCTTAGAGAGACTGGAAGTCACAGATACTAGTCTGCTCTCAGCCACTGAAAAATATGTCACTCTCTGTGTAATCTCAGTCTCCTCATCAGTAAACTGGTGCTAGAGGATGGAGGAGGGAAAGTTATCAAGACAAGCAAATCAAATGATTTGATGAAAGTCTGTTGTAAAACTATTTAAGTATTATTGTTATTATTGCACATAAAAGTTGTGAACAACAACAAAAAATGGTTCATTCCTTTTGTGACACTGATGAGTCCTTAGAATGTAGCAGAGACACATGCACACATATGTTTATTGCAGCACTATTCACAATAGCAAAGACTTGGAAGTAACCCAAATACCCATCAAAGATACACTGGTTAAAGAAAATGTGGCACATATACACCATGGAATATTATACAGCCATAAAAAAGATGAGTTCATGTCCTTTGCAGGGACATGGATGAAGCTGGAAAACATCATTCTCAGCAAACTAACTCAGGAACAGAAAACCAAACACGGCGTGTTCTCACTCATAAGTGGGAGATAAACAGTGAAAACACATGGACACAGGGAGGGGAACATCACACATGGGGGCCTGTTGCAAGGGAAAGCATTAGGAGAAATACCTAATGTAGATGACAGGTGGATGGGTGCAGCAAACCACCATGGCACTTGTATACCTATGTAACAAACTGCACATTCTGCACATGTATCCCAGAACTTAAAGTATAATTAAAAAATAATAACAATAATAAAATATTTAAATGACAAAGAAAGAAAAAAAAGAATGTAGCATAGAAAGAAAATATCAGTTGGATCAGAATAGTTCCCTCTATCTAATACATATTTTATAGGACTTGTCTATACAGAGGTAGAGAGTGTCATTGTCCTATTAATTATTCATGAATGTGTTTGTCACAGGCTACCCTGAGAATCATAGAAAGATTAAAAGCAATTATGTAGAGACAGATAGTTTTAGAGTGAAATGGTGTGCTGACTGAAACCAAATATAAGGACTCTTTCTCTGTTTCCTCAGTGAATTGTTTCCTCAAAGAAAATACAGGAAATCTGTTAAACATTTTATGTAGTTATATTGTTCTAATAATAAGATAAAAAATAAAAGTTTTGGCTATTATAATTGATATTGCCTTAAATGCTTATTCCTGTAGATGAGGAAGAGTTTCATTTTGAGTAAGTTTTCCATTGCCACGTGTCATGTGTAACAGAAACATATTTAGTAAGGAGACATGATATACCCACATAGCACAAATTGATATCATGTGTATCAGGGTGTTTGTGAGGGAATGAAACACAGTTCAAGCATTCAACTTTGGCATAAGTGAGTCTTCTGAAAAAATATGTCAGAGACTTGTATAGTGATTGTTAAAACAAATGATACAACAATGTGTCCCATATTGATTAAAACATAGTATTCTTGGCTCACATTCTCTGCCCGATCTCATTTGTATATGAAGCAGGTTGAATTACTATCATTGACAAGGAGTTGTTGTGAGTGGTTAGGAAGTAACTCCCTTAAGATACTGGTACCAAAACAGAGATATAGACCAATGGAACAGAACAGAGTCCTCAGAAATAATACCGCACATCTACAGCCATCTGATCTTTGACAAACCTGAGAGAAACAAGAAATGGGGAAAGGATTCCCTATTTAATAAATGGTGCTGGGAAAATTGGCTAGCCATAAGTAGAAAGCTGAAACTGGATCCTTTCCTTACCCCTTATACGAAGATTAATTCAAGATGGATTAGAGACTTAAATGTTAGACCTAATACCATAAAAACCCTAGAAGAAAATCTAGGTAGTACCATTCAGGACATAGGCATTGGCAAGGACTTCATGTCTAAAACACCAAAAGCAACGGCAGCAAAAGCCATAATTGACAAATGGGATCTAATTAAACTAAAGAGCTTTTGCACAGCAAAAGAAACTACCATCAGAGTGAACAGGCAACCTACAGAATGGGAGAAAGTTTTTGCAACCTACTCATCTGACAAAGGGCTAATATCCAGAATATACAAAGAACTCAAACAAATATACGAGAAAAAAACAAACAACCCCATCAAAAAGTGGGGAAAGGATATGAACAGACATTTCTCAAAAGAAGATATTCATACAGCCAACAGACACATGAAAAAATGCTCATCATCACTGGCCATCAGAGAAATGCAAATCAAAACCACAATGAGATACCATCTCACACCAGTTAGAATGGCAATCATTAAGAAGTCAGGAAACAACAGGTGTTGGAGAGGATGTGGAGAAATAGGAACACTTTTACACTGTTGGTGGGATTGTAAACTAGTTCAACCATTATGGAAAAGAGTATGGCAATTCCTCAAGGATCTAGAACTAGATGTACCATATGACCCAGCCATCCCACTACTGGGTATATACCCAAAGGATTATAAATTAGTCTACTACAAAGACACATGTACACGTATGTTTATTGCGGCACTATTCACAATAGCAAAGACTTGGAATCAACCCAAATGTCCATCTGTGACAGACTGGATTAAGAAAATGTGGCACATATACACCATGGAATACTATGCAGCCATAAAAAAGGATGAGTTTGCGTCCTTTGTAGGGACATGGATGCAGCTGGAAACCATCATTCTTAGCAAACTATCACAAGAAGAGAAAACCAAACACCGCATGTTCTCACTCATAGGTGGGAACTGAACAATGGAGATCACTTGGACTCGGGGAAGGGGAACATCACACACTGGGGTCTATCATGGGGAGGGGGGAGGGGGGAGGAGGGAGGGATTGCATTGGGGAGTTATACATGATATAAATGATGAATTGATGGGTGCTGACGAGTTGATGGGTGCAGCACACCAACATGGCATAAGTATACATATGTAACAAACCTGCACGTTATGCACATGTACCCTAGAACTTAAGTATAATAAAAAAAAAAAAAAAAAAAAAAAAACAAAAAAAAAAAAAAAAAAAGATAATTTGATTTCTCAGTTCCACAACAATTGGGTATGGTACTTTTCCCTTTCTTTACTCTTGCACTTCTGGTGGCATTAGGGATGTCTAAAAAAGTGTTCTGCATCAACCTCATAATAATGTTTTCTCATGGTTTATGAAATTGACTCTTTTGGAACCCACTTATTCTATCTTGTTCTTATTGTATTCACAATTCCTGCTGAAAATGCATACCACAGTAACTGTCATCTTTCCCTGAATCTTACGAATATGCCACATAATCATGTGAGCATTGTGGAATCAGGAGATATTCAATTGTAATAACTTTAAAGTTCATTTCCATGAATATTGACTGATATTAGTTGTTTGGGATGTTAACTCTGTATTCTTAAATGTATGAGAAAAATATCGGTACAACTCCTGGCAGGCCAAATAAGGGTTGGTAGATGTAAACAGGTAAGCAAATCTTCTGGAGAAGGTATTACCTGATTTTGCTGATCTTGTTAGAAAATACTTGCTTACTTTATGCAATGAAAAACATGTTATATTTCTTCTTTTATTTTTCTGTCAGAGGTGGCTGACATACTTTCACTGTTCAGCATCTTTTCTTGGCCATTATTAAAGTCATATTTTCTTTGGTCAAAAAATGTGCGTGCTGAACTTTACAAAAAAAAAAAAAATACTCTACAATAGCCTTTATGAAATCACCCAAGCCTTAATGGCGACACCAATCATGCTACTCACTGTCAGTATTCTCATTGCGCTATATTAGAAAAAAGAAAAGCAGATGAAGTTGACCAGAAGTATACTTCTACTAAAGCTTTGCTTTATCAAGTGTTTTGGTCTTCAGGAATAAGTTTGTTAAGACAAAGTTATTGGCCCCAGGAACAATTATGAAGACAACACATTTTGATTAGTTCCCTCTGTTTATTTTGCTTGAAGATAGAATAACAGCATCTTTATACATAATGAGGAAGGCAGAGTAAGTGATCAATATCTTCAGATATGAAGTAGCAGTCATTTTACTTCTACCTGTGTGTCAGTTAATTTTTACTGTGTGACAAACTATTCCAAAACTCAGTATTATGGTATGACAACAGTTTGTTTATTTACAATTCTGTGGATCAGCAACTTTGGCTTAGTTTAACTGGTTTGGCTTATCTGTGTAGCACGCAGTGTTGGCTGGGTTCGCTCTCACGTTTGTGATCAGCTAGCAACTGAAAATAGAAATAGGTTTTCTATTGCTTATATGTCTGATGGTGCAGTGGTTGTTACCAGTGATAACGGAGTTAAGTAGGCATATCCCACTCATCATCTAGCAGGCTGGTCCAAGCTTGCTCACATTGTTGTAGTCACAGTGTTTTCTTCTGCAGCCAACAGAGGGCAGTTCCCAATGTATAAGCACTGTCTAAGCTTCTTCTTGCATCACACCTAATAATGTCTCATTGGCCAAAGCGAGTCACATGGTCAAATCCTGATTCATAGGGTGGAGAAATTAACTCCGTGAGATGGAGTTACTTCTCCATCTCATGGAGCATACTTCAAGTCACAGGAGTAGCTACAAGTTATTTACACAAAGGCATTCATATAGGGAAGTGAAAAATTAGTGATCATTTTTGCAGAGGATCACCACTCAAGTTCTGGATTATGAACTACAGTGATGAGTCAGACTGTGTGGATTTGGATCCTAGTGTCAGCAAGTACTATCTATTTTAATTTGGACAAGTTCCTAAACCTCTCTGTGCTGAAATTCCCTCATATATTAAAAGATATAATGTTATAGGATCTTCTCATACAGAAGATTAAATGAGTTGTTTCTTGTAGTTGTTTGAAGAGTGCTTGGTGTAAAAGTTTGGTAAATGTTAGTTATTATTCTCTTAGCTATACAAATAACTAATAACTAACATGTGTTATCTTTAAAGTCTGGGATGCACATTCCCATCCATGTAATCTCTTCCTTTCTATATCCACATATTGCTTGCTCTTATCTGGATCTGGGATCTTGCCCATCACTCCTTTATTTTTCATACTCAGGTTTATTTTGTTAATAGCCAACTAGTCTTCACCAGCTGTTAAACATGGAGTTTTTTGAAAAAGGGAACCCTATATTTAAGACCCTAGTCGACCTTTTTGTCCTTTGAGCATGCCAAACCTGTTTCTAACTCAGGGCCTTCACATTTGCTCTTCTCTGTCTGGAGCACTTTTACCCTGTGCTCCCCAGGGTTGGTGCCATCTCATTATTCAGACAGCATTTCAAATATCATTTCCTCACAGAGGACTTCTCTGCTCACCGTACCTAAAAGAGTCTCTCCTCAAGAATTACATTACCTCACTATCGCATGACCGGTTTTATATACTACATTGCATACCTTACTCTCTAAAATGTTTATTGTCATCTTCCCCCACTTGAATGTAAGCTCCATTTGTGCAAGCATCATCAGTGTGGTTTTCTCTAACCCCTATAAGAATGCCCTGTCTGTAATAGGTTTTCAATAAATATTTGATAAACTTATTGAAAGCACACTGTATTCCTATATGCCCTAAAGTTCCTGATCCCCATTATACACCCTGAGTGGGTTCTTGGTAAATGTCTGCTTAAAAAAAGGAGGCACAATTTATTCATTTTGTCAGTTTATTGGCATATTGTGGAGGTCACTACATATATAGGAGATTTTTAAATTAAAAAACAAGGAGCTAAAACATCAAGCTAGAAATGATATTAAGGACTGAAGGAAACTTGTGTAGTACAGAACAAAAGTAATGGATGTGCTTGAAAGCAATAATTCAGTTAGGTCTCTATTATCTGTGCTAATGAAGAGAAGCAATGAAGCAGATGATCCATAACAACAGATAATGAAAAACTATTTGCGTTTAGCTCAGGGATGCGTTATTCAGAGTCCCTAACTTGTAAACAGGTTCTGTTCCAAAGGTCATTTGTAAATAGGTTATTTTGGACTCAGAATACATTTCTTAGAAAATAATATAGCTGATTTATAGTATTAAAAATATTTAGGAACTAAAGAGCAGCTAGAACAGCCATTATACCATTTTAGTGAGAAAAAAGCCTTTCAGTTTCCACATAGATAAGTCTGGAAGCTGTTCTCACTAACCACAAGTCTGCTTTCCCCCATCCAATCTCAGAGAAGCAAAAACTTTTCTTCTGCTTCTACTACTTTCAGCTCCAAATTAAAGTCTCTGGTAACTATACTCCAAAGATGGTGTGATAGGTGGTGGGGGTAGATTCTGGGATGGTATACTGGGGCTCCATAGTAAAGGTCTGCAGGTGGTAGACAGACATTGTCAGAGCTGCTCCAGCAGCTCAGTGAAGACTCTTTTGGAATGGGAACTCATGGGAGGTAGGCAGCCCCCTTTAAGTCAGCTGTCTGACATGAGGAGATAAAAGGATCTGTGACAACTAGCTTGATATTGCTCAATGCATCAAATTTCAGATCAATTCTAGAAGGTGTAGCCCTAAGAATAGGAGATAATAAAGTTGGAATTTTGTGAAAAGGTAGCATGCAAAGTGACAGACAACGATATTTCAGCAATATAACCATATGTGAAAATAAGTCTGAAATTACATGCATTGTGACATTGTGTATAAAGTTACTATTATTTTCTTCTTGAGACAGTCTCCCTTTGTCGCCCAGGTTCAAGTGCAGTGGCATAATCTCGGCTCACTGTAACCTCCACCTCTTGAGTTCAAGTGATTCTACTGCCTCAGCCTCCGGAGTAGCTGGGACTACAGGCATGCAGTACCACACCCAAGTAATTTTTGCATGTTTTACTAGAGAATGGGTTTTGCCATGTTGGCCAATTGGTCTAGAATTTCTGACTTCAAGTGATCCACCCACCTGGGCCTCCCAAAGTGCTGGGATTACAGGCATGAGCCACTATCCCCAGCTGGCAACTATGTATAAAGTTAAATACAACTAAAATAGCTAAAACTTTTAGGATATATAGATGGAATAAAATTATATAAAAGAAATCAAAGGAATGACAGATCTGGAGATCAGTGTGACAGTTATCAGGGTGGGAGGAAAATGGAATTTGAGGACCATATGGTTAAGTGCAGATTTTTGTCGAAGACCTAATTTAGTCCTGGATGCTTTTTTCTATCCTCATAATACTTATTCCCTATTCCCTTATAGGCATTCTCTTATTTTGTTTATTTTTATATTCTTTAGCTCTCCTCTATAGGGTACATTTTCAAATACATTGTGTTTATTTTGCAGATTTATTATTATGCTCCCAACACAGACAGTTAATTTTAAATGTAGTGGCAAGAATAGGTGTCACTGATTAGGTGATATTTGGTCAAAGTTTGAAAAAGGTTAGATAATTAGTTATGATGATATATGAAGAAAGAACATTCTAGGAAATAGGAACAGCTACTGCCAAGGTCCCAAGGTGGAACTTTCCTGAATTTTTTAAGGAAAGGCAAGGAAGCCAGTATGGCTTGAGTTAAGTCTGCAAAGGAGTGAGTACTCGGAGATCAAGATAGAGGAAAAACAAAGAAGCCAGAGCATCTGGGACCTTGCAGGACATTGTAAAGCCTTTGTCTTTTACTGTGTGCACAATGTGTGTGTGTGTGTGTGCATGCATGTGTAGGTATGTGAGACAATGGAGGTTTTGAGCAGATGAGTGTTATGATGTAACTTACGTAGTAAAAGACTTACTCTGGACATTGGGTTGAGGAGAGACAATGTTGAAGTGAGAGGCAAGGCTGGAAGTAGCCCAAGTAGAATCCATTAGGAATCTATTATAAAATTTGAAAAATAAAGTTAAGCTGGAAAGGGATAGTAGTGATGGAGGTGTTGAAAAGTGGCCAAATACTGTAGGATGTGAGAAAAAGAGAAGAATCGCAATGATGGCAAGGTTTTTGGCCTCAGCAACTGGAAGACTGGAGTTGCCATCTGCTGAGATGGGGAAGACTGTGAGCGGCATAAATTTTTAGAGAGACAATCAGGAGTTCTGTTCGAACACACTAAAGTTAAGATTTTTATCATATATTAAATAAAATTTAAGTTGGGTAACATAATGTGTGAGACTGGAGTTCAAGAGAGAAAGAATCCTAGGCCAAAGAAATAAAATTGAGATTTTTTTGGCATTGTGGATAATATTTATAGTGTTGGGCTTGGATGAGATCATCATATGTTATTAACCACTGTGTAAATTATCACTGGAAATTGAAAAACAAAATTTAGCTTTTATATTCATTCTTCAAGTTTGAGAAAATCTTTTCAAAATGAATTTTAGTTCCAATAACCCTTTTCTACTGTCTCCCATTACATATACTTCATTCAGGTTTGTTTTTCATTTATATTGTTTATTTATTTGTTCCTATGAGTTATATTACTTCCCAAATCTAAGTTTCATTGCCTATGGCCTTTTGAATGCTGTCAGTGATTCACCCTGGTAAAATAATCTTTATATTTAGAACACAATTCTGTTATCTGTTATTTTATTGTCTAATTCAAATTCTTTCTTCACTGGGAAGTGAATTGCTTCATCTCTATTTAGAGTTGTAATTTAAACTCTAGAAAGAAACAAATCCTTCAAAGCCATTAGGAGGTTGACACATAATCTTACCAGTAAAGGGAAAGGCTGCACAGCCAATTGACTGTCTTCTATTTACTTAGTTTATTGACACTGTGTTAGTCTCATAAAACTGGCATATCACTTTAGAGAGGAGGCTTTGTTTTCCTAATCTTATATCCTACACAAGATCCCCAGAGTAGTAAACACTGTATAGTGCCCCTAGATGGAGACTTTTAAAAAATAAAACAAGATATTGTTCTAACAAACATACAAATTTCTGGTAATATATCTATTAAGTAAGTATCTGTTAAGGTTGATTTTTTTAATCGCATATGTGAATTTTCCAAAGATCCCTTCTGGCTGAACACTATTATTTTTATATTGATCACTTTCTTTAACCACACGCTCAAATTTCTTTCACCAATAATGCTGCTCCTTGACCAGTTTTTCTCCTAGAGCATTTTACATGTTTTTAGGATATTTTTCAGTGTACTTTTTAATATTGACACAATATCAGATCTTGGATCTGCTAATACATCTTGATACATATGCTTTTGAACTTATTTATAAAATTGATGTCAGTGTATTAGAGTTTATAATGGGAATTGGCTCATATGATTATGAGGCTGCAAAGTCTCACTATCTGTTGTCTGCAAGACGGAGAATCAGGAGAGTGGGTGGTGCATTTTGGGAGGTGATGATGGTATGAGTCCAAAGGTCCAATAACCAGGAGTGCTGATGCTATACCATAGGACAGGGAAAGATAGATGTCCTGGCTCACAGAGAGAGAATTCAACCTTTCTCTACCTTCTTGTTCTATTTGGGCCCTCAATATGTTGAATGAGACCCTCCACATTGTTGAGGGCAATCTCCTTGACTCAGTCAAATGATTCAAACTCTAATCTCTTCCTGAAACACCCTCACAGGAACACCTGAAGGTAATGTTTTGCTGTCTTTCTGGACATCTCTTAACACAGTCAAGTTGACACATAAAATTAACCCTCACAGTTGGTAAATAATTTTTGAAGAAATTTGCCTGCAATTTAAAATACGTTGTTAGGTATGTTTATTATCCAAATATTTTAAAAATAGTAGCTGTAATACTATGAGATGTACCATTGATTTTATTATTATCAGATCACCACATAATAAAAATTGACTGCTCAGACTATAATCATTTTGCTTAGCTTTTCAAACGTGGATTCCATATTCATTTCTTTATTTCATCGTGCCTTCTATATTTCCTTCAAAGCAATGAATTTAAAACAACTGAGTTGCTACTATTGCCGTGTATTGGAAATTTGCAGAAAATACTAGGATGAAGTTTGGAAGAAATGAATGAACAGATACAACTGGGGAAGACTTAGCCTTATAGACATAGTTTTAGTAATAGTGATGTAGATAGACTCTGAGTCTATAGATTACAATTTTTAAATTATTATCTCTGTCACCTTGAGCAAGTACCTCACCTCTCCCCTCTTGGAATCTTTTTAATAGATATAGATATCAGATATGAATATATAAGTATATATGTTAAGAGATGAATATATATATATGTATAATAGGAAGTTAAAATGCACAGTTGAATATAGTCAGGTCTGGTTAAACAGAAGAGTACAAGTGGGAAAGCCAGAGTTAAATGTAGAGTTAGAGATGTTGAACATAGTGGAGACAGCTGTGAGGGCACATTGGCCGATGATGACTATATTAGTCCATTCTCACACTGTTAATAAAGACATACCTGAGACTGGACAATTTACAAAGGAAAGAAGTTTAATTGACTCAGTTCAGCATGGCTGGGGAGGCCTCAGGAAACTTACAAACATGGCAGAAGGGGAAGTAAACACATCCTTCTTCACATGGTGGCAGGAAGGAGAAATGCCAAGCGAAAGAAGAAAGTCTCCTTATAAAACCATCATATCTCCTGAGAACTCACTCACTATCATGAGAACAGCATGAGTGTAACTGCCCCCATGATTCAATTACCTCCCACTAGGTCTCTCCCATGACACATGGGGATTATGGGAACTATAATTCGAGATGAGATTTGGATAGGGACACAGTCAAAATATCAATGACCCTAACTGATTTCCATTTTGATCTAGGTGTTTTAGATCAGAACTGCCAGCAGGAAGTCAAGCATATTGAAAAGTGGTCATCCTAAGCCAAGACTCTTACAGAAGAACAGAAAGCCAAAGTATTGAATGGACAATTTTGACCTCCCAGATGCTTTTAATGATGATTTGGTACACACTTGACTCTGAACATAATGACGAGAGCACACTATCCAAGCTGCAGGAACAGGCTGTGAGTTATCCTGAAGATGTAGTTTTGTTTTGGTGCTCTTTAGTGCTCGATAGCCAACAAACCCAAGACATGTCTCATCTTAGTGTTGTTGTTGACACTCATTCAGAGATCATGTTTGAAGGAAAGACTTCATCAGCCTTTTGTGGGAGAGACTTTGGACTAATTATAGCATAATGCTCTATTTTTAGAAAATCTCTCTTTGAAAGTTTCTGTGTGCAGCACCAGATTTTGCCATATTTGTGTACTGACTTTTTCTCTTTTCAAATGCTCAAGTTACATAATTCTGCATGGCATATGAAATAAATGTAATTTATGAAATGGATGTAGTAGTTTATGTTATCAAAAAATGATATGATTCTTAGCTCAAAAAGTCTTCTGTACTTTTGCCTCTCTCTGCCTGTATCATTCTTCTCCAGATATTTTCATTACTGGTATTTTATCAGGCAGTTTCTCAAAGATACCCCTCTTCAAGGCCTCCACTGAACACCTATTTAAAATTGCAACACCCAGTCCCCCAACACTCCTCAATTATGTGATTTATTACCATTCTCGACATACTTTTATCTCTGTATAACTTATCACCAACAAATATATTTGTTTTGTTGTCTATCCTTTACCTCACAGAAATCAAAGTTCCATGAGGCCATTTTATTTGGTTATTTGACTGTTGTAGCCTCAGGGCCTAGAATAGTGCCTAAAAAGTAATAGTCACTTAAAATAAATGTGCTAGGCGACCAAAATATGTGTGCAAACAACCTATACAAGACCTTTCATAGACTCATAGAGCTGCTTCCAATGTGGTCCAGGTGCCAGAAGAAAGCATCAGTATCACTTAGGGATTTTGCTTGTTTTTCTAATACAGTGTTGTTTGGATATACAGTAGTTTATATACCGAACAATTCATTAAAGTGTATGATTAAAAGATCCAGAGTTGTACAATTATCACCACCATTTTCGAATATGTTCGTCACTCCCCCAAAAACCCATACTCATTAAGTCACCCTCTACTTTTCCTCAACGTTTTCAGTTCTAGGCAACCACCAATCTACTTTCTGTCTCTATGGCTATTTCATATAAATGGAATTGTACAACATGTGGTCCTTTCTTGTGTTGTCTTTCACCTAGCATAATGTTTTTGAGTTTCGTCCTCGTTATAGTATGGATTAGTAAATCATTCCTTTCCACTGTGAGATAATTGTCCATTGTATGGCTATACCATATTTTATTTATCCATTCATCAATTGATGAAAATATGAGTTGTTTCCACTTTTTGACTATTATGAATAATGCTACATTCATCTACATATTTTTGTATGGACACCTACATTTTAAAAATATATTCAATATCTTTGAAAGCACTTAATCACAAAATTTTTATTCAGTTTCTCAAGTATCACTTGACATATTACTATTTTTACTAGCTTTATTGAGGTATGATTGACAAAAATTATACATATGTAAGGTGAATTATGTGATGTTTTGATATGCATATACATTGTTAAGTGATGACTACAATCAGTTAACTAACATCCATCACCTCACCTAGTTATCATTGGTGCATGTTTGTGTGTGTGTTTAGTGAGAACATTTGAGATCTGCTCTCAGCAAATTTCAAGCCTACATTATTAGTAACTATCATTGTCATGCTGTATATTAGATTTCCAGAATATATTCATCTTGCGACTAAAATTTTTTACCCTGTGACCAACATCCCTCCTTTTCCTCCACTTTTCAGCCCCTGGTAACTACCATTCTACTCTCTGTTACTATGGATTCAACTTTTTTTTCAGATTCCATATATAAGTGAGATTATGCAGTATTTGTCTTTTTCTGTTTGGCTTATATTACTTGGCATAATGTCTGCCAGGTTTATTCATGTCATCACAAATGGCAGAATTTCTTTATCTATTCATCTCTCTGTGGACACTTAGATTAATTCCTTCTTTTGGCTACTGTGAATAGTGCTGCAATGAACATGAGAGTGTAGATATCCTTTTGAGATGCTGACTTCATTTCCTCTGGATATGTACCCAGAAGTGGGGTTAATAGTTCAAATGGCAGTTCTATTTTTAATTTTTGGAGGAACTTTCACACTGTTTTCCATAATAGCAAAACCAATTTACATTTCCACTAACAGTAATGCAGGCTTAACAGTCCAATGAAAAGGTACTGGATCAGAGGCTGCATTTTAACAAAACCCTAGGGTGAGTTGCTCATTAAAGTTTGGGAAGCAGGTATGGAGTAGGTACTCAATGAATGTTTCCCCAACCTAAATGCCACATACTAACAGCTGTGGGCTAGCAAAATGTACATAATTATGTCTTTTAAAATTAATGCGGCTTAGATTAATGAACAAAGGGAACCAATAACAGAAGGGAGCATTGGGCTTTAAATGTTTAATGTTCTAGTGTGCATCATTTTGATTCTCCTGGAATTCCGCATTCAGGTTTAATCATTCGTTAGGCATAATCTTGTGATGGAAACACTAAAGGAGATATGAAGAGGAAAGGACGTTTTAGTAAAAAAATCAGATGTTATTTGCCATAATTAGTGGAGATAATCACCCATTAGTCAGTTAATAAACTTAACAGAAATAATTTTTTAAATAATTAAGATGATTAAATATAGGATTAAAAAGTTGTGAGAGTGAACACCATATGTTTTTATTTTTTCAATTCTTAGCTTTTTTTAGTTATTTCTAAATTCTGTAAATGTAAAAGTACAACAATAGAGGCACTTTTAGAAAGTAAGTGTTTTTTTCTGTCTTACTTGGACTGCTACCTATTATTTTCTACTTTGGGCTGGTTACTTGAAACACTGAAGGCAGAGAAAAATGGGAATAATTATAGTACCAAAAATGTTTTGAATGAATAAACATATCATTATATCAATCAATCAATATGAGGCCTTAGATACTAAGGTGAGGGGCATTGAATATTATGATTATCATTAGGTCTTTCTGGGAAATAAGACCCTGGTGAGTTTTCAACCTAAATCGTTCTAGGAAATAAGGAGGAGTAGCTGCCCTGTAGGCTAGAGGGAGAAACTGCCAGCAAGAAAGTGGGTACAACGGAGAAAACCTCTTTCCAGTTGTATACGTGCTGGCCTCTCTCTGTACATTCAAGAATACTCTGAATATTGCTTAAAGGACCATAAATACTCTAAAAACTGAGCCATATATAAGCCTACTCCTATATATTTTCATATTAAAAAATTTCCTTGTGTACATTTTCATTTTCTTTTTTCCTCATCGTATTTTAAGAACATCTCATGAACTTGAAAAAACAAATATAATATTGTAAATGAACATCATGCTAATTTATTTTAAATTCAATGCTGATTTAATTTTAATGATAAAATGGGCTAGAATGAAAAAGAATAAATGGATTAATAAAGTCTAGGGCCTCTTTTTATTTATGTCATTGGGGCTCATTTTCATGTTCTATCTTTGTGTTATTCTTAAGTTAAACAGGTGTTTCTCTTAAAAAATGTCTAGTTTGTGTAAATGACACAGTTACACAAATGATCCACGTATCTACCATAAAAGGGTAGGAATGTGCAAAAAATAAATTACACAGTGTGTACACAAATCTAGAATTTTCTGATCTTTCTGGTGAGAAAACTCTTGATTAAATGACTTTTTACTAGTTAATAATAAATATAATTTTCTAAAATAAGAAATCTGAACTAAATTTTTGCTGTGATAAAATTATGATCACCCATGAGAATAAAGAATTACTTATTTCACAAATATTTTACTCATTTGCAATTGTCACCTTCTACATTAAATGATTTGTTGATGCCTTTTTTCTCTATTACACTGGGGCATATTTCTGGAAGAAGGATATTAAATATGGACATGACCAAATTTTGCAGCTAAGACATTCTGCATTTTGTAATTTCCATATGCTGTATCCAAACAGTCCAGAGGTTTCCTCCCAGCAACATAGTTACTTTCATAGTAAATGTCATCATGTCTTGTTTTTTAAAAAATTAAAACAGTAGAATTAATATTACTTATGTTCTGGTAGAACTGAGTTTTCAACATTTAAGTGTGTTTTCCCCATGCCAAACTCTTACATTTCTTAATTAAATATTAAAAAGTGGTTGGAAATAATCAGTGAAATTACTACTACTGAGATGACATTTCAGAAAACCTGTACATCCCACTCTGTTGCTGCTACCTTGCTCTCCCTTTACCCTTACCAGATAAACTCTAAAGTTGATAGTAAACACTTTTGTTTTTCTATCCACAATTACTTTCCCCACTTTTTCCTTAGTAAATAAATCTCTGTTTTTTTCAGGTATTGCCACTTTCTGCGTGACTATGTACAGGGTAGGTTTATCCCAACCACAGACTCAGTATTTGAATCCTAACTGACCTCAGCCAATCATTAAAGATCCCACCTTCATTGCCATTGACTGGTTTGGGTGTAATTGAAATGCAGTTGTGGCCACTGAAATGTGATTATGTCTGCTGGGAGATTTCTGACAAAGATTTCCTCCCCTTTTAGGAAGATACAAAGGAAGAGACAATCTCTATTTCCCAAGAATAGGCATCCTATACCAGTTCTCTCCCTCAACCCACAGGATTATGGAATTACCCTTCCTTAGAAAACCAGAACAGAACATGAATTACCAAACAATAGGTATTTTCTGTTGACTTCATAGGGACACTTTTCAACTACAGCAGTGGGAGTAGCATGGAGCAGAGCTTCACACATTCCTTAGAGTTCAGTACTCTTCCCACTGAGATTTGAAAGTCTGATCCTCTTCCTAGTATTCTATCAGAACAGCTCATACAAAGGAGCAGTCCGAAGACAGACATGGAAAGCTTTCTGTCAAGATATTATGTGGGTACTTATGTGATTCCTTGGAAGGAAAAAGAAAAAGAGAGACCTGAGTATATTTGCATACCAAGTGTGCAGGACAAGTCATCTTGTTACACCTATTATCTATTTCAGTTCAAACCTGATCCTCTTATCTTGAGACTATTAACATCTTTTAAGCTGGAAGGCAGTGTGGGATAGTAGAAAGAGCATGGACTTCAAAGCAAGACAGATTTGGAACTGGCTCCCAACTCTCCCATTTAAAAGATCGTTGACCTGGTGTATGCTTTATCTCTAAGCCTCAGTTTCTACATTTATGAAAAGGAGAGAACAATACTTAACATATCAGATTGTTATAAGGATTAAGAGATAATTTATAAAGTGACTGGCACCTCAATTGGCATATAAGAAGCAGTTAACAAATAGTAGTTATTATAATATGTTAAACCTAGTGATGTCTCTGTAAAATCAGCTGTAAAGAGAGAGATTTCTATGCTGTTATTTATTGTCAAGGAGGATTTTTTAACCAAATTTTCTTAGTGACTGATGAGTTTCACCATCAAATTATTCACATAGTAAAAATCCCATATTTAGTAAATTTTAAAACAAACAACAACAGCACTAATAACTACCATGACAAAAGCACATAATCCATTACTCATTTGGAGATCTAGAGAATCCAGAGAAGCGGGGAAAGAGACAGAGCACCCTACTGAATCGTGTGAACAATTTGGATGGGAGAACTGAAAAAAAACCCTCTTTCTTCCTTGCCTGAATCTCTGGATGGTGTAGACATTTACTGCAAGAGTCAATCTGAGGATTGCCCCATATTTGCGGGATCTCTAGTGCTCTTCATTTAGTTCCACACAGCTCTCTGATATGCTTTAAAGTGGAGATGAGCACCAACTTTCAGTGGCTGCTTTCATTTAAGGGAATCAAGACTGTATCTGAGGAAATTCTTCCAGGAGGATGGTTTTGTGTTTGGGCCCACTGTTGATGCAAACCTTTCTCTATTTACATGATATGCTGATCATTTCAGTTGGAAGTTGCTAGTTAGAGAAGATGTACTATTACTTCCTTCCTGGAACAGCCTTTCCCCACCAGCTTACCTAATTAACTCACTTATCCTTCAGGCCTCAGTTCAAACATCACTTTCTCAAGGAAGCCTTCCATGACCTCCGGATTAGATTAGGTCTCATACCACATTTCCATAGCTTTCTGAACCCTACAGCGTTTATCCCACTATGTAATTTTGTGTAGGTGCCATTGTTTATTTAAGATATATGTTTCTGGCTGGTCGCAGTGGCTCATGCCTGTAATCCCAGCACTTTGGGAGGCCGAGGTGGGTGGATCACGAGGTCAGGAGATCGAGACCATCCTGGCTAACACAGTGAAACCCCGTCTCTACTAAAAATACCAAAAAAAATTTAGCCAGGCGTGGTGGCGGGTGCCTGTAGTCCCAGCTACTTGGGAGGCTGAGGCAGGAGAATGGCGTGAACCTGGGAAGCGGAGCTTGCAGTGAGCCAAGATCACTTCACTGCACTCCAGCCTGGGCGACAGAGCGAGACTCCATCTCAGAAAAAAAAAAAAGATATATATTTCCTACTTGAGGGCAAGACGTGCAAGGGCCAAGACAGGGTCTGTTTGTATATTAAGGCAACTGGACGGACAAGTACCATGTCTAGGAGAGAGTGGGTACTGAATACATCCTTTAAATTAATGAAGTAAAGAAGTAATGTTAAAAAAAAACCTGAATAAAATGAATGAATCGATGAATATCATACTTCAATTCACAGAATAGCCAAATCCAGGAGCATCCCCTTATGTGATCATAAAGGTCAAAACCCTGGTGCCTATGAGGTTAAATCCTGGCCCTATAACTTGCCAGCTGAATGTCAAGAGGCAAACTATTCAATCTCTTGGTGTCTTATTTTCCTTATCTAAACAATGGAGATAATGATATTGCTTCCGCCCAGGGGGGTGTGAGAATTAAAAGAGTATCTGGCACACAAAAAACACTAAACACATGCACACCGTACCTACCACCCCTCTTTCTCTCTCTCAGGTGGAATTCTCACTGCCAGTGCATTCAATCATAGGTATTTAAATGCACTTATCTTTGGCTTGCATTAGTGTAAATACTTTATGTAATCTGTTACATACGAGCGCAAAGCTTAGAACTGCTGCAGAACTCTTGCAAACATGAAGGAAATTGGCTAGAGCTAATAGGCCCAGAAGCACGGGTGAAAAGTATTAAATGAACCTGGAACTTAAAGGACAACATTGGGTCAGTGACTTAACTAACCTTAACTAACACTGCATTTATTACCTTTTGCAACTTCTTGACATGTGATGTGATAAATGTCCCCACATACAAGCCACTTGGTATTAGAACTTCTGTAACATTAAGCCAGAAGCTTTCTATATGATATGGTTAGACCAATCTAGTCATCTGCTTTCTGATAATATCCACGTAGTTGAAATCTCATGGAGATAATCTTAACATCTAAAGTGGTTATCTCCTAATTTGTTGGATCTAATCCTTTTTGTACTCCGTGCTTCTTTGTAATCTTTTTAGGTTTTCCTGGTTCTCCTTATTCTGGCCTGCTATGTGGTTGTTGTAATTGTCTGTAATTATCTGCTTACTTATGATTCCTATGAGTCTCCTACATTACAACATAGGCTACCTGAGAGCAGAGACCACAGTGCTTTGTTTCCTACTTGATATCCAAGTAATAGCAACACACCAACATACCATAAAGCACACCACATGAATGAATAAGTTCAGTCTATAAATCAGAAATAATCCACAGCCTCTATTTATGGATAATTAAACCCATTCAGTTAGGGTAAAATTATGGAGGATAAGTTTCTTATCAGGCCCTATCCAGACTCCATAACATGTAGTTTATGGACTGAAAAAACAATTTTTTAAAGAATAGTTTAAAGATACAGTAAAGCTTGAAGAAGTAAGCTGTAATTTTGAGAGGAGCAATTGCCTTATTCCTTATTCTCTAGATGATGAGAGCACCCAACTCATGTAGTTATGGTGAGGATTAGGTGGAATTGTTCAAATAAAGCACTTACAGGTACAGTAAGCACTCAAGTTTGGTTAGCACTAATTATTACCACGTGTAGTTACATGTATATTAGACTACCTTTACTTAATTCAATAATATCACAAGGCAGTTTGCCATATTTCTTTTCTTTTTTTTTTTTTTTTTTTTTTTTTTTTTGAGATGGAGTTTCACTCTTGTTGTCCAGGCTGCAGTGCATTGGTGTGATCTTGGCTCACTGCAACCACTGTCTCCCAGATTCAAGCGATTCTCCTGCCTTAGCCTCCCTAGTAGCTGGGATTACAGGCATGCACCACCACACCCAGTTAATTTTGTATTTTTAGTAGAGACGGGGCTTCTCCATGTTGGTCAGACTGGTCTCATACTCCCGACCTCAGGTAATCCGCCCACCTTAGCCTCTCAGAGTGCTGGGATTACAGGCGTGAGCCACCACACCCGGCCGCAGTTAGCCTTATTTCTATGGTACTGGTGAGAAAATTGAGGCTCAGAAAAATCAGCAACTGGCTCAAGGACACACTGCAAGTTACTAGTGCAATAAATACCATACAACTCTAAAGTGGCTTCTGTTTCTACCATGCCACTCTGGATAAACAAGCTATAGCCAATATGATACAGATAGTAGAAGTGCTACTTCATCTCTAATGAAGTAAATGTCTCCTGAAAATTGAAAATTGAATGAGTGAAACCATAGGTTACCCAGACAAACTGTATGTAACAAAGGTGAAGATACACATTTTCAAGGAATTAAAACAATTCTAGAAGTTGGCAAAATGTTTTATTACTCTTCCCCTCTTATTGGATTATCTTGATTTAAGCTTACAGCTATTTCTTAGAGACATACCACCAACTTAATAATTTACTGGGAGCTGTTGTAATTTACATGGCAGTGTCTCTAATTTAAGCAGCAATGATATGTACCTTTTTATGCACTAAGATAAGCTCTTCGTTCTTAGCTGGGAGTTTGTGTCAGCAATCATTTAGATTGCTCAAATATAAGATTTGCTGATGTGAGAAAATTCCAAGCTGGTTAATTGCATCAAAATTTTAAGTGAAAAGCATCTTCTTTACAACCCTCGACTATCATCAAAGGAGGGGGCTAAGTACAATCTGAACTCTCTTTTTGCAATTCTATAGTGACAAAAATGCTGACCTGGTTGTTCTTTCATCAGCTCATGCTGAACCTAAAATGAAGAAAATAAAATACAAATTTTGAATCTTTATGTAAACATCCAGATGACATATTCTGCAAGTAAGGCAGTTTTGAGTAATAAAAACTTTTGTACAGAATTTTACATTTTGTCATGTACAGAAGCTTACTTCAGACATTATGCAAAAGGAGATTGAATGTTCCTTCCCAGATGTAGCAAATTGTTTTGGATGACCCAGTCCTGAAATCTGCTATGATTAGTAAACAGAAAATGACTTTTTATTACTTTTCTATTTTATATCCACAGGAACACAAGTCTACAAATGTATTTATTAATTATTATGCTCTGTTTATATTTTCTCTGACCACCCTAAAATAAGATAGTGAAGTATTTTTCTCCATAAATGAGAAAAGGAAACTAATGGATCCATTTAAAGTAGTAGTCATAGGCTTTAGAAAACATCAGCACTTATACATTACATGAAATTCAATGATCTCTCCTTCAAACAGAAGATAAACACCATTGAATTTAAATTCCTTCTAGAGCTGTTCTCTGTAACCCAAAACTTAACATTTCTCTCATTCTTGAAGTTAGTAACATTAAAACTATCTCTTCCACAAGTTAAATATCCTCTCTTTTTTTGGGTGTCACTCAATTTTTTTGAAACAATACATTCTTCTGTCTTACTTTAATTCGTCCCTTCTCATCCATTTCTCATCCATTATATTCTAGCTCTCATATCTGTCCGTTCCCTACTGAAATCGATCTCACTAAGTCATTGATGTTCCCAAATTTTTAGCACAAGTTTCTGCCTTTGGTTTTCAGCCTAATTTTTAAAATATTACCACCAATAGGCCAGAATTGTCTCCTGGATTTCCTCAATATCTTTGCTATTTCTTATCTTTTCATTCGTTAAAAAACACATTGATTAAATGGCTACTCTGTTAGTCATTCATCTAGACACAAAAGACAAATAGAGTAAAGAATGGCCCTAACAGTTTGGATATGTGTCCCCGCTCAAATCTCATGTTGAATTGTAATCCCCAGTGTGGGAGGTGACTCCATGGGAGGTGTTTGGATCATAGAGGTGGACCCCTCATGGCTTCATGCTTTCTTCAGGATAATGGCTGAGTTCTGGAGAGATCTGGTTGTTTTAAAGGGTGTGGCATCTTCCCCGCCTCCACTCTCTTTCTCACTTGTTCCTGCTTTTGCCATATGACATGCTTGTTCTCTCTTTGCATTCAGCCATGAGCGTAAGCTTCCTGAGGCCTCCTTGGAAGCTGAGCAGATGCCAGCACCATGCTTCTCATAAAGACTACAGAACCGTAAGTCAATTACACTTCTTTTCTTTAAATTACCCAATCTCAGGTATTTCTTTATAGTAATGCAAGAACAGCCTAACATAGGCCCCAACTATTTTGGTGTGCAAGGATAAATTTTACAATAAATAGTTACAATATAATGGCATAGTGTAATAAAGGCAGTATGTACATGGGTCAATGGCTGTAAGAAAGAATCAGCCTTCGATTTTTTGTTGGAAATAGTTTCTCCTCCTGATTTATTCACTTGCACACCTTCAACATATACTCATATTAAAAAGCTTACTAATTTTTTTATCTTCTGCTTGGAACACCCTCTTGACTGAAAAACACATATTTATAACTAGTATTTAACACTGTCACTTGAATATGTTGTAATCATCTTATAACAAACATAAAATTCCTGATTTTTTAAAAAAATAAATAAATTAAGAATAGAAAAAAAGTCTTCTACTATATAAAAATCAATTCTACAAGAAAAGTCAAATTTAATGGAGAAACATTTCCATTAACATAAAGAATCAAAGATATGGCTGGGCGTGGGGGCTCATGCCTGTAATCCCAGCACTTTGGGAGGCCGAGACAGGCAGATCACGAGGTCAGGAGATCAACCTCCTGGCTAACATGGTGAAATCCCCGTCTCTATGAAAAACACAAAAAGTTAGCCAGGGATGGTGGCACGCACCTTTAGTCCGAGCTGCTAGGGAGGCTGAGGCAAGAGAATGGCATGAACCCGGGAGGCAGAACTTTCAGTGAGCCAAGATTGCACCGCTGCACTCCAGCTTGGGCGACAGAGCGAGACTCTGTCTCAAAAAAAAAAAAAAAAAAAAAAAGAACTGAAGATATATATCATTACTCTTAATTTTAAATATTCCAAAAACAGATTATAAACATTCCAAAAAAAAAAAAAAGATAAAATGCACAAGTTGAATGGGAAGTGACACAATTCAAAAGAGTCCATTGAAAAGCTACAAAAAATAGGAGCAATTGGCCAATTACCAATTCAAGACCAACATATAAACATTTGAGCTCTCATATCCCAACAATGTTCTGAAAAATTGTACCAAAACAAAAAAACTCAATAAGATGTCAAAGAACAATCCTGAATAAAAGAGAACATTCATGCTAATATTATTTTTCCATTTTATTTAGTATGTAAAATAATATACAAGTTGCTTTATAGAAATACACTGTATTCGTAGAATGTAATACTCAATATTGTGACAATGTCAGCTCTCTGTAAATTAAGCTATAAATTAAATGAAATGATAATTAACATCTTAATTAAGGCCTGGCACAAGGGTTCATGCCTGCAATCCGAGTACTTTAGGAGGCTAAGGCAGCAGGATCACTTGAGGCCAGGAGTTTGAGACCTGGGCAACATAGCAAGACCTTATATCTGCAAAAAATGAAATAAAATAAAAAATTAGCTGGGCATGGTGGTGCACACTCGTAGTGCTAACTACTCACGAGGCTAAGGTGGGAAAATTGAGTACAGTGAGCTAGGATTGAACCACTGCACTCCATCCTGGATGACAGAGTGAGACCTCGTTTCTAGAAAATTCATTAATTAATACTAATTTAATTTTTAAAATTATAACAATAAAATGACTCTAAGGTTTTATATTGGAAGATAAATACAATTGAATAGCCAACATTTAAAAAATTATAAATGGTATATTCATCCAAGTATAAAAATATATAATTATTTACCAATCTAAACATTGTGATTTGACATGACAATACAGATACAAGTAAATAAAAATGGAAGGTCCGAAAAGAGGGGCTGTTAAGACGGAGAGTGAGAGAAAGCTCTTAGAATGGAATTTTGAATCAATGTATAAATTATAAAATATTTAGTAAGTAATGTTTTTACAATTGTCTACTGAGAAAAGATTTAGAATAATTTGGATATCACACCACCAATAAAAACTTAGGATGGATATGAAGTAGAGTATCAAAAATAACAGCAAAATCAAATTTAATTAGTAGAAAACTTTTTCTTTTTAATATGATGTGCATGGGGAAAGATTTTTGGAAGACAGAATAAAATGCAAAATAATAAATAGTAGATTATATAAGAAAATTTAGGGCCCGCCAGGGGTGGTGGTTCATGCCTGTAATCCCAACATTTTGGGAGGCCAAGGTGGGTAGATCATCTGAGATCAGGAGTTCGAGATTAGCCTGGCCAACATGGTGAAACCCCATCTCTACTGAAAATACAAAAAATTATCTGGGCCTTGTGGCATGTACCTGTAATCCCAGCTGCTCAGGAGGCTGAGGCAGGAGAATTGCTTGAACCCAGGAGGCGGAGATTGTAGTGAGCCAAGATCGTGCCACTGAACTCCAGCCTGGGCAACAGAGAGAAAACTCCATCTCAAAAAAAAAAAAAAAAAGAAAGAAAAGAAAATTTAGAATTTGTATAGATTAAGACACCATAAACAAAGTTAAAAAACAAGTGACAAATACCCGTAAGGTATATATAAGCACATGTTTCGTAATACATGAAGACCTCCTCTTAGCCACCATGAAAATAGAAAACAAATGGCCGGGCGCAGGTGGCTCAAGCCTGTAATCCCAGCACTTTGGGAGGTCGAGACAGGCGGATCACGAGGTCAGGAGATCAAGACCATCCTGGCTAACACGGTGAAACCCCGTCTCTACTAAAAAATACAAAAAACTAGCCGGGCGAGGTGGCGGGCGCCTGTAGTTCCAGCCACTCGGGAGGCTGAGGCAGGAGAATGGCATGAATCTGGGAGGCGGAGCTTGCAGTGAGCTGAGATCCGGCCACTGCACTCCAGCCCGGGCGACAGAGCGAGACTCTGTCTCAACAACAACAACAACAACAAAAAAAAAAAAAAAAAAAAAAAAGAAAAAGAAAATAGAAAACAAAACATGAAATCAATGGCATAAAATAGTAAGGATGTGAGTGGGTAATTCTGCTAAAAAGAAAACTAACAACACAACTCATGGAAATAGTCAATGAATATTCAAAAAGATACTCAAACTCACTGATAATTCAAGAAGTTAAAACCACAAAAAATTAGGCAAGAAAAAGAAATAAAAGGCATCCAGATAAGAAAGAAGTTAAATTGTTCTGTTTGCAGATGACATGAGTTTGTATATATAGAAAACCCTGAAGACTCAACCAAAAACTATCAGAACTGTTAAACAAGTTCAGTAAAGTTGCAGGATATAAATTCAACATACCAAACCTACTTGTGTTTCTATAGATGAACTGCCAGAAAAATAAATCAACAAAGCAATCTCATTTACAGTAGCATCAAAAAGAACAAAATACTTAAAAATAAATTTAGCCAAGGGGGTAAAAGATCTGTAGGCTAAACCCTGAAAAACACTGAAGAAAGAAATTTAAGAAAGTGCAAATCCATATGAAGATACCCTGTGTTCATGGATTTGAAAAATTACTGTTGTTAAAATGTCCATATTACTCAAAGTGATCTACAAATTCAATGTACTCCCTACAAAACTCCAATGGCATTTTTCACATAAAGAGAAAAAACAATCCTAAAATTGGTACAAAACCATAAAATACTCCAAAAAGCTAAATCAATCTTGAGAAAGAACAAAACTGAAGGCATCACACTTTCTAACTTCAAGCTATATTAAAAAGTCATAGTAATCAAAACAATGGTACCGGCATTAAACAAACAAACAAACAAACAACAAAACAAAACATATAGATGGATGGAACAGAATAGAGAGATCAGAAATAAATGCATACATACATGATATACTATTGTTTGACAAGGGCATCAATAATATACAATGGGGAGAGTCTCTTCAATAAACAGTGTTCAGAAAAATGAATACCAACATGCAGAAGAATGAAATTGGATCTTCATTTTACACCATGTCCAAAAATTAACTCAAAATGGATTGAAGACTTAAATGCAAGACCTGAAACTGTAAAACTCTTAAAGAAAAAATAGAAAAAACCTCCTTGAAATTGGTCTTGGCAATGATTTTTTAAATATGACACCAAAAACACAGACAAAAAAGTAAAATTAAACAAATAGGACTATATAAAACTAAAAAGCTTCTGTATGCAAAAGAAACAATCAATAAAATAAAAAAAGCAACCTACTGAATGAGAGAAATGCAAGCCATATATCTGATAAGGAGTAACTGTCCTAAATATATAAGGAACTCATACAATTCAGTAGCAAAAAATCAAAAACAAAAACAACCATGAATACTACAATTAAAAATGGGCAACAGATCTGAATAAACATTTTTCTAAAGTAGACATACAAATGACTATCAGGTACTTGAAAAGGTGCAAATACTACAAAATGCTAAAAAGTGAACATACATATGTAAACATATATATATCACATTGAATTTCAATGAAATAGAAAAAAACTAAAGTTGATCAAAAAGAAAATGGTTACATAAATGATTTTGTCTAGCCAAGTATAAAAAACGAAACAAAGCAAAAGAGACCTTTTCACATAGAGATGTGCAATAATTTCCATACATTTAATTAAACTGTCTAACTGTGATATTCATGGAAAGCAAATCCTGAAGCAAACATTATATGCTACTGTGCTATTAGAGAGTGCGATTCCAGCAAAGTAGGAAGGACCAACACCACATTGCAGGGTGGCACCTGGTGTCCGTCCCCACTAATGGCTTGATCTCCAGGGACAGTATTCCCAGAGAAACAACAACTTATGTTGTTCCCAGAGAAACAGCCCCATGATGGCTCATTGTGGGAAAGAAGGAAGAAGATTTTAGTCACGAACTCTCATCTCCCACATCTCAAATATCAACTTCAATGACAGCTTTAACAAAGATGCCAAGAGCCAAGGGGTGAGAGTTGTGGAGCAGACAGGACACAGCCGCTACTGGAGTTGGTGGTCATCCACACGTTGCTGGTTGCCTCAGTAAAGTCTCAGTCAGGAGATCAGAAGCCAATGGCCTAGGGGAAAAAGTGAGACTGAGAGGACCATAGGGGAAAATAAAATTAATGTAACATGTATGTTAGGGGTCACTTAACTTTAGATGAATGGTCCCTTAACTTTTAACAGTGCTTACCTCTGAGGAGAGTAGATTTAAAAGGAGAAAGTAAAATACATTTTGTTTTATATACTTGTCAAATGACTTTGTAAGATGTTTATGTACTATCTCAACACAGTGATACTTTTAAAAGAATAATGTATACAATCTTGCATACTCAGATGCCTAACTGCAGGAACAATTGGGCCAACTCTAATTCTAAATTTGGTTAATCTAAAACTTAATTTGCCGTATCACCCACCACCTCTGTTTTCTAGGTTACTAGCATCATCATAGTTCCAACAACCAGAAATAAAAACCTTAGTGAAATTCTCAGTTCTCCTCTCTCTCTTTCAATCCACACATAGTCAATAACCATGAACGCTGAACTTTCAACCAAACACGTGATGGGTCAAAGCAGATATTTGCAAAGTCATGTAGATGAGCCAGGCCAGTTCCCAGTTGCAGCAGGCTATCATTGAATCATATGTATCTGCATATTTAAAGAAATAATGAGTCATGCAGAAAGCAGTGGCACGGGTCAAGAAAGATTCATAGGTTTATTTACCTCTCTGCCTCACTTTCCCTGTCTGTAAAATGAAGGCTAATAGTAGTATCTGCCCCTTAGAAACCAGAGTAACAGAGATTAATAATGTCTGTGCATTGCCTACAGTGTTCAGGAGAAAATCTATCTCGACAAGCACTTATGTCAGGTGTATTGAATTATAACTGCAACAACTATTACCATTACAACCCTGATCATGGATTGTTACTGAGATCCAGGCATTTTTCCAATTGCTTTACGCATATTCATAAACACTCTTAAGCATTACAAGAATCCAGTATGTTAGTAATATTTTCATTTCACAGATGGGAGAAGTGATTCCCTGAGATACTAGGTATCTTGGTAAAGGACAAGCAGTGACTAAGTAGTGAAGCCAAAGTTCCATTCTCATTGAGTCAGGGTCCAAACTCTGCTCTTCAATGTTCATGGCTGCTGCAGTCTAATTATTTTAGTATGACTGAGTAGCAATAATCTCTATGCCAAATTGCCTCAATATGGACTAATGATGTTTAATTTTCAAGAACAGAGAGCTAAAGAGCCAGATCCTTGAACCTGTTGATCCCTCAAAAGTGTTTGCACTACACTGTGGTGTGGGGCATAGAAGGTGGTCTCATGACCTGCTAGCAGGTGCACATGAGACCACCTGCTATGCCCCACACCACAGTGTAGTGCAAACACTTTTGAGGGATCAACAGGTTCAAGGATCTGGCTCTTTAGCTCTCTGTTCTTGAAAAACAGCATCTTGTTTTTTACCTCTTGCAAAAAACAGCATCTTGTTTTTTACCTCTTGCAAAAACGACCATTTTAATGATACAAAACCAGTGGTTAAGAACATGGACTTCGGAGTCAGCTCCCTGTAATCAAATCCTGACTTCATCATTTATACTGTTTGTATGACCTTGGGAAAGTTCCTTCACTGCTTTGTGCCTCAGTTTTCATAATTGTTAATAGAACCCATTGTATGTATATACGTAAACTAGACAATGAGCCCCTCGAATGCAAGGACATAATGCTTATTGTGCTCTGTAATTTCAGAACTCAAGACAATTGCTAGAATATACTAGGTCCATCGTAAATATCGGTGGGCTATTGAGTAAATGAAATGGTATAGGCTGTTTCTCTCATTCTGTCCAAACTACTTATCCTTTAGAATCAGCTCAAGTTTTCCTCCTGATTATTCCAATTTTTATCAGTAGATTGCTTCACCATCTGGTCTTCTTTTATACACAGTCATGCAATTGTACATTTTCAAATGATTGGAGGTAGCTAATTTATAAAGCTTTCTTCAGAACTATGTGCAATCTATACTATACAAATCAGTCTTAATTTGGTGCTAACTGATTTGGTCACCACTTTATTTGGTCAATTCCACTCCTTTCCATTCCAACTCAGGTTAAATGTTCATTTCTCAGGAAAGGTTTCAATACCCACAGACTAGTGTGCAGTCCATATGTTGCCTTCTTATAGCATGCTGTGCTTATTACAATTGTCATTAAATAACAATTTGTATAATTGTTTGTTTAACGTTCATCTCATCTCTTGCACTGTGGGCTTCCTGAGAGCAGGGAAATTGTATGGTTTACTATTTTCTGTATCCCCAGAGTCAAGTACAGAACCTGTACTTGGGGATGTGCAATATATCATCATTGAATATATTCTCCTAGGCAATGCTTTGGCAAATGACAACTTTCAAGTTTTTTTGTTTGTTTGTTTTGTTTTTTCCTCAGAATCTTCAGTGTAGGAGAAGTCTGGTTATAACCTTTAAGAACTCTGTGCTGTCACTGCACATTATTTTAAAATAAGTCTTCCAATAAAGAAAAGCATACTCTGAAAAATATGGTTTCTCCCTTGGGAAAGTCTGGGTAGCCATTTAGACCAGCAATAAAATGATGCACATGGTAATCTAAAATCTTGATACATTTCATAGAAAATGCAATATTTTTCCAAACTGCTAGATAGAGCTTCAGCAATTAAAACATAAAGAATATTAAGTCATAATTTCTTTCATAATCACAAGAATAATGTTGTATTCTCGATATACTATTTTTAAATTGAGCATTTAATCAGTTGCATAGGACAGTTTATGCAGGAACAATGCATGGGAAACTCTATTTGTGTATCCATCTATCTATGGAGCTGTTGAGCAATCTGCCTAAATTCTGTTACAAGGAATGTAAAGATTGGCTTGGGAAAAGATTCATAAATAGAGTTAAGATTAGTTTAATTCACTCAATTCATTCATCAATTTATAAATGGTCTATTATTACATGGACAGTAATTCAATTGCATCGGCAGTTTGGTTTAGCATTTAGAAACTGAATATTCCAACCAAAGTGTATCTACAGTTTTCAGAATCAACTATCAAAATGATTTTAAAAGATAATCAATATAATGAATAAATAAAGCTTAACTGGAGGAAAAGTTTCCCAGACATCCATTAATCTCAGAAAAATATCAAAATGGCCCATTAAATGTACATAATCAAGTTCCATGAAGAAAAATGAAGAGAGGACTGAAATGTTTCTATTAAAGACTTTCTTTCAATGACTATTTTAGGCCAGATAACAAATTTTTATTCTGAGATATGGCTATCTTGATTTAGAAATAAAATCAATCATCTCTATCTATTGACAACAGGGTTGACATACTGAATTTTCTCACTGTGTTTGTCTTATTTTTACAAATGGTAATTACAAATTAATATTAGTAAAATAATATTATGCATAACATCCTGTCTAACGTTCTCTTTGTAAACTGAAACACTGCTTTTTCTCTCATTAAAATTTGAGTATGTCATTTCCTTTGAACATGTGTGACTTATTCCTGCCTAGGCTTCACAGTACTAAAAATATTCCAGGGCTCAAAATATTAAAGGAATTTAGTAGACCACTGATCTGATTTTTTTTTTTTTTTTTTTTTTTTTGAGACAGGATCTCACACTGTCACCTAGGCTGAAGTGCAGTGGTGGGATCTTGGCACACTGTAGCCTTTGTCTCCCAGGCTCAAGCAATTCTCCTGCCTCAGCCTCCTGAGTAGCTGGGATTTCAGGCGCTTACCACCATGGCCAGCTAATTTTTGTATTTTTCACTGGAAATGGAGTTTCACCATGTTGGCCAGGCTGATCTTGAATTCCTGACCTCAAGTGATCCACCTTCCTCCGTCTCCCAAAGTGCTGGGATTACAGGATTGAGCCACCACATTCGGCCTGATCTGATTTTTTTTTTTTAATGAATTATTATGAGAAAAGCTTCTGAGAGGAAGGAAAGATAACAACTTAGACTGGAGGAAGAATAGACTAGTTAATTCTTAAAATGATTGTAGCAAACAAAAGAAAATAGGAGCCAGGTGTTCAGTTGATATGATACCAAGTAGATCTCTTTTGTGATCCTGGTTACTTCAAACAGCTCCATTGCATGATCTAGTTTCATAATTTCTGAAAAACTGTGCTTGAGGATAAGGATGGCTGAGGAGATCTGGGAAAGAAAGGGGTTAATGGAGCACACTCACACCATCCCTGACCACTTAGTCATTGGTCAGCCAAACACATGAAATGGAACCTTTTTTAGTCATTAAAAACTGAGATGAGCTATTGGCTATCAGGGCAATCTAGAATCATCTACTGCCCCTATTACCTGCTTATAGCCTTCATAAGCAGTAGTAACACACCTAATGCAAGTGCTGGAGTGGTCAGGAGAAAACGGCATCACTGCACCTTATCTTTGGCTGTGTCCTCACCCAAGTCTCAACTTGAATTGTAGCTCCTACAATTCCCATGTGTTGTGGGAGGGGCCCGTGGGAGAGTCTCCCGCTTACTATTCTCATGGTAGTGAATCAATCTCATGAGATGTGATGATTTTAAAAGGGTTTCCACTTTCACTTGACTCTCATTCTCTGTTGTCTTCTGCCATGTGAGACATGCCTTTCTCCTTCCACCATGATTGTGAGGCCTCCCCAGCCACATGGAACTGTAAGTTCATTAAACCTCTTTGTCTTTATAAATTACCCAGTCTCAGGTATGTCTTTATCAGCAGCATGAAAATGAACTAGTACACCCTCCCATTATTGTCTTGGCTGGAACTAAGGTAATTCCTCTGGTTACTAAGGCTCAATACACGGTAGGCACACCGTTGCATCTGTTCAAAAGGACTTTTTATTAGCTGTATTAAATAGGTATGAGGAAAATTTTAGAGACTTTGTAGTATATTATTCTCATGTGTTTACTGACTATGTTCTCTATTTGCTTTGTGTGTTACCTATTTTCTTCCTACATCAAATATTTAATTTGATCATATATATCTTAATTTTGATTTTCAATAACCTCTATCTTAATGTTAGTGGACTATGCTAAATTTACATTTTATCAATATTTCATTGTCTTTGTGTATTCAGCTTTGTGCATTAATAAGCAGTAACATTCAAAATTCACAGGTTATTTTCATTTAACGCAACAAAGACTACTTATTGATCATCACTTGTCATGAGTTTGGTTTTATAAGGAACACAGTAAACATAAATCCTATGATTTTCAAGAAATCTTTTACTCTGAGATTGAAACATGTTTCATGAAAACAAGAAACAGATGTGCAATTGAGATATAAAACTAAATAAATTTAGAACTGCAATTTAAATCCCTTTATAAACCCAGATCAACATATAGAATGTATATATTTATAAATTTTACATTAGTTTTTCCTTTGCTCTTTTCTCTTGAATACTGTTACATTTTTGCTCAATTAACTATAATTATACATAATATTTTAAATTATTTAATTGCAGTAAATCTCCTCCTACACAGTCTTAATTGACACAGGCTAAATGGAGAAAGTAACATGCCTGTTTTTATTCATGCTCAACAAAACATTTCCTTGGTATTTGCAGCTTTAACCACAGGTGACTTTTTGATTCTGGGCTTTTTGTTTGATTATCAAGACAATAAGCCACCTACACAAAAATGTGTGTTAGATCAAAAAAGGTGAAGGGTAGGACTATGAGGCATTGACGATTTCTTTCTGGACTTGTAAGGCCTCAACCTCAGAGACAGAACTCAGCCATATTAGAGGGGAAGCAGTATAGGGCAGTGTTCATCCTGGATCAGTCCAAATCAGATGTCCAAAAGGAAGCCATGCATACAGAACCTAAAGCTGTAGGAAAATGAGCCTACTAAATCAGTTCAGATGAATGAAGAGAATGATCAGGATATGTTGACAAGCAAAGACAAGGGAACTAGATGGGTACAAAGTTAAAAGGGAAGAATATAAGGACAATGGATGGATGATGAATACGAAACTGTGTTGCTAAAAATGATTTTACAACCAAGAGATTATTGAAAGATAAGCCAGACAGAGTGTGTGCTTGCAAGAAGTTTGGGGAAGCAATCGCATGAGCTGATCTCAGAAACATTACAAGAATTTTCACAGGTAAAGATAAAAGGGTTTCTGACTGAGGAAACAGCAGGATCAAAGGTGTGGATACCTAAATGTGCCTAATCTCTTCATAAAATACAAAAAGTCTAAACTACTGAAGTCTAAAGGGGAAAGAGACTAGCAAAAAGTCATGTTGAGAAGGATCCTGAATTCCATACTGCAGGCCAGTTTCTGTCTGCAACCTGGAATCATCAAAAATGTCAGGAAGAGTCAAGTGGACATCACTGATACTGATTTTAGGAAATAAGCTTTGGAAACTGCACAAAGAGTAAATGGGGAGGTGAGAGTCTGGGTGCCGAATCATAGTAAGGTTACACTACAGTGGACAAGAGAGAAGTTAAGTGCCAGTGCAAACAAAATGGAAAAGGAACAGTAAATATGACGATGATGATGATAATGGTAATAAGTACTTATTACTATTCAGTTATTTTTTATTTTTTATTTTTTTTGAGAGGGAGTATGGCTCTGTCGCCCAGGCTGGAGTGCAGTGGCCGGATCTCAGCTCACTGCAAGCTCCGCCTCCCGGGTTTATGCCATTCTCCTGCCTCAGCCTCCCAAGTAGCTGGGACTACAGGCGCCAGCCACCTCGCCCGGCTAGCTTTTTGTATTTTTTAGTAGAGACGGGGTTTCACCGTGTTAGCCAGGATGGTCTCGAACTCCTGACCTCGTGATCCGCCCGTCTCGACCTCCCAAAGTGCTGGGATTACAGGCTTGAGCCACCGCGCCCGGCCTATTCAGTTATTTAATAATGACTTAAAAAGCATTTAATAATGTGCCAGGCTTTACCACAGAAACTTTAGACATATTAACTCTTTGAAAAATCATAATAACTCTATGTTTTAGGTACTATTATTATTCCCATTAAGACATAAAAAATTGTGGCACAATGAAGGTAAATTGTCCAATTTCACATAGCTATTAAGAAATGAGGAACAGAAGATAGAGCGGCACCAGGAGAATATTCTTTACATATTTCTTGTATTCCTACATGTTTTAGAACAGAGATACTTATTCGCTTTGTTCCTATCTTTCAAAAATGTTTGCATCTTCTATCTCCTTGGAAGATAGAGATGGTGTCTCCCATCAGGGCAAAGGCTTGGTGCTTTTGGTCGCATATACCTTATAAAAGATTTGGGTTTTCTAAGATCAGAATTCTTTGACTATGAAACAAACTCGCTGTGTGTCCAGCATCCACCTGGGTTTTCTCTGCACCACACCAATGTGACTGAGGAGTCAAAGGAAACTGGTGTGAACATGAAGTTCATGCTGCCTGCTGTGCCATGAGTAGCAAAGTTCTTTGTGTCTGATCCTGGAGTCCTGTGTCTTCTGCAGCATCTGCGAAATTGTAGCCAGCTAACCTGTTAGCTTGTAAGATGATAAAATCTCAGATCCTTCACAATTCTTTATGATATGGTGATTTACTTCTTGACAATAGGGGTGCAAAATATAAGACATTGTGACTAACATTGATATTTTCTTCCAGGTATTTCTTTAGAGGTATCCTCCAACAACAATAGCAGGACATATTCAAATGGGAGCATATTTGTGGAGAAGACAAATATTTTTGCACATGTTTAGTTTGGGGTGCTGTTGATATATCTTTGAAAATAATGTCAATGAACTAGATATGTTCTGAAAAATATGAGGGTTATCACATCTAGAAGTATGCATTTGGTAAAAAATATGCATAGAAATAAAAGATAAAATCACAAAAATATCTAAGGTTATTATTAAGTAGAACTTAGAGAGTAATGATGGCTAAGGACAGAGTTTTTAAAAAGGGGGCATCAATTGAGGCATGGATAGATGAGGACAATTTAAAGCAGAAAATATCAGGGAAACAGAGGCAGAAACTAGAAGAGTATGGTGATCTAGAGTCAAGAGAAGAAGAGCATTTAACATGGAAAGATAAGATATTCAGGTCAAATAAGGTATAAAGACAGAGGAGGACTTGGATAGAAGAGAAAATTGGCGATGGTGTTCTCTCTTTTACTGGGTGCTATCCATTCAGGGATGATGAATATTGCAGGCAGAATGTCTTCAAGGTGTATCTTGGTTGAAATAAACAGCACCAAGGATTAAAGCAACAGTATAGAACTTCCCAGTACAGATTAAGAGTATACTTTTAGTGAATCCAGAAGGGTAATTGTCTGAATTCCAGACAGATTGCAGGCACCTGGAAAAAAAAAATCTGCAAGTTAGAGCTCCAAATATATTTTATTCTTAGATGATACTACTATTTTCAAGGAGCCTTGCAGAATTAAGATTCAATGAAAATATTTGATTATTTCTACATACACTGGACAAGCAACTATTATTTCTCAGATCAGAACAGGTCCTCAGAATACAAAACTGAATAAGACATCATTCCCTGAAGTTGATGTAAACCACCATTCATCATGCAATGGAAAGTGATGTATTATTGACCAAAACAGGATACTGTGAAATCATTGGGAAAAGTCTCCGACCTTTGGAGATCTGAATAGAATACTCCAAGTAGTCAATGCTTGCATTAGATCCTTATTTTTTACCCAGATGAATATGGCAAGTAAAGCATTTCAAGCAACAACTGCAACTCATGAAAGTGCCACAAGTTATGAGAGAACTAACATTCAGAAAATTAAATTAGTTCATCAAAGTTGAAACTTTCATTGAAAATGTGAGAAACGACAAAGGTAAAGCTTGATGGCTGGTTGCACCAAAACACGGCAGGTCTAGCATGTTGTTTTTGGAAATCAGAAATGTATTCTATAGGTTCTGAGAAGCCATTGAATTTTTTAAAATAAGAAATAAAGTAAGATTTCCATTTTAGAAAGATTGTTCTGACAGTAACATGGTAAGGGAGTAAGAAAAAATGGTAGAAAAGAATTAAGGTGAGTATCATCTAATTGAGTGATAATAGAAGGCAAAACTAGGCCGGGCGCAGTGGCTCACGACTATAATCCCGGCACTTTGGGAGGCCGAGGCGGGTGGATCATGAGGTCACTGAGTTTGAGACCAGCCTGGGCAGCATGGCAAAACTCCATCTCTACTGAAAATACAAAAATTAGCCAGGCGTGGTGGCATGTGACTGTAATCCCAGCTACTCAGGAGGCTGAGACAGGAGAATCGCTTGAACCAACCCAGGAGGCAGAGGTTGCAGTAAGGTGAGACTGCACCACTGCACTCCAGCCTGGGCAACAGAGCGAGACTCTGTCTCAAAGAAAAAAAAAAAAAAAAAAAAAAAGGCAAAACTAAGCAGCAGCAGTGGAGATGGAGGGGTTTGGGAGGGTTTCAGTAGTTGGTACCCACAGTATGTGCAACTGATGGAATATAGTCAAGAAGTTGTTTCTACGGAGGGAAAGATCTAACTGTTGGCTTGTCAAGTTAAAGAAATGTCTTTTTATTTCTATTTAACCAACTTTTTTAAAAAAAATAAGGAATGGATGTTGAAATTTACAAAATCCATTTCCAGTTTACAAGTGGTTTGATAGGTTTTCTTCTTGATTTTAAAGATGGGATTAATTGCATTAATAAAGAAACTAAATATGAATTATACCTAGCAATACTGGAATTAGCCTCACATACTCATTGCTAACTTTAATTTGTCACATACTTATTGTCAGAACCATCATTTAAGCTAAGCATCTTTAATGAGACTTGTAATGTTTCCCTCACACATTACAGAGATTTGTGTTCTTGAAAATTTGTCAATAATTTCATATAAAATGTTATTTTTCAAGTATGTTTACAATATGGTTTAAGACTCTGCATTTTATTACTATATTAAAGAATGATATAAAATAGAATGAAGAAATTTATATATTCAAATGTATTGTCACACACTGAATTAGCAGAAATAATTTCTAATTGACTATAAAGGAATAGAATATTCAGTAATGTCTTTGTTATATCTTTCCTTTACTATTTCTAAATGGTTTGACTGCTGTGGTTTTCCAACTCTCAGAAACCATTATATATGTGCCCACGCACACACACACACACACACCTACATATAAGTGACATATACATACACCAATATGCATGTGTGTGTGCTTGTGTGTGTTTATATAATATACGGAGGGTGACAGATATACATACACCTATAGGTATGTGTCATGCATGTGTGTGTTTATATGCATAATATATACAAAGAGTGACATCTATGTGTGTGGATGTGCATACTATACTATATAGTACTATATATATGTATATAGTAGAGAGGCAGAGAATGCTGTCAGACTTCTTTCTTAAAGAGGGACATAAAGAGACAATGTGGATAGAGACAGGTTTGCCTATTTGCATTTTAAAAGCTAAGAAGTGTGAAAAGTTACAATACAAAGTAGTGAAATTTGTCTATTTCTGACTAGTTATAAAAATGTTCAAGTGCCTTTACTCATTACAAATTTGTTGAATCTTCTTCACATGTAGAAATTTTGATTCGACATCAGGGGTTGAATACAAAACTATTGCTCTAAATAAATTGGAAAGAAAATCAGCTGTCTACAGGATTTGGGACACCATTACGATGCTCATTCCTAAAGTGGCCATTCACAGAATGACTTTGGCAGAAAACAGAATCTTTTAGAAACCAGCTTCAGGAAGTTATTTAATTTGAAGGAAAATAACCGCCTCTCAATCTGCAATTGCACCGTGATACAAGAAGGAATGCCGGTTAAGGTAGCAGCACGTCTCCGAAAAGCTAAGGTTTTGTTTCAACCTTTGAAAATGAAATTATGTGTCATGCTGAAGTTTTATATTCATCAATTACTTCACTAATTCCAAGTCTGTGGTCTGCTTTGGAATACACATGGAGCACAGCATAATCGCCACTGTGCAGTTTCACATGATGTTCTCGTGGCTTAAGTTACAAAAGATCATTCAGATGGAAAATCCCCAATGGATCGCCTTATCATTCAGAACACAGACTCCATTCAGGCAATGAAATAGGTTTCAAATTCATTTCTTAGCATTTCCAGGTGTACTTCTATTGCAATATTATACAATTTTTGTCTAGGTTTTCTGCCATCACCTCTCACACATAGCTTTATTGATTCTATGACAAATAAGTCACTCAGCTTGTAACTACCATGTTATTTCAAATTTCTATTCAAGGTTTTCTGGACCATTCTCCTTTACAAATAGAGTCACTTTCTTATTATTTATTCTACTGAATATAACAAAAGTGGATACAGAGGAAGTGATATTAGCTTTCTCGAGTGAGGAATAAAACTGACTTATGTTCTATCCCTGGTTCAGTTATGGAAGGAAGATTCTGCACATTCAAGATTTGTGTATCTTCCTGCCTTTTCCTATTTAAAATGTAAAATTACAGCATAGTATAGTTATAAATATGGTAAAATTATTAAGTTTTACTACTTTGAATAAGAAAACAATATGGATTTCTGTATAACTATCTAAGGGCAAATTTTTTAAAAGCTTGATCACAAAGTAATTTAAGATGTAATTTTCTAACATCACCTTGCAGTGACAAAATGTTGACTCATATTGCTGATCATGTCTACAAACTGTCTAAACATCCATTTATAAGCAATGAAAAGAATTTGTTGAAAGTAAGTGGATGGAATTAGAGGAGTACATGGGTCAATTAAATAGAAAAGAGCTGTGGAAGAGGAATATCCAGGAAAACAAGATAAAGGAAAGATGGAAAGATCAGAGCATTGAATGATAGTTATCTATCTATGGAATATGTACTCTGCACCTTGATGGACCAGGAACTAGAGAAGGCAGAAGGCTGACTCTGGGACTATTTCTGACCTCAAGGAACTTACGGACAAGTGCTTGTGTTTGCACACAGAATCGAGGGTAGAACTGATTGTAGTGAAAATACGTTAGAATGTAATATGATTTAAGCTGCCCAGATAGAGTGAATGGACCTATTAATACTTACGGAATGCATACTTGCAGCAACAGAGACAGATCCCAGAAGTTATGGAACAGGTGCAGAAACCCTAGCTGTGGGACCGGCAAAGAAGGGAGTATGGTCAGAAAGGTAATGAAAAATACTCTTTTATTGAAAAGAGTACATACAATGCTAGAGATTTAAATAGGGAAATGCTGTATTCCAGGACGAAGTCTTCTGTGACCCAGCTGGAGCCATGTTGGGCACAGTGGGCATGGCAAGGAGAGGAGGAGAGCAGGAAACTGCTTCTGAGAAACATTTGCTTCCAGTTGGCTGAAACACTTAACCAATCAGCACAAAATGGCAGGCTGTGTCTACAGTCTAGACATCTCTGTTCTGTTTTATAGCTGTACCCTCACATTGCTTGGCTTGGTTGCTGTCTTCAAAATCGATGACTCTGGTTGCAAGCATGTCTGAAAAGTCCAGCTCAATACATCAGTTTAATTCTATCATAAAAATAAATGTAAACAATTAGACACTGGTGTTCTCTACGTAGAAAGGACAGACTATAAATACATATAGGTTCTCTCAACTAAAGAAGACCTTAAGAATTATGCAGCCCAACCCCTTTATCTTTCTAAATGGAAACGTGAATTAGTGTTCACAGTAGTGAAATGACTTGTCCACTTTCCCACAACATTTGTAGCAGAGTTATGAATTTACTCCCATAGTAACTTAAATGTTTTTACAAAGTTAGTCAATCAATCAATCTATCAAATTGGTCATTTGATGTAGCTGATCTAATGTTCTTCAAGTGTCCTTCACCCTCTGTCCCAACCAAAACAATTTTAAATGTTCTCGGGTTGGAGAAAAAATAAAAATAAAAGCAGACTCATTTGGTTTAAAACCGTTTGGACAGTTAAGTCTTTCCCAGTGTCTTTAAGAGAATTGTTTCAATGTTTCAGATTTCTGCAAACTTCCTCCTCTTACCTTAGTAAGAATATCCTTTTGCCCATGAATTGAAATACTTCTGGGATTAAGTGTCCTCTCACTTCTTTAGCCCTCACTCACTACTTTGACTTCTTGATCATCACTGACATGCTAGCAGTGTGGCTTAATTTGAAGAAAGGTTTAATCCACTGGGTTGTCTTCTCTAACTTGGTCAGGGTCTAGCAGTAGTCAGTGGTTGAGTTGACCTCACTTTTTTTTTTTTCTTATTTATTTATTTAGTTAGTTAGTTATTTTTTGAGACAGGGTTTTGCTCTGTCACTCAGGCTGGAGTGCAGTGATACAATCATGGCTCACTGCAGCCTTGACCTCCCAGGCTCAAGCACTCTTCCCACCTCAGCCTCCCAAGTAGCTGGATCTACAGGTGCTCGCCACCACACCCACATAATTCTTCTATTTTTTGTAGAGACAGAGTTTGGCTATGTTGCCCAGGCTGATATCAAACTCCTGAGCTCAAGCAATCCTCCCGCCTTAGACTCCCAAAATTCTGGGATTACAGGCCCGAGTCACCACGCCAGGCTCAGAGTTGACCTCATTTTAACTCTTACTTGTACTGCAGACCTCTCTGCATTTCTGTAGTATCCTCCCTCAGATTCCCAGTGCAGGTAGTTCATCTGCAGAATCACCAACAAAATTGGCCACATGGCAGACTATCCAACTCTCCATTTAGTCACCTCCAAAGTCCCTCCTTAGAACATACAGCTCTATTCATGCCAGACAGGAAGAATGACTTAGATATTGAACATCAGCCCTCTGTCACCACACTGTGCCACTGTTTCCCCCAATGTGGCTACCCTCAAGCTGTGCAGGACAGTCATCTGAGGCAAACCCCTTTCAGAGTCCCAAACATTATTCTAGTCAAAAGCCACATCCCTGGCTTTTCCAGACTGCCTATCTGTTTGGAGAGAAAACATGAAAACTCATGTGTCATCTGCCTCTCTTTTGTCCTTTCTCATATTTCTGAAAGTCTCCCAGCTCCACAGCGCCATAAAAAGAGTATCAAACTTTTTCTTTCTCTACTCTGTCCTCATTTCTTAGAATAAATCTGTCCCAAGGCCTACCCCTCATTGATGGGCAGTATAAAATCTGTATATTAAAGAAGAAACACCTTTAGCTGAGACTTCTGGATTTGACTTGATATTCTTTAGATAATCTTTAACATCTTACTGACTGCAAAATTCTACTTGGAATAGTAATTCTCTTTGTGCCTCATTTATAACAGTCCTAATCTCCTGACCACAGTCGTGGAAAGATGGATGTCTCAGTCCCACCAGGAAGAAAATCAGGGGCAGCATGATACAAAAAAGTGATGGCACAACCTCTGTGGTGTGCTGAGAAAATAAATACATAAATTTAACTCAGAATTGGTACATTTCAGGGATTGCAATCCTACCCTGCATTCTAAAATGCCATGAAAAGTATAAAGAATCAGTTATTTAATATAAGAAGAATCAATCTTTGTTAGAAACTTTGTGTCCTAAGACAAACTTATGTTTTCCAACATTCGATAATGTTCCAAACAAATAGGGGTATGGTAACCAAAAAAACTAATTTATTTAGGGGAGTTGGAGAGGGCAGAGAGTGGAATAAAAGTAGAATGATAAAATATGAAACCAAGAGAAAACTGGGTCAAGATTAACAAGTGAAAATGAGTAGAAAAGCAAGAATGGTTTTTTAAGGGGCTTGAGAAAATTGAACATTCTAGGATAGATATATAAAGAAATTGGAAAGACTCTTGGGAACAACAGGAAAACAGCTGGAAATTATTTTCCTATAAAGTAATAATACATTCCACATAGGAAGTTGGATTTAAGAAACTCTATTTTTCGTAGAGAGTCTACATACATTTCTTAAGGGGAATCAATGGTAGTCCAGCAGGGAATTATGTAAATCTATCAAAGAACTGGAACACTTTTATTACTATGTGATTTGAAACAGAGCACATGTGGCTTATCTAACAAACTTAGAGCATATTCTTTAGAGTGTAGTGTCATTGAAATGCAAATGGTATTTGCAATGCAGAAGAGAAAGGTTTGACGTTATTGTTTTGCCCTTTGAGATACAGTGTGTTCCTAGCAGGCTGTTCTTTACCTTGTTTGGAAACCAGTTAGCATAGCTTCTGACTACCTAAATGCTCTGTATCATTTATTTTGGTCTGTCCAAGATTTTAATTTTATTTCTTCTTTCATTTTTCCTGGTTCCTTTTTCTGATAAATATTTACCGGAGTATTCTTGAAGTCTAATGAAAGAGGATATGTTAGCCTTGCGTGTTTTACTAGATATATAACCACATAAAATATTTTGTGCTTATACATTTACTCCAAAATATTCATATAGTACCCAGTCCTTGCCAAGACCTGTTCTAATCTATGATTTATATAATTGGAATAGAATGAATGGCCCCTGACATCATGTGGTGTAAAGTCCACACAGGAGACAGCTATTACTCAAATGTCATGTGACTTGGTGCCAGAAGCACACCGGTGTGAGAGACCTGAGTAAGCACAGTGGCATGGAACATTATTGTCTAGCATTTTAATTCTGCCTGAGCTAACAAGGTGAGAGATACACATCATGGAACAAATGTCATAAATATGTTTCCTTTTAAACAATCAATTTAAAAACTGTGTGTTTTTTCTGTGTATAGTCCTGAGCCACAGCACATGGATTAGAAGCTTTTGTATAGGACTCAATTATCTGGTGGTCCTGGGCATAAACTCATCTAGAAAAGAAGAAAATTACAATAAATGATTCTCTAAGATATGTACATATTGGAAATAACAGTTTGCATAGCAAAATCTTTAAGACTTCAGTGGAAATTAAATATACTACAAATACATTTAAAGACTAGTGTTATTAATAAAAACCACAGTCTACTGCCACCTAGTGGACATTAACTTAGAGACCCCATTACTTTATATTTAGTCACACCTTTGGTCTTGGAATATCTCTACGGTACCTGTGGAAATCAAAGTGATAACTATCGAACAACATTCGCATCAAGTAGGCAGCCCTCACAAGCAAAGTTCTCTCTGGATGTAAATTGTACTATTTCTGCAGACTGTATTCCTAGTGGAATGTCTTTCTCTTCTTCATAAATGTTTTCTTTGTTACCCCAAATAGCAAAAATGAAAAACCAAAAAAAAAAAAAAAAAAACTTTTCACTTGCGCTATAAAATTTAAAACAGAAATAACCTAATGTTCTGCCTGTACCTGACACTCAATATGTTTGGTAGATTTCATTACAGTATCGCTGCTTCATCGGGTATTTTACTCCTCCATTGTAGTTCAACAGCTTTTCCCTTCTGATTTCAGATACCATTGTCTAAAAATCCTCATTGCTAGGACCTATTAAAATCTAATTTCCTTTCCTTCTGAATGATTTTCTAAATGAAACAACAAGACATTTTCTACCCGTGTCTCTGATACATCATTCTCATGACCCCCAGAAAGTATGCATTGATAATATCTAACAACGTCATTGCTTCTGTTAGATCTCGCCATCTCTCAGAATTGCTGCATGATCAAGCTCTTCAATTCAGAAATTCTTCTTCCTGACCACAGCCTTCTATTACTTGATTTCTTAAGCTCCCATTTTACTTAGTGATGCTCTTTTTACAAAGAACACACTCTTGGGTGACTGGGGAGGTGGGGAGTGACACTATTTTTAGGTGGCGAATTTTGTTTAGGTGAGTATAGGACTTAAAACTGGCACCTGAAAGATGTCAGTAACCAAGTCAGAATACCTGATTTCAAGTGCAGCTTACAGAATTGAGGCTACACAGCCAAACCTTCTTAGATGGGAATGAAGACCCGCTCTCCATTTGTTTCTTATTTTGGCTTTTGTTTCTCTTTCAGCGGGACAGATCTCTTTCTCTCCTACTGCACACAGGCTACTTCCAGTGACTAGGAAAGATTACTATTACTACCAGCATCTCAGTCTAGCAATCGTCAGGGGTAAAAGTATTTCCTCCTATCAACGACCAAATAGCAACCCCAGGGAAAAAAATCTGATTGGCCCTGCTTGGGTCACATGCTTATGCCTTGGACCAATCATTGTTGCCAGGCAAATGAAGTAATATACTTGGTGAGGTTTGGGTCATGTGTTTAGTTTTTGTGGCAAGGGTTCAGAAGGGAGGGAACAGAAGAGTCTACCAAAATGATCAGATAACCCAATTCACCAAGATCACTAATGTCTTTTTCTAAAACAACTTCAGGGGCTGATTGATCTGTCACTCATGGAATTTCTACCCCATCCTCTTCTCTCTTCCAGAAGGAATTTTTTGTTTACCCATAATTTATGCCATTTTATACTTTGTCTCGCTTTCAAACTTTCCTTTAGTGTCTAATCATAGAAACTCAGCAACACGACTTCCCAATCCTAAAGTATCAAGAAAATATTTGAATTGCCAGCTCTTCTTTTGAAGCTAGGCAGTGGCCAACTTGAGAGCCACCTTTTCCCTATCCCACTCTAGTCAAAGGAGAAAGAATTACTTGATAAAGCACACATTTATTGAGGGTGGCAGAGATTTCAGGTGAAATAGCCGTCATTGTGTTAATCATGATCTTCAGGACTCTATCTCATTCTACTCAACTATGCTTTCTTCCCCAACTTTGATCTGATAGGCATTTCTTTGAGGCTATTGTGAGAATTTGCAATTTCGTGATCATTTAGGGGCTTGCTAATTTTCTTCCAATGATGAGTTTTTGAGAAATTGAAATTGAAATGGTTTGAATAAACCAAAAATTGCAGAAAATGTTAGTTTTATTAGCCTCCTCTGTGCCATACTTATGCAAAAAAAAAAAAAAGAAAGAAAAAAAAAACTCTCTACAACACATCTATTAGAGAACAATTAGATGACCAGTGAGTTCACATCAATTTATTAAAATTAAATCACTAGGACGTATTAGGAAACAATATTGTCAGCCTCCGGTATTCTCCTCTCCAGGTCCTAAATTTATCACCTTTTAGGGAAAATTGGCTGCTTCATTTTGGATTCTGCCCAAGGCTCTCTTGATATGTAGTCATTTCATTTGCATACAAAAGGCACACTGCATGGCTGGATAAACCAACCATCTGGCCTAAGCAATTTATCTGGATTATTACTGAACTGTACAAAACTATGTAAATATATATTCCTAAAATTCCAATTGCTCCCTTATCCATCTGCCTTACTGCCTTTCCCTTCAGCAACCCTGATTGTAGAAAGGATCATTTGCTTCCTCAATCCTTGACACACAGACACACGGATACATATGCACACATCTTCCTGCTCTATTGACTGTTGCTAGTGAAAGTCGAGTCATAAAGCCAGGTCACTTGGTCCACTGCCAATGTATGCAAGTCAGACTCAGTCAGACTTCATAGCTGATTAACATGCCTTTTACTACTCTCTAGTTAAATCCTCATCACACAGTCTCATTTTTCTAAATGCTCATTCTAAAATGTTTGCATTCTCTTCCAGTCCTGGATTCCTTATTCTTGAAGGTAATCTATTTTATAAACTCAGCGCTAGGTATACTAATGAATAAATAGTATAGTGCACCTGTGTGTTATTCTTGACATTATAGGTAACTTGATATAGGAACTCATTATATGACGTGAGTTTAGTTTTTTATAATTAAACTGTGGTTGTGTGTCTAAAGTTCTTTTATTTTATTTTTTATTTTTTTTGAGACAGAGTCTCGCTCTGTCGCCCAGGCTGGAGTGCAGTGGCACGATCTCGGCTCACTGCAACCTCTGCCTCCTGGGTTCAAGCAATTCTCCTGCCTCAGCCTCCTGAGTAGAGTAGCTGGGATTACAGGCATGCACTACTACACCCAGCTAATTTTTACATTTTTAGTAGAGACAAGGTTTCACCATGTTAGCAAGTCTGGTCTTGAACTCCTGACCTCAAGTGATCCTCCCACCTAGGCCTCCCAAAGTACTGGGATTACAGGAATAAAACACTGTACCTGGCCTAAAGTTCTTAATTAAAGGAATTCTTTAATTATTATTAAGCAAAACGGGATTTCGGAGATTCCAAGTGATAACTTTAATTCACTACTCTATGTCCTTATTAGAAAATATAAATAAGTAAATAAATATAAATATATATATATAAACCCAACCTATACAATATAGTGTATTTAGAGCATGGAAGAGCAGAGACTCTGAAGCCAGACGGCCTGAGTTCAAATCCTGACACTTCTACTCAAAAATGTGAGTGACTTTGGGCAATTTGCTTACTCTTTCTGTGTTTCTATTTACTCATCTACAGCAATAATTTGTACCTCATCAAATAAAAAAAAAAAGCTTAAATAGTTAACATTTGTAAATAGCTTAGAAAATACTACATTTGTAAAACAAACATCCCTAACTCACCTTCCACAAAAAGAAAGCCTACCTGCTTGGTCTTAATCTGTTGGTATATGACTTTATTCCATACTTATTCTTTCATCACAGGTGACACCCCTGAAGTCAATACCCACTTTCTCACCGCAATTCACTGACCCAACTCTTTTTACAGGTAGGTCTGCATTTGAGGAGTTGCATCATCAATTCGGTTGATTTCAGTAGAGGAATACATTGGAGTTTGGGGTAAAAGTTTTAGCCAATAATAATGAGTAACCATTTGGCTACTTTCTGTCCTTTGTGTATATATCCCACTGCAACGTTGCCCATGGCCAGTGGTAAGTTGAGGATCCAGGACATCTCAGTGTCCAGGCTATGTTCTCTCAGGGACACAACTATTAACACTCCATTTCCATGTCTTCAACTCTCAACTCTATCTGTTACACTACCCACAGAAGTTTGTATTCTACCCATAGTATTCCACCGAAACTGTTTTTCTGAAGTTATTGATGGATAGTCTAATAGTTAAAGCTATCTTTCTTATTTTTTACCACATCATTAGTGTTAGTTCCTTGTTCCTGAGGTTTTATAACACTCTCTTAATTGTTGGAGTGTTTTTCTCATCTTTTTTTTTTGTCATCTTTATGGGCTTTTCTTTCTGTGCCCCCTACTTAAACCCTTACTTCACTATATGTTGAAATGCCCCTATTTATTCTGCCTTTAATCTCTATGCTTTTGAAACTGCGAATTTAGGTTCAATTTTCTCATTCACTCCCAAATTACGGCCATAGCCCAGTGGTAATTATGCCTGTATCATCTCTTCCCCAGATTACATCATCACAACACTAAATGGTTTCTCTACACCTCTAGTCTCATCCCTTTCAAAACCCTAAAGTCATCTACCTAAACTAATAGTGCTTTCATGGGTCTATATAATCTATAGAAAAATTTCTAAATTGTATAATAGAGTCCTCATGACCCTCCACATTCTAGAATCTTTCTACCCCTCGATTTTGCTCTGCAACATTTCTTGCCTTGCACATTCCTCTCTAACATCACCAAATATGTGGTATGGCTCATAAATAACACATATTGTTTTGTTTGGCTTTATTTTTAAACCTCTTGCTTTTGTATGTCATCTTCTATGCCTGGAATAACTTTTCAGTGACTTTATCTGCATCCTTTAATAAGATACAGTTTTCACATGTCAATTCCTCCAGCAGCTTCTGATCAGCCTGTCCCCAAGCCTAGGTTAAATGCCTTCTTTCATTGCTCCCTTGGTATCCATTTTGTGTATTTTGTGGGATATTAATTGAATCTTAAACTATACTCTTTAATACTTTAGGTGTTCTTTGATGGCAGAAACAATCTATATATACATATCCCCAGTTCTTCCAAAGCATTTGTCTTTTAAAAGGCACTCCATGATATTTATTAAATGGATGAATAAATGATTCAATGAATGAATAGTTGCATAGCGGCAGCAAAACTCTCAAGAAATTGACCCTTGAAATATACTCAGTGACCTCCTTCATGAAATTCTAAAACCTTATTGAGTCCAAAGACACAACGCTACTTATGCTGCCCTCGTGTTTCTTTCATACAGAGACAATGAATCATGCCGAATTACAGCTCTTAAGACCTTACAGCAAATGCACAATGCCCTGTAGGACATTCATCTTTCATACCGCATTGTATTTTTAAATGATAATTGTTGTCATAAATGTTCTTACTCACATTTCAGCTAGTTAAAAATTTTGCCTGCCTCAATAAAATGAAAGATGCCAGACTGTTTACAGATGAATTAATCATGACATTATCTCTGAAACTTTTAAATTACATCAATTACATTGCATTTAGCATCACAAATAACCTGCATATTAAACAAATGGAATCTTTTCTTATATCAATAAAGATTAAATCATTAACTACCACTACTTGAATAGCAATATGACTGCAGTCAATGGCTCCCAAGACAGAGAAGAAATCTTACTCTGTCACAAAGTATATGCCATCCTTTCAGAGACATCATCAATCTTTATGGAATTTGGGAACATTCGTTTTCTTTAGGACTGTTCATCTATGGATTGATTATACCATTTCGACGTGGTAGGCTGCCTAATGTTGAGAGCTCAGAAGAGCTATGTAGAATAATTCCACATTAAAAAATCCAATGCTTAGGCATCTTTGTGAAGCATAAGACAAGCATGTCTTTTCAGTTTCCAATTTAACTTTTTAGATACTTAAAATATTTGGATTTGGTTGATCCATGTCTTTCAAGCAATGATTTTCAGATGTCTAAATCGGGTCAGGTAGAGCCTTCAAACATTATGTCCTGTCCTTTTTGTGAATTCTGTATGACTATACAAGAAAGACAGAAATCATTAAATAAAAATTTTGTTAAAATATACTGGTCTCAAAATATTGGCAGAAGTAGCCTTTAATTTATTTTATCGAGTTAATTTTTGTTACCCTTGTAAACTCGAATATCTGAAACAGGTCTCAGTTAATTTAGAAAGTTGATATGGCCAAGGTTGAGGACCTGTGCCTGAGACACAGCCCCAGGAGGTCCTGACAACATGTGCCCAAGGTGGTTGGGGCACAATTTGGTTTTACACATTTTTAGGGAGACATGAGACATCAATCAATGTATATAAGATGTACATTGGTTCCATCCGGCAAGGTGGGACAACTCGAAGCAGAGTTGAAGTAGACAGTAACCATTTAGTGCCTTTTAAAAGGAGAGAAAACTGAAAATGGCGAGATGCAATAAAAGTTAAACTTTGGGTTGAAACAATTAAAATCTCTTATAATTTATTAAGAGTCAATCAATCTTTTAAGAAAATTTCATTGTTTCTAACCAATTCTTAGGAAAACAACAACAACAACAACAACAAAACCATGAAAGCCTTTTAAATACAAACACACATGCACGTGCACGCGTGCAGACACACGCACATCTTGGATATTAGCTTTTAATGAAGTTGACTTTTAGCCATTGAGGTCCTTTAAATTAAAGCTTTTTAAATCTCATTACCATATTTCAGCTAGGATAAATTGCTGCTATTTCAGAAGTACCAAGTATCAAACCAGGAAAGGCTTGATTTAAGAACCAAATCCAGACTGTTGTGGTGAATAAAAGAAAGCAGAACCTTAGCTGTGGAACAGCAGAATGGGAAGACAGCCATTGCTCTTTCAGTTTGGCCTGGCAACAAAACAGGTGGCCTTGATATGTAAATAAAACCCCTTAAGTAGTCAAAATCAGAAATCTTTCCTTTTTTTCCCTTTTGTTGGTTTTCTCCCCCCACCACACTACCTTTTCTTTTGTCTATGTGTGAATTTAGCCACTTCAGAGGACTCCTTCTCCATAATTGGAAGCTTTCCTTCAGAGCTGATCAAGTTGGATATAGAGTTGGTCAAACCCAATAGAAAAAACACTGAAACAGTAACAAAAACAGAAACAAACCAAAGTTAAGCAAAACAATTGCACAACTTCCACAATTATGGAGTGCTCTAACGGTAAGGAGAAATTAAGACCAGCTGGTTGTTAAGCTTAACTTTAGCAAGACAAACACCAATTCAGTTACTTACCTAGGACTGGATCTCAGGCTGAAGACTGCTCTCTACCGTCCTAGATGCAGGAAAAAACTCAAGCTCATTTTCCCTGTTGAACGCCAGCTCAAACTCCATAAAGGAGTTACTTGCCTTCCAACATCATGGAAGTAGGAAAAACTTGCCTTCTTTGTGTTGGAAGCAAGTAAAACTCCCCAAAAAAGGAGTTGTACAGCAAAATAAACTTTAGATCGTAATCACATTTTAGGAGATCATGGATTCTCTGGAGGGGGTGCTTCCAGGACTCAGCAAATTGTCCTATTGGTGTTAGCCGTAAAGATAGCTCAGGCTAGTACCAAATATTGATAGGAGATTTGTCAAAGGTCAGGGACATCTCCACTCAGAATCCGTTCATGGTTACCAAATGTGAACCTCGAATATCTGAGACAGCTCTCAGTTAATTTAGATCATTCTGAGCAAACTATTGCAAGGACAGAAAACCAAATACCGCATGTTCTCACTCACAGGTGGGAACTGAACAATGAGAACACTTGGACACAGGGCGGGGAACATCACACACTTGGGCCTGTCATGGGGTGGGGGGTAAGGGGGAAGGGATAGCATTAGGAGATATACCTAATGTAAATGACGAGTTAATGGGTGCAGCACACCAACATGGCACATGTATACAAATCTAACAAACCTGCACGTTGTGCACACGTACCCTAGAACTTAATGTATAAAATAAATAAATAAAATGAAACCAAGTAAGACAAAAACAAATAAATAACCAAAAAAAAGTCTATTTTTCCAAGGTTGCTGACACGTGCCCATGACACAGCCTCGGGAGGTCCTGATGCCATGTGCCCAAGATGGTCAGAGCACAGCTTGGTTTTATGCTTTTTAGGAAGATTTGAGACATCAATCAAAATATGTAAGATGTACATTGGTTCTGTCCAGAAAAGCAGGACAACTCGAAGCAGGGAGGGGGCTTCCAGGTGAGAGACAAATAGTTGCATTCTTTTGAGTTTCTGTTTAGCTTTTCCAAAGATGGCAATCAGATATGCATTTATCTCAGTGAGAAGAGGGATGACTTTGAATAGAATGGGAGGCAGGAGGCCAGGCGCGGGGGCTCATACCTATAATCCCAGCACTCTGGGAGGCCAAGGTGGGCAGACCATGAGGTCAGGAGTTCAAGAACAGCCTGGCCAACATGGTGAAACCCTGTCTCTACTAAAAATACAAAAAATTAGCTGGGCATGGTGGTGGGTGCCAGTAATTCTGGCTACTCAGGAGGCTGAGGCCAGAGAATTGCCTGAATGGGAGGCAGGTTTGCCCTAAGCAGTTCCCAGCTTGACTTCTTCCTTTAGCTTAGTGATTTGGGGGCACAAAGATTTATTTTCTTTTCACACTCTTCATTTATTATAAAATGTTAATAAAATCAAAAGCTCTCCAAAATCAAATTCCTCCTATGATCCCGAAATATAAAACTAAACCATAAAAAAGACAATTACAACATACAGCTAAAGCTATAAAGGAAAGGTCTGGCACCACACCTTCCCTTAAGTGCAGGATTTCTTTGACAGAACATGAAAGAAGCTTCAGTCTTGGGCTCTTGGAAGCCACTCCTTGGGCTATTCTTTGCAGCCTACTGTTTCACCTTCACAAACTTAATGAATTTCTTAGTAGACAAGAGAAAGGGAATTTAGAACAATTGACAACCCCAAACACCACAGAACTATAGGCAAGAGTGAAAACAAACACTAATTCCCAACCACTCAGGTTGTACAATAGGTGTTCCGGTTTTGTGAGGATAAAAATATGACTTGGATGAATTTAGCCTTGATAGTATCCTATTTTCTCCCATTAACTCAGATGAACTTCTTCTGAAGTCTTTAAGAAAGCAGGCTGTGGCTGGGCGCAGGTGGCTCAAGCCTGCAATCCCAGCACTTTGGGAGGCCGAGACCGGTGGATCACGAGGTCAGGAGATCGAGTCCATCCTGGCTAACACAGTGAAACCCCGTCTCTACTGAAAAATGCAAAAAACTAGCCAGGTGAGGTGGCAGGTGCCTGTAATCCCAGCTACTCAATAGGCTGAGGCAGAAGAATGGTGTAAATCCGGGAGGTGGAGCTTGCAGTGAGCTGAGATCTGGCCACTGCACTTCAGCCTGGGTAACAGAGCGAGACTCCGTCTCAAAAAAAAAAAAAAAAAAAAAAAAAAAAGAAAGCAGGCTGTAAGAAATCAAGGAAATTAAATCTAATGTTGGTGCACAGAAAGTTCCTGCTACAATTAAGGTGACCATAGGTGTCAGCTTGCTCAGTTTATACCTGTTTGCCCAGTATTGTAACAGGACCAGCCACAGACAAAACCCTTCAGACACCGAGTTAAAGAAGGAAGGGCTTTATTTGACTAGGAGCATTGGCAAGACTCAAGTCTCAAAAACCGAGCTCCCCCAGTGATCAATTCCTGTCCCTCTTAAGGGCTTACAACTCTAAGGGGGTCTGCGTGAGAGGGTCAGTGATCGATTGGGCAAGCAGTCGGTATGTGACTGGGAGCTGCAAGCACTGGTAACTAGAATGGAACAGAACAGGAGAGGGATTTTCACAGTGCTTTTCCATACAATGTCTGGAATCTATAGATAACATAACCGGTTAGGTCAGGGGTTGATCTTTAACTAGTAGGCCCAGGGCGTGGCACCTGACTGTCTGTCTGTGGATTTCATTTCTGCCTTTTAGTTTTTACTTCTTCTTTCTTTGGAGGCAGAAATTGGGCATAAGACGATATGAGGGGTGGTCTCCCTTAGTATAAATATTGATGGCATTGACTTTGGCTCAAAAGTGTGTCATTTTAGATGATATTCCATGGTCACTTAAGACATAGTCTTTGCTAGTGTAACTACCTTTGCAAAAATTACAATAATGGCAAAATAATGGCAGTGAAGGAGATCTGATCTGGTTAAACCCCATCTTTCCTTTGACCTTCAAGTTGCCTTTAATTATTCTTGGGCTTAGGCCAAGGTAACTTTGGGAGACATTTAGTTTGTAGTTTAAATGATAATAACCCTTCCCCAAAACTCAACCACGTTTGTAAAGTTAATGAGACACCACCAGGCTAGGTGGATGGAGAAGCCTGAATTCTGCTAAGGTGTAGACATGAACAGTTGCCAGCCATTATATACAAGAGGTCACAAGATACGCAACTTCCCCAATTATTCCTGCAGATAACACCACCATTGTGGAACGTAAAATTAGCCTTTTGAGATATCTTTTCAGGTTTTTGTTGCATGTTGGAACACCAATGGCTCCACCTGGACCCACCAATTCCTCCTGTAGCCTCACAGAGAAGTGATTCAGCATGCAAGAGGTCCATTTCCCACATGGATATGCCTCCAATCAATCAGCAGCAAGCACACATTGCCTAAACCCCCAAACCCCTTCCCCCAAAATACCTTGGAAAAATCCTAGCCCTCATATTCTCTGGGAGACTAATCTGATTGAAAATAAAACTCTGGTCTCCTTTTCAGCTACCTCTGCAAATTAAACACTTCATTGCAATTCCCCTGCCATGATAAATTGACTCTATCTGGACAGTAGGCAAGAACCCATTGGGCACTTACATGAGAGCAGCAACAACACCCACTAGAATACCCATGGTAACAGGCATGATGCTGATGTAACAGCTAAAACCAAGGTCTCCTCAAGGTTACCCTTTAGCAATGTTACCTATAGTAAGAAGGACAATAGTAGGAGCATTAAAGTATAGAGTTGAGATCAACACTAGTGACTCCTGAAGGCAGTCTTTCCAGGGCCCTGATGTCGGAAAGCCTGTATCATGCCACAGGAGGAGGAATAAGGGTAAGAGATGTTGCCAACTCACTTGTGCACTGGTGAGGGCTGGAAGACTAGAGACTAATTTAAATAGAATGTAGGTCACGGCTGGTATCTGAGAGGGAGAGAGACTTTCCAAGGTTTATCTTTATCAATATTTTAGATTTTGAGCATGTGAATCTAGATATATTCAGGAATGAGAATGACATTCAAATGATATTAAAAACAGTATGCAGAAAATCTAGATGTAAAGAAGAAAAAAATGGTTAAGTGTGTTATAGTATATTTTCATTCCAAATATTATACAAAGTAAAATTATTTTGTAAACATTATGACATGAGGTTCTAGTTCAAGAAGGCTGACTAGAGACATCAGATACCAGTTATCATAAGAGGAACCAAGATTACTTACTTATAATCATAACTCAAATAGATTATTGAAGGGAAAGTATTAGAACCTAGTGGAGAACTCCCAGGAAGAAGCTGGGGCATAGAAAAAGAGAAAAGCAAAAGACTGGTAGAAATCAGCTGGGAACCCCAAGCAACTCGTATTTCATCAGAAAGATCAGTGGAAATGTTTTGGTTTCCCTCATCCCTGTGGCAGACCTCTGATATCTGAACTCTCAGATAGCTCTTCTATCTTTGTGAGCCCAAACACTGGTATAGGCTGGTATAGACAGCAAATTGGTGACTTTTTGAGGGCATTATCAGACTACCAACTCACTACAGGTTACTCACCCTTCCTCTAACTTGAGCAGTGGTGACCCGGCACCATACTTGTGGTGAAGCTATCAGATAACTGTGTCTTACCCAGGGAATATCAGCCCCTGTGTCTCCATATCACGGGAACCCCTGCAGACACTCCCCAGTGCCTGCTCAGATTCTGTCAGCTGCAAAGGACTGGCTGGACCTAGGGGAGCTGCAGAATTTCCAGGGGTCTATCTCCTAGGTAGGGAGTCTATCCCTGGGGAGGAAGTGTTGCTCCTAAAAGAAGGGAGAGTGCAGCTCATGAAGGTAGCACTTCTTGGTACAAAGAAAACCAGATCATGTGCTTTTCAGTGCCCAAGTGTTTCCCATTTGTGAGCTGTAACGATGGTCCTGCTTCCAGCAGAGATACAGGTGCTGTGGTTGGCTCTGCAAGGGAGGACTGTAGTTCCATTCCAGTGGCCAAGCAGCCTCCGTGCTCAGGCCTAGGCATAGAGAGGAGTACTTCTACTCTTCCTCTGCTCACTGCTACAAACACAGCTGTGGCCACTCCCATAGGAAGCTGGCACAAGCATGCTGGGGGACAGCCTTTCTGAGGTAATTAGGGGTGACTGCATTCCCACCGGCAGTGTTCACACTAGGCCCAGAGTTATGTGAAAGGTGGGGAACTGTTCACTCTTTACACAGAGCACCAGCATTCCTGTAGTGGAGACCTAGAGGTTTTTGTGTCTGGGGCTGAGGGGGCAGTTTCTGCACCACAGCCATTTTGACAATAAGTTTACAAGGCAGGTGTCTTTTATGGCCCTTGGCAACATTGCAGACCAGATATGGACAGGAGTGTCTGACAGAACTGTGTGTCCTGAGTACCAGGACAAGGGTGTGATAGGGAAATGGGTCATGTTCCTGCCTGTCCAGGCAATAGAGCTGGAGCAACCCCACTCCCATACTCTGGGGATATCCCAGCACATTTCACCGTAAGCTTCCCTAGCACCTCTGTCAGGGCTGGTGCTTGTGCTTGCCACTGGGGGATCCAAGGGTGAGCTTGCCCAGTCCAGCTCCAACTAGCTTCGTCCCCTTCTGTGGAGCTGAGTGGGGAGCCCAGACCACTGAGCATTCCACAGACCAACCCATTGCCTGAGCCAACAAGAGCTTCTCCATGTGAACAAAGAACGAGCATCAATCCTTCCACTACCACTGCACTTGGTTCTTACATGAAAGAACCACCTACTGACTTGGAGGTTAAACTACACAACCCAATACTAAATCTCCTGACACAAGTACACAGTGCATGGGAACAAGATAAGAAGCTTCTGGAGACCTCCACCATTCTGACCTTGCAGGAGGCCATAAGCCTGCTCACATGCCCCAGTACATTGCTACTACAACCAGCATTTGAGAAATTCACCACATTAAGGATATCTACAACCAAGACTCTACATACAGAATCTTTACCACAGAAAGCACTCAGAACCAAAGCCAAGTGACCCTATGTAACATACATTATAGTCACATCCTCAAGGGAAGAAAAAAGTTCCATCCAAATAAAAAATTCAAAAATAAGAAGGAGAAATAATTTCTCCCTATGAGAAGGAACCAGAGAAAACAATTCTGGAAGTATGAAAAAAACAGAGTGTTATGACACCCCTGAAGGATCACACTAATTCATTAGCAAAAAATCCTAATGAAAATCAAATATTTGAAATATCAGATAAATAATTCAAAATATTGATTTTAAAGAAGCTCAATAAGATTCAAGAGTAAGCTAATAAAAAAATACGAAGATATCAGAAAATTAGTTCAGGAAAATGGTCAAAAATTTGCCAAAGTGATAGATATTTTTTAAAAAGACAACTTCTGGAAATAAAAAGTTCATTGAGGGAATTAAAAAATATAGTAAAAAGCTTTAACAATTCACTAAACCAAACAGAAGAATCTCATAGCCACCATGGAATACTACTGAGCCATAAAAAATTTGAAAGTATGCTACAGTTATGTCTTTTGCAGGAACATGGATGGAACTAGAGGCCATTATCTTAATGAAAATAACTGAGAAACAGAAAATCAAATACCAAATTCTCACTTATAAGTGGGAGCTAAATAGCATGCACATGGACAGAGAGAGTGGAATAGACATGGAATACTTGGGAAGGTGGGAGGATTAGAGGAGAGTAGGAAATAAGAAATTACCTAGTGGGTACAGTGTACACTATCAGGGTGGTGGTTACATTAAAGCACAGACTTTGCCACTATGGAAAACATCCAGACCACACCACTATGCAAAACATCCAGACCACAAAACTGCACTTGTGCTTTCTAAATCAATTTTTTAAAAATATTGTGAAATTACATAGAAAAATAGTTATAATGGTAAGTGAATAAAATATTTTACATATGCATATGAATAATATCATTATGGCTATATTAAAACGTATACATGGAAAAGCTGGAAGAACATTAAAGAAATGTAACTAATGATTATCTTTTAGTAGTAAGAGTATGGGTGGAATTTCCCTAAAATTTACTTTTTTGCATTTTCCTAATTTTCTTGAATAATCTATACAGTTTCCGTAATGTAAACTTCCAAAATGAATCTCCTACTTTGTTTGCTGTACATCTATTGAATAAAACTCAAAGAAACAATAAGCAGATTTCTGTCCAGGTTCTGTCTTCTTAAAACTCTAAAAGGATTTTTTTTTTCAATAAAGGACATTTCTCTATTCCATTATTTTTTTTCCACTCTCTTCCTTCACAGAAAAAGTTCTCCAGAGAATTGTCCTACACCATGTCTGTATTTTATCATCTGCGTCCAGCTTCTGGACCTGCTTAAATCTGACTTCTCACTTGTTCTACCCTTGTATGGTCATGAATGACTTCAGCGTCACTAAATCCCACGAACACTTTTTCAGTACTATCACTTGATCTGTCTCTTCTTGAAACATGGATTTCATTAAGTTTCCATGACACCACACTTATGATTTTCTCATACTTTGGTGTTAGGCACTTTTTAGTCTTATGTGCCAGCTTAACCTTTTTTTTGTCTAAACTTCAAATGGGCAAAAATTAAATGACCAGTCACAGACTCTTCTCTCACCCTATACTGCTGCCGAGATTACAGTATCTGTCTCCATCACTTTAATTATCATAATTAGGTTGGAAATTCACATATTTATATTCCTGACATAATTCTCTAACCTCATTTGCAAATACCCAACTGTCTACTCAACATATACACTAAAATGCTATTTAGGTACTGCATCACAATATGCAAACTGAAATAATGTCATTGGCCCCCTTCTAATAAGCTCCATCCCTGATGTCCTTTATATTGCCAAATGATATAGTCATCCACCCAGTTGCTTAATCAAAAAATCAGCAGGTTATATCTGTTGTCTCCATCTCATCTTCAAATTTATCCTATCACCAAGTCCTGTTGATTCTATGTCACAAATAAATCTTCAATTTGGCCACCTGTCTGCATCTGCCTTGTTGAAACCAAAGATAGTTTTTATGCTCACAACCAAAACCATCTCCTAATCCTCATGATGTGTCACAAGATCAATTTCATGGATCAGCATTTCAAAAATAAAATAAAGTAGAATGGAATAATATACAAGAGAAGAATAGCAAAGAGGAGAGAATATTGTATAAATTGTTAAGCATTTTTATAAAAATTTTGTTTTAGCTGCAAGTGTGCTATGTGCTACATGCGGTTTGTTGCAACGACTGTTGTTATTTATGAGGGTAGCATTAACAACAGACTAGAAAAACACTGTCCTGACTACTATGCTTCTGCTTTGCACTTTCTAATCTGTTCTTTAAATTTCCAAAAATGCTACGAGAATAATCTTTAACAATTGCAGATCTGATTATGCCATTGTCCCATATAAACAGTACTTTCCTAGTCCCTTTTGAATAAAATCCAAAGCCCTAATCATGTCAATTTAAATTCTGCACTATCAGGCATCTTCCTCTCTCTGAAACTTGCAGGACACTGTCCCTCACTTTCAATAATTGAGGAACGTTGATCATCTTTGTGTTCTGGCCTCTGCATCCTCTGGCCTCTGGTCTTATATTTTGCACTCTCCTTGAGATCTGTACACATTTATCCTTCAACTCTCAAGATCTTCCAATTATTCAGATCTCAGCTTCCACATCACTTTCTCCTGAAAGTTTTGCCGAATTTATCCAGATTCTTTTTCCTGTTTTATGTTCTAGTGACCTGTTGCTCTCAATGTTGGTAAATTTAATATGTAATCAGCCTTCGCTTTATACACAGCAACTGACTTCCTTGAGGACTGTGAGTTTTCCCTGGAGAGTGGTTACTATCTTATTTGCTAGACCAAGTGCTCAGCATAGTCTCTGCCTTGTAGTGAGCAGTCAGTAAGTATACACTGAATAAATAAACGAACTTCATGAAAAATACAGAAGCCACCGAAAGAAACTCTTTGTATTTCCCATCATAAAATCTGCAAAAAATACACTTATCCACACCCTTTTTTTTTCCTCTCAGAGTATGTGTATTTGTGTATCCCTTTTCTCATCTAAGGTAATCATACAGTGTGGTGAATCCCATCACTATCTCCCTCTGAGATAACTCACTCTATTGATTATACCCTTTATCTCATTTGTATTCATTCCTTCCATTACTCCTGGATCTTTCTGGTTAGATTTTATACATGTTTATAATACTTCCGTCTTAAAACAATCAAATAAATGAACAAAACTCTTGAAACTCTAAATCTCCTTTCAACTACCAATCAATACTAATTTTAAGAGCTCTGCTGAAAGGGGAGACTTGCACAATTGCAGAAAGCTGATTTGGGAGGTGATTTCAGAAAGCTGCAATGAATAAAGAGAAAAGGAAAAAAGGTCAACATAGGAGCACTGTATCGTGGTCATCACGGTGGGACCTTCTGAAAGAAAAGAGACTACCTTTCAGAATTGTGTGCCTGAAGAATGGCATGCTGAAAGCATTTGTCCACTAGCTCCTCCGACCCAGAGATTAAGAGTCTTTAATCTCATCACTGAACTGCAGAGCCATGCCCATTCACTCAGCAGCAGAGTAGGTTCTCAAACAAAAGCAGAACAACTCACAGCATGCCCTTTGGGACTCTGCTATTTGTCCTCCCAATGTGTTTTAATCTGAACTCATGACATATCACTCTACTGGCATTGCTGTCAACACTGGCAACTTGTGGGGGATAGACAGAGTGATATCAAGGCACCAGCACCAAACATCACAGTTCAATCAATGGCAGCACATGGTGCAGAAAAGCAGTAGTTTAGGAGATGATATGGTGATCCAGTCTTGATTTTCCCTGACCTTCAACAGTATTTGGCTCAGTTGCCCACGTACTTCTTCTCAAAACACTACCTTCCTTTTATTGTTTTCTTCATGAAATGATTTTCCTTGTTTTCCTGAAATTCCACTGTGGCTTTCTCAGTCTCCTACGTAGATTTCTGTTACTTTAAACATTGAGGTTTCTTAGGATTAGGACCTAGACTCTGCTCTTCACATTTCATTCTTTCATTTTTAATGCTGTCTCATTGTTCTATAACTCTATTATCTTTTTTACAAGTACTTGTTTAATGTCTGCCTATTTCACAAGATTGTTATTTCCAAAGCACCATATTTTTCTCAACGCCATCATAAAGCACAAAAGAGAAATATATTACATCTAATTAATCAGGAGTCCATGGTTTTCGGCCCTACTACCCTCTGGACCTGCCCAATTGTTCTTCCATGCACAGTTGCCTGTCCTTGTAGAAACTAACCACAGGGAAAATAGGGCAAGCCTATGATTATTCAGCAGCTTAAATCACTATTCTCAGCAGAGTGCCAAAAGCCATTTAAAGCCCAGCTTCAGAAAAAGTTTCAAACATTATTTGGCTCATCACAGTGATATTTACTCATAAAATAACCCCGTCTTCAATCATCAGCAAGTAGCAAAGTGTGATTAAAGCATCATTGGCTGGATTTTTGGTTATGGAAAAGACGGAACAAGTCCACTTTTTAAGAAAGTGCAAACAATATAATAAAAGTATTAGATGGTTTCTGAGGAAAAAAAACAAGTTTTTTCCGGTTCAGTTTTTATGCATTATAAACAGGTAAGGGAAACCCATCTAGGACTTGGAAATGCTGATGAAGCAAAATTGCTGGTCAGTTAGGAGGCAAACAGTTCCTTCAAAAGAAAAACACCTCTTGTAACACTTCCTTTTATGTGATAAACAGTTTGTGGTGGTTATAGGGGAAGTGATGCTTACTAGGTAAAAAATTAGTTATATTCAAATGTGCATGTGTCATGGGGTAGTGGACTGAAGATTTTCCTGAACCAATGTAATATTTTGATGAGCATACAGGAAGATATATGTAAGCATAAATTTTGAATATTTACTGAAGGAGTTTATTATCTCTAATCAATTTGGAATATTATATTTAATTATCTAGGTAAAGCAATGAACTCAAAGCCACCAATAGATTATTGGTGTATATGAATGCAGAGTCTAAAAATAGCTAAGCCATCATAAATATTGTTGTCATGATTTATTAAAGTACTAATGAGTCATTAAAACTCTTCTAACTAGCCTCTGTTATCAATCAACAAATATTTACTGAACAGTTATTAGGTATCTTCATGCTCCCACTTTGCTATAGAACGCATAGAAAGGAAAAGACAACAAGAACCAATTAATTCTATATAGGAGACGAATCTAAAATTTTGAATTATTTGCCTTGGGTGTGGACACTGATCTTAGAAAGGATAATTTAAAAGACCAAATTGCTTTACAATTTACTGCAGATATTCACAAACAAACAAAGCTGCTAATTAATGCAGTAGCCATGCAACAAATAAAAGGGATTGGGCATGGTGTGAAAAACAGAATAAACAAGTATTCTGTGCTTCTGAAGAAAAATCTATTTCTAGAGAAACCTACCATTGTTTTGGTACTACCTTTGCTCTGACAAAAATGATGAGATTTTCTCTCCTAATTTACGTTTATTTTTTTCTTCTTCTTCTTCTTCTTTTTTTTTTTTTTTTTGTGAGACAAGATTTCTCTCTGTCACCCAGGCTGGCATGCAGTGGCATGATCATGGCTCACCACAGCCTCAGCCTCCTGGGTTCAAGCAACCCTCCCATCTCAGCCTCCCAAGTAGCTGGAGCTACCAGTAGGTGCTACCACACCCAACTATTTGTTTTTACTTTTCACAGAGACAGGGTCTCGTTATGTTGCCCAGGCTAGTCTCAAATTCTAGTCTCAAGTGATCCCCCTGCCTTGGCCCCCCAAAGTGCTAGAATTGCAGATGGAAGCCATTGTGCCCAGGCAAGTTTCATTTCTTAACTAGGCTAATTCAAACTGACTTTTGTTTCAAGTGACATGAGGATAAGCATTTTAATATATAATGATCCCAAGCGTGTGATTAAAGTGTCAAAATTTTTATACTAAATTTTTCCCAAAACATACCTTTTTATCAAAACATTTACTTTCTTTATAGATAGACTATTTCCTTATATTCAAAAGTAAAGGATATTATGATTTGGCAGAATATTTGGTGAAAACAGTAGTTAATTAACATCTACCCTATCCATGTAAAAGTGTTAAATAAATATAAATATCCTCTGAAAAAGCACAAACTTTTATGATTTAAAAATGTTTTATAAATAAATAGTTCATCTCTGTGTTATTTCATCTTCATATTGTTATAAAAAACTGTCTGAGATTGGGTGATATATAAAGGATAGAGGTTAAATTGACTCACAGTTCCGCATGGCTGGAGAGGTCACAGGAGACTTACAATCATGGCAGAAGGCAAAGGGAAAGCAAGACATCTTCCTCCCAAGGAGGCAGGAAGAAGAAGTGCTTAGTGAAGCGAAAGAGGCCCTTATAAAACCTTCAGATCTCGTGAGAATTCACTCACTATCAAGAGGACAGCATGGGGAAGACCGCCCCCATGTTTAATTACCTCCACCTGGTCTCTCCCTTGACACGTGGGGATTATGGGGGTTACAATTCAAGATGAGATTTTGGGTGGAGACACATTCAAACTCTATTAATCTCCTTAATGATTGCTACATAGATTATAAAACATCCCAATCCCCAAAATATATTTCAATCAACGCAATTACCAAATTACCAAAATAATTGAAAAGTCAAATTTTCAATACGAATCTTTATGTACCAGTGCCAGAAGTTTGAGCATGTTTCTTTTAATTGTGAATAAGTGGAATTGTAATTGTAATTAGGGTTGCATGGTAAGACAGTGCTCATGGTAAGACAACTAAAATGGGAAAAAAACATAAGGCATAAGGTTTTCTCAGTCTTTTCATAGATCATTTGCCTTTCAGTGCCCCAAGTGAGAAAGGAAAAGCTATAATGGTGTATCATCACTGTGATGTGATGGTCTTTGGAAGTGTGAATATAGCTAAACTATAGATTGCAATAATCAATCAAATACAAATCCAGGTGTTGCAGAAAGGTTTTTTGGTAGCTGTGATTAAAGTTCATAATCAATTGACTTTAAGGGAGACCATTCTTGATAATGTGAATGGACCTTACTCAGTCAGGTGTAAGGCCTTAAAAGCATTGCTAAGGTTTTCCCAAAGGAGAAGAAATGTGAGCAGGACTTTCCCCCGCCACACCACCACGGCCAAGTGTTCTAGCCTGCCCTATGAATTTCAAACTTGCATCTCCAACTCCCACAAATGATTAAGCCAATTCTTTGCAAAAATATTTTAATGTGTATCTCCTACTGATTCTGCTTCTCTGGTTGAACGCTAACAACTCCCCGTCATCTTGGTTGTAGAGGAAGAGGCCAGACACTTCAATGTAAAGAAGCCACAATCAGGTGGTTTCTATGGGCCTTGACATAATTAAAATAAGCCATATTCTACCTCCTCAAATCGTGCTTCAAGCTTAGCTTTAATCTTTGAAACTATTCAAGGAGAAAGAACACTAGAAAAAAAGCTGAAAAAATAGCCTAGATAATGTATAATAATTTTTAAAGTTATCTTGAGTAGAAAACTAGAGAACTTTTTTGAAAATTCTTTCTGACTAATGTCTCTATAGAGTTCTGCACATTTTACTCACTCATAGATAAAAAGTAACCTATCGGGCCCTGGGAAGAAGAAAGGTAATTCTCCTGAACCTAGGTCAATACATTCCTAAACACCTTTTCATTTTATAAAGCATAGGTGAACTCCCATATTAAAAGGGACTATTTGTATCCAATAATAAAATTCTTTTAAATAAACTATTTCTCTATTGCTGTCTTCATTTATACTTAAATTGATTTTTTAGATGCACATATATATCTATATGAATATACATATGGTACAAGGAACATGGCTGTGCTTTGGTCAAGGATTGCCGAGGTAGGATGTTTACGTCAGCGACTTTAGAGCACAGGCATATAACTCCACTTGTTATCACAGCCATGAAGCCATAACATGGGAAGGCTATACACCAGTATTGTCTGTAAAAGGTATAATTGCCATTTTAACATTGTGTAGGTATGCTGGTGCCCACAGAAAGAGAGTCAGAGGTGTCTGTCTTTGCAGACAGACAGAAGGGAGCCAGGACACAGCTCAGCTCACTCGTGCCTAGAGAGAGAGAGCTAAGCTGCTGACCCTGAAGGCAAGAGAGAACCAGACACACAGCTGTGTATGGGAGCCGCCGGATTAAACAGCCAGGACAGGGTGAACAATGTGAGAAAAAGCTGTTGATGAGAGCTGCTGCTGAATAAAATCATCTTTCACTGCCTACGGCCCCTAGAGTGTTCTTTCTGAACATTCACCCACTTCCTCCAGACCTCAGGATGGGCTGGAACCTAACCCCAAGCATCACAATTGGCATAGTCGTGAACCTGACATATGGTTATGCAATTTGGCACATATATGGATTTGAGAAATTATGCTAGGGTTAAGAATCATGTGCTTCATCATGATTATGTGTTCCATCATAAAACCCATGACCAAAAAATAGATAGTAAACTGATTTACACATATGAAATTATTTGAAATCTCATTGCACCCGTCTTATAATATCCCCTTCTCAAGACTAATGATATGAAAATTCAGGATTAAAGATAAAAACCCATAAATCATAAAGAAAATGACACCTGTTTTTCTTCTTATAAATCATTTTCCAGTATAATAGTGGACTGGATCAATCCATCATGGCTGAAGCTAAATACAACATTAGTTTCCAAAGATATGCACGGTTTTAGTACTCTGCAAAAGCTCATTAATTTTCCCCAGGTATTTGAGAATACAATCATCAATGGTGTAATAAGTGAAAAGAATTTACTAGAACATCTTGATTTTTATTTTAATGAGGAGAAAAGGTAAAGTATGTAGATATTCCACCGATTGGTTTCACATACACCTCCAACTTAGGAATGTTGCTGTATTTGTTATAAAAAGACAAGTTTTGTAACTAAGCAACATTTTCGAAAGAAACTATTATGATTAGGATCTGAAGTCCCTGAACTATGTAAGTGTAACTAACATATTTGAAGTATAGAATAAGTAATTTCAGCCTGAGTTTGTAGCCTGGGAAATAGGGATCTCAATTTTCAAACAGGGGAAAGAGGAGGAGGAGAAAAAGAAAAGCTGAGAGGGAAAAGAAAGGAGATAAAGAATGGGGTGGAGGAGAAGTGCATTCCTGTTTCTAAATGTCATCGTTACCTTAAGAAACATTTTTAAAGTTACTTTTGATTTCTATTCCTGCCTTTTTTCTAACCCCTTGGTCCATTTTCTCAAGTATCTAAGTAACTGACCTGCTCTAATCAGCACTATCCAATGCTCACTCGAAGATTTCTTCCTAAATCCTAAGGTCATGCAATTTTAAAAGATAAGTCCTACTAAATTCTTAGAATCAGTGACTTTAAAACGATCACAGTGACTTTAAAATCTTTGGAAGTTTAAGAAAAGAATAATAAAACTTTTTTTTTGTATAGAAGAAAATATCCAGATAATAAGTTGGTGCAGCCCATAAGCCATTTATTTATTCATTCACTTCATTTATTCAATAAACATCTAAGTGCTTCTTGCCTTGAAAGACACTACCTAATGTTAGTTTAGCTAACATATTCCTTCTCTTTTCAGTGTCTTGCCTTCTCTTACTGTGGAACCTCACAGACTCTCTTAAAATTTCTCAGTTTTAATGATTAGTTTTTTGCTTGTTTCTACAACAGCCCATTTGTCAGTAAAAGCAGAGGCTCCTTCTGGTAGAAGTAGATGAGGTGCAGCGATTTGTACAGAGGGTCAGGAAGAACCTCATCTGTTACCCTCCATTAATGTATACTCCTGGCAAATTGACTAGGTCAGAAGACTTACATAAAAATTTAATTTACTGGTTAATCAAGTGGACAAAAGAGCTTGCTGGATATTTAAAACTCTGAAGAAAAAGCACATTAATTACCTCAGAGAACTCTCTATCAAAGAACTAATCATTCCTAAACCATATTGAGTTCATTGTGCCCCAATATTTTTGGCACTCAAGAGACAGACACCTCTGCTCCTCATGAGTCCTGTGTTTGAAAGAGAAATGTTCTGTGACATAAATGACATTTATTAACTAATGATGACTTTATCACTTATTAAGCAAAAACATCTACAACTGCTAATCAGAATTTCTGATAGGGTATTTGCAATCAGATTCCGCATAGCCAAAATTACAAGAAATTGCACTAGGCCCAGATACAGGTTTTTCTTACAAGAAACAACTGTATTGATTGTAATAGTCTAATATTAGAGGTGTATTTATTCAAAAAATTCAAATTACACTCAATTTCAAAAAATTATTTAGAGAGATAAAGTCATACTTTATAATAAATGATTATATTATTTCAAGCATTAAATTCACAAATTCACCATGACAATATTTTTTTTCCAGTTACGTGGAGTAAGAATGAACAAAAATCATTTAAAAAACAGCTATGGCTTAGCAAATGTTCTTCCAGGCTTTCTAATGATGTGCTATTCTCTATAGTACTGCAGAAAATTCAAGTGTTGTAAAAAGTACCTCATCAGTTGCTTGATTGGAAGAACTAATTTAGACTGAACAGGAATGTGCTTTCAGAAAAGGAGAAATGACCTTGTACAGCATGACGTGTACCTACTTATTTACTTTGAAGAGTTTCTAAGTAATTTTCAATTATAATATGATCAATCCTATATACATTTCTGTGTGTTTTATCCAATCATATTCATTCACAGAACCTATATTATTGAGGATGATGAAATTATACAAACTTTCAAAATGTAATAATGTATTACACAATGTTTAATAACATGAAAATGAGCAACTTCATGCATTAACATATATTCATTCTACAAATAACTTGGAGTGTCTACCAAGTGTCAGACACTGAGAAAATTATACCAACTAAAACAGACACATCTCCATCCTACTCAAGCTTAGAGAATTGGCTTCATTACAAAAGCTGGCATTGACATTTTAAGTGTTGTGTTTCCGACACTGTCTACACAATTAAATGTACTAACTATAGTTAATTTATTTTTTCAGTAAATTACCCAATAACACTGGCTGATTCTACCTCAAAATTATTTAAATCCTATCGTCTGTGGCAACATGGGTGAACGTGAAAAACATTATGTTACATGAAGTAAACCAGGCACAGAAATAAATACAAACATTGTATGATTTCACTTATATGTGGAATCTAAAAGAGTAGTTTCATAGAAATAGAGAGTAGAACAGCGGTTATTGGAGACTCAGGAGGATAGGGATGATGGAAGATTGGGAGATGTTGGTCAACGGGTGCAAATTTAGACAGACAGGAAGAAAAGGTTCTGCTGTTCTATAACACAGGAGGGTGACTACGCATATACCAATGTAGTGTATATTTCAAGATAGCTAGAAGAGGTTTTGAATGTTATCACTACAAAGAAATAATAAATGTTTAAAGTGATGGATGTGGTTATTACCCCGATTTGATTATTATACAATGTATACATCCACTGAAACATCATACTGTATATAAATATGAGCAATTATTATGTGTCAATTATAAATATAAACAATTAACTAATAAAAGCATTTAAGAAGATGCCATAATTTATCTTAACAAAAAATTTTTTAAAAAAGAAAGAGCAGTAAATATTATTAATTTAGAGATATAATACTTATACATAAATACCAGCAACTGAACCAAATTTCTACAATCATGACTTAAAATTAAGTTGTTGAATATTTTTAATATAGAATGATCAAACACACTGACATTAAGAAAGTTTCAGAAGAACTTCAAGGCAGAAAATGTATTGCTTTTTTTGCTTACCTTTCAATCAGCTTGGAATTAACAGAGACCTGTCATTCACTACCTCTTGCCGGAATTGTTTACATAAACCAGTCTATTTATTTAAAAATTTTTCTTCTGAATTGCAATATTTTTATCTTTAATTTTATTTTAAACTACTAGCACTTTATCTTCCTTTAAAAATTAAATCCTGTTCCTGCTAAGATATATTTGTAAAATTTTTTCAATCTTTGTGAGTAATGACAAAAATTCTTATCATAAAATGTAAGATTGATAACAGTCTCGCCACAACCTAACTTTCTCTTAATCTCAGAATTTCCCCTCCTCAGAGATCATGTAGAAGACTAGAATAGCCTGGTCTCAAAGACAGAGGATTTGTTCTATTTCTGATTGTGCCACTGAATTTTTGAATAAACTTTCTCCTCCTCCTCCTCCCACTCATGTCCTTCCTTTCTTCTTCATCCTTTTATCACCATTACCATTTCAAATGAAATCTATTATTTAACTCTTCACAGTGAAGATGTATAAACTGAGTTTTATTTTTGGATGTTTGCTAAGATATTAGCGTCTAGAGTCCTGCTTGCTTTTCTGTCCACTTTCTTCCTGGTCCTCTCTGACATATCTTCAGGAAAATCTTAGGGCCTGCTGAAGAAAACTCTAGGACTAGATGAATCTCTTCTATCCCATCTAGCAACATTTCTCCTCCTCTTTTCTAAAACAAGTTTATTAATGATTCTGCTAGCTTCCTACTTCCTTCATTAAATCTCTCATAAGCTGTAATTCAAAGATATTCTTCTTTATTAAATCAACACTCTCTGTTATATTTTACTATGCAGCATTTTTCAAAGCGTCTTTAGGAAACTGTTAGATATTGATAGTTGTTAGGAAAAAATTAAATGAGAGAGAAAAAAAGAGAGGCAGAAAATGTGTGACCAATCCATGCCAAATTAGTATGGGAACAACTGGTATGAACAAGATTTACCTGGGATCTTTACTTCAGAAACTCTCAAATATTTTATATTGTGTTTAGGATTCTATATGATGAAGATTTATATGGACTTCTTTATGTGCCTCATCATATCTCATTGTTCATTCCGCTGCTTTTCATGCTTTGAATGCCCTGGACGCAGTCTTCTTGATAAGACACCATTCTATTTTCAGATACAAAGTGGTGAATGTGAGACAAGCTATGCGTCCTTTTCTTTCACCCTTAATTATCCACAACTTTTATATATGTGTGTGTGGCAACCTAAGAAAAATTATGGGAGTTAGAGGTAACTTAGCACATCACAGCAAGGTTGGAAATCTAAAATGTAATATTAGAAATCCCTGTTCTAACAGCTTGTCAATGCTGCTCATCTCTGTGAATTATTTAAAGGCTTCTATAAGAGATTAAAGCACATTTTCAAAAATTCCTTCCACTAAAAGGTGAAGTCTTATTTACCTTTCCTGGAATCTGGGTTGGCCTTATTTGCCTATAGCTTGCTTTATCTATAGCAAAACGAAGCTATTCTAGTTATGGGCATGCTTTTATAAGGGGCTTGGATGCTTCCACCTTTTATCTTTGAGCCCTAGGACCCCACGTAAGAACTCCAACTACTATGATGTGAGGATTCCCTTGTCACACAGAGAGAGAGAACACACAGGTTCTCATTGGCAACTCCAGCTAAGCAATGAGCCAATAGGGAGTGTCCATGGTCAGCCCAGCCGGTCCTTCACACGACTTCAGTCCCAGCTGCTATCTATCTACAAACACTTGAGAGATCCCAGGTGAAACTACCTAGCTAAAAGCAGGCATACCACAAAACCATGAGAGGTAATGAGTTGTGGTTTGAAGCTACTGAGTTTTGGGGTGGCTTGTTTAACAGCAATAGATAAATGGAATAGCTATTAATACTTCTCTCCACTCTAATAGCACCTCACTATTATAAAATCATACATTAACCAACACCTTTTATAACCCTTGCATTTTTATTCCCATTTTTTCAGTAGGTATATTTTTGTACAATCACGTAGTTCAGAGGAACGAATATCCATCATTTATGGAGTAGTTCTTTCAAATAAAGAATTCAAGAAATCCAAACACGTAAGAGGCAAAGTAGAGCAATCACAGACTCTACAAATTAAAGTAACAGCTACAAAGCTCATACACACGTATGTTCTCACAAGAGTTGCTATTGCATTTGTAGTCTCACATGCATAGATTTTAGTTGCTCTCAATCACGTCTATTTTAAAAACAAAGAATCTTAACAATACTTTCAGAATGTGAAAAACATTAAAAGTGAAATACAAAAATGGTTCTCTTGGTCCAAAGTATTAGAGTGCATTTTAGAAGTCAGCAATATTTCTAACACAAAACTTTTACCAGAGTTTTTATAAGCAGATAAATGAATAACAGTATAAAATAGATAAAACTATAGAATACTACACATGGATTAAAGTTTTAGATCCTTAACACTTTAGGAGAATGAGAGGTATTATACATAAACTAAATCATAAAAGAATAATTGATTTCATGTAGAAATCTTCTAGTCTTTGATCAGCATTAGATGAAATAGTACATTTCTTTTTTCTAAACCCCTAAAGTGTAGGGGTTTTTAACATATGTTTTGTGAACCATTTATGAAGTCTTTGGATAGGCATTATACATAAATATCTAAAATTCTGTACTTATTTTTATGTGTGCACTATCTGTGTAGAAGAACGATGTCTTTCATCAGATTTTCAGAGAAAATAAGAAGCCTAGATGGCTTCAAATTATAACTAGAATTTAATTAAAAAGAATTCAGCACAAAGTAAAAGCTACCTGAAAGAACACCAGAATAAAATAGACACGATATTAGAATAAATTATGGAACACTTTAGTTTCTATATAAACCTCATCTCTCAATGTTATAGAAGCCTCTCCTCTGGGACTGACCATACCACCCTGGTTTATTGCACTACCATAATTTTACTTCCCACCCTTCTGGCAGCCTATAGTATTTATTGCCTATCTAGTTCGGGTTTGTGTAATAGATGAGACTCAGGAGGGAAAGTTCCATCTTTTCTATTATCTTTTGTAAACTGCAATGTTGATCACTTATAAGATAGCAATAATTCAGTCAAAGTGTCATAAATATGTATGTGACATAGAAAGGTCTACATGGTACATTCAGACAGAAATAGCTTAGATGTACAATACCTATGTTGTAAGTTTGAAGTTAGAGACTTTGGATCTAGAGATCCTAATGAGCAAGGAATAAATTACTACCAACTATTACTATTTTCACTCTACACATCCTGACGGGTCCTCCAGTGGCTCAGAATAACAACTTCCACCTAAGTTAGAGAAAATATCGACAAATGAAGGTAAGGGCAATTAAATCCAGGTATATTTGGGCGCTCTGCCATGTGGATAGGAAAAATACCTGAGATACTAATTGGGTACACACTGCAACTAACCCAGAGGAGGAGGCTGACTTTGTTCACCAGCACATGCACATCATTCTAGAGAATATGCTAATGCATTGAGGGGAAGAAGAAAATAATTGATAACACTGGCCCTTTAGTCTCTTATGAATGTATATCTAGGAAGTGGAAAAGAGATTTCTGTCTTTTATTTATTTGTTCAATTTATTTGCTCTGACACCAAGGATACCAATATGGGGAACTTAATGCATTGTTCACGGAAGACAACATAAAGCATACTACGTTATTTTCCAGAAGAATAAATGGATTAAAATTATCACAAAAATTTTACTGTAAAGAACTTTCTGACTAAAATAATTTTTATACTAAAACTGTAGCTAAAAGTGATTATAAACATCGTTACTGAAAGTATATTTCTGAAATGAAGACTGATATCCATTTGTTGGGAATTATATAGACATAATTATATACACATTCAGCAATCAACAGACATTTCCTTGGATTCTCTATTAATCCTGAGAGTGTGTGTATATGTGTGTGTCCTCAGATATATACTCAACTATATTTAACTTCTCCATAAAGAACATGAACACATTAAGTAATTAATGCTTGTCAGTTACTCTGAGTGAATGCCGTTTGAAGCAAGTGCTATATCTGTGTTAAGTAATAATAATAATAATAAAGATAATGGGCTGTCCAATTATGTAGGTTATTTGCTAGCAGTTTTAAAACACACCATAGGTTTGCTAGGATGTAGATATTTATTTATTTGTCTTAAGAAGGAAGACAAGTATTCATCAATGTAAAAGAAAACTTTTTTTAATATGAGAAGCATGCTGATTTATGTAATGATTCTAAAATTGCCTAATACCTGCAGCACAGTCAATCAAGCTGTAGTCAATATGCTAAAGAGTAAGAGAAGGGCCAAATCTTTGGCATTCCTTCTATTGGTTCTTTGAGGACTGGAAAAACTTGCACTTCATTCTCATCCAGGAAAGCCATCTTATTTCCCAGATCACTTGGTCTTTCACAGACTTTTCCATACTTATTATCAGATTGCTGTAACGATAAAACTCATTTTAGTCCATTCATTCAACATACTTCTGAAATACTATTGAAAGAAAGGAGGCTGGGTGTGGTGGCTCATGTCTATAATCCTAGCAGTTTGGGAGGTTGAGGTGGGCAGATCACCTGAGGTCAGCAGCTCCAAACCAGCCTGGTCAACATGGTGAAACCCCGTTGCTACTAAAAATATAAAAACTAGCCAGGCATGGTGGTGAACACATGTAATCCCAGTTCCTTGCGAGGCTGAGGCAGGAGAATTCCTTGAACCCAGGAGACAGAGGTTGTAGTGAGCTGACATGGTGCCACTGCACTCCAGCCTCGGCGACAGAGTGAGACTCTGTCTCTTTAGTGGCCCAACACTGCTTACAGTGTAAAGTCAAACCTTCTGATTACAGCCACAAGATGTTCAACGCCATTACCTCAGTTATGTGGAAAAGAGGATGTCACAAGTTTTTCTATATAATTTACCTCTGTTGCACCAAACTATTTAGTGTTCTCAGAATACTATGCTTCAATCCAGGATGATTTCTTCATTTTGGTGTTCCTGTGGCTCCTTAATGCTGTATATCACAACCGCTGTCATAGTGTTTAATTATAAAGATTATCCACTGCACAAGGACACTATGTTACCTTATAAACATCATAGTAAATGTCTTGCTCTAACAAAATGATCAGATCATATCCCTTTATCTCATTTAGAAATGTCAAACTATCTTGATTAACAAGTTTATCAAAATCATATGAAGCAGAAGAGACACTTTTTCTGAAAATAGATGGTGGTGGGCAGAGCGAAAAAAAATTGTAGATGCTTTCGGGCTGGGTGCTATGGCTTATGCCTGTAATCCTAGCATTTTTGGGAGGCCAAGCTGAGAACATCTCTTGAAGCCAGGAGTTCGAGACCAGCCTGGCCAACATGGCAAAAACCCTGTCTCTATTAAAAATACAAAAATTATCCGGGCGTGGTGATGAGTGCTTGTAGTCCCAGCTACTCGGGAGGCTGAGGCAGGAGAATTGCTTGAACCCAGGAGGCAGAGGTTCAAGTGAGCTGAGATTGCACCATTGAACTGCAGTCTGGGTAACACAGAGAGACTCTGTCTTTAAAAAAAAAAAAAAAAAAGCAGATGCTTTCAGTAATTCTATCCTTTTACTTCCTGGTAGTCATAAATGCCCTTTCTGCAATTCATAAAATTTCAAAAATTCTCAGCCCAGCAATATGCAAGTGTCTCATTCATTCATAAGCAAAATCTCACTTATCCTTTCCTCCAGAGGGTGACTAGCTGAATCTTAGTTCATACATTGTTCTCTAAGTCAAGGTTTTCTGGGCAATCTGCAGACTAGTCTGTTTAGATATGACCTCAAGGTGCAAAAGGCCATAGATAAATAATATATTTAACCACCTCCACACACTGAATATACACTAATGAAGTAAAAACAGGATAATTATCACAAAAGCTCTGATTTACAAAGGGGAAGAAGGAGAAACAATGTATAAGGCATCTATGATACTTCCTAGACATGGTTTGCAAGGATTCCCTGCCAAGGAAGTGAAATGTTTCTTGATCAACCAAAGTCAGTTCTACTGATTCTCTTCACTGGAAAATTCACCCTTCCATCACTCTTCCTACTCTTATGTGGAAGAGACATTGAGCAGCTATGCTGCTTTACCAACTCACTTCCTGTGTAGGTAGTTTCAAGTTTCAAACTTTAGGAGTGAATAATCATGTGAATCCTTTCTTACTTACCTAGCTTGGGATTCTTCTGGTAATAAAGTACTTTTTAAAATCACAGTAGGATGCTGGCAAATTTGCATTCTCTCAACTCTCCAACCAAGTAACTAAAGATAGCAAATTTGTTAGAGCTGATTAATCTGGATCCTGCATCCTTGTGTTTTAGCTACAGACTTTGGTGTTCTTCCCCACTTTGGTCTTTAATAGCCTCCTTCTAGGCCTCTGCTTCCAAATTAATGAGCTTAGATAATGACGTAAGTATATTTTGTATTTTGCTACAAGACTAAATCATAGTGGGTGACTAAAGAGTGAGTGGCAATTCATTTGGTCCAGAAGATAACATAGTACAGGAAACTTTCACACAGAGCTAGGGAAACAAGCTTCCTCTGTTCCCAGTGGCATCTATGATTGTGTTTCTTGCTCCTCACTCTCTGCCTGAGGCAAAACATCTAGCTAGTACAGCTGTAGAGAAGAATGAAATCATGTCCTCTGAAGCATCATAGCTGGAACTGAGGGCCTTTATCCTAAGTGAAATGACTCAGAAACAGAAAATCAAAACTGCACATTCTCACCTACAGTTAGGAGCTATATAATGGGTACACATGAATATAAAAATAGAAATAATAGACATTTGGGACTTCAAAATGGGGGAAGTTGGAGAGGGTGAGGGCTGAAAAATTACCCATTAGGTAAATGTTCACTATTTGAGTGATTGGGTCACTAGAAGCCTAAATCTCGCCATTACAAATCTATTCATGTAACAAACATGCACAAGTGTCCTCTGAATGTAAAATAAAATAAAACAACAAAGAGAAAGAAAGAAAGAAAGAAAGAAAGAAAGAAAGAAAGAAAGAAAGAAAGAGAAAGAGATGAAAGAAAGAAAAAAGGAAAGAGAAGAAGGAAGGAAGGATGGATGGAAGAAAGAAAGAAGAAACTAAGCCAGAACGAAAGAAGCCTCCCTCCCTCCCTCCCTCCCTCCCCCCAACCCTCCCTCACTACGACCTCCCACTCACACCTCCCTCCCGACCCCGCCCTCCCTCACTAAAAGACTCCCGAAAGAAAAGAAAGAAAGAAAGAAAGGGAAAAAGAGGGAGGAAGGGAAAGAATAACTTAAAAAATTCACCTAGTACAATCTCCCACTATGCACGATTATCTAACTCTTGGTCATCATGGATTGCTGGCCATAGCAAACTGTACCATTCTGTTTCCTCTCTTCTTTTAGTTAGGACAGTTGAAACCAAAGCTTAGATATTCTTTCCTCTAATACCATATTATAAGATTTAAGCATTAGAAAACACATCCTGCTTCCTACTATTACTCAATCAAGTATCTGTTTTCAAGAACACAATAATTATTGGTCTAATCAACACTTTGCTTCTTACAAAAAGATTGTTAAGAATTTCCAATTTGAGGAAAAGATACTTTCCCTGTTGCCCACCGTATTTTGACTCAATTGATTCCACATTTGGGTCTTCAAATTCCAGACATTCCCTCTTACTACCCATTATTCTGTTTTCCAGCACACTTTATTTTCAAATGTTAAAAGTCAAGTCAAGCCAGTTTTAGCAAATATAGCAAATTCATTAACTCATGTAACTAAAAAGATAAAGAAAGGAATCCGGCTTCAGGCCCACTAGTCACACACAGCCCAGAGGCTGCCTGTGTCCCTCTGGCTCTGTGCTGCTTTCACGTTCATTTTCTCTCCACAATTTGGCTTTGCCCTCCATTGTGCAGGCTTTATTTTCAGGCAGTTGCTCTTATTGCAGGATAATGAAAACTCAGCATTGTATTTAGGTTCACACATTGCCAGAAGCATGTTTTTAACAAACCATTGCAGTAGGGAGAGATGGTTGAACCTGATTATCAAAAACAGTTTTTTTGTTTTTTTGTTTTGTTTTTACAGGGCTGGTAACAACGAACCTACAGTGAGGCAGAGAAGAAGAAAAGGAAAATAACCTGTGGGTTCTTTTACATCTTAACTGAGTAACAACCCAAGCTTTTTCAGAATTGTCAATAATTCTCACAACATTCATTTTATGACATGATTTTGAATATGTTGAAATGTACTCTAACATAATTTCAGGATGTACATGTTTAAAAATAAAAGCAAAGTCTCCAGGGCACATGTGAGTGTTCTTTCTTCTCCACATTTCATGATATTTGGGCAGAAACATCAGCAACAAGCAGCACTAAAAGGAAAATAATAAGAAAGAGTGAGATTACGCAATAAAATGCCATATGTCAAAAATTCACTAAGCAAAAAAAAAAAAAAAAAAAAGAGAGAGATGCAAATTTAGCACATTAGAATGGTTGTCTTTTTAGAGGGAAGTGGAAGGACCAAAATAAGATAAAAGGGGATATAGCCATTCATGAAGGGGTTGACTTTACAACAGGAAAATAACCCCCTTCTCTGAGAAAGGAGGAAAAGGGCAACTGTGAAAACTTTTGAGGAAATGAAAGTCATCTGAGGTGTGTATTTCAGTACCTGGGTATCTGAGGAAAATGAAACATGTTTCAAATGATTTCTGTAGCAAACTAAAACTGGAGATGAATAATGTAAATACTGATTACTACTGAGGAAATCAGCCACAATAGGAAAGAATACAGTTGAAGTGCAGTAGGCAAATAATAATAATCACAGTATAGACATCTTTTAGAGAATGAAACATTATCACAGAAACAAAACCCAAAAACATAGTTAATGATTCAGTATATTTATTAGTTCTTTTTTCCCAACAGATTTTTTTTCCAGGCTAAAAACAAGAACATAAAATGTCAACAGTGGGATTTACCCAGAATTGAAGACTGGAAACCTTTCAAAAAGGGAAGAGTACAATTATTTGAGAGAATTTGAGACCACAAATTATATTAGGAAAGAATGTTTCTTTCCCAATCCTAACGTCTTCTTCCATATAGGGAGACTTTTCTCAGCAAACATTCCTTGGCTTCCTTTGCTCAATTCCTCCTCTTCAGAGAGAAAGGACTAAATTAATACGATTCTCATCCAGCCCCATTCTCTCTTTTTCAGTGAGATACATGACGACCTGCCTACAGGGAGAGCATGCTTTCTGTTTGCTCCTTCATGCTGTGAAACTTAAGAAGGCATTATTTCCCCCTTTGGAAAAGTGAAGACAGGAGGAAAGAGGTTCTAAAGTTTGTGAGAGTAGTAGTTTACATTTTAAAAAGTGTTAAGATTTGGCACACTGAAAATGGAAATCATAAGATGGATATTTGGAGAGTAATAAAATGAGAAGAAGAGATCAGGCAGAGGCTTGATCAAAAGGCCTTAAATGTTGGAGATACTTCATCAATGCAGGCTATGTGGGAAGTTTGCATATGCCTGTAATTCTATGATGTGACTGTATTTTTGTAGTTATGAGTTTAACAGCTGGGTCTTCGTTGAATTTTCAGGCACATGGAACATCACTATATTAGTCTGTTCTTGTACTACTGTAAAGAAATATCTGAAACTGAGTAATTTATAAAGAAAAGAGGCTTCATTGGCTTATGGTTCTGTAGACTATACAGGAAGCATGAGTCTGCTATCTTGGCTTTTAGGGAGGCCTCAAGAAGTTTACAATTGTGGCAGAAGGTGACGAGGGGGAGTCAGCAAGTCTTGCATGGGAGGAGCAGGAACAAGAGAGTTAGGGATGAGGTGCCACACACTTTTAAACAACGAGATCTTGTGGGAACTCACTCACTGTGCAGGACTGAGGATGGGTGATGCTAAAACATTCATGAAACTTCACCCCCACTATCCAATCACCTCCCACCAGGCCCCACCTTCAAAACTGAGATTTGGGTGGGGACACAGATCCAAACCATATCAGTCACCTTGTCTTAAGGTAATTGTCCTGTGGTATATTTAACCTATTCTTGAGCTAATGAGTAGGCATTTCAGAAAACACTACCAGTTCTCTGTAAAGGCTGAGATCTTCCTTGCTGAACCCAGACTTCAGGAAACACACAGGCCTTACATCTAGGGCTGATACAGTTTGACCTTGATCTTCAGGAGGCAGTGTAGCCTGGCATTATAAATGAGTTTACATGAGAATGGATCTTCATATGCTTTTGTAGGAAAAAATATAATTTGCTACTTTTCAACCCAAGACAGCTGAGTTATAAGTATACTGGAATATCCCAGTAAATCTGGATATAAATTGTTAGTATCAGGCCTAAGTAAATAGTAATGAGTCAGTTGCTCTAAATTTTGTTTTGCAGATCAAGGAGAAAACAGTTTTGTGAGTTGGCCCCAAGCCCAAGAGTCCTAACATATTAAAATGTTCACTGGATGAGTTTCAAGGTGATACAGTTTTTATAGATGAGCCTGCAGGTGTCCTGTTTGTTGATATTAGAAGACTGCAAATACTGTATACTTAAGACTCCAGGGTAAAACATAACTAACAGTAGAAATATTGAAAGGGGAGCCAGCAGAACAGTAATAGACTGAATATAAGCAGCCCTTATTGGATATTGGCCTGAGAAAAGCATATTACCTGCATGAAGATGAGTAAGAGTTATTTGAACAATGAATGGATGCTATTGGCAGACACAGACATAATGATTTTATTATAATCCCACAGGAGACCCTCATAAGACAAAATCTAAATAAGGATTTAGTAAGACAAGCAAAAATACAGATTACCGAAATCAGGAACAAAAGAGAAGTCTTCACAACAATCCCTACAGAAGTTAAAAGTAGCTTAAGTGAACATTCTGAAAAACTTTATGCTGAGAATTTGAATAGTTAGATAAAAAACACAAACTTCAAGAAAGAAAAAAATAACAAAACTGACTCAAGCAAAAGAAAAAAAATGAGATAAATCTATACCAAGTAAAGAAATTAATTCTTAAAAATTTTTCTGCAAAGAAAGTTCAGAGTCAGATGGATTCACTAGTAAATTCTGGAAAACATTTAAGAAAAAAAAATACCAATTTTACACAAACATTTTCAAAAAAATAGAGAAGGAAACAATGACTTTTATGAGGTCAACTCATTTTGTGAGGTCATTTTGTTAACCTGACACCAAAGCAAGACAAAGATATCACAAGAAAACTACAGTCGAATATACTTCATAAACATAAATACGAAACCTCTTAACAAATCTTAGAAAATTGAAACTAGCAACTTGTGGAAAGGATTATACCACATGGTCAAGTGAATTTTGCCCCAGGAATGCAATGTCAGTTTAATATCTGAAATCCAATTAATGTTAAATGTCATAGTAATAGAATAAATAATAAAAACATGGTCATCTCAATAATCTCAATAGATGCCAAGAAATTAAAAAAATTAAAACATACTTGGGAGGCCCAGGCAGGCGGATCACGAGGTCAGGAGATCGAGACCATCCTGGCTAACATGGGGAATCCCCGTCTCTACTGAAAATACAAAAAAAATTAGCCGGGCGTGGTTGTGGGCACCTGTAGTCCCAGCTACTCAGGAGGCTGAGGCAGGAGAATGGCGTGAACCCAGGAGGTGGAGCTTGAAGTGAGCCGAGATCGCACCCCTGCACTCCAGCCTGGGCGACAGAGCAAGAGCCTGTCTCAAAAAAAAAAAAAAAAAAAAAAAAAAAAAAAAATTAAAACACACATCTATTAATGACAAAAACTCAACAAATCCAAGAAACTAGAAATAGAAGGGAACTTACCCAAGCTTGTAAAAGTCATCTTGAAAAAAAAAAAAAAAACTAAACTGTAGCACATATCATACAAATGGTAAATGACTAAATGTTTTCCCCATAAGAGCAGGGATAAGTCAGCACCATTTCTTCCAACTTCTATTCTGCACTGGTACTGAAGTTTCTAGCCAATTGAAACTCTAAGTAATTAAAGCCATTCAGATTTAAAAACCCTGATGTAATAGTGCATTTATTCACAGTAAAAGTGTTCTTACATATAGAAAACCCCAAATAATTTACCCCCTAACACTTCTAAAAAAGAAAAAGAAAAAAATACTAGAGCAAAGAAGTGAGTAGCAAGGTTGTGGGTAGCAAGATAAGCATACAAAAATCAAAAATTAAATTAAAAATGAAAACAAAATTTTACAAAATTATGTTTGTATGTATTAGTAACGAAAAATCCAAAACTATAAAAAACTAATTTTGTTTAAGAAAACATTTTCACTCACAATAGTATACAAAAAATAAAATATAAAATGAGTTGTTGTCATGAATATATGTGTGTTTTAATTTTTACAATTTTTTTGGCTTCTATTGAGATTATTGAGGTGATGATATATTTTATTCTTTATTTTATTAATAAGACATATGACATTAATTCATTTTCAGATATTAAAACCTTCATATCACATATTTTTATTCTTTATTCTTTAATATTACATGTGACATCAATTAGTTTACAGATATTAAAACCTTGATAGCAATAAATAAACTACTTAGGGATACATTTTAATTAAAAAGTGAAGGATCCATGTCTTGAAAACTACAAATCATTGACAAGAAAAGTTAAAGACCTAAATAAACACAAAGGTATGTTGAATTAGAATACTAAATATCATTGAGTGTAATTATTTCCAAATATATCTTTTTTTAATAGAAATTGACCAGCTAGAAATATAAAGAACCTAGAATAACAATTTTGAAGAAAGTAGAATAAATTTAGAAGACACATGACCTGATTCCACAGCTTCCTTGAAAGCTGTAATCAAGAGTGTGGTACTGGCATAAAGGTAGACGCACAGATCAATGGAAAAGAACAGAAATAAACACATATATAAGATTAATTGATTTGCAACACAAGTGCTGACATAATTAAATGGGGGAAAGGATAGTATAAAAAATGGTTCTAGAGCAATTGGAGATTCACGTTGCAGGGAAAAGGAAAGAATAAGCATGAACCCTTACCTCACACCACAAAGAAAAATGACTTGTAATAGATCATAGCCTTAAATTTAAGTGCAAAACTATACTACCTCTTAGATAAATCATTGAAGATAACCCTTGTGACTTTGGATTAAGAAAAAATTTCTTGAATATAAGACAAAAAGCATAATACTTAAAATAAATAAAAATAATAAACCAGACCTCATAAGAATTTAAGTCTCTTGTTATTCAAGATACTATTAAGGAAATGAAAAGATAAGCCACAGAGAAGCAAAAAGTACTTGAAAAACATATTTCTGATAAAAGACTTTCATCCAGAATATATAATACATTCTTACAACCCAACCATAAGAGGACAATCTAATTAAAAAATGGACAAAAATATTTGGATGAACATTTAATCACATAAGATATAGAAATGGCAAATACGCACATGAAGAGGTCCTAAACATTCCAGAAACAACAGTTCCAACTACAGCATGATAACTACTACGCGCCTACTACATTGTTCAAACAGAAAATACTTTGAAATAGATGCTGATGACAATGTAGAAAAAGTAGAAACTTTATACGTTAATAGGATGTAACATGGTATAGCCACTTTGGAAAAGCAGTTTTTCAATTTTTTAAAAGTTATAAGACCCAGTAGTTTTACTCTTTGGTGGGTTAGGAAAACATGTCCACACAAAGATTTGTATTTGAATAATCAGTGCAGTGTTATTAATAATAGCCCCAAATTGAAAACAATCCAAATGTCTATCAACTGGTAAGTGAATAAACAAAATTTAGTATATCCATATGATGGAATATTTTTCAACAATAAAAAGGAACAAAGCAATGGTATATGCACCCGCATTAATAAATCTCAAAAACATTAGCTGACCGAAGAAGCATAACTAAAAGAAAACTGAAATTCCATCCTAGCAGGCACTGGCTATACCTATGTGCTGCACTACAGAAAAATACTGAGCCCTAAAATATTATTTTATGAGGGTTATGTCACTTGATAGATTCCATGTCCCAGTCCTGTAGTACAAGTGTCACAGAAGTCCATGGAGAAAGATAGATTACAAGATTTTAAATAGTGGGATGGTAAAGAAACATGTCTGTTGACAACAGCAGGGACCACTCTGAATATCTATGCTTTCCAATAAGACAACACTATTTTAGTGCTATTATCTGACAGAATATCAGCAATATTGTTTGCTGCCCCCACCCATGTATAATTAATTTTCCCCAGGCGGTGTCAAATTTAACTGTTTATGGAGATTTCTACTAATTGATTTCAGATTTACATGTTGTGATCTCTCTATATCTGACTATCAGCTGATACCAGGGACATCTCAGTCCTCTTTCTCCCGTAACTATCATTACATGTCTGCCGTGATCATTGGTAAAACTGTGTAGGAGGCTTTTGAATATAATTTTGATTGGGAATTTTCTCCAGGAACTAAGAATCAGTCTCCAGAAAGTTTGTAGCCTAAATTTGTTGAGTGGTCAGGCTTGTGACTATTTTGATAATCCTGTATGTCCTTCTAATTCTTTGGCTGTTCTTGGAAATGAAACACATCAAAGATTCCACCTTGATCTATACCTTCTGATGTCTTGAAGGAATTGTGGTTATTTCCATGAAAGACAGCCCAGGTACAAAGTTGCTAAAGGAACTCTCATCTCTATGTAAATATTCAGAACCTCTTTAGCTATGATTGCAAATAATAAGACAAGATAATGTTTAGCTTCATCCGGCTCACAAAAGATAAAAATAATTTAATTTTGAATTTTGATTCCTTTTAATTTTGAAGCCTATAAACTTCTATAAATTGATAAGAGACATAATTTTTAGGTTTATATTTTTCGTGGTTCCTTCATAATAGAAAATTTATATTCAAATTTTGGAAATGTCTATGTTGGCCTCTAATAGTGAATTTCAATATTGTCATTTGATTTATTTACAGAATCTTTGATTGGCTGTATTGGGCAATGTGTTTGGATATAATGAATGATAGGAAACAGAGCAGTTAGTAAACTTTTGGATTTGAGTACAAAGTAGCCTTCAATTATTATACTGTTTTTAACCATTTCAAATCTTTGGGGCAATATTTAAATGAGAACTACTGGCCATAGGAGAATCATCAAAAGAATATCGGTTGGTTTTAGGGAAGTGACCTCATTAAGATTACAACAGCAATTTTCTAAGAGGTGGATTAAATAAACAAAAAATTTAAAAATGTTAAAGACAAAATGGTGGCAAAAACACGAAAAGAAGAGAACCTTGCCTTAGGTTTTTTGTTTGTTTTTTGGTTTGGCATTTTGTTTGTGGCAGAGCAGGTGGAAGTTTGAAAAGGCATTTCAGTTTAGGGGAATATTAATAGGTTATAATGTGGAAAGAGAGACAAGAGATAGGTTTGTTGATGTTGTCCTTACAGACTAGGGGAGCACTTCCAAACTGCTTCACTTGAGACGCAAGAGTTCAGCAAGATATCACTAGGAAAAACAAAAATTTAAGGCATTTCAAATACTTCTAAAACATGCTAGTTTACACAAAATTCATTTTTATTTTTGTAATTCAAATTGAGACAGATTTTTTAATTTGAATCTCAAAATTTGAGACAGAATTTTCTCAAATTGAGACAGAATTTCTCAATCTCAAATTGAGACAAAATTTTCCATTTGAATCTCAAAAAGAGGCATATAATATTGTATATTTTTCTTAATATCAATTAAGATTACCCAGAATATATGAGTGTTCTGTGGCACACGGTTTAGGAAATGTTTCTGAGCTAAGAAAGAAAGAGGAAGGGCTTAAATATTGTATCACACACAGAGAGATCTCAAGGTATGTGACAGACAGCAAAAAGAGTATAAGAATCAGACACTGCGTCAGAAGGGGAATTTCACAGTTTGTTTTACACAACTATAGTTACACAAGCTAAATGATGCCTAATACAAATTCCAAATGTCTGTTTCAGCAGTCTCTGACTTCACAAACACAACCTTTAATATGGGCACCAAAATTATATTACCTCTAACCTGCACGGCTCATACAGAATTTTCTTTTGCCTTATGGATCATTCTCCCCAAATACCTACCCTTAAAATGACCTTTTCCAGGAAATGTTTCATAGCTCTCAATATAGTAGCCCAGGTAATTGCTTGCTATGGCTAGTAAACATGAGCCTTCCAGATGTTGGCTCTGCAATGGAGACAAACAACTCTACTTGGGTCTATGAGCAGCAAGTCAGAAGAGATAGAACTCTTCTCAGATGGCAATATGTGAATACACCTGTAAGAAAAGGGTTGTGTGTTTGAAATTGTCAAAAGCTGACTCCCCAGATATCACCAACAACTAACTGAAAAAGGCAAAGCTGAATTTACTGCTTATTGCAGAAAGAAAAGCAAAGCATTGCCAGTGTATCAAAAAAGAGACAGCAAGGTCACAAATTTGAAAATTGGAAATTTGATTTAAGGCAGGTCTTTCCAAAAGGGGGCTTGATTAAGATTAGGTAAGAATTAAGATACAACCATTTGGAAATTGGTGGAGGCATTCAAATAATTTTAGGGCTCAAACCGAAATGGTAATTTTTTTTTTTTTCAGGGACAATGTAACAAAAGTAATTTTACAGAAAACTGACCTCTGATGCTTTGATGTCTAGTGATACTTTCTATTGAGGGGTAGATGGGTCTTTGAGAAGTTTCTGTAATGAACAAATCATTTTTCTGGGCAGGAGGGTCCCTCAAAAGTAAAGTGAGTGATGCTAATGAAGATGGTAAAATGGCAAAGTCCTGCTATCACACACAGAAAGGTGAGGTTTCCATCCCCGGTAGTCAGGTAGATAATCTTGGTTGTAAAATTAGTAAACTGCTTCACTGAACAGTGCACCACAGTGCAGACCAAGCTATTCTGCTTCTGGCTAGAGGGATTTCATGCATCCTTACTAGCTTCAGAAGAAGTGCTGGGTGACAGCCTTGTTGGAACTTCTCTGACAGGCTGAGAACCTTGCCCAGGCAGTAGCGAAGCCAGCACACAGGAATTCCTGGCTACCCAGGACAGCAGGAGTGACCTGGGAGAAAACGTCTCCGAACGGCATGGGGCCAAGAGCGCACATATAGAGTCTGACAGATCTAATTATAAGTCTTTCTGAGAATTCCATTTACTATTTTTGTGATTTGAGTAAATTAAACTTCCCTGAACTTCTGTTTCTATTCTGATAACTGAGACAACACATATATAAGGTATCAGTATATAATACAACCCACAAATATTCTCCTCTCCATGAAAATCTATTATTAGTATGGAGAAAATGACCTAATATGGAATATCATGGAAAAATGTATTTAAAGGCAAATTATTTAGTAAAATAAAATGCAAACTTCTACTGAGTAATCAACAAGAATATTGCTTCCATTGTAAATGTAATTGTCTGCCTAACAAAAAATAATATGTTTCATGAAATAAATCTACATAATAAAAATACAAATCAAAATATTCTTACTGAATTTGTAATTTGCCATTAAAATCAGTTATTTATAATTACAGCTATTTCAAAAGTATTACATTTTAATTTCAGATAAACAAGCTCTTATTGGATACTTACTTAAAATAAAAGACAGCCTTAAAGACATTTACCTTAATTTCACTTGTGCAAAATTTTAACTTAAAAAAACTTGTAATTTCTAATCCAGATATATTTGGTGCAAAGACGTAATTGCAATTTTAAATTAACCTGTCTTTTACCTTCTTGGACAACATAATGAAAGTAATTTGGCAGAAAACTCACCTTTTCTCTACAATCTCCAGCAAGATTGCCCCACTAAAAATGAATCGATACCCTAGAATCTATTTTCAGTGGGAAAAAGATACATTTTATATTCATAAAAATTTCTTAGCATTTTTCTTGAGCCCGTATCTAATCTTAAGTCAAATATGCTTTATTTATTTTTAGCAAAATAATATATTAAGGACCAAAAATGTTAACAATGCTATTTCATCAATTGAGAACTAATCTTTTAAAAAGGCTTGAAAATATAATCCTGTGACCCTTATTAATAGTGAAAATAGGTTCTATTGCTTTAGATGTTATTTATGGAAGACCTCTTTTGATTTTATAATTTTGTTTTCCTGAGTTTTATATTATGAATATTAGAATTTAGGAGGATGATAATATTACAGGTAAAGATAGGGTATTTGGGTGGTCAGAGTAAATAGACATCTGAACAGGGCAGGTGCCCTCCTCTACCTTTTTTCCCATTAGAGTGACCTTGTCTGCTTCACCCCCTTCTAATTTCTGATTGATAATCCTACAGGATGTTTCACTCAACACCCTAGTCCTGAGGAGCAGAAAATTTAATTGGTCATTGATATTATGCTCAGCTTTTTCTATGTCCTTTTTTTTTTTTTTTAGCTTTGTAAGTATATACTACAGTCACAGGCCTATAATTGCCTGTAATATTGTCTGTGTTCAGATTCTCTGTCACTGTGTTCCATTAACTAGGGTGGCCCTCGCAGTATTGATACATATCTAAGTCATGTCTAAGCTCAATAATATTTGTATTGAACATTAGACTTCTTGGCTGCATTTGGTGAGATCAGGGCTTGCAACACTGTTGTTTGATCCCAGCTCCTGTTCCTTGGCCCAGGGAGGTTACCATTTGGCCCAGTTCTCTTCTTGTTCCACAGCTGATTCAATGGTACCAATACCCCAACATACTCCAGTAAAGTCACAGTACACAAGAGCCCACCACAGAGTTTGTTAAGTTAGACTGAAAACTGAGTAAAGGAGTCAAACCTGTCTGCATTATGACAGTTTTCCCAATTTATTTTTACTCATTTAAAATCTTTCTCATAGGGTAAAGAAGTTATGGACAGTGAGTCAACGAACCTAGATGATGTCCATCCTAGAGTTCTGAAAGAGTTTTAGAAAACTTACAAATGTCGATGTGACTCTCATCCAACATTGGGACTCCAGAGGACAAATGCATTTTGCTTCATGGGAAATTTATATAAACTTTGTTATGGCTTAAGATTATTTAACATTTCAGCAAACATAACCTTCCTCGGAAAGCAACATGTAGTCTGTAGCAGGAAGTACCATCCGCAGAAAAAAAAATACTAGAGGTCTATAAAAATAGGTATTGAATAAGAGGAGAATAGGTGATTCTGTATATTTTCACAAAATTTCACATAAATTCTATTTACTATTTATTATGGAAATTGTCAACCAATCATTAGAACATATCCAAAACATTTCAAAATTTATTAGCATTTTTGTCACTCTTTTTCATATGAAAAAATTTACATAAATTATTTTTAACAGGTTTACTATAGGGGTTAAAAGCATAGACTCTGAATCCAGAATACTAGGATTCAAATGCAAGCTCCATTAATCAGAAACTAAACAAATTTTTCTATTTTCTGTATATCAGACTCACCTACGAAATGGGGATAATAATAGTAATGACCTTAAAGTACTTATGAAAGTTGAATTAACATATGTGAAGTGCTTAGAACAGTTCCTCAACCATAAAAAGTGCCATGGATGTATGAACTATGACTATTATTATTGAAGATACTAGTGGTATTATCATTGTTTTTATAGCAATAGCACTTTAAAATGAAAATAAAAACAAAAATAAAAATATAGCAGGATTTTCCTGGTTGGATAGAAAGTAATGACAATAAAATAACACAAATTTTTTAGCAGGTAGATTAATGTAAAGAGCAACCTTTTGACTTCTCAGCCTTTAGTCATTATTTAATATATTAAGCACAATTCACAATTTGTAAACACTACATTTGAGTGACCTTGTTAACAAAGAAAAAATAATTCACAAGACAGTGCAATATGTTTTGCATTTTGCAACAGAGCATCATGTCAGGAATCTAAATTAGGAAGCAGTGGATTTTGGAAGCTAGTTGGCTCCTTTTATGCACCACCTAAAGTGTTGCAGCACATAACAGTAATAAATGCTTAATCATGTAACATTGTATCAATAAAGCATGTCACCAAAATTAAAAACATGCATTATTTTCTGGATAAAATACACACATTCTGGAAAAAGCTAAAGGAAAAATTAAGCTAATATCTCAGCAAAATGTTGTAAAATGTGCTATCTGTATTCAATGTACATCTCTGCTCACTACAAAAATTGTTGTAAGTTTATTTAGGTTTTTTTTTTTTAGCATAATCCTCTACGTGATGTAAAAGCTACCTTGTTGCTCATAACATAATAATTACAGATGACAGTAATTTAACATATGGAACAGTCTTGTTAATACAACATTTACTTTGTGAAGGAATTGGAAACATTTCCCCTTTAACCTTGTGTGTGTGTGTGTGTGTGTGTGTGTAGTGTGTGTGTGTGTTTATGTGTGTCAATTTCATAACTCATGATGCTTTTAGGTTTATTTTGTTTTTATAGTAGAGCTTTTACTACTCTGATAAGAACATTTTACAGCAGACTTGTAGAAATTAGACACAAATTTTTGACATGCATTGATTCTTACTATTTGCATGTTTCACTACTAGATCAATTATTTGAACTACATTCAAAATATAAGTTCTGGTATTTTTATTTATCTGCATAGATAGTCATTTCAGAACTAAGATCAGAAATAATTGTTTAAAAAGAATTATCTGGAGAGAGTAAACCAAAATCTAACATTCATTTTGGAAGAAAGGGTATCCCTACATTGACAAGTCCAAGGTTACAGGCTTGAATAAGCCACACAAAAATGAATGTGTTATTCGGTGCAATAAAATGGATTTCAGACAATATTCTCACCTTTTTCGTGTTATACATTTGAAATAAAATGAAACCATTTTAGAGACTTTGGTAGATTAGTGTTAAGTAGGCAAGAAAAAGATTCCTAGGCATTTACGAAACACTGTCTGCATCTGGGAGAGGGTTGAGGTGCTTCTCAGCCTTCATTACTGATCCAAGTGGAACTGACAGTGGCTAAGGATGCCATAAGAATGTTCTTTAAAGAATATTAGACACTGCTATGTGCCTACACTGCTCCTTCCTGTATTGCTATGGAGTGGAAGGTCCTGGATACTGGCAGCATCAATTTTGTCTCTCTAAATAGATTACTTCTACTAACTAGAAATGAAATAGTAGAGGAAATTATAGAAAGAAAAAATAAAAAAGAAGAAGAAATGAAAAATTGGTACTGAATTTGCTAGGTAGCCTTTATTTGTCCATCTCATATTGAGGAAAAAAAGCCTCAAGTATTCACCAATAACGCTTAAGGAAAAGGTTGGAATCAGCAGTCTGAGATGATGGGTAGAAGAGTTTTATAACTGCTGGGAAAACCTAAAGGATGTGTGACTCTGACACTGATAATATAATATTCTTCACTTAATGAAAAGAACAAGGCTGTTAGTAAAGAAAATGTAGATACTACTGAAAAAAGAGAGGTTATTATATCTCTCTAAGTTTTGAAGGATTTATGAAATACACAAAAACACCTTTTTACTTAGAATATCATAAGCTTTCTGCAACACACATCAGTATAGCACAACTTGATTAAATTAATCCCTTTTGATAATAAAAGAATTCAACCAAACTAGGAGAGAAATCAGAAAGGCAGCATTTTTTTAATAAAACAATACTTTTGCATCCATATTCCATTGCTGCTGTAACAAATCACCACACCTTTAATGGTCTAAACACAAATGTATTATCTTACAGTTAACGATCTAAACAAAATGTGTCATTTACAGTTCTGTATGTTGGAAGTCGTATGTGGGTCTCCTAGGGCTAAAATCAGGGTGTCAGCAGGGCTCTAAACAAGAATTGGTTTCCTTGCTTCTACCAGCTTTTAGAGGCCACCCACATTCCTTGGTTTGTGGCCCTTTTCTTTCCCCTTCAAAAGCTGCAATGCTGCATCTCTCTAATTCTTCTTTCATCTTCACATCTTTCTATCTGACCCAAACTGGAAAGGTTCTCTGCTTTTAAGGATTCACATGATTAGATGGGATCCACCAGTATAATCCAGAATAATTTTCCTATTTGAAGGTCCATACTCAATCACAACTCAACCCAATAACAGGAGTGAGGTGTCGTAGAAAGAAAGGGGCATTATTTACCAAAACTAGTAACGAGGAAGTGACCAAATTCACATCCAAAGTAACCACTTCAAGCCTTACGCTGGAATGAGGGACTTTAAAAGGAAAACGTGAAATGGAAGACATTAGAAAGGGCTGGCAAGTACAAGGTCTGCGTGTCTTGTTCTAGTGGCTATATCAAGCTGTGGTCCACCAAGAGCATTGGCTGGTATCACCTCAACAATAGCCGGGATGTTGACGAGCTGCCTTAAGATAATCTCTGGGATTTTGGAGTTGGTTCTCTATGCTTGGTTTGTCTTAAGATTAGCCTCTGGAACTTCTAAGTAAGAACATAATTAGATACCAACACAGAGTTAGAAAAATGTGCATGGTGTAAGGGAGGTGAGAAGGAGAGGGATGTGGTGTTTCAAGGAAAGTACATTTCAAGGCTATATTTTAAGACTAAGGAGAAGAAAATAATGTTTCTGCAGTAAATTCCAAGGTTATATCTTGAGACTATGGAAAAAAGAGAAAAAGGAAAAAACAATTGTAAAATGCGTTTCCAGGCTAGACTGTTCAGCTACAATTACACCTGCAAAATTCCTTTTGCCACGAAGGTCATATATTCACAGGTGTGGGCATTTGGGAGGCAGCTGTTATTTCTCCTACCACACTTTATTTCAAGAAAGTCAATATGTTTTCTCCAGTGTATTTAATTATCTTCAGAAGAATAAATAACACCCTTCTCAGTTGCTGTCTACCACATACATGCATATATATGTGGCTTTGCTTTACTCACACTTAAAAGTAAGCCAAATAATAAAACATAGCTTGTTTTGTATTACAAGTTGTGATATAAGAAATATGTATTTGGTCTTTATCCTTGTTTCCTGGCTCAAAGTTCCTAAAACTCTTATAATTTCCTATGTGATAGGCATGCTGGGAGCATCCTTTTTTTTCAAGTATTTTGGTTTTGGATCCTGGCACAAAAATTCTAAATATTTTGTAATTTTATAGGTGATAGGAGTGTCTTTTCTAGTGAGATGACTATAGATGAACTTCTGGATAGCTTCAGGATGGGGTCTGGTCACCTGAAAGACCACATCGTGGTTAGAAGCTTGGAAATCTCAGCACCACTCTCCATCCTTCATGAAAGGAAGAATTGAAGATTGAGTTGATAATATACTATTCCTATGTGATGAAGCCTCCATAAACATCCTTAAAGTATGGATTTTCAAGAAACTCTGGGTTGGCTAGCACATACATGTGCCAGGAGGGTGGCACACCCAGTGTTAGTCTGTTCTCACTCTGCTATTAAGGAAATACCCAAGACTGAGTACTTTATAAAGGAAAGAGGTTTAATGGGCTCACGGTATCACATGGCTGTGGAGGCCTCACAATCGTGGTGGAAAGTGAAGGAAGAGCAAAGGCACATCTTACATGGTGGCAGGCAAGAGAGTGTCTGCAGAAGAACTGCCCTTTATAAAACCGTCAGATCTGGTGAGACTTATTCGCTATCACAAGAGTAGCATGGGAAAAACCTACCCCCATGATTCAGTTACCTCTGCCAGGTCCCTCCCACAACACGTCAGGATTATGGGAACTACAATTTAAGATGAGATTTGGGTGGGGACACAGCTAATTCATATCACACCTCAACTCCATAGGGACAGAAGCTCCTGTGCTTGGGACCCTTCCAGACCTTGCTTATGTACCTCTTCATTTGGCTGTTCATCTGTATCCACATCATTTATAATAAAGCAGCCAAATTTAAATTTTCCCTGTGTTCTGTGAGCTATCAGAGCAAATTACTGAACCTGAGGAAGGAGTCATAGGAATCCCCTATTTGTTGCCAACTCAGGCAGAAATATGGAAACTCACTATTTGCAATGTCTGAAGTAGGCGGCAGTCTGGTGGGGCTGAGACCTTAAGCTGTGGGGTCTGCACTAACACCAGGTAGTTAGTGCCAGAATTGGACTGGTAAAACATCCTGTGAGTGTCTGAAAGGTTGAGGAGCTGGTTGGTGTAGAAAAAACCCAAATACTTAGTGTCAGAAGTGTTCTTTGAATGAGGGAATAAAAAACAGAGTTTTTTATTTTTGACATAATTACTATATTATACCCAATTTTGAATTTCTAATCATGACTAGTTTTATAAAAATTAGTTATGGATAATCAGTTTATTTCTGAAAAAATAATAAGCCAGGTTTTTTGTGGGAAAGCAAATTGGAAATTACTAAATAGGGGATCAAATTCAATGACAATTACTATTTTTTCTACCTACTTTAATGTGAAACTCTCTTATGAAATAAAGCAAAAGCATAAAACTAATATAATTGACTAATGGCAAAAAAATAACAGAAAGGCATCTCAACGTAGCTAGTCTAACATTTTCAATAAAAAAGACACATATAGTTCATTCCTAGAGAAAGCATTCTGAAATCAACGGCCTAGAGTCCTGCCATTACCGTTGTTCTTGTGCAATGTCTTTGGGGCACACTGTATCATTTCAGTAGAGAATCACTTCTGAGTTCTAGAAAATAAGGAAGAATGCTTTCTTAAAACAGTATCAGGTCATTGCCTGGGGTTAGTTCTTATGTTTGTTCTGTGTTTACATAGACTCTGAGTAGAAAGCAAAGATTTAACTTATTCCATTAATGGCCCAGCAGGGGCCTCCTATATCTGAGTTAGAATCACATAGATAACCTTAATCCACTCTAAAATGACCTTCAAACCTAATAAATTCCTAGTTACTAGGAAATTCAGGATTAATTCTGCATTAAAAGGTCCAGATTGATGATATAGTTTATAATTGTAATAGTTCATAAATAACAGAAGTAAAATCTTGTGGTAAGAAAAGTTTAAACCCACTACACATTATGTTTCTTGGGATGGACAATTTAACTTTCAGAAATTGGGGAAAATTAAAAACTATTCTAGTCTTCAAAGTGGTTACCATGTAATTAAAGCTTGGGCTTGACAATGCAGACACTTTCTATAAGTCAACACTATTCCCAAACTACCTAATCAATAAAAACATTTTCAACAGAAATACAGTGTAGTTTTCACTTTGGCTTTTTAAACTATGGTCAGACAGTACACTGATGTGAAAGGAATGTTCATTCTGAAAAGCAAATGAAGAAAAGCAGATGGCATTTCAAGCGGAATAAATGTAAATGAATGAATCTTATCTTCATATTGTCTCCTGCAATGGCTAATCTTAAGAATGTATCTTTCAAGATAGACTTGTTGACACTTCTTATTATTTAATTCATTTTATCCCCTAAAGTTAGACAGTCAGAACCCATACAACTCTTCATCTTATTATTGCAAAGTAAATAATTCAAACCTATAGGGAAAGGTTTGGAGGTTTGGGGTTAGATTTCTTAGGAATAGAGTCCAGGGACTCCTAGTACTTTACTTATTTTCATAGAAATTAGCCTTAATTTTCTGATGGCTATCATCTACACCACATACTGAGGGAGTTACTTAAGAAACAAAAGTTTCACACATAAGAAACAAAAATACAGATCCTAAAAATCTGCTATTTTATGTAAAATGTATTGATCTTCAGAATAAGTAATATTGTATTGTTCTCCACGGTCAAATTAACCTTGAATAAACCATCAAAAATCAACAGTGGAAAACTAAACCTGAAGTTAGAAAAAGATTACACCTAACTATGATCATATCTATCTGTGTACTAAATTATATCACAGAAATTATTGGCTACTTCTAAGAGTCAATCTCCCGAAACAAAACTTCCTTATAAGAATGGGCACTAAACTTGGTGCAGTGGCTCACCCTTATAATCCCAGCACTTTGGGAGGCCAAGGAGAGCTGATCACTTGAGGTCAGGAGTTCAAAGCCAGCCTGGCCAATATGGTGAAACCCTCTTTATACTAAAAACACAAGAATTAGCCAGGTGTGGTGGTACACGCCTGTAATTCTATCTACTTGGGAGGCTGAGGCACGAGAATCCCTTGAATCCAGGAGGGGGAGTTCACAGTGATCCAAGATCATGACACTGTACTCCAACCTGGGCAATAGAGTGAGACACTGACTCAAAAAAAAAAAAAAAAAAAAAAAAAAGAATGGGCATTAAAGTGAGTTTGATAGCCACTATATCCTTCTATGTATCCTTTTCAGTGTGGTTTTAAAGATAATGCCCAGTTCTATGTCTGCCTCCAAAACATATTTTATGAAACATACATACATATCTGGATTGGTATATATAGATACCTATAATTCCTTCTATACAAGCCTTAGGCAAGTTAAAATGAACTCTATTTAACAAGAATTTTATTACAGACTTGAAAAACTGCACACAAAAATTTCATTCATAAAGAAAAATAGGTATGAAAATATAGAGAATGATTCAGTAATAGAAAAGGAGTCTTTAACAAAGATAAAACACTGAATTAATACCATCTATAAACATGTTGTATGCTTATGTGTGTATATGCACTTTTCAGTAGTTAACTGATCAGTTATATTTGTCAGTACTGAGATATAAAAGTAGAAACACTTTTCAGTAAAAATTTTTGAACTGGGTTATTAGTTTCAGGCAGTTTTTAACCAGTGAAGTATAGAACAATCTCCATATATTTTACTTTGATTTTGAAATGAAAAAAATGAGTTTTTACTCTTTTGAGTGATAGGCACAATTACCCTTCCCTACACACACACACACACACACACACACACACACACACACACACACATAACATGCAAAGCTTCATAACACATTGTATTTATGCTGCCAACACTGGGTCCTCAGGATTTATAGCATGTATTGTCAGAGTTACACTGCTGTTGTTAACATACTCCTTAGTAGAAAGAATTTTCGTCACATTGATGTTCTTAAATCATGACTTTCATGTTCTTATAATCTTTTAGAAACATAATTTGACTTAAACTTTCTCTTCAGTATCACACCTTTAATTTCTACCTCTCTAAAATGTGATTTAAAGAAAAAAGAATTGCTTTTGTTCATTTCTTATGTCTAATGAGAGTAAAAGTAACCCTTCCATTTACTGAAAACTAGTCATCAATTGATTTAACATTTTTGGGGATGTATTTTCTCACCCTTGCCACATCTGACACACTATTTTATTTATGCTTTCCTTATCTGAAATATTAGTTACACATGAAGAAATATAAATATTAGGTTGGTGCAAAAGTGACTGCGGTTTTTGCCATGACTTTTGCACCATTTTAATATATGGTGACAACGTGTCATGTCAACATGTTATGATTAAAGTTGCCATTGACACAAAAGGTCTATTGTGCATACTCTGAAAATCAGTAATGTTCATGTTTATATTCCAGTTAGATTGATAGCTTTATTAAAAGCACTGTGTCTAGATTTAGTCATCCAAGATAGTAGCCAAAAGATTTCAGCCACAAAAGGAATATAAGTGATTTAAAGTTGAAATAATCTATTGTACATACTCTACCTAAACTCATATTGCCTTTATTTCAATTGATCCCCATAAATCAAGTTAAAATCAGTAATTTAAAAAAATACTTTCCAAAGTTTTAAAAATACTTTTGGTTCATTGACTGGTTGGTTGGTTGTTTAGTTAATTGATTTTCCTATTCTGAGAAGCTAGGTATGACCATGCATCCATTTTCAGATTACTTGCATATTAATCAAATAATATTGAGAAAAGCTTGTATTACATCATTTGCAAATTTCATATAAAGTATGCTAATTAATACAATCCCATTCCCTCGTTGAATAAATTAAAGGAGGAATGTGTTGAATTAAAAAGAAAAACCAATTAATTAAAACAAATATTTCTACATTTTGAATGTAAAACACTTCTTTCTTCAGAATCAATGCTACTGAAATACATGAATGCTACTGACATATATAATCCCCTGGGCCTTTAACCAGTCTGGTCACTAAATTTCTGTTTTATTGTCCTCTTAAAAAAACACTTTTTTTGCAAGAGAAACATGTTTTAATGAAAACATAAAGATACTGGCTAAAACTTGGCCCTGGTGCCTAAATACCCGTGGAAGTCAATACATTACTTGTGTCTTAACACACTACACTAGGTGTAAACAACTAAATTTGCGTGGCAAGACATTTTCATTTTGCTTTGTTCTCTAATGCATGTCTACAGCATTAACAGTACAATATTTTACTCTGAAAAGTGTCTTAATGATGTATTAATCAGTTAAACATTTAGATATAGTTTTTACAGAGATGGATCATTTCCCACTTTGCAAATTTGATTTTAAAAGGCTTAGAAAATCTGTAACGTTTTAAAGCAACTGAATATAACTAAAAAAGAAAAAGGTAATAAAATAAAGAGTATGGATTTCCCAACCCTATACCACCCAACTGCCACCTAAATATCCTCGTGGAAATTAATTAGAACAGTAATGGGAGTGGAGTATTTACTACCATAACAGCTCATCAACTCATGAGTGTTTAAGTGCTGAGTGATACTATTGGAACAACCTTGTTGACCCATGAGAATTCCCAAACAACTCACCAAATTGTTTGAGAATACAGTAAAGCCTAATGTAAATTCTGTAACTGTTTGCATATCAGAGAATATGCAACAAATAATAGAGAAAGAAGGAATGTTGAATATTAATGTCAATCAAACTGATTGCAACTATAAAAATAATAGAAATTGAATTACTAAATATTTTAACCCATACCTGGGTTGCATTGAGATGTCAAAAAGATTAACTAGAGAATTAAGATAAATAACATAATTGTTAATTTGGAATGATGGATAAGCATAATCCTCACCTTCACAAAGCACACAGTTTTTGGGTAGACAAAGAAATAATCAATGGAGCATAGTAGGAGACAGAAAAAAAAAATATGTAGATTTCTTATGTTTCTTCTAATATATCTTTTGTATAAGCCCAAATGCATTAAAAAGAAATTCTTTTCTTACACATCATAAATATTATTAATATTTTATTATCAAACCTCAAATATGAGTAAAATTATATAATATTTTAATATCACATAAGAAACAGAAATACATAATTGATTCCAATTTTTTTCCTTAGGTGATCAATATCAGACTTCAACTGAAATTTGTACTTTAAACTATATTTAAAGTATATGATATAAAGAAAATTGTATCATAGCTCTCCCTGACCACAAATCACAGGTTTTGACTTGGAATAGACCTTGTTAATCAGGCCCACAGAACCCAATTGAATACGATATTTCTGAAATTTTAAGGTTTTTGTCTTGGAAGATGTTATGCAAATGCTTGTAGAATAAAATATGAATCCTAGGCCCCTACCTAGATTAAATTTTCAAAACATTGGAACAGACTAGAAAATAATTTTTCACAAGGCTTTTGGGTTTCCTTAATTCACTTTTAAAGTCTGTTTACAAATCATTAACCACTTAGTAAAGAAGCTGAAGGACTGCTGGACTTAACACTGAATATACATTATTTCTAAAGAAAAATCAGAAATGAATCCAAAATAGCTCTAGTATACTCATAAAAAATAAAATTTAGAGCACAAAACTTCAATTTGTACAGAATTTGTTGAGAAGTGATATGGTTTGGCTGTGTCCCCACCCAAATCTTGTCTTGAATTGTAATCCATAATACCCATGTATCACGGGAGGGACCTGGTGGGAAGTAATTGAATCATGGGTGTGGTTTCCTTCATGCTGTTCTCATGATAGAAAGTCACGCCGTACTCATATGTGTGACTTCTCATGAGATATGATGATTTTATAAGTGTTGGGCATTTTCCCTGCCAGCACTCATTCTCTCTCCTGCTGCCCTGTGAAAAAGTGCCTTCTGGTAGACTGTAAGTTTCCTGAGGCCTCCCCACCAGCCATGAGGAACGGTGAGTCAATTAAACCTCTTTTCTTTATAAATTACCTAGTCTTGAGTATTTCTTCACAGCAGTGTGAGAACAGACTATTATAAGAAGCAAACACAAAGTAAATTATACCAATATTAAAGAAAAAATATTAAATCTGATTTTTGTTTCTTTAAAAAATCTCTTCTCCCAATCATGAAATATAGTGTTTTAATTAAACTTTTATAACATCTATTAAGCAAGCAAAATGCTAACAGAATTGTAATTGTTTGTAGTGTTTTGTTTGTTTGTTTGTTTGTTTTCTGTGTGGGCTGCTATAACAAAATACCAAAGACTGGGCAACTTATAAGCAACAGAAATTTATTTCTCACAGTTCTAGAGGTGAAGAAGTAGAAGACCTAGAGGCTGGCACAATGGGTGTCTGGTGAGCACTCTCTTCCTCGTAGACATCCTTCTTCTAATTGAAACCTCATGTGGTAAAAGGGATAAGAAGTCTATCCTTCTCTGGCTTCTTTTCTAAGGACACTAATACTATCTAAGAGGGCTCTGCCCCCACCCAATTCACCTTCCAAAGGTTCCACCTCCTTATATTATCACCTTCGGAAAGAGAAGTTCAATAAGTAAATTTAGGGAGTGGGCAGGGACACAAACATTTAGATCCCAGCAGGACTTCTATTTTGTTTGTGTTTGTTCTTGTTTTTCTCCTCCATTATGATTTCTTGTCTTAAAAGAAGTGCAGAATAGGCCGGGTGTGGTGACTCACATCTGTAATCCCAGCACTTTGGGAGGCCGAGGCAGGTGGATCACAAGGTCAGGAGTTCAAGATTAACCTTGCCAACATGGAGAAATCCTGTCTCTACTAAAGATACAAAAAATTAGCCGGGCATGGTGGCACACGCCTGTAATCCCAGCTACTCAGGAGGCCGAGGCAGGAGAATCACTTGAACCTGGGAGGCAGAGGTTGCAGAGAGCTGAGACTGTGACATTTCATTTCAATCTGGGCGACAGGGTGGGATTCGGTCTCAAAAAAAAAAAAAAAAAAAAAAAAAAAAAAGAAGTGCAGAATAACTGTTGGTTTAACAAAATCCCAAATGATTAAATAATTCCACCATAATGCAACTATGCAATAATTCTTCAGATAAATAACACATGTGTAACATACTCATAGACACGCTTTTCCTTTTACAAAGAAATATTTTAACAATATTTTAACAATGTTTCTTCCAAGAATTTATGAATCCAGGTGATAAGAAAATAAGCATGTTATTATTCACAATAAAATTCTGACTTTATGAATCTTTAAAAACCTTTTTCTATTCCAACTTTATATCTTTTGTTCCCATTTCAGAGATCAAAATGTTTCTCTCTCTCTTTTGTTTTTTTGAGATAGAGTCTCGCTCTGTCACCCAGACTGGAGTACAGTGGCGCGATCTCAGTATACTGCAACCTCCACCTTCTGGTTTCAATAGATTCTCCTGCCTCAGCCTCCCAAGTAACTAGCACTCCCAAGTAACTAGGACTACACACATGCACCACCACACCCAGCTAATTTTTGTATTTTTAGTAGAGATGGGGTTTTTCCATATTGGCTGGGCTGGTCTCGAACCTCTCTCTTTTGACAAAAAGAAAATGAAGAAAAGAAAAAAAAGGAAGAAAGAGAGAGGAGAGAGAGAAAAAAAGATAAATCTGATAAGATTAGCTTACTACTAGGGAAAGAAAGTCTTATTCAGAAGCATATTATTTAATCCTTAGCCAACAGAAAACCATGCCACATTTATATCATGCAAACTATTTGATCTAAATGAACTAATACCCCATTGTTATTTTGCAGTTGTTCTTAATGCATTCATTAATGTACAATTACTGTGTTGTAATTCTATTAAAGGTTTGGATGAAATTTACGCTGCTGACCATGTCCTTACCTAAAAATGCTAATGCAAACCTCAAATTGAGGATTTTAATATATTGATCTATCAGTTGGCAAATTGCAGGTTAACTAAATTGCACATGCTTCAAATCAAATAATGCACTGTATTACAAAGGCATATTCATTTGTACACAACTCCTCTAAACATAAAGTGCCATCCTGTGGTTTCATTCATTCCATAAATATTTGTTGAGTATTCTCTGTGTTGCAGGGATTGCTCTGAGAGCTAAGGATATGGTAGTAAACAAGGCACAGCTTTTGTAGGTAAAACATTCTACCTTTCTTTATTCAAAGAAAATGGTTTGCTTTCTGAAGAGTAATTACATAATGGCACAAATAAATTTATGTTAGGGTTAGCAATCAAACGTTTTTCTAATAGTTTCTCACAGCATTTTGTTCCTCGTAATGAAGGCTTACAATAACTAATATCCTTGACTGATTTATTATCTAATCCCTCTGCCTATACTTACTAATGGTTAGTTTGGAACATGTTAAAGGAAAAAATAAATATTAAAGTCTCCTAACACTCTATTAAGAACTTTAAAAATATAATATATATTTTAGTAAGGAAGAAAGATAAATTACACTACCTAATTTAATCCTTTTTCTGAACTCTCATAAACTTGAACTCTCATTGAATTTACCATTTCCTAATATAATAAAACCCTGTATCTATAACATTCCCTGACTCAGTAAATGACAGCTCAATTTTTTCAGTAGCTCAGAGCCAAAACCTTGAAGTTATCCTTAATTCTTCTTTTTCTCTTATACTTGATCTCTGACTACTCAGGAGAATCTGTTGTCTTCACTTTAAGAATAATTAGTTAATATTTATTATGTGCCAGCAATTGTTATGACACCTGTACATTCATGCTATTTTAATTCCTGCATAATCCTATGGATTGGGCACTTCATCATCCCCATTTTACAGATGAGAAAATTAAGATACAAAGATGTTAAGCAACTGTTCTAAGGTCACAGGTTACCAAATAGAGGAGCCGGAATTCAATCTGGGCAGTTTTAGGACAAGTCTGTGCTCTTACCGTGACTGTGGCCAAGATGGCCAAAACTTTCCCTTCAGCTTAACTAAACCTCAAGCAAGTTTTTGCTTGATTATAGCCTCCTGTTCTTCTTTTCCTTAGAATATTCACTTTATAAAACTTGTAATTTGTTAATTTTTTCTCTGCCCCCTTGAAATGTTGATAAATCTTCTCCCAGACAATTGCTAATTTTACAACTTAGGAATATCTTTCTCAAGGAATTGGGAGCCATCCTTTTGAAATGTAACCATCAAAGGAGATAGTGTCCCTGTTCCCCAGACTGTAGTGAAGGACAGGAGTTGAATTAGCAAATACAGATGACCTAGCCACATTGACCAACCTCTCCCTATAACACCCTCCAGTACTTTTCCACTAGCTCATTCCAGGGCTTAAAAATTCTCTCACCTTTTGTTTCAGTGAAATTAAGTTCAATCTTTTTTCCCTATTGCAATAGTTTTGAATAAAGTCTTCCTTGCCTGTTTAATTTATTTGGTGAAATTTTTATTTGATAACAGGTATGCTATAATTTCAAAAGATAATCTGAATGTAAATATTCCTTGCCATTTTAGGAACCAGGCCCTTGGCTCCCAAAGTTCACTTAAATATTAACTTGTAAAAAGTCTGATTAACTGGAGAAAAGTCTACAAATATATGTAACATGTATACATGGAAAACTCCAGAATGAAGACACAACTCCCTAATGAGGTATAAAAGTTTATATGCCATCCTGAGATTGGAGAAAGAATGGGAGCTTGTATCCTGACAAAACAGGTTGGGGGAGGTGGGGAGAAGAGAAATGCTGTTGATGAGCAATAAATGATTACTAGGGAGAATGAATGAATGGAGAACATAGCTTAACTAGTAACTAGTTCTCTCTGGAATTTGAATGAGTCTGAGAGACAGACAGTATCTTATAAAAGGGTCTTTTCAGGTATGGTTAGTTCTTGGTATTCTTTTCTGCAATAGATAAGATCGAGGGAAATGAAAATAATTTTTCTCTTTGGTGGTCCAGACTTCAGGCAGCAAAAGGAACTTCAGAGAACAAGACTTTGGGAAAGATGGTGGGAGGTGGGGAAGGTCAGAGGGTCCATGAGGCTTCCTCAGCTCAGGATGTCAAAATGTCATATTTTGGGATATCAGTTTCTGAGGCCCAAACACCATCTGCACTGCAACCTGATCTGAGCCACCATCACCAATCTGGGATAGATATTCCTCCAAATCTTCTTTCTTCTCTTCAGTCTATTTTCAATAGCTGGCAGAATTATCCCGTTAAAATGAAAGTTGGTCATGTAATTCCTCAGCTGGAATATCTGTGATAGATTGAATTATGGTTTACAATAGTCAAGTCAGTCTCACTATCCGTACTTTTTAATGTATAACTTCATAACTCTCCCACTAGAAGTACAGGGTGTGTTCCTGGTCCTTGACTTTGAACTTGGCCATGTGACTAGCACTGGCCAATGAGATGCAACACTAGTTAGAAGTTTTGACTACCTTTGATATTTGCACTTGCTGCTATCTACATCTAGCATTTCTACGAAAAGAACATACTCTGAGTAGCCCATGGGTCCAAGAAGTAGAAGAGATACATAGAATAGATCTGGACCCGATCTTTATGTTGACAGAAGCTCATCTGGGCCCAGCTTAATTTCAGTGACAACCAGCCACACAAAGATGCATGAGTAAGAATCAACAATTGTCGCTTTAAGCAATCAGCTTTAGGGATGATTTATTACACCAAATTATTGTGACAGTAGGTGATTGATAAACTCAACAATGCTCCATTCCTGTTTTTCCCAGAGTGAGATGGTCTCTAATGTTTTACAACATCTTGTCCTGCTACCTCTTTAACCTTATCGCCTATTTATGTCTCTTTTACTTGCTTCATCTATCAACACTGATAACTGTGCTTCTACTCAAACAGCTGCTTCTGTCTTGGGGCTTTGCATTTGTTATTCTCTGTGCTTGGAATTCTCTTCTTCCAGGTATCTGCACAAGTCTCTCCCTCCAATTCTTTTTACTTTTATTCTAGTGTTAATTATCAGTGCATCCTTTCCTGCCCAGACTACATAAGAATTTACATCTCCACGAAACATTTGTTTCCCCTTTCTTACTTCTTTCATTCTTTATTATTTATTACTATCTAGTACACTTGCTACTTTGATCCTTGACTTTCCCTCCTGACCCATTAGAATGTAAGGTCCGTAATTGAAGGTCTATTTGTTCACTATTATACCTCCAGTACCTAGAACAGTAGGTGGTCAATAAGTATTAGTTATATGTGGGAATGTTTTTCCTTTCTAACTGGACCCAAGACTAAATACAGAATTTATTTATATTTCATACAGTCCTTATATAAATAGTCTGAAGGTAATTTTATACATTATTTTAAATAATTTGTGTATGAAACAAAGTTTTGACTGTGTTTTAACTGCAACCTGTCACATGAGGTCAGGTGTAGATTTTTCCATCTGTGGTATCATGTCAATATTACTTGATACTTGTGATATCACGTCAATATTATCCTTTTTGATTCTGGAGCATTTCAGATTTTCAGATAAGGAATGCTCAATCTGTATAAGTGAATTTACATACATTTGTTATTAATCTTCATAATGACACAATGAAAGGTAGCTAGCTTTATTTTTATTTTATTGATGAGATAGACTCGGAGAGATTAAGAAAAAGCACAAAGATTGCAGGACTAAGATGCTGAGCTGATATTTGAACCTGAAACGGCCTCATTGTCTGGAATAAACCCGAGGTTTGTAGTCTCACGGCCACGGAGAACAAGGACACACACACACATGAAGAGTGAGGTTGAGAGCAGAAGTTTATAGGCTAAAGAAAGAGAATAGCTCTCTGCTGCAGACAGGGGTCTTCGAAAAATGGGTCGCTGGATCTGTGGTGAAATGCAGGGGCTTTTATAGATGAGCTGGTGGGGCGACGGTGTCTGATTTACATAGCCTACAAAAGACTGGTTAGACCAGGTGTGCCATTTGCATAGGGTGCAAATCTCTGGTAGCCCCCAACCTCATCGTTTATTATGCAGGTGGGTTTTCTGTTTGAGCTGTGCCATGTTGCCCTTTCCTTTATTACTGTATACATGATAACAAAAAAAAAAAAAAAGAGAGAAGATGGAGCCTCCACGTTGGGCATGCGTGGCCCCAAGGTAGCCCTTTTCTGTTGGCACAACTGCCGACATTCCGCTATACAAGCTTCCAGCTTGCTTGTCTATGTTTGCAGCTCAATTTTCAGGCTGCTCTTTGTTAGAAAAGAAATTATTTGGGGGGATGCTTTTTGTTAGAAGGGAAATTCTGCCAAGAACTCTGTTGCCCTCACTATCTGCCTAAATAATTTATTTCTGCCTCCTGTATCAAACCCAGAGAACTATGATTTCTCTCTCTCTCTCTCTCTCTCTCTCTGTGTGTGTGTGTGTGTGTTTTCCCACTATGCCTCAATTGTTCTAATCAGGTCACATTCACCAACAGGCTTTTCTCTTTCTCTGTCATGCAGTTGTATTGTTTGGTTGGACCTTTGTATGATTTGGTTTCTTCCATCAGACTATAAACACCCTTGAGGACATCAAATGTGTCTTATTTATCTTTCCATTTTCCTTTACTACTCTCAAAGGAGTGAACATGATGTTTCATAAAGTAGACACATTCAGGTATCATTTATCCAGGAATAAATGTATTTTATGGCATATGGGTAAATATTTTGAAGATATAACATGTTATATACCTCTTGATTTGTCTTGATGGGAATTATTGCTCTGAAGATTTCAGGAATTAAAAGCAGTAGCAACCACAGCATCTTTTTCTTGCACCCTGGCCAAGAGTCACCACAAGTAAACATTATTTGTTCCTTTGCTCTTGTTTTATTACTTTGATGTTTTGTTTTGTTTTGCTTTAACTTTCCAGGAGTGTTGATTCAGTAGGCTGGTGGCTCTATGCTCCAGTGCAGTCCCTCGGTAAGTAAGCAACTGAATGAATTTATCACTAGGTATTAAAGTAGTCCTGCAGACAGAGAAACTTAATAAATACAAAGTGCCCCAATAAGTACATATTCCTGTTTATCATGAACTCAATATCAGTTGGTTAGATCATTATTAATAGGTGACCTTAATTATCAAATTTCTTGACATTTTGGACTTTGGAAAAAATATTGCATTGCATTTAGATTGTTGAATCTATGAACTAGACCCAGAAATTTATTCTCATTGCTCTGACTTTTCTTATTTTATTCCCTCCAAACATCCAAATTTACTTTGGCATCTTCAGAATATCTGGCAAGACTATAGCACTTAAAAATGAATGCTTCATCTTGGATAATTCATTTTGGATGTTGGACTTTGCTTGCTGCAAAGAAGCTTTTTAAAGTGTGTTACATATCTATCTTGTACAATTTGATCTGCAGATAACTGTAATATGGGAAAGTATTGAAAGTGAATGTTTTAAAGAAATAATACCTTTTTTTGAACAAGTCAAATTGTCTGTCCTTGAGGCTTTTTATCCATATGGCCTGTCAAAACACTTCAATATCTACCGACCTTTCAAAGTTCATAGTTATGCTCTTTCAGAAAGCTTTCGAAATTTTGTAATACCCTGTACTACATTTTACCTTTTGTGCTTGCAAATTATGTGTTTATCGCACTTTATTTTTCCTTTTATCTGTTTCAAATTATATAGTGAGATATTTAAAAATTTTAACCATTTGAAGAAAAAAATTCAAAAGATGTCAGTTATTTGGAAGGAAAAGTAAAGAGATATGTTTTGAAAAAAATTTTTTCTTGTGAATTTTCTCTAACTTCTTATTTATCTAGTTAATGGAGGATTAGAGTCTTTATTGAGAAAGGTAATATCTGCAAAATCGAGCAATAATACTCTCTACAAAATGTTTTATTACTGTAGATGAACTCAGGTGGAGGATACTCCGCTGTGTTTGAGATATGCTAAATTAATTGCACACCAATTAGTCTGTGATTTGGAGAAATCATTATTAGTTACAACACATTGCTTCTTCGATGAGAAGAATATGTGTGTGACATTTGCCGTCTGTATATCTCAGTAAGGATATGCATCATTGTACATTTGGCAGAACCTGGAAGAAATGATACATTTTAAAGCATTTCTATAATGGGACACTATGAATGTCTTCAGGTGCCTGTCTTTGGAAATTCTACCTGCTTACTCTAACTGATTTCTTTGCATATAGCACCCCCTGCTTTCAGTAAATGAAAAATACATACAAAAGAACTTCAATGAAGCTTTGTTTATATAATAATTCTGATTTTTATTTCATATCTCCTGTGTGAAACACAAGCTGAAAGAAACGGAGAGTTAAAGTGCTGACAATAAAGGTGATACACAGAGAACTCCCAGAGATAAAGCAAACAGGGAAAAAAGAAGAGGCATACTACAAGGTTATGCAATGCTTCGTGTGTCTTCATTGAACTAAACTGGTTGGCACGTAGCTGGTCAGGTAAATCAAAAATGTGGTCACTGGAAAAATTGGCTGAATGCAGAATTCAATCATGGTGCCTCTTTGCAGCCTTGCATGTCATCAAATTCACTGACTGAAATGATAGCCTTTGTTCCCTTGTCCAACCCAGAGTGACAGACAGCTGCAATTAGTAGCCATGGGTGAAAGAGTATGGGATTAAAAAATCAATGATTCCAGAAGAAAAGATTGGTGCTGACACTTTCTTTAATGTCAGGGGACCTGCAAAAGTGGAGCAATATGTGAGAAGGCTATGATCTTACTTTTGATTTTCTTTAAAGGCAGATTTTACAATGATTCTAAAAGGGAAGAAAATAAAAGTATACAAAGAGAGAGAAAACTCGAATAAAGGAGATAGACACCGGGGTAACTGTATACTTATCTAGGCAGTAGGCAAAGTTTTACCTCTATTCTCCTCACCTTCAACAATTTAAGTGGTATTGATTGTTCTCTTTTTGTCCTTAGCCCAAGTTAAGGGACACTAGAGGGCTAGGACAGCACAGTTGGGGAATGTGGTTGGATGTAGCAGAGGGACACAGTACGGCCTCCTGTTCATTGCCCATCTTGTGTAATTATCTTACCAGGCTTCTCCTGAGCAGGACACATAGAGGATAATATGTCAAATATGGAGGCAAGAAACAGGTGCTAAATAGATGACCAGAGATAGAAGTGTAGCAAAGAAAAAGACAGAATGAAGAAAAAAACATAGGGCTAGAGATGTAAGAAGAAACAGAGAAAAGATGAAGTCAGTATTTGAGACACAAAGGAACTGTAGGTTTGGAGAAAGTGTAGTGCTTTAAGAGCAAAGCTTTCGGGATGAATGCTTTCCCAGTCAGCGTGGCTTTCTCAGCAATATTCAGTCGTTAGCTCTGCTTGGCAGTACCAAGCAGCCATATGTAAAACAATGAGTCCAGATAGAAATTAAATTTTTGTTTGACATCATTGCTAGCAAGAAATTGTCAAAGGGAAACCAAGAAAAGTGCATGTAATCATCATTCTTGAATTCTTTTCTGCAGTGCTGTTTGCTTAACAGTTTCAAAGCAGTTCACAATGATAATTCTTCAAACGTGTTTTCCTGCCTCTTACATGTTAACATATCTTTCCACTAAATTAGTTTATTTAATTGCCTTATTAAATGCCATTCCTTCAGAATCCTTATGAAAGCCCACATGAATACCTCGGCATGGAAAGCTCCCTTTTTGTTCCACAATATACCTGAAACACAGGTACAACGAGTTCTTGCATCTATCATTCTGATTCACAGTCATTCATTTTACTAACTAGTGAGTTTTCAAGGATAATGTCTAAGTCTTATTCTGCTTTTTGTCCTCATGACTGGGATACAGTAAGCATTTAATCTATACAGCTTCCTTTCTCAATATTAGGCAACACTCTCAATTACTAAACTCCTAAAAACAACCTAAGAAAAGATTCAATTTAATGTTTTAGGTTTTGCCCTCATGTTTATCTGGCTCTTCTCCTCCCTACTTCTCTACTGTGACTTGCCATCTTATAGGTCAGTATCTTATATTGTCACCATGGCCAGGTAAGAAATGAATTACATTTTAACTGTGATGAACTGCTAGTGATAGAATAAAAGGTCATTTTAAAGTTAAATGCTAATATTATCTTTTCTCACGATTGGGCACATTGGGTTGACTAAATTTTTATCTAAGATGTTTATCATTATTCATTATTTGTAAACAATGCATAGCTATTCATTCTGCAATTGATGAGACAGTAAATCCTTTAATGAAAAGGTTTCAAGCTTGACCATTAGAAAGATACTTAGCTTGAACTCCATTAGCAGTAATGAATGTGTTACTTGACACACGCAACTTTCAAACGCATGCTCATATTTCACAAGCCCAATAGTTCTACACATTGGTCACAGAGAATGAAATGTATTTCCTGCCAGTTTAACCCAAGGAGACAAAATAAAAATTACCTTTACTTTTTAGTCTGTTGAAAGAATGTGGATCCTATTTATTTACTTTTAAAATATTATAATTAATTAATTTATATTATCATTTTGAAATGTTAATTTTAGCTACTATTAATTGTCTGCCTGTGTTCGCTAGATGAAGAGCGATGTGATTTGAAACTGAGTTTTAGGAATAGAAAGTGACCTGTTTGAGGACACATACCAGTCATACTTAGTCACACTTCCATTCCTGGCAGAATTTAAAGCTTGATTTCAAAGTCAATACATTCGTGGGCATAGTTTCTTCTTTGTGGAGTATGAAATGTGCTTATAAAGTTCTAAGGCAAGAACTCAAATGCTAGTGCAGAACCTGAAGGGGCATTAGACAAGAGAGTGGGTCACGGTGAGAGAGCGTGAGAGCTGTGAATCTACCTCAGTGATGACAGAAACTGAGAGAGTGAAAGAGGTTGCTCACAATCTGTGTGGACAGAAATAAGAGGTTATGATAACATTCTGAGTTCTCGCATGCTTTTGGAGCACGCAAAGGAACAATGGACTTTGACTAGATCCAGATGAATAGGCTGAGGAAATTAATGATTAAAAACTAAAATTACTATTTGTATTAGTCTGTGTGGCATTGCTATGAAGTAAATACCTGAGACATGGTAATTTATAAAGAAAAGAGGCTTATTTAGCTTGTGGTTCTGCAGGCTGTACAAGAAACATTGCTCTAGCATCTGCTTCTTGTGAGGGCTTCAGGAAGGTTTCAATCATGGTGGAAGGGGAGAGGAAGCCAGCTTGTCACTTGGAAAGAGAGAGAGAGAGAGCAGGAGAGAAAGGATATGCCAGACTTTTTTTTTTTTTTTTTTTTTGAGATAGAGTCTTGCTCTGTCACCCAGGCTGGAGTGCAGTGGCACAGTCTCAGCTTACTGCAAGCTCCGCCTCCCAGGTTCACGCCATTCTCCTACCTCAACCTCCCAAGTAGCTGGGACTACAGGCACCCACCACTACACCCATGCCAGGCTTTTTAAACAACCAGCTGTCACATGAATTAATAGAGCAAGAACTCATTCATTGACTCAAAGAAGGTGCTAAGCCATTCATGAGAGATTCACCCCCATAACCCAAACACCTTTCACTAGGTACCACCTCCAACACTGGGGGTCAAGTTTCAACATGAGATTTGGAGGGGACAAATATTCAAACAATATCACTATTCTATCAGATTGCAGCTATCATAGACATGACCACAAAATGGAAATTACAGTTTCACTCTCTTATTTTCTACACAGAAAATAATTGGTATATAAAAAACAACCTATCTATGGTATAATACAGTTTATTTTCATTAGGAAGAATAGACAAGTTAAGGACAATTTTTTTCCAGTTATATTGGGGTATAATTGACAAATAAAAATTGTACACATTCAATGTGATAATTAGATATACATATACACATACATTGTGAAATGAGTACCACAATGAAGTTAGTTAACATATCTGTAAACTCACATAGCTACATTGTGTTTGTGTGTCAGGAACACTTAAGGTCTACTCTGATAGCAATTTTCAAGTATATGATACTGTATTAACTATAGTCACCATGCTGTACATTAAATGCCCAGAACTTATAACTGAAAGTTTGTACCATTTGACCAATATGTTCCCATTTTCCCCACATCTCAGGCCCTGCTACCAGCATTTTCCCTTCTGTTTTGAAAAGTTGGTCATTTTAGAGTCCACATATCATTAAGGTCCTATTAAGATGCTCTTGAGAGTTGACCGGTGTGTGCTCCCAGTCCAAGGCTGGGCAAAGTTTCACTGGGCACCCCTGGTTCACCCAAGTGACAAGGGTATATGTTACAGAAGTGTTGGGTGAAGGGATATGCTATTCAAATTTTTTTAATGTTTAGGAATTATTTTTCTCTCCTAAGGCACCAGAAAATAATGCTCTACATTTCCTAAAGTTTATAGAATTAGGAAAGGATTTCCTTTTCACCTCAAGTATAATTTGGATAGAAGCATATGAATATATCTTTATAATTCTTTGCATACATACTGCTCAGTTCTCTACAGTGAGAAGCATCTTTTGAGATTAAGTCCCAAAGAAAACGACTAGCCAGCATTCACACCAGCAAAGTTGTTGCTGGTTGTGGGAGGTTCTTAACCTCTCTGTAATCAGCAGAAATTACTGTGTGCCATTCCCTCATATCTTTCGTGAATCACCACTGTCTCCTCTTCTGAAACAAGCCTTTTCCCAGAAAATGAAGCATATTTTGCACAAAGATGCTATGATTCTTTCTCTTTTATCTCTCTGAAGTTTGAGTAAGTAATGAGGGGAACTGTTACCATGGCTACAATACAAGTAAACACAGAGAACGGACTCAGTGAGGTAGAAATGACAGGAACTCTGGGATGTGATGAACATGAACTCTTAGAGTCTGTGATCATCAGGTGGGAGACCTGGGTCTCACCAGAATGTGCTCTGTGCTTTAGAAAAGCAGATTTCCAAAAGTTCAAAGAGAAGACTTCAGAATACAGGTGGCAGATTTAAACATGCTTCTAATCTCTTCCCTCTACAAACCCCACTAAAACTTCTATAAATGAATTTTTTTAACTAGACATAAACCTGCAAGAATGGAGGGAACAGAGAAGAGGCAACAGCATCGAACGTTTAGATTCTGAAAAGCAAATATACAAGTTCTAACTGACCTATCAGGAAAGAACAAAACAAAGCAAAACAAAATCAAAAAGCCAAATCCTAAATCAGCAATGACAAAAGCCAAGAGACAACCCAATTCATACACAGAATTTCCAGGAGGTTCAGGAACAGGGGACATTGAGAATCACAGAATAACTGGGAGGAAGAATTAAACTAAAGAGAATCAGTTGGAAGTTATTTAAGAAACTAGATGCCTAGAATTCTTTCCAACACCTTGACTAACTGACCACCTGGTTTTATCTCAGCAGACATTTGCACATCACTCTCTGGAGAGGCAAAAACTGAGGTTTTGTGGGCTATGAAAACCCTTAGTGACTGACGGTGGGAATACCATCGCCAAACAGAAAAGTAAACACATGCAGACTGGATGCTGAATGCTGAGACCTCTTCCACCTCCTCTCTGACTTGCCTATTCCCTTACAGGGCTCGAAAAACATTGGCTGCCAATTACCCTTGTGACCCTGAAAATCGAAGACAGGTTACAGTTAATTTAGAAAGTTTATTTTGCCAAGGTTGAGGATGCATGCCCATGACATAGGCTAAGGAGGCTCTGATGACATGTGCCCAAGATGGTTAGAGTGAGACAGGAGAAAGGAAGAAACTGGTGAGGCAGATTCTTTATTATTATTATTATTATTATTATTATTATTATTATTATACTTTAAGTTCTAGGGTACATGTGCATAACGTGCAGGTTTGTTACATATGTATACTTGTGCCATGTTGGTGTGCTGCACCCATCAACTCGTCAGCACCCATCAATTCGTCATTTATATCAGGTATAACTCCCAGTGCAGATTCTTAAGGTGAGTCCTTGGTTAAATTCTTTCAAACAAAAGAAAAGCCTGAAAAATCAAGTTGCAGGCACAAATTAGGGAACTTAACCAGAGGCTTGCCTAAGATATCCCCACAGCCACACAGATAAGAAAGACTACATAAGAGACTTGTCCAGGCATCCCTGCAAGGAAAAATTCAACCCCCTGACATATGCACAGTAAGGGTAACAAAACAACATGGAATAACTCAAGCTAAGAGCCCGCGCAGGAGGAGGATGGGGTGGAATTACCAGAAATGCACACCTTATGCAAATGAGATGTCCAGCCCCCTATTGATTTCTTATAAAAGCCTCTGTATCCACACTGTGAATCAGCAACCGTTTTTCCAGGACCCCTCTCTGTAGCAGAGAGCTATTCTCTTTCTTTCACCTATTAAATTTCTGCTTTAAACCTCACCCTTTGTGAATTTGTCTCCTCGATCTTTATGGCCATGAGACAAGGAACCTCGGGCATCACCCCAGACAATGAGGCCGCTTTAAGAGCGTTTTATGGAGACATGAGACATCAATCAACATACGTAAGATAAACACTGGTTCTGTCCAGAAAAGGCTGAACAACTTGAAGCAAAGGTGGGATAACTCGAAGCAGGAGGGGGGCTTCCAAATCGTAGGTAGATAAAAGATGAATAGCTGCATTCTTTTGAGTTTCGGATTAGCCTCTCCAAAGGAGGCAATGAGATATGCATTTATCTCAGTGAGCAGAGGGGTGACTTTGAATAGAATGGGAGGCAGGTTTGCTGTAAGCAGCTCCTAGCTTACTCTTCCCTTTAACTTAGTGATTTTGGAGCCCCAAGATTTATTTTTCTTTTACACCCTGCAAGCAAGAGAAAAGAACATTTTCTGCGAGAATCTAACAACTTCAAGAAGAAATATTTAACCATACTACCTTAACCTTTCTTCAACAAATGGCCCACCCATGTCGACAAATGCCTCCCAGTGATGTCTTTAGATATAAGCACAATCTACAGGTTCAAAGTTGCCAATCAGCTTTCCAGTTCCTCATTGTTTAACAGGAGTCAATACTTAAGGATCATTGGATTTCTGAGCGACATTTTTTAACATGTGATACAGAAACCAAGGTAAATGAAGAGATAAAGAATCTTAGAGGAAACAGACATGATGCAGGGAGAAAAAAAATTTTAATATGTTATTACTGACCTCAGATATATAAAGATATTTTATCCAAGAAAGAAAAATTGATATAATAGAGAATCATTCAGAGAAAAGAAAAAAGATGAGCTCTTGCAATTAAAAACATGAGAATAGAAACTGAAAATTGAAGAGCTACAGGATAAAATTTGAGAAAGTCTCTTAGAACATAAAGTGAAAAGTCAGAAAATAAGAAAAGAAAATTCTCAAAGAAATAACTTGGGGAAATGTCCCTCATCTTGAGGATGTAATCTGCTACATTACAAGAATCCATGGAGGTCCCAGCATAAAGAAAGAAAGGCAATTTATAACAAGGCACATCATTTTGATAATTCACAGCAATGGTGTAGCATGGGGTATGTTACAAATACCCGGAGGTACAAGGTCAAAAACAAGAAGAAAGGAATCAAAATGGTTTCAGACTTTTTGAAACCAAAGGTGAACGAGAGAAGACAATTGAAAAGTACCTCCAAAATTTTGATAGAAAATGATTTTTAGTGCACAGCTCTATGTCTAAGTCATGAATTAAATCAGAGAGTAGAATAAAGACATTTTCATATATGTATAATTTCAAAATATTTATCTCCCTTTGTCAAAAAACAGTTAGAAGATATGTTCCACAAAAAGATGGAGAATATTGAGAAAAATACTGGATAATCGGAAAGCAGGAGCACAGAACCTGGAAAGAAATTAAAGTATCCTTCTCAAGGGTGATGTTAAGGCAACTGAAGAATGACAAGTGAGAACTTGGCAATGAGAGCCTGGTGTTAAGCAGTTGACTCAAGGTAAATATATTAAGGTCATCAACACCATGTCTCTGTCGTTTTCTGCTTTTTTCTTTGGATGAAGCCATAAGTGAATGTGGTCCAATGACAGGGAGTGAGAAAGAAAGAGATCTAATAAAGACATATACATAAGATCTATCAAATGGCAGAAATATATACACCAAGTAAGAGAAAAACAAAGAGAGTTTTTACCATTACAGAAAGGAGTGTCCCAGAAAGAAAGTTGTTCAGTAAGACTAGAGAATAGACTGTCCAAATAGAAGAAGAAGACTCCAGGAGAAATGGCTACAAAAATACTTTGAAACTGTCAGATTGTAGATCATAATATTTGAAAAGTTATGATGAGAAGCTATTGGAAGTTGTGGAAAAAAATAGCAATAGATACAAAACTATACACATTTATTTTAAAAAGGGTAATCATTAACTTCAGAAAACAGAGAAAAATAAGTAAAAATAGTACACAATATTCAGTGTGATTTCATACTCATAACATAGTAAATTAAAATTTAATATTGATTCAAATAAAAACTGTCACTCAGCAACACTAAAAACAAGGGATAAGGAAATAAAAAAGGGATGGCAGCATTAGAGAATTAAATCCTTCTGTACCAAAATAAGAAGTCAACGTTTAATGTCTAAAATAGATAAATAAAAAATAGTTGTCAATTCTTATTAATAAAAATTCTTTAATGATGCCTAAACACCCGATTGAACAGCTAACAGGGTGCAGAGTTGTCACTTCTGCAGAGAGGACTCTAAGCACTAAGAGGGTACTGGACATAAAACCACTGTTATTGAAGTGAACAGAAGTGTATGCTGGTGCCAACTCATATCAGCTCCCCTGGACCAATTGTTCTCATCCCCTTCCTACGCCCTGTTCAGTGATGCAGTGCTGGATATCTGAGCTTGGACATAGTGGGATTATTTATGTCAAGGAATTTAAGAAATGCTACCCATCTGTAGTTTTCCCCACCCTTGGAGAACTGGTTATAATGAACGTCTACTACTACTACTACTACTACCACCACCACCACTACTACTACTGCTGTTCATTGGCTCTATGTCTACTTGGCTTTTTTTCATAACTTCATACAACATGTGTAACTCAATCAATAACAAAAATAAATAATTTTATAATAATAAATCATTAAAACATTCCAGGAAATATATTTATGACCCTGTGTTCTGTGAGTCTTAAAAATATTGGTAAGTCAGGAATACCTGAAGGCTGTAAAAGTTATGCTAATATAATCACAAATTATTCCAGTGAAGAAGAAAAAATAAGGCACTTAAATTAACGCAAATGAGAGAGAGTTTATGATAAACTCAGAATGTTTAATTGTCTATACAAATGTTGGAAAGATGGCTGTAAAATCAAGTATGATTACACAAAAGGGCCACAATGTCAAGAGAAATAAACAAGCTTAAAATCAACTCAGGCTTATTTAAAAACTTAAGGATAACACAAATCTTTTTAAAGCTATTTATGAACTAGGAAAATAAATAAACAAAAGAGAGTAGGATGTCTTTTTTGAAAAGATAATTAGTGTGAACCTATGATAGAGAAAACAGCAAAACTGTTCAGCTCCTCCTTTACTAAGGTATAATCTCTATCAAGGATAAGGTCAAAATCCCACTTTGGGAATGTTCAGCTTGTTTTGCAGAACCTAAGGAGATGTGACACTGTTATGTCCTGCCTGGCAACCTAAGAACTAGGCATAGATGCTCCTATCCAAACTCTAAAATAAGTGTGTTGACTAAGACATATGTTAGAGAAAATTTCCTCCTACCTTTCCACTGACCTTTCCTCCTTACTCGATTTCCTCTCTATAAATCCCGGATCATCTAGACTTTATTAGATGATCTGTTACATAGGTAATGCCCCTGAGCCAGCATCAACATTTTGGCAAGTATCCCATATTATGGAGATTCAGTAAGAAACCAAGAAAAAGACGAAATGATCAAAGAGTAAATAAGTGTAATTCTGTTCCTAATTAATAAACTGAAGATATAAGAGTCTGAGGCAACAGTAAAGATGAATTATTGAAAACAGCTCCTTTGATTCTGGAAAGCCAATGCTTAAATTAATGAACCTCCAATACATCCCTAATTCTGATTGCACGACTTTAACATTTAACACTTTAACAATATTTAATTCACATTTATCTCTTTTCTTTATGAGAATTCATGCCTAGAGAGGATTTCAGTATAATAATCAATGTTGGTGGAAAATTATCTGATAGTGATATTCTGCTTTTCTCCAAAAATAATATTTGAAACTCTTGTCTTCCTATGTAATGAACTCAATAAACATGCCAAAAGACATGGAAGAGAGAAAATAACCTCTTGTCTTTACAGTTTAAGTCAATTACATGTGAATTCCAAGGTGTTCTTGTGAAACTATGAAGAAGTCATACTTTTCTGTCTCCTGCAGTTCTATGAAGACATTTTATGATTGGGAAATATCGGTGCTAAAACAGATAAGACACATTCACATTTAAAAAAAAAACATTTTTGTGTATATTGCTTTTTCTCACTGAACCATTTAAAATTTTTGTTGATTTGCCTACAAATAATTTACACATTAATTCAAAACTTCACCTCATTTTTCCTTACCATAACTCCATGCTATAAAGAGGTAATTTACATCTCTAGCCACTTTGCTTGCCTTGGGTCTTCTGAAAGACAGCTAGTGAAGGATGGAGAATAGGCTCAAAGAAAGCTGAAGGAAGCTCTGGATACTAGTCACTATCATTCTTTGTCATAACTATATTAAGATATTTGTTATAAAAACAAAGGTCTTTAAGAGAAGAGGGAAGTAATGAGCCTGTTAAAGTCCTTTAAAATGCACCTGTTAAGTGTTTATCCCAAGCATAATACTACTATAATCCCATGTCAAGCAACATGATGATAAAACAGAAATATAAATCAATCTTCCTTCCTTCCTTCCTTCCTTCCTTCCTTCCTTCCTTCCTTCCTTCCTTCCTTCCTTCCTTCCTTCCTTCCTTCCTTCCTTCCTTCCTTCCTTCCTTCCTTCCTTCCTTCCTTCCTTCCTTCCTTCCTTCCTTCCTTCCTTCCTTCCTTCCTTCCTTCCTTCCTTCCTTCCTTCCTTCCTTCCTTCCTTCCTTCCTTCCTTCCTTCCTTCCTTCCTTCCTTCCTTCCTTCCTTCCTTCCTTCCTTCCTTCCTTCCTTCCTTCCTTCCTTTATCGATGGATTCTCACTTTGTCACCCAGGGTGGAGTGCAGTGGCACCATCTCGGCTCACAGCAACCTTTGCTTCCTAGGTTCAAGCAATTCTCCTGCCTTATCCTCCTGAGAGGCTGGGATTACAGACACATGCCACCACATCTGGCTACTTTTTGTATTTTTAGTAGAGACAGGGTTTCACCATTCTGGCCAGCCTGGTCTCTAACTTCCGACCTCAAGTGATTCGCCAGCCTCGACCTCCCAAAGTGCTGGGATTACAAGCATGAGCCACCACACCGGGCCCAGACTTTTCTTTCAGGGAGCTCAACATCTAGGTCAAATTTCTTCAAGTATAGGGAAACTGTTATGATTATACAATGTGAATAAGTGTAAGGGAGAGGAAATAAAAGGAAAAAGAATCTTAAGTACTTGTTTGTGCTTAAAGAGAACGAATTGTCAAGTTTGACCAACCTGAATTTAATCACTCCTATGGGTCACTTCCCACTAATTCCAGTCTTTTAGGATAGTAAGAATATTTTCTGTAGATGAAATGACTTTATCTTTCTTAGCAACACAGGTACCTTATTTCATGTTTTTGGAAACATTCAGTTCATTAAGGAGGAGACAAAGACAAATATCACTGGCCTGAAATTGTTACTTCAGAATCATATGGTAATAAATTTAAAACATGCATTAATTGAAAATTTTAAATATGCCAACTATTGAATGGAAAATATTGTCTTTAAAATAGTAGTTTCTGCTAACTTAATGGGACATTAGAAAATGATGTCACAACTGTCTAAAATGTCATATTATAGGTTGTGTGTTTCTGTTATAAATGTTACAGGCTATATGGAGACTAAGCAATGTTTTATGAGAAATCTCATGGTACAGATGGGAAACCAATACAGTATAAGCTGTAGTTTAGAGAGGAAGCCAACTGTGGGGAGAAAACAAAGACTTTTGAGTGAGAAAAGGGTGGTCAATAGGCTAGTCTCATATATTAACTAGCTGTATAAATTTTATCAATGTGGTCAACTTTTCTAAATCTCAGATTTCTTATCCATAAAACAGGACAATTACTTCTGAACCACATGTGACTTTGGGTGAGAATGAAGCCACCAGTGGAGCAACTGACATTGGGTCCAGAACATAGTAGAGACTTGTGTTAGCTCCCCTTCCTAACTTAATAACAGGGACTTTTTGATCTTGAATATAACAATACAGATATGCATATTATACTTCTCTATTAACTCCAGTTAATATTTATCTATTTCTCATTAATTGTGTTTGCAATGGAATGGGGCTAAAATTCGACAGAAAGAAAATGCACTTGACAATTTTCCAATTAAAACGGTACTCCTCCAAGAGAAATACAAATCACTTTAGATCCAGTCTAGTCATACATAACATGTGACAATTTTACATCACTCACTTTTTATTACTCATTTTAATGTACACTTTTTTTTTTTTTGAGAGATCCTCATTCTGTCACTCCAGCTTGAGTTCAGGGGTGCAATCATAGCTCACTGTGATCTTGACCTCCCAGACTCAAGTGATCCTCCCACTTCAGCCTCCCAAGTAGCTAGGACTACAAGCAGGCATCACCACACCTCGCTAATTTTTTTGATTTTGGTAGAGACAAGGTCTCACTATGTTGTCCAGGCTGCTCTTGAACTCCTGGGCGCAAGGAATGCTCCCTCTTTGGCTTCCCAAAGTGCTGGGATTACAGGTGTGAGCCACTATGTCTGGCCTGACATTATTTTCTAACTTACATACTTTATTTCTACAAATAATAATTTATTTATATTGCTGGTGATTGTTTGAGTTTATTAAAACCATTAACCTTAACAGAAAAATAACCATACATCTGCATTTTCAAAAATGTTACAATAGTTAACACTTAAAAATTCTTGCTATGTATATGGCTGTGTTGGGCAGAATAATGGCCCCAACAAAAACGCCCAAGTCCTAATCTCTGTCACTTGTTATGTTGCATGGCAATAGGAAATTAATGTTGCTAATTACCTGACCTTAACAAAGGAAGATTTTCCTGGATGATCTGGGTGGACCCAATGTAATCATTACAAGTGTCTTTTTTTTTCTTTAATCATACTTTAAGTTCTGGGGTACAAGTGCAGAACGTGTAGGGTTGTTACATAGGTATACACGTGCCATGGTGGTTTGCTGCACCCATCATCCCGTCATCTACATTACGTATTTCTCCTAATGCTATTCCTCCCCTAACCCCCCACCCCCCAACAGGCCCAGGTGTGTGATGTTCCCTTCCCTGTGTCCATGTGTTCTCATTATTCAACTCCCACTTGTGAGTGAGAACATGTGGTGTTTGGTTTTCTGATCTTGTGATAGTTTGCTGAGAATGATGGTTTCCATCTTCATCCATGTCCCTGCAAAGGACATGAACTCATTCTTTTTTATGGCTGCATAGTATTCCATGGTGTATATATGCCACAATTTCTTTATCGTCTATCATTGATGGGAATTTGGATTGGTTCCAAGTCTTTGCAATTGTGAACAGTGCCTCAATAAACATACGTGTGCATGTGTCTTTATAGCAGAATGATTTATAATCTCATTACTTTGGGTATATACCCAAATACAATATAATACTTTGGGTATATACCCAAAGTAATGGGATTGCTGGGTCAAATGGTATTTCTGGTTCTAGATCCTCGAGGAACCACCGCTCTGTCTTCCACAATGGTAGAAGTCATTTACAATCTCACCAACAGTGTAAAAGCATTCCTACTTTTCCACATCCTCTCCAGCATCTGATATTTTCTGACTTTTTAATGATCAACATTCTAACTGGCATGAGATGGTATCTCATTGTGGTTTTGACTTTCATTTCTCTAACGGCCAGTGATGATGAGCTTTATTTCATATTTTGTTGGCTGCATAAATGTCTTCTGTGGAGAAGTGTCTGTTCACATCCTTCACCCATTTTCAATGGGGTTGTTTCTTTTTTTCTTGTAAATTAGTTTAAGTTCTTTGTGGATTCTGGATATTAGCCCTTTGTCAGATGAGTAGATTGCAAAAATTTTCCCCCATTTTGTAGGTTGACTGCTCACTCTGATGACAGTTTCTTTTGCTGTGCAGAAGCTCTTTAGTTTAATTAGATCCCATTTGTCAATTTTGGCTTTTGTTGCCATTGCTTTTGGTGTTTTAGTCATGAAGTCTTTGCCCATGCCTATGTCCTGAATGGTATTGCCTAGGTTTTCTTCTAGGGTTTTTATGGTTTTAAGGGTTGTGTTTAAGTATTTAATACAGCTTGAGTTAATTTTTGTATAAGGTGTAAGGAAGGGATCCAGTTTCAGCTTTCTGCATATGGCTAGCCAGTTTTCCCAACACCATTTATTAAATAGGGAATCCTTTCCCCATTGCTTGTATTTGTCATGTTTGTCAAAGATCAGAGGGTTGTAGATGTGTGATGTTATTTCTGAAGCATCTGTTCTGTTCCATTGTTCTATGTGCCTGTTTTTGTACCAGTACCATGCTGTTTTGGTTACTGTAGCCTCATAGTATAGTTTGAAGGCAGGTAGCATGATGCCTCCAGCTTTGTTCTTTTTGCTTAGGATTGTCTTGGCTATATGGGCTCCTTTTTCATTCCACGTGAAGTTTAAAGTAGTTTTTTCCAGTTCTATGAAGAAAGTCAGTGGTAGCTTGATGGGGATAGCATTAAATCTAAAAATTACTTTGGGCATTATGGCCATTTTCATGATATTGATTCTTCCTACCCATGAGCATGGAATGTTTTTCCATATGTTTGTGACCTGTCTTATTTCGTTGAGCAGTGGTTTGTAGTTCTCCTTGAAAAAGTCCTTCACATCCCTTGTAAGTTGTATTGCTAGGTATTTTATTCTCTTAGTAGCAATTGTGAATGTGAGTTCACTCATGATTTGGCTCTCTGTCTGCCTGTTGGTGTATAGGAATTCTTGTGATTTTTGCACATTGATTTTGTATCCTGAGACTTTGCTGAAGTTGCTTATCAGCTTACAGAAATTTTGGGCTGAGACGATGGGGTTTTCTAAATATACAATCACGTCATCTACAAACAGAGACAATTTGACTTCCTCTTTTCTTATTTGAATACCCTTTATGTCTTTCTCTTGCCTGATTGCCCTGACCAGAACATCGAATACTATACAGAGTAGGAGTGGTGAGAGAAGGCGTCCTTGTCTTGTGCCAGTTTTCAAATGGAATGTTTCCAGTTTCTGCCCATTCAGTATGATATTGGCTGTGGGTCTGTCATAAATAGCTCTTATTATTTTGAGATATGTTCCATCAATATCTAGTTTATTGACAGTGTTTAGCATGAAGGGGTATTGAATTTTGTTGAAGGCCTTTCTGTATCTATTGAGACAGTCATATGGTTTTTGGCATTGGTTCTGTTTATGTGATGGAGTATGTTTATTGATTTGCATATGTTGAATCAGCCTTGCATCCCAGGGATGAAGCTGACTTGATCATGTTGGATAAGATTTTTGATGTGCTGCTGGATTTGATTTGTGAGTATTTGATTGAGAATTTTCACATCAATGTTCATCAGGAATACGGATCTGAAATTTTCTTTTTTTGTTGTGTCTCTGCCAGGTTTTGGTATTAGGATGATGCTTGCCACATAAAATGAGTTAGGGAGGATTCCCTCCTTTTCTATTGTTTGGAATAGTTTCAGAAGGAATGGTACTAGTTCCTCTTTGTACCTTTAGTAGAATTTGTCTGTGAATCCGTCTGGTCCTGGACTTTTTTTGGTTGGTATGCTATGAATTGCTGCCTCAATTTCAGAATTTGTTATTGGTCTATTCAGGGATCGACTTCTTCCTGGTTCAGTCTTGGGAGGGTGTATGTGTCCAGGAATGTAACCATTTCTTCTAGGTTTTCTAGTTTATTTGTGTAGAGGTGTTTATAGTATTCTCTGATGGTAGTTTGTATTTCTGTGGGATTGGTGGTGATATCCCCATTATTATTTTTATTACATCTATTTGATTCTTCTCTCTTTTCTTCTTCATTAGTATGGCTAGCGTTCTATCTATTTTGTTCATCTTTTCAAAAAACCAGCTTCTGGATTCATTGATTTTTTTGAAGGGTTTTTCGTGTCTCTATGTCCTTCAGTTCTGCTCTGATCTTAGTTATTTCTTGCCTTCTGCTAGCTTTTGAATTTGTTTGCTCCTACTTCTCTACTTCTTTTAAATGTGATGTTAGGGTGTTGATTTTAGATATTTTCTACTTTCTTTTGTGGGCATTTAGTGCCATATATTTCCCTCTACACACTGCTTTAAATGTGTCCCAGAGATTCTGGTACACTCTGTCTTTGTTCTCATTGGTTTCAAAGAACATCTTTATTTCTTCTTTCATTTCGTTATTTACCCAGTAGTCATTCAGGAGCAGGTTGTTCAGTTTCCATGTAGTTGTTAGGTTCTGAGTCAGTTTCTTAATCCTGATTTCTAATTTGATTGCATTGTAGTCTGAGAGACTGTCATGATTTCTGTTCTTTTGCATTTGCTGAGGAGTGTTTCACTTCCAATTGTATGGTCAATTTTAGAATAAGTGTGATGTGGTGCTGAGAAGAAAGAATATTCTGTTGATTTGGGGTGGAGAGTTCTGTAGATGTCTATTAGTTCCACTTGTTCCAGAGCTGAGTTCAAGTCCTGGATATCCTTGGTAATTTCCTGTCTTGATCTTTCTAATATTGACAGTGGGCTGTTAAAAGTCTCCCACTGTTATTGTGGGGGAGTCTAAGTCCCTTTGTAGGTCTCTAAGAACTTGCTTCATGAATCTGGGTGCTCCTGTATTGGGTGCATATATACCTAGGATAGTTAACTCTTCTTGTTGTGTTGATTCCTTTACCATTATGTAATGTTCTTCTTTGTCTCTTTTGATGTTTGTTGTTTGTTGGTTTAAAGTCTGTTTTATCAGAGACTAGGATTGCAACCCCTGCTTTTTTTAAATTTCTATTTACTTGGTAAATATTCCTCCATCCCTTTATTTTGAGCCTATGTGTGTCTTTGCACATGAGATGGGTCTCCTGAATATAGCACACTGATGGTTCTTGACTCTTTACCCAATTTGCCAGTCTGTGTCTTTTAATTGGGGCAGTTAGCCCATCTATGCTTAAGGTTAATATTGTTATGTGTGAATTTGATCCGGCCATTATGATGCTAGCTGGTCATTTTGCCCATTACTTGGTGCAGTTTCTTCATGGTGTAGATGGTCTTTACAATGTTGTATGCTTTTGCAGTGGCTGGTATCAGTTGTTCCTTTCCATGTTTAGTGCTTCCTTCAGGAGCTCTTGTAAGGCAGGCTTGGTGGTGACAAAATCTCTCAGCTTTTGCTTGTCTTTAGAGGATTTTATTTCTCCTTCACTTATGAAGCTTAGTTTGGCTGGATATGAAATTCTGGGTTGAAAATTCTTTTCTTCAAGAATTGTATATATTGGCCCCCATTCTCTTCTGGCTTGTAGGGTTTCTGCTGAGAGACCTGCTGTTAGTCTGATGGATTTCCCTTTGTGGGTAACCCGACTTTTCTCACTAGCTACCCTTAATATTTTTACCTTCATTTCAACCGTGAATCTGATGATTATGTGTCTTGGGGTTGTTCTTCTCAAGGAGTATCTTTGTGATGTTCTCTGTATTTCCTGAATTTGAATGTTAGCCTTCCTTGCTAAGTTGGGGAAGTTCTCCTGGTTAATATGGTGAAGAGTGTTTTCCAACTTGGTTCCATTCTCCCCATCACTTTCAGTTACACCAAACATAGATTTGGTCTTTTCACATACTCCAGTATTTCTTGGAGGCTTTGTTTGTCTCTTCACCTTTTTTTCTCTAATCTTATCTTCTTGCTTTATTTAATTGAGTTGATCTTCAATCCCTGATATCCTTTCTTCTGCTTGATCGATTCAACTATTGATACTCATGTATGCTTCACAAAGTTCTCATGCTGTGTTTTTCAGCTCCATTAGGTCATTTATGTTCTGCTCCAAACTGGTTATTCTAGTGAGCAATTCCTCTAACCTTGTTTCAAGGCTCTTAGCTTCCTTGCATTGAGTTAGAACATGCTCCTTTAGTTCGGAGGAGTTTGTTATTACCCACCTTCTGAAGCCTACTTCTGTCAATTCATCAAATTCATTCTCCATCCAGTTTTGTTCTTTTGCAGGCAAGGAGTTGTGATCCTTTGGAGGAGAAAGCGCGTCCTGTTTTTTGGAATTTTCAGCCTTTTTGCACTGGTTTCTTCCCATCTTCGTGGATTTATCTAACCTCTGTTCTTTGAAGTCAATGACCTTTTGATGGGGTCTCTGTGTGGATGTCCTTTTTGTTGATGTTGATACGATTTCTTTCTGTTTGTTAGTTTTCCTTCTAATAGTCAAGCCCCTTTGCTGCAGGTCTACTGGAATTTGCTGGAGGTCCACTCCAGATCCTGTTTGCCTGGGTATCACCGGCGGAGGCTGCAGAACAGCAAAGATTGCTACCTGTCCCTTCCTCTGGAAGCTTTGTCCCAGAGGGGCACCTGCCAAATGGCAGCTCTGGCTACCTATATGAGGTGTCTGTCTGCCCCTACTGGGAGTTGTCTCCCAGTCAGCATACACGGGGGTCAGGGACCCACTTGAGGAGGCAGTCTGTCCCTTATCAGAGCTCAGATACTGTGCTGGGGGATCCACTGATCTCTTCAGAGTTGCCAGGGAGGGACGTTTAAGTGTGCTGAAGCTGTGCCCCCAACCACCCATTCCCCCAGGTGTTCTGTCCCAGGGAGGTGGGGGTTTTATCTATAAGTCCCCTACTGGGGTTGCTGCCTTTTTTTCAGAGATGCCCTGCCCAGAGAGGACGGACTCTGGAGAGGCAGTCTGGTGGCAGTGACCTTGCTGAGCTGTGGTGGGCTCTGCCTAGTTCAAAATTCCTGGCAGCTTTGTTTACACTTGAATTTGTGTACACTATTCAAAGCCTCAGCAATGGCGGATGCCCCTACCTCCACCAAGCTCAAGTGTCCCAGGTCAAGCTCAGCTACTGTACTAGCAGGGAGAATTTCAAGCCAGTGGATCTTAGCTTGCTGAGTTCCATGAGAGTGGGACCCACCAAGCCAGACACTTGGCTCCCTGGCTTCAGCCCCCTTTCCAGGAGAGTGAACAATTCTGTCTCGCTGGCGTTCCTGTAGCCACTGGAGTATGAAAAACAAATCTCCTGCATCTAGGTTGGTGTCTGCCCAAAGGGCCACCATGTTTTGTGCTGGAAACTCAGGGTCCTCATGCCATGGGCACTGGAGTGAATGTCTTGGTTTGTGGGTTGCAAAGACCGTAGGAAAAGTGCAGTGTCTGGGCTGGAGTGCATAGTACAGGATAATGGCTTCGCTCCTAGGAGAAGAAGCGAAGCCATTGCACTTCCCAGGTAAGGCAATGCCCCACCCTGCTTTGGCTTGCCCTCTTAGGGCTGCACCCACTGTCCAACCAGTCCCAATGAGATGAACCGGGTATCTCAGTTGGAAATGCGGAAATCACCCACGTTCTGTGTGGATCTCGCTGGGAGCTGCAGACCAGAGCTGTTCCTATCCAGCCATCTTGCCAGCAATCCCCCCACAGGCTTCTTTTAAATGTGGAGGAGGGAGGCAGAAGAGTCAGATGTCAGAGAGACCAGACTACATATTGGTGGCTTTGAAGATGAAAGGGGGCAAAGAGTTAAGGAATGCTGCCACCTCTAGAAGTTGAAAAGGACAAGAAAACAGATTCTTCTTGTTAGGCAGGGACCCGGACCCGATCTGGCAGCGCCACTAGGCGTAGCAGGCCCTTTGTTCAAGCAGGCCCTTTGTTTCGAGACTTCCTTCCCTCTTTGAACACACCCTCAGACTTACATACAACAGAGGTTCCGGCTGGGCAGTCACACTCCTCCATGACCTGCAGCTCACCTGCATTCCACAAGTTTGTAAACAGCAGTTTAGGTCAACAGTTTCCAAAGACCCCTTCCTCATGATCCTTACTCAACTCCTGCCCTAGTAGTTTCAAGACCCCCCAGGCCCTGTTTGCACAACCAGCTTCCCTACCTCTCAGGCTATAAGGAGCCCCTACCCTCCTCCCTCAGCGCGACTTCCTCCGCCCATGCCTTTGGACCGAGGAACCTCACCCGCAAGCCCTAATAAAAGACTATTCTCACTGCCATTTGCCTTGTGTCTTCGTTCCCGGTTCGGCTCCAGCCTCAGCTTACCTTCACACTTCCAAGCGCTTCCAGCAAGTAACACAGTCCTGCTGACCCCTCGATTTTAGCCTAGTGAGACACATTTCAGGCTTCTGAAATGCAGCACTGTAAAATATTAAGTTTATGTTGTTTAGGCCACTACATTTGTGGTAATTTGTTACAGTACTAATAGCAAACTAATATAAAGGCAGTCTTCTAAATATTTGACATGTATTGTCATTTAATTCATAATAATCTTATAATTTAGGTTATTGTGATTATACTTTTTTTCCTTTGTGTGGTTAGAAAAAACAAAGTAGATGCACGTGGAAGTCAAGTAACTTGCTAACGATGGCAAGGATTTGATCATAGGGCATTTAATTTTGGCATTCTGGCCACAGAGCCTTAAACACTACAAATATTATCACTCTTAAATAAATACATTTTTGGATGCTCCATGGAGTTCATTGATATTTATCCATAAATGCTAGGAATCTTAAAAATTTTACTTCCAGCTGGGCGCAGTGGCTCAAGCCTGTAATCCCAGCAGTTTGGGAGGCCGAGGCGGGTGGATCATGAGATCAGGAGATCGAGACCATCCTGGCTAACACTGTGAAATGTCATCTCTATTAAAAATACAAAAAATTAGCCAGACGTGGTGGTGGGTGCCTGTAGTCCCAGCTACTTGGGAGGCTGAGGCAGGAGAATGGAGTGAACCCAGGAGGCGGAGCTTGCAGTGAGGTGAGATGTGCCACTGCACTCCAGCCTAGGTGACAGAGCGACACTCCATCTCAAACAAACAAACAAAACAGTTACTTCTAATCATTAAAAGAAATATTTTATTCCTCATCTTAAACTTCCTTTTTGTGATTGAAGCACATCATGGGCATATTAGGATGGGTTAGTATAAAATGATTTAAGAATAAATTAATTTCTCAGTAGAAGAGCAATATATCAGCAGATGAAAATCCCAGAATTAGAGGAAACCAATGTGTCTCTTGTGCTCTTCTTTTCCTTGCTTCTGTCTCTCTAATTCTCTCTCTCTCTGTCAGACACACACACACACACACACACACACACACACACAGAGAACACACATATGCATGCACATATATTCTTTCAAGGGTAATTACTATGTAACCAAAACAAAGCAGTGGCCTCCCCAAGTGAACAGGCCAGAGAGAAGCATAACATGGAAAGGCAGAGGGGAGTTCAGGTTGTGTCCATGGTGTCTGAGATAGTTGGCCAGCAAGGTTTACTGAATATACCTTGTACCTTTTTTCTCATCTCTTACCTAGCAGAATCTTCATCTATCATCAGACATTTGAATATTTTTGCTTCACTATGGACAATCTAAAGAAAACTAGGTAAAAATAAATTATAAATGTTTATAAGAGCCTTTTAAAATAACCATATCGATTACAGACATGCTACTAAAATAAGAAAGAGTGTGAAGTAGATACCATTTCTTTTGTGCTCTCTCTCTTACCTTAGTGATGAATGACTTCTTGCCTCTCTACTCTTTTATTTTTTTTGTTTGAGATGGAGTCTTTCTCTGTCACCCAGGCTGGAGTGCAGTGGCACAATCTTGACTCACTGCAACCTCCACCTCCCATGTTCAAATGATTCTCCTGCCTCAGCCTTCTGACTAGCTGGGATTACAGGTGTGTGCACCAAGCTTGGCTATTTTTTTTTTTTTTTTTTTTTTTTTTTTTTTTTTTTTTTTTTTTTTTTGTATTTTTTAGTAGAGACGGCGTTTCGCCATGTTGACCACGCTGGTCTCGAACTCCTGATCTCAAGCGATCCTGCACACCTTGGCCTCCCACAGTGCTGGAATTACAGGCATGAGCCACTGTGCCCAGTCTAAAAGTCTCTTTTCTTATTGCATGAAGTTTCAGAATTGTTTAAATAAAATCTAAAAAATTACTTTATCTATCTAAACTTTGTTGTAGTAATGAAAGAATGCATACATTGCATTTGGCAATTATGCTGAAATAGAGAAATAAGAAATGGTTAATTGTACCAAAAATTAATGTTAAGTTATATGCCAGGCATTTGAATTCCCAAGTGATGGCAGAAACATCTTGCTGCTAGTAAGCAAACCCAATTATTAATTCAATGACATCTCAAGCTAAATGGAAACAATCACACTGTGCCCATGAACTGAAATGCCACCATCCCTCACTGGACAGAGACAATGCACTTCTCCTTTGCCTGGAAAAGTGTTTTCTTAAAGTCATTTCTCCACACTGTGAATCAGTGACAGGTATTAACCAAGTCAGTTGGCAAACATCATTTTTTTTTACATAGGATGCTTCTAAATGATAGTTTCATAATAACCTAAAAGTGCACATAATACCAAGTGCAAGCCCTACATTAAATTATTAAGTAGTGTATGTAGCATGATTGGAATATTCTCCAGACTACTCATTCTTTTTGGCAGACCTATCCTAAACCTGCACTTCCTTGTCATTCGCGCGAGCACACACACACACACTCCAACACACACATGCATATGCTTATGAGAGATGTCCATTTCAAACGTTTTTTCAACTTCTAACCTATAGAAAATTGCTCTCAGAAAAAAAAGTCTAAATAACTAACACAGACTGCATTATTCATAATATTTATAGCATGATTAAATTTGTTATTTCTAGTGGTATCTGTATTTTGCCTTAAAAAAGAAACAGTAGTTGGGAGGTCCCAAGGGAATAGATGTATCTTGGTGAGGTTTCAGAAATCCATTGGCAGGTGAGTACCTTTTTCTGTTAGGATCCTGTTTCCCTGTGACTTAAGGCAAAACATTCTGTTTTTAAAGTAAACGTACCTAAGCTGCATATGTAATATCTTGAGCCTTGTTAGGCTCAAGATTCCAAACTTGTAGATTCTGAGCAAGACTGATTATTTGTAAACATGTTTAAAATATACCATATAATTGCCAGATCACCAAGGTCTTATAAAGATACCTCAAAGTCAACTAATATTATCCATAAGGCAGGTTAAGGGTGGTATTGAATTGGCAATAACTGTAACAAGGGTCAATTCCAGGCCAAGAATGCCTCCTGGATCATATCACAATACAAAGAGCAGATCTCTATCAAATAGTAACATTTTATATGCATTTACATTTAAAAAATCACTTTTCTTAACACACAAAATTCTTTATTTACTATAAAACATTGGAAGTTGGAAGATAAATCAAAACGATATACTTTTGCAATGGGTATTGTTTACTGATATTTTGAGGCCAAGATAAAGTAATCTTTTAGAGTAAATGCTGTTTTAATTATAAGCGATTCTCATTTTTCTGTACAAAGATTGTCCATATTAATTGGCTAGAGAATAATAATTAGAAAAAATACAGATCTAGTTCTTTATTTTACATCTTTAAAGAAAAAGTAACTAAATTCTTATTAGACTACAGCTTATTAGGCTATAGCTATTTCTTCAAGGCTTAATTTTTTTCAGGCCAATGTTTTATGAGAATCAACCAATGTATACTTATCTTTGTAAAAGTAGAAATTGATTTTCTAGTATCAGTTGCTTACTCTAGAGGACAAATACATTACAGATGGAAAGTATCTGGAAATGCATTTTTGTAATTCTTGGATTTTATTTTCCCTTTCATATATATTATAAATTTGAGGAACATATTGCAAAATGAGACTACAGCAAAAAGCCAACTCAAACTTACCCTTGGAAATAAATTTTTTTCTGAGAAAAATAATAATTATATGTATAATTAAAAATTAGAAGGATAAGATTCTTAATTTAACATGCTACATTAAAGGCTTTAAGTTAAACAAAACCTAGAGATAAAATTAAATGTGGAAAATGACTAGTAGTCGTTAAGTTCTTCCATGTGCCAACTGATTTGCTATATACGAATTTAGCCCAACTACACTCTCTTGAAGACCACCAACTCCAACTACAAGCCTTCCTCAATATTCTTTATTAAAAATTGTATAGCATTCTGGATTATTCCTGTCCTTTTTCAGGAATTTAGGAGAAACTAGTGTTTTAAAATATAAGACGGATAGAGAAGAATCTAGAAGCACAATTTAAAAATAAGGAAAGAAATTATCCAAAAATTAGAGATGAATAATTCAAGAAGAATTTATAGAAATATAGCATTTCATTATCATAAAATTAATTATCATTCAAGCAGATACAATCATTCCAAAACATGTAGACTGGCAGAGTCCCCATTATTTTCTATAATAATTACTCTAAATGCCAATTTATAATAAAGACACAATAATAATTAATTTATTGAACCAGTACTAAAGGCATTCCAAATAATTTTTTAAGAATAAAATATCATTTTTTTATGAACATAAAAATTGATCCAGTATTAGGTACTAACTTACTGACAGATAGCAAACGGAAGTAAATCTGAAAATAAGATTATTTGGATAGAGAGACAGATAGATAGATAGACGATAGTCATGTGCACGTGTGTGTGTGTTTCTGTGTGTATGTGTACTTATATGAGCTTAAATCAGATTTAAATTAATTTTACAATCAGTGGTCTTGGGTACTCTATTACCATTAAAAGTAGCTTTAAAGGTCGGGTGCCATGGCTCACACTTGTAATCCCAGCACCTTGGGAGACAGAAGTGGGTGGATAACCTGGGGTTAGGGGTTTGAAACTAGCCTGGCCAAGGTGGCAAAATCCTGTTTCTACTAAAAATACAAAAATTAGCCAGGCATGCTGGTGTGTGCCTGTAATCCCAGCTACTCAGGAGGCTGAGGCAGGAGAATTGCTTGAATCCAGGAGGCAGAGGTTGCAGTGAGCTGAGATAGCGCCATTGCACTCCAGCCTGGGCGACAGAGTGATATTCCATCTCAAAAATAAATAAATAAATAAATAAATAAATAAATAAATAAATAAATAAATAAAGGTAGCTTTAAAATATCATCCTCTCCACCCTTAACTCCCATCACAAACCAACAGGGGTAAGTTAGATAATATTTATTGAATTTCTTTGAGCCAAGCAATTAGTTACTTCATTTATTCCTCTAAGTCACCATAGTGTTCTTTACTATGCTTTAGCAGCACTTATGGCAATTTTGAATGCAGATTACTTGCTTAAGATTAATGCTTTACTATATTGCAAAGCAGAAAGCAGACTAGCTTCAGTTTACCAACGTACTTCAGTGCCTTGAAGTGTTCTATTCAAATAGTGCATTGAATGAACAAAGAATAAAAAGAATACGTATTAGCTTTGTAAAATGTCAGTAGTTAGAGGCATATTTTATTCCTATCCATAGACAATATTTAAACTTGTCCTTAAATCCTGGATTATTTCTATTGTGCACGTAACTACATTGAAGAATAAATATGCAAAATGCAGATAATAAACATTTAAAGATGACAGAGAAAAAGGGGAAAGAAGTTTTGAACACAGTTAATGCTCTAACTAAACTAATTAACTAGGACATGATAAAAGCCCACCATGAATATATATACATTTTTCTAAAATTATGATCTTTGAATTAATTTGCATAATAATCACCTGAAAGGTGGGTGCCAAGGCTGACCCTAAGCCTACTGAATGAGAATCAAAATCTCTGAGGGATGAGGCTGGGGTGAAGCAGTGATCTACATTGTAGGAGGTCCTCCTTTCTAGGTAAAAGCACTCATAAAGTAAATTAACAAAAAAATATGCTATTTACATAATTTACAGTCTTAGTATTTAATTTCTTAACTATCTGCATGTGAATTTCCATTCACAAGGTTTATCTGCAGAACTCAGGCCTGTTGAGGAGGCCGTACATATGCTACAGTACTGACTGGGACACTGAACCTTTAGCTTGTCGTCTTCTTAACTCTTAACTCAAAGGCAAGAATTGTTTAGCCGGGGACAAAAGAGCAGTTGTAATATTTGGATCTGCCTAACTGTATTTCCCCATGTCTTTCAAATGTATGGATCTTCCCAGGCTGTAACCTCAAAGCATATTACAACCATGATTTTGAAAAGTCGTTTAATGAAAACACTTTGATAAGCCATCAAAACCTGATATTGTCTTTTACTAACATTCAGTGGAACACATTGCTACATACTAAGAAGTGATAGCTCAAAAGCCAATTGATATCACAGACACTGCTAAGGTGGTTCATAAATTTGAAATGACAACAGATGCTTTGAAAAGGAAAGCCTGCTGGATTTTGATTGAACATGCTAATTTTCAAAAGAATCATTCCCTAGCTTGATTTTATACAGTGCAACCTGTTAAGGCTATTTGGAAAGCACAGATGCGGGTGATACAATAATATTGAGCTCAATTATCCATTATCAGAGGAAGAGATGCCAGCATCCCTTTAGTCCCTTTGCAGGTTTATTTGAATACACAATACAAGAGGGGAGTGGTGAGATGACTCAGAGGACAAGCAGCTGTGTGCTCAGGGAGCTATCAGGGTGAATAAGTGACAAAATATGGGGATCTATTCCTGCTAATTTGGTTTTGCTTCAAGATTAAAGCTTTAATTTCTACCACTCGAGAAAAGAGAGTTAAACAAACAGCCTCTGTCCTTAAGGCAAGATTAAATTGAATCCTTTATCATGAGAATCCATAGAGGCTGAGATTAAAAATTCTCATCAGTCAGTTAACTTTAGAAAATATTTAAGTGTAGGATTTCATAGCAGAGCAGTTTCTTTATAGCTAAGAATTCTTTAGCTGCAGAAAACTAAATATAGACATTCATGACTTGTTGGAGTGATTAACAAATTGGTGGCAGTCCTCAACCTCCCTCTGTTTAAGCATTGTAGAATTTATCCTGATTAAATCACTGTGAAAGGATGGCCTTGTGTACCAACAACTGTGAAGCAAGGATTTTCCCCTAAATATTCTCTACTTGCCTGAAATTTCTCTTATTTAATCTGATTCTTTAAGGCTTTTCTAGGGATACATACTTTGCTTAAGCTTTAGCATTAGTCAGGGATGGGATTAGGATGAGGTGAATGAGGCAGTCACCCTGGAAACAAAATTAAGAGTGTGCCAGAAAAGTCAGTATTAAACATAAATGATATTTGATGCATTACTTCAAAAAAACCTACAAACTTAATGCAAAAAAAGTCATAATGAACAATGATCAGAAGTTTAAATAAATACAAAATGATGTTTATTGTTTGACTCTGCGTTACTCTGCAACAGTAGTTGCTTCTATTCAGTCGGGCCACTTTTAGGCCCCAAAGCCACTGCATTCTCCTTGTCCCCCACATTCACCATCAACTGGACTTATGAAGATAGACAATGACAGACAAATGGAGGGTAAATCATAGCGATTAGATATCATTTCTTATTGTAAAACTTTTTTTTACTGCTTTGTTCAATGTAAATTTATCCATAAATTAGAATATTTTGAGATGTCACAGGTCTGAAGTTGGATTGATTCTCCTTTTCCCCCACTGTTAATTTGTATTATGTTGCTTGTTTCAAATATGATTAACCCCACTTTTCACAAATCCAAAATGTGGAGTTCTGTGTTTTGAAGTGAGTAATCTTATAGCCTGATTGACTAGCAGTCAGAAAGTTTAGAAAAAACTAAAGAATTTCATCTCTACTCTGGACCAAAAGATCCAGCTTAGACTGCTGCCCGTAGAGAAGCTTAACAGAGATTTACTGGAAACATTTTTGGCTTTTAAAGCTCTTTTTAATGGGTAACCCAAATGCCATTTTAGTATAGAGCATATAGACTTCTAACAGCAGTAGCTGAGGTGTTCTGTCTAATTGGCTACTTAGATAACTGAGGTTACATATATCAGTCAAGATAGCAGACATTTTGGAAGTGTATCAGTTGGAAAGTAACACTGGGAGAATAATTAAATAATTTTCATAGTTTTCATTCTAAAAAGTGTAATAGTAGAAATATAATCTCAGATATGTCATATACTTATTCTTCTGATTAATTTTAAACATTTAACTTGTTTCCTGAAAAATTTCACGAATGCAAGAAAAACAATCAAGTGTTCTTTGTCCTTATTTTAATTCCTAAAGATTCTGTAATGAAAATATTTTATCTCATTCAATGTAAATATGTGAGGATATCTGTCTGTATTGGTGATCAGTTTGAAAGCCTGTAATATTTTAGATGGCATGTATATCAAACAATTACAGGTGACATATATTATGAAAACAAGGAAATTCATTTTAAGATATGGTTCTAAGGCCATCTTTCTTCTCCTCCTTTTCCTCTTTCTTCTTTTTTTTTCTTTAGAATTACTTTGTTTTTATTTGGGTCCAACCTGAAAAGATGTATATCTAAGTCAATATAACAAGAGGATGCTCTGAAGTTAGAAAAGCCATTGTTTGGTCTCAAAAGAGAACAAAGCCCAATGTTGAAGGAAAAAGATGTGAGGTAAAGTCATAGTTTTTTAAAATGCAAATGTAGGCAATCTTTTCATTAATTTAGTCATATAATGAGGACTCCTAAAGTAACCTCATGGCACACTTTGAAGAATGACGGGTTCAGCATTCAAATGTATAATATATAATTTGAGAACAAGATAATTTCCAGTAACTTAAAGGAGCACTTTTTGAGAAGCCCTTTGGGGCATACCTCATTGTATGATATGCTATACACGTAAGTGCATAAATATCTTTAAGCAGAATGTAGTTTCTTCCCCTTCAAGAAGCTTTGGGAGGCTGAGACAGGAGGAAAGTTTGAGCTCAGGAGTTCAAGATCAGCCTGGGCAACATAATGATACCTCATCTCTACATAAAATAAGAAAATTAGTCTGGGTATAGCGGCACACACCTGTAGTCCCAGCTACTCGGGAGGCTGAGGCAGGAGGATCACTTGAGTCCAGGAGTTAAAAGCTGCAGAGAGCCATGATCATGCCACTGCACTCCAGCCTGGGTGACAGAGCAAGACTGATAGAGTTTGGATGTGTTCCCCGCCCAAATCTCATGTTGAATTGTAATCCCCAGTGTTGGAGATTGGGCCTGGTGAGAGGTGACTGGGTCATGGGAGTGGATTTCTCATAATTAGTTTAGCACCATCCTCTTGGTGCTGTCCTCGCAATAGTGTGTGAGTTCTGGTGAGCTTGGCTGTTCAAAAGTGTGGCACCTTGCTCCCCATCTCTCTCTTGCTCCTCCTCTAGCCACGTGACGTGCCTGCTCCCACTTCGTCTTTTGCCATAATTGTAAGTTTCCTGAGGCCTCCCCAGCAGCCAAGCAGACACCAGCATCATGGTTCCTGAACAGCCTGCAGAACCGTGAGCCAATTAAACATCTTGTCTTTATAAATTACCCAGTCTCAGGTATTTCTTTATAGAAATGTGAGAATTAACAAATACAAAGACTCTTTCTCAAAAAAAAAAAAAAAAGTTTTGTAGATAATAAATAGAACACAGTGGATTATATGGGGACATCACATGAAAAAATAATTTTTTAAAAAAATTTACTTGCCAGTATTCCATATCATGCTCTTAAAGCCAAATGTTTTTTTTTGTTGTTGTTGTTGTTGCTGCTATACATGTTGGTTCATGTAAAATATAAAATATATGTATATTTTTTGGAAGGGGTTTTAGGTCAATTTTTTTTTCTTTCTCAGCTAACAGAAGAGATGGTAACTTGGCTGACAACAGACAAGCAAATTTTATAATAACTGGCAGTAGCAGGAGAGAAAAAGTAAGATAAATGGAAGTGGAAAGACTATATGAAGGAGAGAACTGATAGCATAGATTCTTTAACCCTTTTTTTTAACTTCTCAATTTTTTGTTTTTAATATACATGGTTCTTTCATATACACCATGTTATTGAAAATGAATGGCACAAGCCTAGATTAACTCAAAAGAGCAAGAAATGTGAAACTAGAGGGGAAATTTGCAAATGTATCTTTTTAAAACAGGATTATCTTCTTTCTGTGGCAATGTTATCTGAACACCTACTGCAGGCTAGATGTCAAGAGTCAAATCGTTTTTTGTAAACATCTTCCTAATGTACTCCAGTGAATATATTCAAGAAAAAATAAAATAAAATAAGCGATACGTACAAATTCCTCTTTTTCCTCATATGAAGGAAAAGTCAAACTTTCATTATTTTGGCAGGGAGTGTAATTTTTGTTTACACCATTAAAGGAAACTGTATCTCATTGTCTTTCCCACACACACATACAGACACACACACACTCATATTGCACAATTTTAATAGAGTTAACTCATTACTTTGATCTCCACATTCATTCATATTTGTCTTACCTCATTAATAATAGGCCAATGTGTGTTATATGGTAAGGAATGCTGAACTAGGCACTGGGGACACAGTACAGAATGAAACATTGCTATTACACTGAAAGATTTCTTAATCTCTTTAAGAGCAGGGATGTAGTACGTCTGGGTGTATATGTGCCTGTTACCATTGTCTACATAGGATAGTTTTTTGCACATACAGGCTCTTCAATAACTGCTGGTGAATGAACAGTGATAAGTTTGTTTCATTGATTTAATTTCCACCTTTTTGTTTATTCAGCATAAGGATTAGTGATCATGAAACAAAATACATATGAAACATTCTTCAGTAAAAATTCTTAAAATTAAATTTTACACTTTAGATGACTTTTTGTTCATTTACTAAACATGCATTGAGCCTCTATTAGGTGCTAAGCACTTATATTGATAGACCATGACGCACACCACAGACACAGTCCCTGCCTTCTTAGAGAAGACAATGTGTTGAGGACTCCATTTGCTTTTCTGAATACAAACTAAGACTAATGCAGTATGAAGCAATATTGGGTAATCCAGTCAGAGGACCAAAGAGGATTGATGTAAAATGCTTAGATATTTTATGTAGTTGCCAAATATTTGAAAATTTACCCAGAAGTGATTGAAAACTTTTTGGAAACAAAAACAAATAAAGACAAAAGATAAAATAATTTAAAAAAGATCCTTGCACTCTCGTTATTACCTATCCATAACTTTTTCACCATAAACTCACCTGATTGTCAGTGTAGTGTGGTCATATTAAACTTTTTAGTTATTATTTTTTATTCATTTTTTCCACCAAAAAGTCATTATTGACTTAGCACACACGTTGATCTCATTTCACTTTTTCTTTTTATGGGCAAAATTTTACAACGTGCAACAAAAATACTCAAGCCCATTATCTTTTTTCCCCCAAAATCTGAAAATTGCAAGGGACAGAGGGAAGTTATCCCATTAAAAAATTGTAAATATATTAAGTTTATGTTTAAAAATGCACAAAACATAAGAAAACTGTGTTTACTCGAGCTGCTGATTATAAGCAGGTTTATCTCAGGGGCAATTGTATTTGGAAACAGATATCTTGGTTCTTACCAGTGACAGAGATGTTTGGAGGAACGGAGGCAAGATGGTGCACTTCCCGGTTCTTCTTCACCAACTTTTCCCGCCAGCGCGAAAATGCAGCCGGCTCCCGGGAAGGTGCAGACCAACTGGGCATGCGCCAGGTGACGTCAATCTGAAGAGACCAAGATTTACCTGGTCGCACCTGCGGAACGCCCCCTGACACGCCGTGCCCCGCCTATTGCCCGCCCACTCCTAGAAAAGCCGCTCCGGAGGGACGCCACGGGTGGCCTTCCTCAGTCCTCCACTCCTGTCGGGATGTCGGGACTGCAGGAACTCTGTCTGAGAGCCCCACCGGGGGACTCTGTCGGCCTTCTTTGCCGGAGGCCGACAGACCTCTTCCCCACACCTTAGGTGACCAAAATAAACTTGCAGTTTTGCTCCTACCTCGCTGGTTCTTTTGTGCCTGCTCTGGTGGTCTTAGAAAAACAAATCACACAATATGTTGCATGGATGAAATTATAAACAGTGATTATTCTGGGTAGTTATAAGCAATTTTTATTATGTCTTATTTACATATTTTCTAAATATTTAATCCTGTTAAAAAATACATTATTTCAGTAATATCACAAACAATATAATAAAAATGTTATAGTAGAGTACAATTTAATGCCATGAAAAGAATGAGTTAGAAAACAGATTGTATATTATACATTTGTGAAGAGAAACAGAGTATACACTCAAGCACTCAAGAGATAATCCTTTGAGGCTCTGAGTTCATGCTGAGTGATTTCCAATTAACCCATTTCAATAAATGAGTGTTTATCCCTTGCTCACATAAGAGCAGAGCCCTCATGTCACGTTATCTTTTCACAAGTTTCTCTTGAAGATGTCTTACCTTAGCTCTCAAATCTATCTATATGCGTTACACTTGTCATCATATACAGTCAAAACCAATTGGCAATTGGTGAGAAATAACTATCGATACATAAAATGCAAATTATAAAAGTATGTCAAACAAAATTAATTTGGAAATATTTTAACATATTTTACAAAAGTTCAATTCTTTGATTTATAAATTGCTCTTATAATTGCAAGAAAAGCACCAACACCCATTAGAAAAAAAAAAACTAATGAGCAAAGAACGGAAGCAGACAATTCACAGGAGAAGATACACAGGTTGATAACCAACAAATAATTAATTGTATTCTGAATCTCTAGAAATGAAATTTTAAAAAGCAACAAAATATATCTTAATGCCTCTATGTGAAAAACAAAAACAAAGCAAATAAACAAAAACCACCAGAATTCTAGTAGCTTAAAACCATGATGATTCATTTCTCCTTCTTGCTATATATCATTCATGGGTCAGGGCTCTGCTCAATATTGTCAGTACCTTTAGACCAGCCCTAGAGAAGCACAGAAACTATATAACTTTGCCAGTCATAACAGTAAGAAAAACAGAGACCTATGCTGTGGTTCTCATAGGGTATTCAATGTCCTAGCTCAGAGATAAAACAGGTCACTTTGACTTAACACTCACTGAGTAAAACTGATCAAATGGCCCCCGTCAACCACAGCTCTCCAGGATTCATTAGAAGTCTGAGTAACAAGTACATAATGAGCATCAATAATGACTATTTCACTGGTATTCTCTCTTGTGCTTCATTTTTCTCCATACCATGGTACCACTTCTATGCTACATTTATTTGCTTACTTATTCTGTTCATTGTCTATTTATACTCTTATCTCCTCTTTCTCACTCAAAAACTAAACTCCATGAGGGCTCAAAGGCACAGACATTGTTTACCTTGTTCATCACTATATTTCCAGCACTTAAACATTGTCTGCTGCATAGTATTTGCTCCTTAAAGAGTCATTAAAAGAATATTAAAAAATCTATCAAGTTTTATTTTTAAAGAAATATAATCCCAAATGCTAGCAAGTGTGAAATGTTATGGATATTTGTATATACTGCTAGTGAACTAAAAATCTGGATTCATATTTTCTGGAAATCAATTTGGCAATGTACAACAAAAATAATTACAAATACAAGTAATAGTTTTGGAAAAACTGTTTATTTTATAACCATTTAAAATATTAAATATTGAAAAATAATCTAAATTTCCAGTGATGACATTATGGTTAGATACATTTGATGTCTATTAAAATATTAGCTATTCTAGTATTAAAAATTTATGTAATAAGGAAAATATTCACAATGCAATGCATATGCAGCATAAGTTATTATGTTAAACACTCATGAGCTGAAGGAGAAATTAGGACAAATGCTCCCAACCAGGTGCAGACAGAGCTTATATACTGCCCAGTTTGTCTTTCTATACCAAACACTTAGAACTGACCAGTAAATTAATGTCTGAGTAAGTAACATTATTAAACTGCAACACAAGAGTAAGTAACATTATTAAACTGTAATACAAAAAGAAGCTAAAAGAAGGAAAGCAGGCTTCATGGGTCCCAAGCAAGTGTGAACCTAGCATGGCAATTTTTTTCAGATGTTAAGGCTGGAGAATAATACTCTTTGGCTCAATGCTCTGTTCTTCAGTCTCACTAATGTCACAGCCCCACCTTCTGGTTCAACTGAGGTGGCCACTTGACCTTACATACATCTCTGGTATCGTTTTGTGTTTTTGTCCTACTCTCTTTTTATAAGAACACCACTAACATTGGATTAGGGCCCACACTGATAGGCTTAATTTAACTTATTTACTTTAAAGACCTTATCTCCAAATATAGTCACGTTCTGACTTGGGGCTTAGAGCTTAACATATGAATTTTGGGGGACCAAACCAGTCCATAATATTTACAATTGGTTATCTGAAGAAAACCAGGAGACAACTTTACAAGGATGCTTGTACTTGTCTCAACAATGCATTTCTTTCACTTTCATGACGAGAGAGTCCTCTGGCTTATTCCTGGGGAGTGTGGTTAGGGAATGTTTAAACAGTTTGCATATACTAGATCCATTCCACTATTTTTATCTCCCTGAACCTTCAAATTTTTTCCTATACAGTGAGTTAGCATTGTATCCAACTATTAATGCAATTCCCTGGTACTTGAACCACCATATTTAATCTTTGTTTCTAGGTGAGTTGGAGTTATATTGATAAAAGCAGCCTGACTCTATCTTACAGCATTAGAATCTATTTGTGTAAGTGTACCTCAGACTTCTGCAAATAAAAATTGGCAAGAAAGATCATGCAATTTGGGGAAGCTATATTTCTCTTGGTTCAGTGAAGACCTTATACTACTCTATCTAGGAAATTTTGTGATCTGCCTCTCTAAGAACATAGAGCCAAAAGTCATTCCCTGATTAGGCAATGCTCAGTTGAGTCCTTAAAAGGTTTAATCAGTCCAGGCGTGGTGACTCATGCCTATAATCCCAGAACTTTGGGAGGCTGAGGTGGGCGGATCACGTGTTCAGGAGACCGAGACCATCCTGGCTAACACGGTGAAACCCCGTCTCTAGTAAAAATACAAAAAATTAGCCAGGTGTGGTGGCGGGCACCTGTAGTACCAGCTACTCGGGAGGCTGAGGCAGGAGAATTGCTTGAACTTGGGAGGCAGAGGTTACAGTGAGCCAAGATTGCACTACTGCTCTCCGCCTGGTTGACAGAGTGAGATTCCATCTTAAAAAAAAAAAAAAAAAAAAAAAATTTTAATCAAACAAAGTCTGGATTCATCAGAAAGGTAAACAGGATCTCATCCCACTGCAAGATTATTTCAAGGTATTTGGAAATTCAAAGTTCAAAATCTCATACCATGCTGTATTTGCTCTAATGTCTCCATTGTACCTTTCTTAGTTTCCTAAGTCTTCTTCTTTCCTTAGTAGGTAGAACTTGGTGCAGGTGTTTTTTTTTTTTTTTTTCTTTTTGGTGTTACAACACAGTAAGCCTTACAGTCTGGTTTGGGGGTCATGGTCAGCCATGGCTATAGGAGAAAAGAAGTCTTGAGGCTATTTTATTCTCCATCAATTCATTTTGAGATAGTCAAAATTCCTGATTTGAACTTTTCTTTGTGTAGGATCTTCCAAGAAAGTCAGAAGAAGTTAGCTCAGTCTACAGACTGGGGGTTAATTATCTAGAGAAAAAGTTATTACAATATTGAATAAATCAAGAATTGATAGCTCAATTTGAGAAACTGACTCAAGGCTACTATTCTCTCCATGCAAATAAAGCCAGAAAAGACAAGAGAAACTGGTAATCACAATAAAATATCTGAAAGCAGTCACTCAGGAAAGTTTTCTGGTGAACAGCTGAGAATCAGCTAAACTTAGCTCTATTCATGGAGATGCATCAAAGAATGGTTCATTTAAACCAAGCTAACACATGCAGATATTTATAGTTCCTTTTTATACAAAGGAGGATGTTGTACATTCATTAATGTTAGTTGAACAAAAGATCAAGGTATATTTTGTGTCAATTTGACCAGTTAAAAGAGTTCAACAATGAATGATTATCAGTTAGTTAAAATAAAGTTTATTTAGGGATGATGAAATAAACTTCAATATTGATTGTGAAAAGGCTTTAAAAAGGGAAATTCTCTATAAACATGTGTGCTCAGTGGCCCATCAATAACTGTGGCCTTCTTGCTTCATTTATCCTGATTTTATCCTAAGCGAAGAGCCTAAAAATAAATATTAGATGCTTAGAGAAATGTAAACATGTCATTCTAATAAACCTCTTTACCAAACTCTTTTTTTAAAACTCAGAACACTTACTTGTTATTTTTGCCTCAAATTTATATTTGGTATGCATCTCTTAGCAACTTTTCGAGCAATATATTTTTAAAGTGCTGACAAAACTTTCTATTTTCTACACTTAGTACAATTCAATATTCAAATAACAAAAAAGCCAAAACATTTTACTTGAACTTTGAAAACCAAAGATGATAATATTTTATATTAATATGTTCAGTTACATTTAGAATGGTTTGACAGAAAATTAAATTAATAATGATTAGAATTATACTGTTTGTATTATCTAACTTTCTCAGAAAGATATAAAATTGCTTAAAGTTATATGCATTTTCAACAAGAAATATATGTATATGTAAATGCATATGTTTAACACTAAATATAACACTAAATTATACTCCACCCATGAATAATATTTATGAAACTTATTGAAAAATGAGAACAAGCTTATGAAATAACATGCAAAAGACAGTAATTTTGTATATGATGATGATTATAATGCATGTTATTTCAAAGATGGATAAATACTGAAATAAATTTTAATAAAAACATTTTTACTAGGTAGATAAGATTTTTAATATTTTCAGAATAAATTATATAACATAAAATTTGAGCATATATGTTAATCAAAAAAGTGATGAAGAAAATCTAAAATATCAAGTTAGAAAAATGGAACTGCTTGAAACTCAAAACGAAAAAAATATAAAAAATTAATAAAATATAAAATAATATATTAAAGAGAATGCCAGGGTTTAGTTTGGATAAGGAAACTTTAAAAAAAAAAAAATGTTTATAGAGATAGGGTCTCACTATGTTGCCCAAGCTGGTCTCTGAAAGTGCTGAGATTATAAGCATGAGCCACCATGCCCACACCTGGATAAGAAATCTTAAACATTAAGGAAAATGTTGGTAATATACAACCACAAAATCGAAAAGTACACAAATACAGTTACTAAATTTACAGGAAAATAAGAGGAGCATTTAAAGAAAATATAAAGAGATCACATGTAAGAAAATACCTGTCACAGTGCTTTCCTGAGTCAGTGTATTTTACTTTTTTTCTTTTCTTTCTGGAACTTACAGATTTGAAAAGAAGAAGAAAGGGAAAGCAAAGTGTAAAATGTGTATGTGAATTTTATAAACAGGATAACTCAGTGGATACTGTTGCTATCACTTATGCACATTCTGCAATAAAAAAGCTTGCTTTGCTGTGAGGACAGTGAATTCCACTTTGAGTTGAAACACTGAAAGATGCCTGATTTGAGAAGTCAGGCAGGCAGATGAATAGTATTCAAGGGAACAGGCCCAAGATACAGATAAACCTGGTAGTTATCAGTCTATACAGAGGAGAGAATTACTGTAGATGTAAAGCATCTCCTAACTTACTAAAAATGCTGCCCTTTGAGCCACAGAATTTGGTTCACCCAGGAGCTTGACAGCAAGGTGGAATCTTGGGCTCTGCCTAGACATTCTGGATCAGAAATGCATTTTAAGAAGATCTTTCGGTGACTTACATCCACACTAAAATCTGAGAACTATCAGCCTAGAGAATACCATGAGAAATGAGGATTATGTCTGAAGAATTCTAAATGTTAAAGAGAAGGATGAAAGGAAACACAAATATCAATTTATGGTAATATCAGGGACGTAGAGAAACAGAGAGACTGGTTTCATGAAAGGAAATGAAGGATAGTTTTAAGGAAGGGCCCATGATGCCCAGCGCTTCTGAGAAGGTCAGTAAAATAACTATTGGAATGGGCACCTAAAATTCAACTATCATGTAGTCATTACTGATGTTTCTGGAACAATTTATGTTAAGCAGTGTTGGAGAGAAGCTAGATATCTGTGGCTTAGTAAATGATTAGAAAGTGTGAAATTTAACATTACAAGTAGAGAATAGATCACATTTACAAAATTTTGGCAGTGAAGACAGAAGTTTTACAGAAAAAAAAAAAAAAGCTTGGAGAAACTTTTTTGTAACTGGAGAATTTTATTCATAACCAAAAAGGGTCATAGGAGAATAAACTGATTGCTAGACCACAGTCATTGCAGAATAGAGGCATGGGAACTCAAATGGGGCTGCTGTTACTGGACAAGAGAAAGTCATGACTGTCTCTGAGATGGAAGTGAGGGGTTTACAGACAAGTATAAAATGTGTATGCTTACATACAATACATCTACTTTACATATGGAAAAAGTAATAGAATGAAAATAATTAAGAAGCTAAGTTGAGAGATTTCCAATTGTCTCAGTTTTTCTGCAAACACAGATAAGACAGGATATGTGTTTATGGGTCTCAACTCTAGAATCAAACTGACTTGAATTCCAATTGCTCAGCCTCTTATTAACCCTGTTTTCTACACTGTAAGATTGGAATTATAATCAAATCTTTTTTTCTTATTCTTCTTTTTGAGACGGAGTCTCAGTCACTGAGGCTGGAGTGCAGTGGTACGATTTTGGCTCACTGCAACCTCCGCCTTCTAGGCTCAAGTGATCTTCCTGCCTCAGCCGCCTGGCTAATTTTTGTATTCTTGGTAGAGATGGGGTTTTGCCATGTTGCCCAGGCTGGTCTCGAACTCTTGGGTTCAAGTGATCCACCTGCCTTGGCTTCCCAAAATACTGGGATTACAGGTGTGAGCCACTGTGCCCTGCCTCAAATCTTTATATCAGAAGCAAACCACAGAAATTTTTTGTTCTGTTTGAGGTGACAGAAATTTCCAGCAAGCCAGACAATTGAAATCAGAAATGAGCAGGCTTGGTGGCAGGTAGGTAACAGTACATTTCATCTCCTCCCAAGCACTCTGCAGCCAGACCTATTCCCTCTTACATTATCCTCTGGCTCTGGCTATGGAGGTAAAAAGACAGGGGAGCTGAAGCTGATGCCTGAAATCTAGAGATCTGCAGTATTCAGAAGACTATTGATAGAGCAACTAGAGAAACAGGAGACAAGCCAGAGATGGTAGAATCCCAAAAGAATTTTAGGGAAACAGAGACTGAATGTTCAAAGAAGTCAAATGTTTCAGAGCTCAAAGTAGATGAAAATAGAAGCAGAGTTCAGGTCTGTCTGTGCTCAGAATAAAAGGAATAATTATGTATGCAGGGTTTTAAGGGACTATCACATAATTAGGGCTGCAGTTTAGAATGTGACCATGAATATGTATGGGGTAGGGGTTGCAGAAGTTGAGGGGGTGTTTAGTTGTAAAATGTGTGGTGTGAAAATGTGACCCATGTATATTGGGGCATGATTACAAATAACATAAGTAGTGTTCCAGGGAATTCTGATTTATTATGACAGATTCTGTAGATTGGATTAGCAGTCAACACTACAGAGGTGATTATAACAGAGTAGGACTGGGTGCGGTGGTTTATGCCTGTAATCCCAGCACTATGGGAGACCAAGGTGAGCAGATCACGAGGTCAAGAGATCGAGACAATCCTGGCCAGCATGGTGAAACCCCGTCTCTACTAAAAATACAAAAATTAGTTGGGCGTGGTGGTGCATGCCTGTAGTCCCAGCTACTTGGGAGGGTGAGGCAGGAGAATCACTTGAACCCCGGAGGCAGAGGTTGCAGTGAGCTGAGATCATGCCACTGCATTCCAGCCTGGTGACAGAAAGAGGCTCCCTCTAAAAAAAAAAAAAAAAAAAAGAGTAGAACAGATAAAGCCTCTGAGGGAGAAAGTGGGAAGAGAAAAGGATGAACAAGGAGAGCTAAGATCAGAAAGCTCTTACAACTAGAGTAACATTCTAAAAATGAACAAACGATAAACATGAAAATAAGCAAGCAGATACCAGGTGAACATGTGGATGGCAAGATCAGTATGACTGAGCATCTATATCCCAAGATGTACAGTAAGTTCTACAGCATCAGCAATGGACAGCCATAAAACGGAGTGCAAAATTGGTATGGCGCATATATGATAGGATATTATAGGGAGCTTGTTCTGCTCAGGGTGGCAGTGGCATTGGTGCCACTGCCTGTAGAGAAGAAGATGCATAGGAATTCTTGAGCTAATAGAGTGGATAAAGTGGGAGTTATTGTTAGAATAATGGTTGTGTTGTGGGGAATAAAGCGATCCAAAGATGTGGGGGTATCTGAGGCAGTGGGTACTAAGGGAATATCAGAATGAAGAGGTAGAAGAGACCAAGACAGAATTATTTTCAGTATGTAGCAATACTCCTTTATTAAATGTGTCAGGAAAGCTAGAAGTACATAGCAAGGATTTACCTGTCATGAAAATTAATTTATTCCAATGTCTTGCCTGAAGCAATAATCACTAACTGATCATGGTTTCCTTTCACAGGAAGCCCAGACAAACCCTAGAATCTTTCTTGACTTAATGAGTGTATTCTTATTTAGGGAGTTTACCAAAGGCAATTATTAGTGTACAAAATACAACTCATTGCTATTGATAGTTTGACTGTAAAGGAAGACAAAATAACACAAAAAAGAGAGGTCAGATTGTTAGTATGGATATTTGTATTAAGAAAGATGCAGAGGGATAGAGGTGAGGAGAATCAAACTGATATGCTGAAATAATATAGGAAGTAGGAAATTAATAGAAGTAGCAGATAATCAATATTTGTAGTGATTTAAAGCATGTCCTTTCCTTCTTACATGTTAGCTAACAATGGCTTAAGAAAAATTGGTGCTTAGCATGAAATTGGAAATTCGGAATTGCTAAATTCTTTGTGAAGGTGTGCTGTGCTTGATTTATTTAATGGTCTACGCTCTTTGCAGTGTGACATCACAGTTCATTGGCTAAGTGGTTATTTGGGTTTATATTTGCATTTTGCTCTAGGTATCCATATCAGGAATTGTATTTTAAGAACAATTTGAATTTTTAAAGAACTTTTAACTCAAAAGTGTTATAACAACATTTGTTAAAAAAAAAAATTTAAATTTGTTACGAAAAATGTAGGTCTGAAGGTCACTTATAACATGATCAGAAAGAAAATAAAAATGGAACCTCCGAAATCTCCCTATTTAAGCTAGAGGTTTTCTTTACATATTTAAACTTGTTCATTGCATATCTAATCCTTTTACCCTGAAGTCCTTAATTATAATACAGGCTTTAGTCCAATTTCATCTCATAAAAATTTTTTTCTGAAACAATAGCCATGCTATAATTTGGTTTTATTATTTAAGAAATTACAGCAATATATCAAATACTATCAAATTATATAACAAAAAGTGTAAGGAGTGGTTGTAGATGATTAAAAAGAAAGATAGCTTTTAGAGAGGAAATATAACTATAAATTAGCCTTGAGAGAATAAAGGACAATATTCTAAGCACAGAGTGCCTAATAATGGTTTATGAGTTATATATGAGAACTAGAGAAAAAGGATGAAATAACGAGTTGATAAGAAAAATATGCAATTTATATTCTAAGTGAGCTAAAAAATCAAATGAGAGAAGAGCCAGTAATTTTTACTCATTATAAAATACAAGAAGGGCAATTCAATATATAAGCTTATTCATATATATATATAAACACATACATATATATATATAATTTATTTGAATAAGACATAGAAAGTGGCTAGCCAGAGGGAGAGTGGAAAGAGACAGAAGCCATATTTCTCTAATAAGTAAACTTTCTGTAACCCCATCACAACATTTACCACTAGAGGCAGCAGGGATGCTATTGGACTACATGACACAAGAGCTGTAAATTTTTCAAAATTCCAAGCAGAATTTTCTCTAAATTATTTTGCCTGAGAAGATTTCCACTTAATGGTGTATATTTATGAGATCAGTTGCTTAGAAACAGAATAAAGAGAGAAACTGATGACAAGAAAACCATGATACACTCTCTCCAAGATTTCTTGTGAAAATTTAGTTTTCATTGAATTTTTTAGTTTTAGTTTTGTATGTATTTGAATCAAGATATTTAGTGCAAGATATTAATAATGTTTCATAATTGAGAATTGTACTTTTTTAATACATAGAGTCTTTCCCTTTATCATTTTTATTTGAAATTATATCTTTAATAATACAGGTATTGTAGTTTCTACTTTTATTTAAAATACATTTAATTTCATGATTTCCCTCGCATTATTTTTACTACCCACATATCTGTGTCATTTGACTTTACAGACTGCTTGCAGTTGGGTTCATTATTATTCTGGTCTGCAAATTTTGACTTTTAATATTTGTTCGCTTTACAAGACCAATAGTCTTTCTGTGCCGGCCATTGTTCTAGATGCTAAGGATACAGCCATGAATAAAACAAAGTCCTTGCTCTCATGGACATTATGTTCTACTGTGAAGAAACTGACAACAAAAAAGATACATATATAATATTTGGGATATTGATAAGTGCTAGAAATATATAAAGAAGTGTAGAGAAAAGGTGTGCATGTCAGACTGGAGGGCATTTGAGCAAGTCTTAGAGGAAGCAAGTCAGTGAGCCTCCTGAATATTTGCTGAATAGCAAAGGTTCCTGAGAGTAGGAAGGTAGTAGCATGCTTCCTGGGTTTCCACAGCTGGCCATCAGTGAGACCAGAATGAGAGGGACAGAGCAAGTAAGAGGAAGAGCAATAGGAGAGGTCAGAGAGGTAGTGGGGTTCAAGGCCATGTAGAATCTTGTAGAGCATGGGGAAAGAACTTAAGAGCTTCCTCAGGGTAAAGTGACAAGTCCCAAGGCAGAGGAATGGCATATATTGACACACTAAAGGATTACTAGGGCTGCCACCTGGAGAAAGAACTGGAAAGTGGGACAAAAGAGAAACAGCCAGGCTATTTAAACAGCTATTTGCCTTAATCCAGGTGAAGGGAATAGCAGGCTGAACTGAAGTTCTAAATAATCCACCTCGCAATTTACAGGTAATTTGAAAATGGGTAAAATGAGTATAAATACAGTTGCCAACAGCCCACAGCTTGCCAATTTTGGGTACAAGGCCTATGAGTTAGCCCTGGTCTGCAAGAAACAGTACTATTCAATAATCAGATTTCTGTATGACACCACTGGCTCACCCTTGAATTCTCTCCAGGGCAAAGTCAACAACTCTCCCGGGTTAAGCCCCAATTTTGGGGCTTGCCTGTCCTGCATCATAATCTTGGGGAAAAAATCAGCATGATGTGGACAGAGGAGACTCTCCATACTTCTAAATAGAAAACCAAAGTCGCACGTGAAGATTTGAGATTTTTTTCAACCACTATAATGAAATACAGAAAACACAGGAGCAAGAACTTTCCAAATTCTGAAAGCAAAACCTTTCAATCTAACAATGCATACCTAGTGTGACGATGATGCAGGACAGGTAAGCCTCAAAACTGGGGCTTACCCCGGAAGAGTTCTTGGTTTCATCCAATAAAGACTTCAACAGCAAGCTGGTAGTACTGGACAGTAATCTTTTGTTGAATGGTACTACTTTTTGAAGAGCAGGATTAACTCATAGCCAGCCCAGAATGAGCAACACTCACTCTGTTGTTGACAACCCTATTTATACTCGCTTATACCCACTTTCAATTACATGCAGATTGAGGAGTGGGTTAATGCAAGCTAAAGAGGGCGGTATATAGAACTTTCTAGGAAAGGGGCAGTAACTCCTCATTACCATGGAGGAGGGTGGTAGCTTCCAGGTCATTGCCCATAGCATTTGTAAACTGTCATGGTGCTGGTGGAAGCCTCTTATACTAAAGAGTAATGAGGGCAGCTAGGGAGCGCTTTATTCCCACCAGCTGGTCCTGCTGGTTTCTTTACTTCAGGCCGTCAAATAACTCCTGCCAGTTTTCTATCTCAATTTGACTCAGTGGCTTATACTGTCATTTATTGTGCCAGACATATATGGTGCCTTCTTTGTCTAGGAGATCGTATCTTCAGTTTTGCATAATTTTCTTAAAATATTTCACTGATGCTCATCTCAACTCTGTTTTCTTTTTAAAGTCTTTATAGAATTTCTACTATTGATTTGGAGAATGGAGCTCTCTGATCACCTTTCTAACTTTCTTTTCTCTCCATATTTACTTCTTTTTGTTGGTTTGCTTTACTTTCTGGAAGCTTCCCTCAAATTTAGTTTTCAAACCTTCTGAGCTTTTCATTTCTGCTTCCTTCTTTAAATTTCCAAGAGTGCCTTTTCACTCTCTGAATATTTCATCCCATTACATTCTGTCCTTTGGTAAATAATACAATATATTTACTTACATCCCTGAAGATATTACACATATTTTGAAGTTTTCTTTTTCTACAGAACTTGTTTTCTCAAAGTTGCTTTTATTTATTCATTTAAGTTAGTCTTTATATATATATATTAGAGATTTTTCTCAAAATTAGTTGTCTGCCTATGTTTACTTATCTACTATTTTTAAAAAGCTGGTTTTTAGTTTTGAGCATGTTATCAGGTCATTGAAATTAATTGCAGGATGGCTTACCTGGGTCTTTGGCAAAGAATCCCCATATTAGGAGGATAATAAGGAACTTAGTTTTCAAAGAGTTTTAAAACAACTCCCCTTACTTTAATCCATGTCTCCTTCACTCTCATGTCTGGAAGCAACTGTTGCTGCCAAGTTTTGAGAATTCAGTGATATCTATTAAACTGGTTCTCTATGTTCCCCACTGTCATTTATGGCTCAACTTCTCCCCAGTCACTAATGCAATTACCACTTATCCACTTCTTTATAGTAAATATATATATTTACCATACACACACACACACACACACACACACACACACACACACACACACATATATACTCACTCTGTTAAGTCTCACTCTGTTGCCAGGCTGGAGTGTAGTGGTGCGATCTTGGCTCACTGCAACCTCCGCCTCCCGGGTTCAAGCGATTCTCTTACCTTAGCCTCCTGAGTAGCTGGGACTGCAGGCATGTGCCATAGTAAACATATTTTTCCAAAAATTACTGCTGCTCTTTTCATTCTTGTTTCTGAATATTTATGGTTTTGTTTTTGTTTGATTTTTGTAGGCCTAATCAGTAGTTTCAAACTGAAGGTTTTAGAAATAAATAAAAGTAGTAGGATATTGCCATTTTTTAATTGGAACTCTTCCTCAGGTTTTATGTCTACAGGTGATTAAATTTATGCATTCGAAAACATTATTCCAAAACTTGTCTTTCTGGATATGATGAGGCAAAAATAAAATTGAAGTGCTGTGTCTCTTTTATGATACTTCCTACCTTCAGCACTGCTTTAACTTCCCGTTTTGTTAAATATTGCTGGTAGTTAAAATTTGAAGTTTGAAACAGGAATTCTTATGTTAGGATTTTTATAAGCAATTCCACAGTAAATATTTGGATATTTTATTTTAACTGATTTTTACTTAATCACTAGTCCGTTATTAATGAGGTATACTCATTCTTTAACTTAATCTGTCAGCTGGTAGAAGTGTGTCTTCTAATTTTTTATAGAAATTCACATGAATAGGATATTTCTTGCATTTATGTTTATAACAGACAGTTTGGATGAATATAAAATTATTGAGTCTATATAATTTTCTCATAAAGCTCACCAGATTTTCTTTAGTATAATTTCATGTTTAGCTATTATTCTAGCAGACAAATCTGAGGCGATCCAGATATTCTGATTTATGCTGCTCTATCTGTTAGTTGTGGTTTAGATATTGCTGTGAGTTTTTAGTCGTGTTTTTGGTCTTCACAGATAATATTGTCTTAAGTCAAGGCAATAGGATTTTCTGCTACAAGTCTCTTTTCAATGTAATAAAAATGATTTTTGAAAATTTAGGTATGGATTGAGTTTATGGAAATTATGAAGAGAGATTTTTAAACTGAACTGGTTCCTCTGCCCCCCACACCCCTGCTCCCTACCTCCAGGCCAGAAAAAGTGGGATTAAGAGTACCTGAGTATTGCACAGAAGGAAACCAAGGAGAAAAAGTTACCTTTGTCCTTCTTTCAAAATATACTTCCCCAAATCAACTAAAGTGGAAAACTAGGCACACTGGGCCACCACGTAATAGTGCTTCCTCGGCCCTTCTCTCTGCTCTGTGTTTTAGAGGCACTTAGAATTATCTGGATTATCTAGAGTCAGAAATATGAAGTGAGGTTGAGGGAGTAGAGAAATCTGATCTGGTACCACAGGAGCTTGACTGGCGAAACTTCTGCCTGTTCACAGACCTGTGCCCAAATCAGGATACCAAGGGCAAGGCTTGCCTGGAGAGAACTCACTTCCCTTAGCTTCCAGGTAACAAAAAAGTTCTCAGGGAACAAGCTGCAGAGGCCAGATAATGATGTTTAAATATTTAGACCTATGATATGTGGTCCTTAATTTGCACTCCCACCCTGGGATATGTGGTCCTTAATTTGCACTCCCACAAATTTTAAGAGCAAGATGGTTCATGGATATTTTAGTTAGAAGAATCTGTAGTGAGGGTTATGAGTCAGACAGTATTTTGAACTAAATATCTCCCAGTTTGGTTTTTTTGGCAAATGTATGCAAACATACGTAGAACAACAAAACAAAACAAGAGATCTCCTCTTTGCGTGCTATACCAACTGGATACATAATTTTTTCCTCTCATTGCTACTACAAACCTTTGGGTGAATTGTCCCTATTTTAAAATAATTTAGTATCTAGTCCAACTGGCTTCTTCAAAATCCACAGTAGCTAATATTAGCACTTTATGTTCTGGATTATGCTGTCACCCAGAATTATTCCTGTTCTGGAATCTTAAATTCCAAATATGAAAATCTCTGAACGTTTTCTCCTATACTTCCAATGTATTCATCCCCAGTTCTTTCTAATTTTTAAAAAATTATATTATCTAGGTATCTAGTTCAAAAAAGTCATCCTTCTTTTTCTTTTCTGTTTTAGGCTTATCTTCATTCTCTATCCAACCTGGATAACAGGGAGGTGATTCATGAAACTGAGCTACTTCATGAGACTTGTGGTTGAATCAATGGTAAAGAATAGTAAGACTAACAAAAAACTCACTAGGCTGAGGAAGCAACCATGTACAAAGCAACAGGAAAGAAGACATCTGGGAAACTAGATAACACTAGAGATTCAAAGTCATGGAGAATGGAGGTTGAGACTGGAAGAACTTTTGTTTTCAAGGCATTTTCAGCTATGAGTATAGGGATCAGAGGAAAACGATAGAAAGGAATAAGATCATAAATTCTGCTGGCAAAAGAGGTCCATATTCTTGAGGTACATACCTATCATCCAGGTACTACTAGATTTGCAGGTAATAACTTACATGATGCAAGTCATTCAACTACCATGTGTTCTACTTTGATCATTTATTAAATGGGGATATTAATAGCTTCTATTCCATGAGCTTGTTAGTTACTAACCCAATTACTATGTGTAAAGTGCCAAAAAATAAAAAGTGCTAATTTTAATAGAATTCAAGAAACATGGCCAGGTGTGGTGGCTCATGCTTGTAATCCCAGTACTTTTGGAGGCTGAGGCAAGAGGATCACTTGAGGCCAGGAGTTCCAGACCAGCCTGGGTGAAGCAGCAAGACCCTGTCTCTGAAAATAAAAAGAAATGTTACTTGTTACTATAGATATTATTCAAATTACAGTGAAACCTCATGAACCATCTCTGTCCCACTGCAAAGTACACTGCTGTGATACTTAAGTATTCTTCTACCTTCTACTTAATATCCTTCCTCTTAAACTTCAAATACAGGGAAATTCTCTCCTGATGTAGAAAATATCACTGATCAGGTTTTAAGTTTCATTCATAGTCAGTTAAGATGCTAGTTAAGATTTTCAGACCCTTCCTGCCTGTCTCTCCTCTGGCCTCACAGACATTCTGACTTAAATGGACAATGAAAGTAGCCAAATTCGTGTACTGTGTCTTGATTTCACACAGTACCTACTATGGTTTGTCCCCTCCTAAATTCACTTTGAAATTTAATCCCTAATACAATAATATTAAAAGGTGAGGACATTAGAAGGTGATTAAGTTATGAGAGTGAAGCCCTCATAAATGGGATTGGCAACATTATAAACGGGCTGGAGGGAACTAATTTTGCCTTTCTACCTTCTGCCATGTGAGGAAGCAGCAAGAAGGTCCTCACCAGTCACTGAGTACCAGTGCCTGGCCTTGGAGTTCCCGCCCGCCAGAACAGTTACAAAATATATTTTCATTCTTTATAAATTGGCCAGTTTCAGGTATTTTGTTATAGCACTACAAATAAACTAAGACAATATCTTTCCACATAAGTACATGGTAATGGTCACATTAAAATATCAAAACTAATTATAAATTGAAACATACTTCAGCTGGGTGTGGTGGCTCATGCCTGTAATCCCAGCACTTTGGGAGATCGAGGCAGGCGGATCACTTGAGGTCGGGAGTTTGAGACTAGCCTGACCAACATGGAGAAACCCCGTCTCTACTTTTTAAAAATTACAAAATTAATCAGGCATAGTGGTACATGCTTGCAATCCCAGCTACTCGGGAGGCTGAGGCATGAGAATCGCTTGAACCTGGGAGGCGAAAGTTGCAGTGAGCTGAGACTGCACCACTGCACTCCAGCCTCGGCAACAAGAGTGAAACTGTGTCTCAAAAAAAAAAAAGAAAAAGAAAAGAAAAGAAAAGAAATATACTTCAATCCAGTGAGTGTCAGTTTATTCAACATAAACTCAATTGTTTTCTAAGACTCAATTTTTTTTTTATGGGGGAAAACAAAACAAAACAAAATGAAATAAAATAAAAAAACTAAATGAACTTGTCTATTCTATGGTGGTAACTGTACTAGAAATGTATTTAACAACTATATCAAGTAAGATTAAATATTATATCTCATACAAGGACTTTTATGCACTATATAAATATAAAAAACTTGATTGATAAAAATAGAAAAATCAAAATTACAGTATACAAAAGCAAACTATAATCTGAAAGATTATATAGAATTTTGTGTCATGCATACCACTGTACTTCTCTATGTGAATTTTGAAAATGGTATGTTAAAGTAATAAAAAAAATTTGTATTTGTATAACAAATAACAATTAATGTTAATTATACACCGCCTCTACTAAAAACACAAAATTAGCTGGGTATGGTGGTGGGGGCCTGTAGTCCCAGCTACTTGGGAGGCTGAAGCAGGAGAATGACGTGAACCCAGGAGGCGGAGCTTGCAGTGAGCCGAGATCTCACCATTGCACTCCAGCCTGGGCGACTGAGCGAGACTCCATCTCAAAAAAAAAAAAAAAAAAAAAATTCCACCAATCTAGATTTCTTAAAGAAAAACATCAAAAAATTAAAGAATTGGCCGGGTGTGGTGGATCATACCTGTAATACCAGCACTCTGGGAGGCCAAGGCGAGCGGATTACCTGAGATCAGGAATTCGCGACTAGCCTGGACAACACGGTGAAACCCCCTCTTTACTAAAAATACAAAAAGTAGTCCGGCATGGTGTCAGGCGCCTGTAATCTCAACTACTCAGAAAGCTGAGGCAGGAGAATCGCTTGAACCTGGAAGGCGGAGGTTGCAGTGAGCCGAGATTGCACCATTGCACTCTAGCCTAGTTGACAAGAGTGAAATTCCATCTTAAAAACAAACAAAAACGAAAACAAAAAATGAGGAAAAAATTAAAAATACAAAAGAATTGTATGATTTTCAGTTCGATATGTTTTATTTCTTTTTTATGTCTTACATGTATGAAATATTTGTGTATAAATTTGTATGTTCTCAAGGAGCAGTTATTTTCTCTTCCCAATTTATATCATATGGTAAACATAACATGCAAATAACCTAAACAAGTAAAAATGTGTCTAGCTAAAAGATCTAAAAGCAAATCGTAAAAACAAAATTTAAACCAATACAAACCGAATGAGTTTATATACATTAGATTCTCCTCCTGTATATTTCAGGCAAAGGAATGGAAAAAGCCAAAGCTATGACTTCAACAACTTATTCTCAAAAAAAAGTCATTACATTGCTTAAAAACTTCACTGATCATGCATCCTGTTCACACACAAAACCATTGTTGATTATATTGAAAGAATTCTGTCTGCAAAGATTGTAAAATCAAGTCATGTTCTGTGAACAATACTTTTAGAGCCTTTAGTTAAGTCTTTGACTCATAAAATTGCACCTTCATTTGAAATAGATTTTACCCATCATCCCAAGTGCTCAGTTAAGTCAATGTGTGCAAAATTGTATCAGCAACTGCAATACTGAAGCAGTGAAGAGAATTTTGAAAAACTCTGTGAGAATGGTAATGGAAACATAATTTGGAGAAGTATTCTGAGTTCACTGTAAAGTACTACATCATACTTGCTTATGTATTTTATTTTCCAATAATAATAAACTTATAAAAATGTGTGGCATTTCTTTATATTGATTATATGGCTTGAACACTGTTACATACATTTTAATAAAATGTTAAGTTTTCACAGTTTTATACTTTTATTTTGATAATGACAACAGTAAAGTATAACTCATAAGAAAGTATTGATACAAATTTATGATTTACAGCCATCTCATACGAATACATTTAATTAATTTAAGGACTTGAAAACACATGTATTTTAACTAGGCATGTAATTTGTTTTATTAGGAAGTCTTACTGCTACCTGTTAGTACCTGTCACAGAGATTATCAAAGTGAAAGGTGGGTCAACAGAAAGTAGTATCGCCTTCTGTATGTGTGGGTTCCACATCTGTGCATTCAACCAACTACAGATCAGAAATATTCCCACCAAAGGATGCTTGTACATGTACTAAACATGTACACCTTTTGCTTGTCATAAATCCTTAAACAATATAGGATAACAATGATTTACACAGTGTTGTTGTTGTGTTAAGTATTATAAGTTATCTAGAGCTGATTTAAAGTATACTGGAGGATGTATATAGATTATATGCAAATGTTAAATACTGCATTTTTCTATATAAGGGACCTGAGTGTGTGTAAATGTTGGGTTCTGTGGGGCATCATAGAACCAATTCCCCCACAGATAGAGAGGGATGACCGTATAAAGATTGGAACACACAAAGACACAAAGATTTACAGTACAGAAGGGAAATGAATTTACCTGCCAAACCATTGGATTCAGGTATAAAATGCCTAGAGAATAGTTCATGACATTAAAAGCATATATTAAAAATAAGAAAGGCTCAGAATCAGAAATATAGAAGTTCATCTAAAAACATTTGAAAAATGACAGAAAATTAAAACCAAATAATGTGGATAGAAGAAAATATATAAGCAAATATTGCCCATGACCTTCAAGTTTATATAAAATGACTGAATGCAAAGATTCAACTTCCTAAAACCAAAATAAGAAGAAATAGGAGTTCTGAAGAAGGCCATATCAAAGAATATCCAAAAATATCCTACATAAAAAAAAAAAAATCCTATCAAAAAAAGTGAACTCAGTTTTGAAAGTCTTTCTATAGAGAAGCCTAAGTCCTAAAAGGCTCTACTGGTAAATTATTCTAGACTTTTAGGGAACAATTAATACTAATTTGGCAAACATTCATCCAGATAATAAAAAAGAGACTCACTTCACAACATCTTTTATGAAAGTGGCAAAAACTTCATAGTAAAACTCAACAAGGACATTTCAACAAAGGAAAATTCTAGATCAATGTCTTTCATAAACATGGATGCCAAAATCCTAAACAGTGTATTAATAAAATGAAACCAGTCATATTAGTAAAAAATATAGTACATCAAAATCCAAGTCTTTTCTTGCAGAAGTTCGGCCTTAGTTACCATTCGAAAATCAATCATTATAATTCACCTGATTAATAGAATAAAGGAAAAAACATAGCAATCATTTTAATATATATGGGAAACTATTCAAAACAAGTTAACAAAAATTCACAAGAGAAAAATTTTAAGCAAGATAAGAATATAAACTTTCCTTATTAAGAGTATCTGCCGAACATCAGAAGTTATTGTGAAATATTGAAGTATTTCCCAATAGGTAAAAGATGTCTATTGTCATGCTTTTAATGCGGCATTGTAGCAGAGATTTTAGTCAACGTAGCAAAGTAAGAAAATTAAAAACAGTCAAGAGTTAGAAATAAATAAACTAAATAGTCGTTATTTAGAGATGACATGACTGTGCATGTAAACAAATCTAAAATAAACTACTGACGTATATACAGATAATCCTTGTGTTAGTCAGGGTTCTCTAGAGGGATAGAGCAAATAGGATATATATATATATATATATAGACACACACACACACATATTAGTCAGGGTTCTCTAGAGGGACAGAACTAATTAATAATAATAATATATATATCTCAAAGAATATCTTTTTTATGTATATATAAAGGGGAGTTTATTAAGTATTAATTTACATGATTACAGGGTCCCACAATAGGCTGTCTGCTAGCTTAAGGAGCAAAGATAGCCAGTCCAAGTCTTAAAACGGAAGACATTAGAATCTGATGTTCGAAGGCAGGAAATATCCAGCACTGGAGAAAGATGTAGTCTGGGGGCTAGGCCAGCCTTGCCTTTTCACATTTTTCTGTCTGCTTTATATTCACTGGCAGCTGATTAGATGCTGCCCACCAGATTAAGGGTGGATCTGCCTTCCCCAGCCCACTGACTCAAATGTTAATCTTCTTTGGCAATACCCTCACAGACACACCCAGGATCAATACTTTGCATCCTCAGTCCAATCAAGTTGACACTCAGTGTTAACCATCACAATCCCAGACTTACCATCCCTTGACTTAGCATGGTATTTTTTGACTTTATGATAGCATTTAAGTGATAATCTTTTTATATGATTCAATGGGGCTGTGTCCAAACAAATCCATCATAAATTGAAAATATTTTCCATTTATGATGGGTTTATCTGGATGTATCCCTATTGTAAGATGAAGAGTATCTGTGAACACACATACACACACACACACACTCACACACACATACACACACACACACACACACGTGCCTCTGCTATGGTTTGAATATGTTCTTCAAAGTTGACGTGTTGAAAAACATAACACTTTAACGTGACAGTGTTGAGAGGTCGGATCTCCAAGAGGTCAGGAAGGCTCTGTCCTCATGAATAAATTAATGTCGTTATCCCAAAAATGGGGTTGCTATCATGGAATTTTTTTTTTTTTAAAATAAAAACCATGTGATGAGGCCAGGCGTGGTAGCTCACACCTGTAATCCTAGCACTTTGGAAGCCCAAGGTGGGTGGATCACTTGAGGTCAGGAGTTCGAGACCAGCCTGGCCAATATGGCAAAATTCTGTTTGCTAAAAATACAAAAATTAGCTGGGTGTTGTAGTGTGTGCCTGTAGTCCCAGCTACTCGGGAGGGAGGCAGGAGAATCGCTTGAACCTGGGAAATGGAGGTTGCAGTGAGCCAAGATCGTGTCACTGCACTCCAGCCTGGGGAACAGAGCGAGACTCAGTCTCCAAAGAAAAAAAAAATCATGTGATACCTTCTGCCAGGTCGTGATGAAGCAAGGTCCTCACCAGGTGTGACCCCTCAATCCTAGACTTTTTCGCCTCCAAAATCATAAGCCCAATAAATTTCTGTTTATTATAAATCACCCAGTCTGTGGTATCCTGCTATAGCAGAACAATAGGGACTAAGACAATATTATACAATACATATGATGTATTCCCTATATGAGAAACATTTCTAAAATGAATTTAAAATATATCACTTATAATAGCATCAATAAAACCAAATAATGAAGGATAAATCTTGCCAAAAATTGTATCATGTCTCTATACTAAAATAATAAATGTAATTAGTAAAACTGAAGGGGATATAAATAAAAGGAGGTGTATTTTATGTTCATAGGTTTGAAAGCATGGTTCTCAAATGGAGCTTTAAATTCTATATAATGGCAAAATGGCATAACAAACTTTCAGAAAGAGATCATTTCTAAAATGCATTTGCAAATATAAAGGCTAAGAATAGCCGAACTAATCTTGAAGAAGAAAAAAATGAGGGAGAAGTACCTCTACTAAATGTTCAGATTTTTAATTAACAATTTAGAATATGTGCTTTATTTTCAAATACAGACATGTAGAACAACGGAACGAAGTAGAGAATTCGAAAACATTGCTACACATATATGACTGATTTTGAATGAAGGTGGCGTAGGAGAGACAAATAGCCAGTAAATGTAGCTAAGACAACTGGATATTAAATCCCCCTCCACCATTTTTCTGTCCTCCCTACCACTCACCATATACAAAAATCCGTGTCAAGTAGATTATAAATATAAATGAAAAAGGAAAAACTTTAAGCTATTGTTAAAGTGTTGTCAAGCTATGCCATATAGACCAAAACCAACTTACCACCTGCTTTTGTATGGCCTGTGAGCTAAGAATGGTTTTTACATTTTTAAATAGCTAAACAAAATCAAAGGAAGAATTTCATTTTATGACATGTGAAAATTATATGAAATTCAAATTTCAGTTTCTATAAATGAGGACTTACTGGAACATAAACATTCTCATTAAATTAGGTATTTTTTATGGCAGCTTTTGTGCTACAATGACAGTCTTCAGTAAGTGTGACAAAACAGTGTGACCTGAGAAACCAAAAATATTTACCACCTAGCTCTTTACAAAAAAAGTTTTTGGCAACTTCTGCGTTAGAGGATGATATCGAAGAATATCTTTTTTACCTTTGTACTGATAAAGATTTATTAAACAGGACCAAGGGAAGATGGATAAATTGGACTTAATAAATTAATAAGTTATTTCAGTCAAAAGACATCTCATAAAGAGAGAACAGACAAGCCACATAATGTGAGAGGTATTTGCAGCATGTTATTGAAAAAGGGTTACATTTACCAAAAGAAAAAAAAAAAAAACAAGTAGGAAAACTTTAAATGTACAAAATTTGACCAAGCACTCTAAAAGAAAGATATTCATATAGCTAATAAGCATATCAGAAGGTGTTCAATCACATAAATCATCAGAAAAAAATCAAAGTAGTAATAACAATGGAATGCTGCAGCAAATCAACAAATATGATAAAATTAAAAGGCTAAAACAGCAGTTATTACCAATGACCTAGAAAAAATAGATATATATTCCTGGTGAGAAGGTAATTCAGTACAATTATTTTGAGAAACTTTTAGTGTCTGTCAAAGTTGAAAACATACATAATCTCTTTATCAAGTAAATCCCTTCCTACCCAAAACAAAGATACCATTTGTATTCATACAAAAATGTATAGCACTATATATAACATTACTATTCTGGAAGTGGCACAAACACCCACCAGCTGTAGATAAAATACATATATTGTAGAATGATCATACAATGGAATACCATACAGAAGTGAAAATAAAGGAACTATTTTTCCATGCATTAGCATGAATAAATAAAATAGGCATAGTCTATTGACTGAAAGAAAGCAGATACAAAAGGGTATATTCTGTACAATCACATTTATACAAATTCCAAACACTGACAAAACTAATGTTATTGGACATATTTGTAGAGATGAGAAGGGGTGATAGAGACAAGAAGGTGACCTGGAATGTGCTGCTGATTTTGTCTTTCTTGACCTGCATGGAGGTTATTTGAATTCATGATTTGCACACTGTCCTGTTTATTTTAAAACATGAAAGGGTAAAATCAAATGAGGGAATTTTATGACATGTATTTAAATTAGACAAACAAATTTGTCTTAAGAACTAAACTTTCTTGGAAAAATCTTGGACAGATTGGAGTCTACAGTGTCATCATTTCTATCTAAATATCCAAGAAAAGTATATTCTTTTTATATTTTTACAAAGCAAAGGAAGAGTCAAGAACAATAGTATTTTAAATAGCAATGTTCCAGACAACACAGGCTATCTAAACCTGGCAATATTATATTGAATCAGCCATAGGAGATGCATGATGAGCATTTTGGCACTCCTTTTAAGCAATACTATTAGGATAGAGTTTATGTTCAATAAGTATTATCGAAAGCTACTGCTTCCTTTTTAAATGGTCAATGTCAAAATAGTTCTTCCTCATTTTAATACTCTACTTATATCTTTTTGCAAATTTTATTAAAGTTTTGAGAAAAGTAAATTGGTTTCTAGAAGAACTGAAAACATGGGCACTTGCCTTTTGGCTCCAATTTATTATTAAATGCATCATACAGAAAATAATGTACATTTCTAATAAGTAAACTTTAATGAAACATAGAAAATTACAAATAAGTAAATTGAAATAAATACAGTTTTAAAAAATATCACCCTAATGATGCATATGAAATATTCATTCTAGCCCAAGTTATGAGAGTACTTTCTGGCATAGTTATATTTAGGTTAAAACAAATTCACTGTGAAATCATGTATGTAATCAATCTAAGTCTCCTTACCCTTATTACAAGACAGTATGCCACCTCTCATCAACAACTAATGCTATATTTAATCAAACAGAAAAGTCCTAAGATAGTTGAGGTATTAAAATTCTAGCGGGCTAACACCTGTTAAACATAAGATTTTTTAAAAGTTCAACTGAAGAGAATATAAAGCACCCTTTATTAAATGTAAAACAAACAAGACCTAAAGTAGAATATTAAGTTAACTCAAAAAGGATTTTTACAGTTTCTCTTTATTTTTATTTCTGGTTTTAAGGTTTAGAAATATGCTCATAGAGTTAATTTTTACATTTTATGCTTAGTCCTTTATTTATTTGGCAAACAGTTCAGAACAGGGAGGCACCTGCTCCATTTTACTTGTAAAAGTCAATGGATAATAAAGAAAAAACTCATAGTGGATATAAACCTGCCTCCTCCAAAAAATAAAGAAGGGGAAAAGGGAGCTCAAAGAAAAAAAAAGAAAGGAAAACCTAGTAGTGCTCCTTCCCTGGATGTTTGAGTATGCTTTCCCTGCTCAAACGACAGAATTTCAGCTACACAAGCGCATGGTGAATGAGAAAGGGAAGCCACATCAAAGTGCCTGGAACAAGTGAACTGATTCCTGAGCCTTCTCCACAAATCTACACTCAACATCTCAGGACTGAGATAATCTAAAGGAAAACAATTATGGGAGAACAGAGAACCAGGGGTACCTGCAAGACACCGTCTCACTCCCGAGTCCTCCACAGTATCACACACCGGGCTTAGTTTTTATTCTTATCTTTAGAAAAAAAATACGTTCTACCCAAGAAAAAAATCATTAAACCTATGAAGAATTCAAACTCTTAAAGGAAAAAAATAATAAAGACAATCTATACCACTGAAGCCAAAATTAGTGGAGCAAACAGATAAGGTTTTTTTTTTTTTTTTTTTAAGTTCAGGTTTATTGAAATATAACTATACATACAGTAAAATTCTTAGAGATACATATCATATGTTTCTGATATGGTTTGCCTTTCTGTGGCCACACAAATCTCATCTTGAATTGTAATGCCCAAGTATCGAGGGAACAACCTGGTGGGAGATGATTGGATCATGGGGGTGGTTTCCCCCACGCTGTTCTCATGATAGTGAATGAGTTCTTATAAGATCTGATGGTTTTATAAGTGTTTGACAGTTCCTCCCTAACACATACACACACTCTCCTGCTGCCTTGTGAAGAAGGTGTCTGCTTCCCCTTCTACCATGATTGTAAGTTTCCTGAGGCTTCCCCAGTCACGTGGAACTGTGAAACAATTCAACTTCCTTTGTTTATAAATTACCCAATCTTGGGTAGTATCTTCTTAGCAGAGTGAGAATGGACTAATACCATTATCGAAATCAAATGAAGAATAATTCCAATATCACGAAAAATTGCCTCAAAATACTTTGTCATCAACCTCCTTTTTCCACAAGTCCTTGAAATTTGCTAACCTGTTTCCATTCCTTTGGTTTTGCCTTTTTCAGAATGTCTTATAAATAAACATCATATAATATGTAACCATTTGAATTTGACTTCTTTCATTTATCATAATGCATTTGGGATCCATGCATATGTTTGCTCATATCAGGAATAGTTAATTCTTTTGTATTTCTGAATAGTATTCCATTTTAAAGGATGTACTATATTTTGTTTAGCTATTTATCTATTGAAAAATCATTTGGGTTATTTCCAGATTTTGGTAATTATGAACAAAGCTACAACAAATATTGTATATATTCTTCTTATGTGAATATGTTTTACATTCTTTTGGGTAAATATCTAGAAGTAGGGTTGCTACATCTAGAGATAAATGAAAATTTAGTTTATTATAAAAAAACTGGCAACTGTTTTCTGAAGGGGCTGTGCTATTTTGTAACTCTGCTGTCAGTGTAAAAGAGTGTCAATTACACCATATCCTATCAGCACTTCATACCGCCACTTTTTAGAAGTGTAGTTATATTAAAAGTTGTTGAGTAGTACTTTCTTTTTAAAATTTGCATATATCTAGTGAATAATGATGGTGAATATCTTCATCTATTTATTGGCCAAATGTCTATTTTCTTAGGTGAGTGGGAAATCTTTTGCCCATTTTTTCTTACTGTTTTAAAAATTATTATTGTGGTTCAGTTTTAAGAAACTTTAAAATCTCAGCAGACTTGTATCAGATATATATTTAACTATATTTTTCTCAATCTGTAGCAATGGTTTTATTTTTTAATATGGTCATTTGAACATAAGTTGTTGATTTTGATATATTCCTGTTGATCATTTTTTCTTTAATGAGTTGTGCTTTTGTGTACTACTTAAGAAAACATTTTCCAACCTAGAGTACCAAAGTTTTTCTTCTCTGATATAGTCTAGAAATGTTACAGCTTTGGGTTTATTATTTAGATTTAGGATCCATTTAAATTTTAATACGCTTCAAGGTATGATTTGAAGTTCCTTTTTCAGTATGGATGTCTGGAAAGATTACCTTTTATGCATTGAATTGCCTTTGAGTCTTTGTCAAAAATCAATGAACTATATATATGCAAGTTCCATTTTGCACTTTTTTCCATTGACTTATATATCTATTCTTTCACCAATATTATGCCATCTTTTTAATAACTTTTATTTCAAGTTTGGGGGTGCATGTGCAGGTTTGTTACCTAGGTAAACTTATGTCATACAGGTTTGCTATATATTTTTTTTTTTTTTTTTTTTTAATTTTTATTTTATTTTATTTTATTTTTATCAATTCATCATTTATATCATGTATAACTCCCCAATGCAATCCCTCCCTCCTCCCCCCTCCCCCCTCCCCATGATAGGCCCCAGTGCGTGACGTTCCCCTTCCCGAGTCCAAGTGATCTCATTGTTCAGTTCCCACCTATGAGTGAGAACATGCGGTGTTTGGTTTTCTGTTCTTGTGATAGTTTGCTAAGAATGATTGTTTCCAGCTGCATCCATGTCCCTACAAAGGACGCAAACTCATCCTTTTTTATGGCTGCATAGTATTCCATGGTGTATATGTGCCACATTTTCTTAATCCAGTCTGTCACAGATGGACATTTGGGTTGATTCCAAGTCTTTGCTATTGTGAATAGTGCCGCAATAAACATACGTGTGCATGTGTCTTTGTAGTAGAATAATTTATAATCCTTTGGGTATATACCCAGTAGTGGGATGGCTGGGTCATATGGTACATCTAGTTCTAGATCCTTGAGGAATTGCCATACTGTTTTCCATAATGGTTGAACTAGTTTACAATCCCACCAACAGTGTAAAAGTGTTCCTATTTCTCCACATCCTCTCCAACACCTGTTGTTTCCTGACTTCTTAATGATTGCCATTCTAACTGGTGTGAGATGGTATCTCATTGTGGTTTTGATTTGCATTTCTCTGATGGCGAGTGACGATGAGCATTTTTTCATGTGTCTGTTGGCTGTATGAATATCTTCTTTTGAGAAATGTCTGTTCATATCCTTTCCCCACTTTTTGATGGGGTTGTTTGTTTTTTTCTCGTATATTTGTTTGAGTTCTTTGTAGATTCTGGATATTAGCCCTTTGTCAGATGAGTAGGTTGCAAAAATTTTCTCCCATTCTGTAGGTTGCCTGTTCACTCTGATGGTAGTTTCTTTTGCTGTGCAAAAGCTCTTTAGTTTAATTAGATCCCATTTGTCAATTTTGGCTTTTGCTGCCGTTGCTTTTGGCGTTTTAGACATGAAGTCCTTGCCCATGCCTATGTCCTGAATGGTACTACCTAGATTTTCTTCTAGGGTTTTTATGGTATTAGGTCTAACATTTAAGTCTCTAATCCATCTTGAATTAATCTTCGTATAAGGGGTAAGGAAAGGATCCAGTTTCAGCTTTCTACTTATGGCTAGCCAATTTTCCCAGCACCATTTATGAAATAGGGAATCCTTTCCCCATTTCTTGTTTCTCTCAGGTTTGTCAAAGATCAGATGGCTGTAGATGTGCGGTATTATTTCTGAGGACTCTGTTCTGTTCCATTGGTCTATATCTCTGTTTTGGTACCAGTACCATGCTGTTTTGGTTACTGTAGCCTTGTAGTATAGTTTGAAGTCAGGTAGCGTGACGCCTCCAGCTTTGTCCTTTTGACTTAGGATTGTCTTGGCAATGCGGGCTCTTTTTTGGTTCCATATGAACTTTAAAGCAGTTTTTTCCAATTCTGTGAAGAAACTCATTGGTAGCTTGATGGGGATGGCATTGAATCTATAAATAACCTTGGGCAGTATGGCCATTTTCACGATATTGATTCTTCCTATCCATGAGCATGGTATGTTCTTCCATTTGTTTGTGTCCTCTTTGATTTCACTGAGCAGTGGTTTGTAGTTCTCCTTGAAGAGGTCCTTTACATCCCTTGTAAGCTGGATTCCTAGGTATTTGATTCTCTTTGAAGCAATTGTGAATGGAAGTTCATTCCTGATTTGGCTCTCTGCTTGTCTGTTACTGGTGTATAAGAATGCTTGTGATTTTTGCACATTAATTTTGTATCCTGAGACTTTGCTGAAGTTGCTTATCAGCTTAAGGAGATTTTGGGCTGAGACGATGGGGTTTTCTAAATATACAATCATGTCATCTGCAAACAGGGACAATTTGACTTCTTCTTTTCCTAACTGGATACCCTTGATTTCTTTCTCTTGCCTGATTGCCCTAGCCAGAACTTCCAACACTATGTTGAATAGGAGTGGTGAGAGAGGGCATCCCTGTCTTGTGCCAGTTTTCAAAGGGAATTTTTCCAGTTTTTGCCCATTCAGTATGATATTAGCTGTGGGTTTGTCATAAATGGCTCTTATTATTTTGAGATACGTTCCATCAATACCGAATTTATTGAGCGTTTTTAGCATGAAGGGCTGTTGAATTTTGTCAAAAGCCTTTTCTGCATCTATTGAGACAATCATGTGGTTCTTGTCTTTGGTTCTGTTTATATGCTGGATTACGTTTATTGATTTGCGAATGTTGAACCAGCCTTGCATCCCAGGGATGAAGCCCACTTGATCATGGTGGATAAGCTTTTTGATGTGCTGCTGAATCCGGTTTGCCAGTATTTTATTGAGAATTTTTGCATCAATGTTCATCAGGGATATTGGTCTAAAATTCTCTTTTTTTGTTGTGTCTCTGCCAGGCTTTGGTATCAGGATGATGTTGGCCTCATAAAATGAGTTAGGGAGGATTCCCTCTTTTTCTATTGATTGGAATAGTTTCAGAAGGAATGGTACCAGCTCCTCCTTGTACCTCTGGTAGAATTCAGCTGTGAATCCATCTGGTCCTGGACTTTTTTTGGTGGGTAGGCTATTAATTGTTGCCTCAATTTCAGAGCCTGCTATTGGTCTATTCAGGGATTCAACTTCTTCCTGGTTTAGCCTTGGGAGAGTGTAAGTGTCCAGGAAATTATCCATTTCTTCTAGATTTTCTAGTTGATTTGCGTAGAGGCGTTTATAGTATTCTCTGATGGTAGTTTGTATTTCTGTGGGGTCAGTGGTGATATCCCCTTTATCATTTTTTATTGCATCTATTTGATTCCTCTCTCTTTTCTTCTTTATTAGCCTTGCTAGCGGTCTGTCAATTTTGTTGATCTTTTCAAAAAACCAACTCCTGGATTCATTGATTTTTTGGAGGGTTTTTTGTGTCTCTGTCTCCTTCAGTTCTGCTCTGATCTTAGTTATTTCTTGCCTCCTGCTAGCTTTTGAATGTGTTTGCTCTTGCCTCTCTAGTTCTTTTAATTGTGATGTTAGAGTGTCAATTTTAGATCTTTCCTGCTTTCTCTTGTGGGCATTTAGTGCTATAAATTTCCCTCTACACACTGCTTTAAATGTGTCCCAGAGATTCTGGTATGTTGTATCTTTGTTCTCATTGGTTTCAAAGAACATCTTTATTTCCGCTTTCATTTCGTTATGTACCCAGTAGTCATTCAGGAGCAGGTTGTTCAGTTTCCATGTAGTTGAGCGGTTTTGATTGAGTTTCTTAGTCCTGAGTTCTAGTTTGATTGCACTGTGGTCTGAGAGACAGTTTGTTATAATTTCTGTTCTTTTACATTTGCTGAGGAGTGCTTTACTTCCAATTATGTGGTCAATTTTGGAATAAGTGCGATGTGGTGCTGAGAAGAATGTATATTCTGTTGATTTGGGGTGGAGAGTTCTATAGATGTCTATTAGGTCCGCTTGGTGCAGAGATGAGTTCAATTCCTGGATATCCTTGTTAACTTTCTGTCTCGTTGATCTGTCTAATGTTGACAGCGGCGTGTTGAAGTCTCCCATTATTATTGTATGGGAGTCTAAGTCTCTTTGTAAGTCCCTAAGGACTTGCTTTATGAATCTGGGTGCTCCTGTATTGGGTGCATATATATTTAGGAGAGTTAGCTCTTCCTGTTGAATTGATCCCTTTACCATTATGTAATGGCCTTCTTTGTCTCTTTTGATCTTTGATGGTTTAAAGTCTGTTTTATCAGAGACAAGGATTGCAACCCCTGCTTTTTTTTGTTCTCCATTTGCTTGGTAGATCTTCCTCCATCCCTTTATTTTGAGCCTATGTATGTCTCTGCATGTGAGATGGGTCTCCTGAATACAGCAGACTGATGGGTCTTGACTCTTTATCCAGTTTGCCAGTCTGTGTCTTTTAATTGGAGCATTTAGTCCATTAACATTTAAGGTTAATATTGTTATGTGTGAACTTGATCCTGCCATTAGATATTAACTGGTTATTTTGCTCGTTAGTTGATGCAGTTTCTTCCTAGCCTCGATGGTCTTTACATTTTGGCATGTTTTTGCGATGGCTGGTACCGGTTGTTCCTTTCCATGTTTAGGGCTTCCTTCAGGGTCTCTTGTAAGGCAGGCCTGGTGGTGACAAAATCTCTAAGCATTTGCTTATCTGTAAAGGATTTTATTTCTCCTTCACTTATGAAACTTAGTTTGGCTGGATATGAAATTCTGGGTTTAAAATTCTTTTCTTTAAGAATGTTGAATATTGGCCCCCACTCTCTTCTGGCTTGTAGAGTTTCTGCCGAGTGATCTGCTGTTAGTCTGATGGGCTTCCCTTTGTGGGTAACCCGACCTTTCTCTCTGGCTGCCCTTAAGATTTTTTCCTTCATTTCAACTTTGGTGAATCTGGCAATTATGTGTCTTGGAGTTGCTCTTCTGGAGGAGTATCTTTGTGGCGTTCTCTGTATTTCCTGAATTTGAATGTTGGCCTGCCCTACTAGGTTGGGGAAGTTCTCCTGGATGATTTCCTGAAGAGTGTTTTCCAACTTGGTTCCATTTTCCCCCTCACTTTCAGGCACCCCAATCAGGCGTAGATTTGGTCTTTTTACGTAATCCCATACTTCTTGCAGGCTTTGCTCATTTCTTTTTCTTCTTTTTTCTTTTGGTTTCTCTTCTCGCTTCATTTCATTAATTTGATCTTCAATCGCTGATACTCTTTCTTCCAGTTGATCGAGTCGGTTACTGAAGCTTGTGCATTTGTCACGTATTTCTCGTGTCATGGTTTTCATCTCTGTCATTTCGTTTATGATCTTCTCTGCATTAATTAGTCTAGCTGTCAATTCTTCCACTCTTTTTTCAAGATTTTTAGTTTCTTTGCGCTGGGTACGTAATTCCTCCTTTAGCTCTGATAAGTTTGATAGACTGAAGCCTTCTTCTCTCCTCTCGTCCAAGTCATTCTCTGACCAGCTTTGATCCGTTGCTGGCGATGGGCTGCGCTCCTTTGCAGGGGGAGATGCGCTCTTATTTTTTGAATTTCCAGCTTTTCTGCCCTGCTTCTTCCCCATCTTTGTGGTTTTATCTGTCTCTGGTCTTTGATGGTGGTGACGTACTGATGCGGTTTTGGTATAGGTGTCCTTCCTGTTTGATAGTTTTCCTTCTGACAGTCAAAAGGACTGTCTGTTGGTCTGTTGGAGATTGCTTGAGGTCCACTCCAGACCCTGTTTGCCTGGGTATCAGCAGCAGAGGTTGCCGAAGATAGAATATTGCTGAACAGCGAGTGTACCTGTCTGATTCTTCCTTTGGAAGTTTCCTCTCAGGGGTGTACTCCACCCTGTGAGGTGTGGGGTGTCAGACTGCCCCTAGTGGGGGATTTCTCCCAGCTAGGCTACTCAGGGGTCAGGGACACACCTGAGCAGGCAGTCTGTCCGTTCTCAGATCTCAACCTCCGCGTTGGGAGATCTACGGCTCTCCCCAAAGCTGTCAGACAGAGTCGTTCGCGTCTGCACCGGCTCCCGCTACTTCCCCTGTTGGTCTTCAGCTGTGCGCTGTCCCCAGAGGTGGAGACTACAGAGACAGGCAGGCTTCCTTGAGCTGCTGTGAGCTCCACCCAGTTCGAGCTTCCCAGCGGCTTTGTTTACCTACTTAAGCCTCAGCAATGGCGGGCGCCCCTCCCCCAGCCTCGCTGCTGCCTTGCGGATAGATCGCGGCAGACTGCTGTGTTAGCAGTGAGGGAGGCTTCGTGGGCGTGGGACCCTCCCGGCCAGGTGTGGGATATATTCTGGTGTGCCTGTATGCTTACAGCGCAGTATTGGGGTGGGAGTTACCCGATTTTCCAGGTGTTGTGTGTCTCAGTTCCCCTGGCTAGGAAAACGGATCCCCTTCCCCCTTGCGCTTCCAGGTGAGGCGATGCCTCGCCCTGCTTCAGCTCTCGCTGGTCAGGCTGCAGCAGCTGACCAGCACCGATTGTCCGGCACTCCCTAGTGAGATGACCCCAGTACCTCAGTTGAAAATGCAGAAATCACCGGTCTTCTGTGTTGCTTGCGCTGGGAGTTGGATACTGGAGCTGTTCCTATTCGGCCATCTTGCTCCGCCCCCAGGTTTGCTATATAAATTATTTTATCATCCAGGTATTGTGCCTAGTGCCCATTAGTTATTTTTTCCTAATTCTCTTCCTCCTCCCATCCTCCACCTTTCAGTAGGCTCTGGTGTGTGTTGCTCCCTGCCATGTGTTTATGAATTCTCATCATTTAGCTCCTACTTATAAGTGAGAATATGGAGTGTTTGGTTTTCTGTTCCTGTGTTAGTTTGCTAAGGATAATGACCTCCAGCTCTATCCATGTCTCTGCAAAGGACATGATCTCGTTCTTTTTTATGATTGCATAGTATTCCAAGGTGTATATGGACCACATATTCTTTATCCAGTCTATTATTGATGGATATTTTAGTTGATTCCATGTCTTTGCTATTGTGAATATGCTGTCTTTATTACCGTAGGAAAGTCTTGACATCAGATAGTCTGCATATTTCAACTTTTTCACAATTGTTGTGACCAATGAAAATTCTGTGATTTTCCTTATAAATTTTAGAATCAACTTGATGGCGTTTATATGAGAAAAAAACTGTTGAGATTTTCAGTGAATAATGATAAATTCATAACACAATTTGGGGACAAGTAGTGCCTGAACAACACTGGTTCTTGCCATCCAGGAACATGGCGTATTTAGGTTGTCTCTGATTTCTCCTATCAGTGTTGTATAGTTTTCAGCATAGAAAACTTATCTATAAGTGGCTAAAAGTCTCATGTTTTTGGTGTTATTGTAAATTAAGCTTTTTATATTAACCTCATCATCCAATTGTTTATTGCTCATACACAGAAATACAATCAATTTTTGAATTTTTGACTTTCTTTAACTTCTTAGTTTTATTAGATTTTGGTAGACTCTTCAGGGTTTTCTGCATAACAATTATTTTACTTTTAAATATTGATAATTTTACCTTTCTAAACTGTATGACTTTAATTTACTCCAATACAAGTTGAGTAGAAGTGGTGACAGCAATCATCCTAAACATCTTACCAGTCTTAGAAGAAAGCATAAAGGCTTTCACAGTTAATTATGGGTATATCCTTAGATTTTTCTTTTATGTGTGTTATCAGTATTAGGGTATTTTTTGAAACTCATAGGATTTTTATAATAAAAGTTTTAGATTTACAAAAATGTGAGCCAATGGAAAATAGTATATAAAGTTGCCATATACTATTACCCTATATAGCTTCCCCTGTTATTAATGTCTTGTGTTAGTGTAGTACATTTGCTACAAATAATGAACCAATATCAATAGATTTCAATTATTAAAGTCTTTGCATTAAGGTTCATTCTTTCTGTTAAATAGTTTTATCGGTTTTGACAAATGCATAAATCAAGTATCAATTCGTTACCATATCCTGTAGAATAGTTTCACTATTCCAAATATTCTTGTGTGTCACAATTCATCCTTCGTTTTCCTCGTAAACTCCTAGTAACCTTTTTCTATAGTTTCGTCTTTTCCAAAATGTTATGTGTTTGTAACAGTACAGTACATAGCCTTTTCAGACTAGCTTCTTCCACTTAATAATATGCGCTTAAGGTTTCTCTATGCCTTTTTGCATCTCGATAGTTTACTACTCTTGTTTTTTGAGACGGAGTCTCACTCTGTGACCCAGGCTGGAGTGTAGTGGTGCAATCTTGGCTCACTGCAAGCTCCGCCTCCCGGGTTCACGCCATTCTCCTGCCTCAGCCTCCCTAGAAGCTGGGACTACAGGCGCCCGCCACCACGACCGGCTAACTTTTTGTATCCTTAATGGAAACAGGGTTTTACCACGTTAGTCAGGAAGGTCTCGATCTCCTGACCTCGTGATCCACCTGCCTCGGCCTCCCAAAGTGCTGGGATTACAGGCGTGAGCCACTGCGCCCGGCCGATAGTTTGCTGTTCTTTACAGCTGAATAACATTTGATTATATGGCTGTACCATCATTTATTCATCTATTCACCTATTGAAGGACACCTTTGTTACTTCCAGGTTTTGGCAATTATGAATAAAGTTACAATAAACATTCATGGAACCTAAGTTTTAAACTCAATCGGGTAAATAAGAGTGTGATTACTGGATCCTATGGTAAAAGTATGTTTAACTTTGTAAGAAACTGTCAAACTGTCTTCCAAAGTGTCTGTACCATGTGCATTTTTACCGGCAATAAATGAAAGTTCCTCATGCTCCATATTCTTGCCAGCAAATGGTATTTTCAGGTTTTTTGGATTTTAGTCATTCTAGATGTTTTGTGTTGGTATGTCTTGTTTTAGTTTGCAAGTCCTTAAAGATGTACAATGTTGATTATATTTTCTCATGTTTTTTGCCTTATGTATATCTTTTTGGTGAAATGTCTATTCATATATTTTGTCAATATTTTTTTCACAAATATTTCCTCCAAGTCTATGGCTTGCCTTTTAATTATTCTAACAATGTCTTTTGCAGAGATTTTTTTTTTAATAGCATCCAACTAATATGTTGTTCTGAATCACAAATTTGGCGTTTTACTTAGAAATTCATCATCAAACTTAATATCAGCTTGATTATACCTATTGTTTTTCCTACAAATTTTACAGTTTTGCATTTTGCATTTAGGTCTATGATTCATTTTGAGTTAATTTTTATACAAGCTGTAAGGTCTATGTTCAGATTCATTTTTTGCAGATGTAGATATCCAATTGGTACAGCATCATTTGTTGAAAAATGACCATTTCGTTGCCTCTGCACCTTTGTTAGAGACAGGAAAATCGTTGAGCCCAAGAGTGCTGTGACCAGCCTGGGCAACAAAGCAAGACTGCATCTCAATAATAAATAGATAAATAAAAAGAAAGATCAGTCAACTATATTTTTGTCCACACTTTTCTAAGGAAGAATCTAATTTTATACACATGTATTCTTTTTATATAATTTTCAAATGTTTAAAAACCCATTTCTTAATATTTCTCATGCAATATATAAGTTTTACAAACAAGTATACTTTGCATATACTACCCAGTTTAGGAAATAAAGTATTTAAAGTCCTTTATGTATACTCCCTTTTTATAAAATCTAAGTTTATCATTTTATTTATTTATTATTTTACTACATAGGAATATATATCTAAGCAAATTATTTTACATATTTTAAAATGTTGTATCTGTAGTCACATTTAAATCTTTTTGCAACTTGGTTTTTGCTCAATATTATGTAGCTATATCATGTTATTAAGATTCATCTATTGTGAAGCTGTAGTTAATTTTTCCATTTGGATTTTATTCTTAAAATATATTGAGTTGCAAAAGCATATATTCTGGACACAAAATAATTTTTGACATGTATTATGGAATATTTTATACCAGTTTTCATATTGCTTTTGCTTTTTACTATCATTTTAAAACTAAAATTGTACTGTGGGATAATTTTATAATTACTTAGAAGTTTCAAAGATTGTACAGAGTTCCTATATACCCCTCATCCAGTTTCCGCTATTGTGAACATCTTACATACATATGGTATATTTACCACAATTTATAAAGCAACATTGTTATACTACTATAAATTAAACTCTGGACTTTGTTTTTATTTCACCAGTTTTCCCCCTAATATCCTTTCTCTGTTTTAGAATTCAATCCAGAATACCATGTTGCATTGAGCATGTTATATTTTAATGAAGCTACATTTTCTCTTTTTTTAATCAACTTTTATTTTAAGTTCCAGGGTACATGTGCAGGATGTGCAGGTTTTTTACATAGGTAAACGTGTGGCATGTTGGCCACATGAATGTCTTCTTTTGAGAAGTGTCTGTTCGTGTTCTTTGCCCACTTTTTAATGGGATTGTTTGTTTTATTCCTGTAAATTTGTTTAAGTTCATTATAGACTGTGGATATCACACCTTGCCAGATGGATAGATTGCAAATATTGTCTCTCATTCTGTAGGTTGTCTGTTCACTCTGACGATAGCTTCTTTTGCTGTGCAGAAACTCTTTAGTTTTATTAGACACCATTTGTCAATTTTTGCTTTTGTTGCTATTGCTTTTAAGCATTGAATTTTGTATTTTTTAATATTTATGTTGGAGAATTTTTCCCATAATTTGTATTTTGTGCAGTGTAAAAGTTCTTCCCCATCTAAAATCATAATATAATTTCCTACATTTCCCTGGAAGTTTTAAAGTTTTGTTTTTCACATTTATGGTTAATTAATCTTTATTTTGTTTTTGTAAGATGTAAGGAGGGTTTACTTTTTTTCCCATGTGGAAAACCAGTTGTACTAAGACCACTGGTTGAATAATTACTCTTTCCACACTCTCTTAAATGTCTTCTTTGTCATATCAAGTTTCCATGGATATTTTATTTGGTGAATCTGTTGACATCTGGGAGATATTGCATGGCCATTTTCACATAGATCCCTCTTTTTCTTCTTTATAATTAGTAAATTTTATCCTTTGGTCCACAAGGTAATTTTTTAAATCATTTTCTCAATTTCTATAAGACGTTTCTATTGGAATTATATTTGAAAATGCTTTACATGAGTAAGTTATTTGGAGAGAACTGGCATTTTTGTGAAATAGCCAAATGTACTATAACAATTTTAATAGGTCAGATAATTGAACTGTCCAAAATGTGGGTATTCTAGATTGAGTTTCTTGGTAAAGTGACTCCAAGAAGAGTAGCATGCAGGAAATTTATTTGACAGTGCTCTCAGGATCAACATTTTTTTGAGGCAAAATGAGGAAGCAGAAAGAAAAAAGCAGGATTGTCTAGAGGGAAAAGTTAGACTGTAATGCACTCACGGTAAGGTGGCAACCCCAACGGGAGAGCTGATGGTAGGACTAGCTTTCAGAGTTGGAGTTGTTAGAGTTGGGCAAAAGAGGCCAGGCATCTACAGTTATGGGTAGACCAGCCATTGGAAAACAACTGGACATCCAGGTGTATTAGCGAGTTTGGGCTAATATAACAAAGTATCATGGACTGTGTGGCTTTTAAACAATGAAAATGTATTTCTCAAAGTTCTAGAAGCTAGAAGTCTAAGATCAGGGTGCCAGCATGGTCTAGTTTTGGTAAAGGCCCTTTTCCAGGTTGAAGACTGCAGTCTTCTCATTGTATCCTGGCAGAAGAAGGCCAATACCACTCTCTCTAGGATAATGAGGACTCCACCTTTATGATATAATTACCTCCCCAAGGCCAAACCTCATAACATCACATTGAGGGTTAGAATTTCAACATATGAGTTTTAGAAGGACACACACATTCAGTCCGTTGCATCAGGTTAGTTTTTTTGTTGTTTGTTTTTGCTGGTTTGTGTTTTTAATCCAAATTCAGTCTAGTCCTTGTCAAGGTTTGAAACAAACTAGCTATTGTCTATTCTAGTAAAAATCATTTGATCCTGTAGCTTCAGGAGAATTGCAGCTCAGAGTTGTGCTAGAAAATATGTAGTAGACTGGCTACCACCTCCGACTTCCTCATTTCTTAGCTCCCCACTTCTTTCCCCATTCGCTTTTATTATTAAGAGCTACAGTGTACATGCATGTTGGTAGCCTTAACGGACTATGAAGTCCCAATGAAAATGTACACTATTTATATTCCAAAGCAGAAGGGAGAACAACTTCTTTTACCTCATCAAGAGATAAATGGTTACATCACAGAATAAGCTGCTAGGCTAATTCCTAGGGTAAGTGTTTACATTTCACGGAGTTATGAAGTCAATAACGTTGAGGACATACTGCATTATAAACTGAAAATAGAGATTATCTAGGACATGGAGAGAATCATTTACATTCAAAAAAGTTATGTTAACAAAGAGGCACAAGAGTCAAAGGGAAGTTGACTGCGACTTTCCCCCTTTATAAGCAAATACAATTCATTTTTAAAAGTTACTTTTATAGAAATCTTTGGGGATCTGATTCTGCTCTTGTTACTCTTGACTCTCTTGATACCTCATTTTCTTCCTTTTATAAAGTTTGTTTAGATTGTGAGTTCATATTTGGCTGACTCTAAACAGTAGAGATCATGAATGACCTGAGAGAAAGTATGGTCTCCCAGAAAATGATTCCTACAAGCTTTTCCTTTGGGCTCTAGGCCTCAATGCACCATTAATTTGACTCCAGGTTTTCCTTAATGTTTCTGTTTGAAATCCCCAAATTGGTTACAAATTATATTGGGAAGGATACCTATTTCCAATTTCTACACATAGTTGACATAAAAGCTGACATACAGTTCTCCTTATAGGTACTTTTGCTACTATAGGATGATTTTTATAACTCTTTCACTGATATTATATTTCTTTGAGAGTCTTGACTCGTGTGTGTGTGTGTGTGTGTGTGTGTGTGTGTGTGTGTGTGTGATCTCATTTCCAGCTGTCTACCTCATTTAGCCCCAAGGCTTTGTCTTCTATCCTCTACAAGGATTTTAAAGCCTGGTATTTGTACAACACCCTGGGCCATTTACAGGTTCAGTGCTTACTGTATATATTAAGTTTCTTTTTTATTTTTTCTTTTTTTTGTTGGGGGGACACCCACACATTTCCTTTCTATTTTTTGAATATAAATAGATGTATATTGAAAAATACTACAGTTATAATTTATTCAGAAATTTTAAATTTTTTTAAGGGGAATGTTTGTCATATATTAATAAGCAATTTTGCACATATTGTTCTTTGGAATATGTTTTATTTTCTGTTTATTCCTCTTTGTCTCATCTGTCTACAATCAATACTTTTATATTACAGAAAATCTCCCTCACCATTATCAAAGGGTAAAAACAAGAGCAAATAGAAGTTTAATCAATGGATACATACTCTTTATCATTCTAAATATAACCTTACAAATTTACTAACTTCAAAAAGTCTTAAACTCATGAAGATGAAATGATGCCCTGTTTCTCAAATTTGGGGCTAGTGTGGGAATTGAAATAAAACAAAATATACTTGATTATAATAATTTTACTAGTTTATATATCATTATTATTATTATCCTAGAAATTTATACAACAGGATTATTTTGGAAAAAAAAGTATGAATAAGTATTGCATTTCACCAATAAGAAGAGAAATATGTTTGTGTGTAGACAGAAAGTTAGAACTAGGCTTTCCAGACTTGGTAAAGGAGATGTAAGAATGAATTAACAGAAATGGAAAGGTTTTAAAATAAGCTAGGACAAGTGACATTGGTACAGGGATAGAAAGAATACATAATCTGGTAGGTACTTGCATAGCCAATTTTATTGTCATATTTACTCATATAAAAGAACACCTTTTGTGGAAGTTTATAATATATCTTATATATTATATTTACTAACTTAGATATGCTTAGATATATTAATTATAATATCTAGGAGTTGCTTCCTTGTTTATGGTACAGTAAATTTGTCAACCAAAGACTCTCATTACATATTAAATATAATTCAATTGTAACTTGAGGAACTAGTCAAATTAGTTTGACTTCTGTTTTTTGAAATTCTGAATACATCTGCTCAGAAAATTCATAATGTTGATCTGTCTCTAGCTTGATGATTTGTTAAAGTTTACAACCAGTTTCTTTCTACAGAATTAGGGTCCTGGCTTTGTTGGGCAGAGGACCACAATTTTAGGGCTCTATTCTTTTACTCTGTCTCATACTGGGAAAAGCCTTTTGTCACTAGGTTTTTTGTGAAGTTTGTCACATATAAAGTAATTTTCCAGGGTCAGGCTAATGTTGGCATATTAGTATACATTAGTATATTAATGTTAATGTATAACTTATAACTTTCCAAAAATGGTAAGCTTTCTAAATAACTTTTTGCTTGTGTTATTCTCCCAGTGGCACTCTGATTGTTAAAATTTAGACTGAGGATATTCATATATAATTTATATATATTGCATGTGTCTGTGTGTGTGTATTGAGAGATATATGATTATATAGTCTAAATCTGAATTATACAAATGCATATGTACACATATATTGTTATATGTGTGTGTGTGTGTATAAAACCTTAAAGCATAACTTATCCTGTTATCATATGATATGGTTTGGTTCTCTGTCCCTGCCCAAATCTCGTGTTGAGTTTTAACCCCACTGTTGGAAGAGAGGCCTGATGGGAGGGGATTGGATCTTGAAAGCAGATTTTCCCCATGCTATTCTTGTAATCATTTACATTTGAAAACATTATGTTTAGAAAGAGGCCCAAGAGTCAAAGAGAAGTCAGCTGCCTCATTCCCCTTTATAAGCTAATCAAATTCATCTTTAAAAGTTTACTTTTATAGAAGTATTTGGGGATCTGATTCTGCTCATATTACTTGTAATAGTGAGTTCTCACGAGATCTGGTTGTTTATAAAAGTGTGTAGCACATTCTGCTTTGCTGTCTCTTCCTCTTGCTCCGGCCACATAAGATGTGACTCCTTTCCCTTAGCCTTCCACTAGGATTATAAGTTTCCAGAGGCCTCCCCAGTCATACTTCCTCTACAGCCTGTAGAATTGTGAGCCAATTAAACCTCTTCTCTTTGTAAATTACCCAGTTTCAGATAGTTCCTTATAGCAATGCGAGAACAGACTAATATACCATGTGACCTATGCTTGTCATTTAATCATATCATTTTCTTTATCATTTTGAAATTCCATGGCAGTCAATATATTCAGTTAATATTTGTCAGAAACTCTGGCAAATAGCCCACCATTAGGACGGCAATCTTATCTGCCAGATGACTGGACAGTAATTATTCTGGAGATTCTGAAGAATTTTCCTCCCATCCCAGACTTTGAAAGATTTACCTTTACAGACTGAACTGCAATAGCATCTCCCAGGATATACTCAGAATACTCCTAATCAGAAGGTGATAAATGTACTGTTCTTGGGAAATCTTAGCAGCTTTTTACATTTTATCATCAAGGTCTTAAGGCCATCAACTTTAAGTGTCATAGAATTGTGGCTAGTATTTGTTTACTTTCTTTTACATCTATGACTATACAGCCTTCACCATTCTTCATCTTGTATATTTTTATTTTCCTATTAAACTGCTATTTTGAAAGAAGCAGTTCTGGATTCATGCATTCTTCCTACTAATTCTTAGATTTTTACTTCATTCATTTCAGCATGTATATTTATTAACTTTCCTACATTTTTGGGGACATTTTCTTGTTCTTTTTCTTAAAATGAACATCAGTTTAAATTTATTAGCGTGAGCGTTAAGGAACTTTCCTTCTTAATAATGACATTATGTAGCTTTAAGTGCCTCTTTGTTCCTCTGTGAACAGTCTGCCCTGTGCCTCACAGGTTTTATAGATACACTTTAACGAAAGATTATACAATTTCTGTGGAGTTTTTTAGAAATGATTTGGCCTAAGAATTATCTCCTAATTTCTAAATAAAATTTTATTTTTGACCAAGTTTTCATTTTTTTCTGTTCATTTTTAGATTGTGATTTCAGAATGTGTCCTTTTACATATTACATTTACTGTGTTTATCTTCTCTACTGGCTCCATCCAAATCTTAAAGGGACTCATTGATGTTTCATAGTACATTTGTATTTATCTCATCTACTTCATCTTGCACACTTTTGCTTTCAAAACCAAAAGATTGACTTAAAATATTATCTTCATTGATGTCACAATAATACAAACTGATTTTACCCAAGTGAATTTTTTAGTCCCATTTATTTTGTCATTTTACTATTTTCCTATATACACGCACATATTGTAACTTGCTCAAAAGCATTTCTTCTCAATTTTATTTTCTCTCATACTATGGTCTTTTTCTAGTTGATTTATTATTTGGCTTGAGTATTTGCTCCAGTGTTTTCTTCAAATAGGGTTTGTGGGTGATATTTTATCTCAATCCTGCTGTATCCACAAGCACCTTTCATTTATCTATACAAGTGAATGACATGTTGGGTATGGTATAAAATAGATATATACAATTTAGTCTTTCCTCAACTCAAATAAATGTTCTCTGTTGCTTATTCATTGTTCCCTCTCTGCCATTTGTTTCTTTTTCTCCTTCTGTACCTTACAGCATTCAGATTGATCTATCCTAAGACGTTCATGATTTCTATTCTTTTGCATTTTTGCTCTATGATTTAAAAAATGCTTGTTTTCTTAAGCTACCAACTATGCACTGAGTATCCTTTCCTTTCTGTCTCATTTTAAAAACTTGCTCTTATTATTTAAGTTGTTCTGTCTCTTTCATTGGCTCTGTTTGGTTGAATCCTCTTCATATTCTGTTTCTCTTCCTGTCTTCCTTCAGGTGTTCTTTTAAATCTCTGTCTGTTGTTTGAAGTTGAGGTGTAGGCATGCATTGTGAGTTTCAGTAGACCTGTTAGTGATGTTAGGAAAAGCATTCTCTGCCACATGTGTGGTTTGATGTAGCTGGCTTTCAGTCTACGATTACACCACCAGCAGAGGGATGCCATTTTCCTATACTCTTTAACTTTGGAAGTAAGGCAAGTAGCCCACCTTCTTAGCTCCCTTTTGGATGTTTGGGGATCAGAGAAATCAGATGCACTTTAAGGGACTAATGTCAAGCTTCCCACTGAAAGGTCTACAGATATCAGTGAACTCAGTATTTCCCATAATGCTCTGGGTTCTGATGGACACATTTGGGCAGTCTGACCAGGTGCCCAGCTTCTCTACTTACCAATCAAACAGGAAATTCCATACCTCTCTCTCAGTCTGGTTGCATAGGCATCCCAGAACTTATTCACAGCAAACCACTTGCTGACCCAGTATCTGGCCCAGAGAGGGACATTTGTTGGAGTTCAAAGTGGAACAAAAACCAAGCCATTTCTCTCTTTAAAGACAAATTTCCACCACAGCATCTCTCTCAAGTTCATTAGAAATAAAAGTTTCTTAAACAATCACAACTTAAATAACTTTAAAACAAGAAATGCATTAGCATCTTTATTACAAATGTAATTGGTTTTCTTTTATTTTTCTTCATGGAGATAGGGTCACTAGTTAAAATACACCACTGTAAAATCTGCAATTTAAATTTCATTTCATGCTGCATTGTAGAAATAGTTTACATAAATAGCATCCATTAATCATTTAAAACAAAGGTTAAATGTAAATTAGGATCCTGTTATTTATTTCTATGATTATTTATGGGTTTCTAGTAAAGTTTGCTTTTTCTGAGGGTAAAAGAATTAATGTTTTTGAAAGTAAAATATCTTTAAAGTTGATAACTTACAGAAATAGATTGACCAGGGAAGAATGCTATAACATCACAAACAGCATTTGAAGCTGAAGAGCATGCTAGCTTTCAATCACAATTTTAATTATGTGATGATTTGATTGTGAAATTTTTTCTTTAAGATTTCTATCCGTTGATACTAAATAACTACATTGAACATACTTCTAGGAAAAATGATATCTTTCTGGTGGCTTCACTTTTTTGAAGAGGGTTAGAATCTTGGTTTCATTATCAGTTTATTCATCAAAAGAAGATAGTAAAAAATATACATCAGTATTAGTTAGTGAAGACTAGTGTTAAACTACATTGACAAAGAGAAAATATATCTGGGTAAATGCCCTGTTTTAGTGGTTTGTATAAATCATTGTTCATCCCTTTATTAGAAAATATGTGAGTAATTTATCAACTTTTATTGGTCATTCTAAACTATTGCTCTTGGATAATTACAGTTAGAGTATTTCTATTCTTCAATTTGTTTCTTATGGTTCACTCTTTTATCACAGCTTGTGACATGATACTAATATCAAGAATGACAGTCTGAACTTTAGGAAAGAAGTAAAATAATTTTACATCTTATCATTTTACTAAAGTTCAGTGTGAAAGCATAAAACATGTTACCTAAATTAAATATATCTAAAAGAAATTAGCATTTTGATGCATAAGAACCCAGAAATATTTAAGGTCACAGTCATTTTAAAAAGTGAAGCAGCAAAACAGAACCATCATGTTTATTTCAGCACTCAGTAGCATCATATTTTATTGTGTTTCATTCTTTATGTAGGCTGTTAGGGGTATATTTAGCAGTGATATTTATGAAATGGTACCTTTTCTGAATATCCAAAATGAAAAATTTTATATTCTGAGAAGCAATATCATTTGATTAGCAGTCGCTACCTTTTATTTAGTTTTCTAGATATTTTTGAGCAACAAAGTCCTGAGAAATATTTGGAGTTACAATAGGAAGTGTTATTTATTAATACAAGAGCATCTATAATGTTGAATAAAAAATTTTCAATATATTTATACTTATTTTAACAAATTATTATAATATCCATTCATAGAAAATTTAGATTACTAGGATGTCAATTTTAAATATCTACAGCAAAGTTCAAGTAATTTTTTCAATAAACTATTTTAATGGCTTTACGTTCATATTATTTTAAGATTATGTTATCCAAGATAGGTTACGTGCAAATACAACAGTTGGTAGCTCATTATCTCACTCAAAATCATACTTTAATTATGCTCTAAACATATTTTGTGTTTCTCTTTGCTAGTCCAAGAAGGGAATTACACTTTAACTGTTCCTTTTTGATTAAATAATAATCAGAATGCATTAACTTGTTTAAAAAAGTTAGATTACTCAACCTAGTATCATTTAGAGAGTGGAAATAAATGAGTCAGTTTCCAAAAATAATTTTCAGGGCTTGGATAACAGTAAAACTTCTTACAATGAAACCAATCAAGAGAAGATTCAGTTTGAAATCTAGGTCTCCAGGACTACCTCTAAAGGCAGTATGACTCCAGAATGACCCCTTACAATTTAATCTTCAAAATGAGCAAGATCTGTATTTTAATAACTCCTGTGAACATGAAACAACATGTATAGCAAGCACACAAGGGGAAATTTTATAAATTGATTCACATTTTAGAACAAATGTCACACAAAGTACATTTTTGATACTGTCCTGAAAGGACAAACATCAGCCCTTGAACACCATATGTGGTCTGCATGATGGCTTCTTGGCACCAATCCATAATCTATTTCTAGCAGTCACCATTTCAAAAATTTATGAGGACCTGGAAAGCACAGAAGGGCTAAAAAAGCCACTTGAGTTCTGCTTATTAGCATACTCATTAAGCCTAATCAATAATTGATGAACCATTTGTGGAAAACATATGGATTAAATTACATCTTGGCTTATACCATTCTGAAAAGTCATAAGTATTTTGCCCCATTGTTTGCTGTGTAAATATGTTGTCAAAACTGATTCCGTAATAGATAACTGAAAACATTTGAGCTTTCATTTCTACAGGCCAAAACTGTAAATTATACCATATTTTGACAAAATATTTTAAAATAATATAATACAGAAGCTATTGGCATGTAAAATTATTGGGATATGATATAAACTTTAAACATTTTTTTTTTCAAATAATCCTTTAGTAGTGCTTGAGAGAGGGAAATAAAGGGCACTCATGAGCAAGTCATAGCGAAGATTTAAAATGTTAGGCTACCCCCAATGTTAAAGATACTCTTATGACACTCATCTTGGGGTGATTTTGAGCTAATAAATTCACGTATTTTGTGTGTGATTATAAGATTTTAGAATCAGTACATTTAAAAAAAAATGTTGATTTTAGAACAGTATTCTATTTACAAAAACACTGCAAACACAGTACAGTTTCCACACACCCTACACCCAATTTCCACTATTATTAACTTCTTAGATTAGTATAGGACATTTGTCATAATTAGTGAACTGATATTAATATATTATCATAAACTAAACTTCATACTTTATTCTGATTTTAATTCTACTTTCTTCTTTTTCTAAGATTCCTTCCAAGATACCACATTATATTTAGTTGTCATGCCTTCTTAGGCACCTCTTGGTTGTGACAATTTCTCAGACTTTTCTCATTTTAGAAGACCTTGATAGTTTTGAGCAGCATTGCTATTTCATAGAATGATCTTCATTTTAGATTTTTCTCACGATTAGACTGGGTTTGGGGAGGAAGACTAGAGAACTAAAGTGAATTTCTAGTCTCATTATTCTCATCACACTGTATCAAGGGTACATACTATTCACATGACTTATTACTGTTGATATTAGCCTTGAGTACCTGATCAAAGTTTTGTATATTGCATATAGCTTCTGTAGACATTATCATGGAATTATACCTAAGTGTTTTTCTTTGTTGGTGTTATTTTATTTTGGTATTTAAAAAATTTTTAACATTGCAATTGCTCATTGCAGATATATCAAAAAAAATAAACGACTCTTGCTAATTAATCCTCTGACGTTGCTAGACTAGCTTACGAATTTTAGGATTTTGTTGTTGTTGATTATTTGAGATTTTCTACATGGACCATCATGTCAGCTATAAATGAAGACAGTTATATTTTTTCTTTTCCAATCAATATATCTTAAGTTTTCTTTTCTTGTCTTACTATGCAAGCTATGACTTTCAGTAGAACGTTGAATAGCAATGGCGAGAGAGGAATTCTTTGCTCTTAATATGATGATGCTAACTGTAGAGTTTTTGTAAACATTATGATACCTTTTAAATTAAAATGTTGCAAAGCCTAATCATCAAAATTTTGTTCCAAAAATTGTATCAAATTTTCACACATTTCTCTAGCTTATTATTTGTTCCCGGTTTTTTTTTTTTTTTTTTTTTTTTTTTGAGATAGAGTCTTGCTCTGGCACCCAAGCTGAAGTGCATGGCACGATCACAGTTCACTGCAACCTGGAACTCCTGGGTTCAAGCGATCCTCCTGCCTCAGCTTCCCAGGTAGTTGGGAGTACAGGTGTATGCCATCATGACCCACTAATTTATTTATTTAGGTAGAGATCAGGTCTCACTATATTGCCCAGGCTGGTGTCCAACTCCTAGGCTCAAGCGATCCTGCCTCAGCCTCCCAAAGTGCTGGAATTACAGGTGTGAGCCACTGTGCCTGGCCAGGAAAAATTTCCTAATTCTATCTTAGAGGAACATAATTTGGCTTTAGTTAGTAGTTGGTAGAGACATAGGTTTAAATTTAAACTCTACATAATTCTAAAAGACCAGAAATAATTATAATAATAGAAGTTTGGCTGCAGTATTTTGTAAATATAAAATAAATTTTCATAAATATCCAAGGGCAAAACCTCAGAAAACTGATGCAATAAGTGAAATTATATAATACAGACCAAAAAAAGAATACTCAAGAAAGATTTAGTGCCTGACATTTAGGTAGAGAAACTCAGACCATAGAAGACACCAAAACAGCAGATATTTGGTAATTTATATTTTCTTCTTACTCTATCTGTAATAATAATTTTGTAACACCAGGCTTCAGATTATTTCAGATACTGTAGTTAAAGAATTAAAAATCAGATTTGACAAAAAAAGACACGAAGAATATTTTTCAAACAGAGACACTTTATACTGCCCTAGATTAAAAATATTCTCATAAAGCAGAGTTCCTTTTGTATGTTTACAGCAGTAACTCTTTATGAAGACTCTTTGAAAGTACTGTTCTCCATTAAATAAATTATGCTAGGGTTGACACTTTTAATGTTGAGTGTGGCAGTATTTAAATGCAATAATGGTTGTTTAAAGATAGTAATCATAGACTCAATATCAAAAATTGAACTATTCAAAAATTCTACTGCTGAAGAGTAGTTTTTAAACAAAGTTAAAATCATGATTTCTATAAGATATAAAATAAATATGACAATAATCAGATAACTCAGAACAAAGGGCTATAGGCAATATATAGTTTTCCATGAGACAATTTTTTCTCTACACTGTCATTTGTTGTTTAATGTATATAATTCACATTGATAACTCACTCATGATCTAGTTGTCCTCTAGTGCAATATTTAGTTATTAATTGGAATAACTGCACGTTGACTATGTGGTTTGTACCATCACATAATAGTTGGAAGAAAAACATAAACAATATGTGCCATTATATAACAGTATAATGTAATTAAAATATTTACAATGTACTAATTACTGTCCTGGGAAGAAATTCAAACTCTGTGAAAGTTGGGGAGGCTGAAGTGAGGGTATTGAATGATCAGCTAACTTTGAGAGATCAACAGAAAAGAGTAAAAATGAGATTTCTAGAAATAAGGACTGCATTTATGACTGGAACACCTTGAGAGATTTTTGTATGATTGCAGAGATGTAGGTGTAGAAAATAGATCAGCAGTAGGATACTGGGAATATTAGTTAGGGAGCTATTGGCAAATGGACTCACATATCAGGTTGAAGAGTTTCAACTATGTTTTCTGGCCTCCATGAGTTGTAGGATATTTTAGAGCAGAGATTGGTTTGTATTTACATAAGATAATTGAAGTGGAAATTATAATTACTGACAATGACCACCCTAAGTACTAAACTACAAAATGACAAAAATACAGATCACCCAACCCATCAACTGAGAATACACTCAGGCCGAGGCTAAACAAGGCTGGACAGACAGATTATTATTTTGGTCATCATTCAGTTTGGTCATCCAATAAGAAAAAAATGAGTATGAATTTCTAGTAAGTAGAGAACAAAAGATTGAAACTGAAGTAATTAAGTGCTTGCTGTTTGCCCATTGACCAGATAGTCACTGGTCATAGAACTATCTGCATTCTTTATGCTGCATCACTTTTTTTTTTCTGCTTTTAGCTAATGATGTTTCCTTTTCTTTATTATTTATTTATTTTTTTTGGTAATGACAATTACAATTCTTTAAAATTCTTGTTTAAATAATCTTTACAGTTAAAAAAGAATGATAAGGTCAAGTTGATATTTTTAAAATATTTATTTTTAATTTGTGGTAAAAATGTGCAGATGACAGATTGAAGAGCAGAAGGGAAAGGCAACAATTGTTTCTTTTGCTTCAGAGAGAAAAAGGAGCATCTTCATATGTTAAATCAAACAAATATTCTTTTAAAGAGTCAACTTTTATAATGCATCACCTCAAAGGGGAGAATTTAAGAAAATTTTAGAAACAGTGTATTGCCACCATCATACCGTGATTCTATATATACATGCTACCCAATTAATTACATGTTGTAAGGTCATATCATTAATTCTCATATATATCACAGGATTTTGGCATATAGATGCCTGATACACTAGGCCAGTGGTTGCGAACCTGCACACCTGAAGTTTAAGGACAATATGGGCTGTGGTAGAGTCATGAATAACTCAATTTTCCCCTCCATAGACTGCATTCTTTGCCAATGTATTTTGCAGTTAATCCCTTAAAGAGGCAGGGTCTATTTATCCACTTTAAAAATCCAAACTCAATCATGTAAATTGCTTTGGTCAATTGAATATAATAGAAGTATGGCTTGTCAATTCTGATCATAGGTTTCAAGAGACATTGTTTCTGCATGTTTGTGCATTTTTACTTGGAATTCTGCCATCACCATGAGAAGACACTGCCCTGCTAACCCTCTGCTTCCAGAAGAGATTGACAACTTCTGTTGAAGAAACAAGTTGAATCTGCTGACTCCAGGCAAGAGCAGCTACTCTATAATCTTGAGAAATGCATGCTAAATTACTTACCACCAAAGTTTTCTGATTGTTAAGCAGCATTATAATGGTGGCATATAACTTATACATGGGTGTCTTTTTCTCAGAAGGCACTTGTGCATATATACAAGAAATACTCCTATATTCTCAGGGAGCAAGTCTTATTTTTCAGCTGTTAATTGAATATGAGAATAAAACTCCTAACACCAGACCAAAACAAAGCAGACATTTCTAGGTTACTTGTGGCTTTATTTCTATACAAAATATTTTTCAAAACCCAGTCTTCCGGGGATATTTTAAACATATCACGCCCTTTGGCAATTTTTTTCCTGTAGACCAGTTTTTCTAATCTTCTATGTTCCAATGTTTTTACCACATTTTGAACACTGACATTTGTTGAGGCTGTGTAATGATTCTTCACTTAGAAAGTCTTTTTTTTTTTAAACAAAACAAAACAAAACAAAACAAAACAAAACATGTGCTACAAACACTTTCAACTCTTTTATAGCCACAATAAACAGTTATGTACTCATTTGTGTTCAGGCTAACTTCCATTTTCTATTTTAAGCAAAGCCGTTTATTCTAGTTACTACTTTTCTACTTACCTTAACCAATTTCTTTTTAGCTTGCAAAACATTTTAAAAATAGCATACATAATGTTTATTCTAAAAATGAACTTTAATTCATAGCTCCAATAATTACTTCTAAATTATAATATTTCACAAATTTGCCTTGTACTGAACAGGTAGAGTTACAGCTACTGGAGGTGACTTAGATGTACTTCCTGATTTTAGAATCTCCTAAAGGGACAAGATGAAAACATATAGTACACAATACAGAGATGTTTATACCCATTTAAAAATGTAAGGTGCAGACTACATATTGATTCAAAAAAAAAGGATAGGTATTTTGGGATAACCAAAGAAAACCGTAGTAAAAATCTAGTTTAAAGTAAGTTACTAGATCCTTTCAAATGTTATAGCATTAATTATTGGATGTTCCTCAGAGTTTGGGAAAAATACACACATATTCCCACAAATCTGATTGTTTCATGAATCCACTGAATATTACTCTACATATTATTTTTTTCTTTTTTGAGACAGAGTTTCGCTCTTGTTGCCCAGGTTGGAGTGCAGTGGCGTGATCTCAGCTCACTGCAACCTCCGCCTCCCAAGTTCAAGGGAGTCTCCTGCCTCAGCCACCCAAGTAGCTAGGAGTACAGGAGAGTGCCACTACGCCCAGCTACTTTTGTATTTTTGGTCGAGATGGGGTTTCACCATGTTGGCGAGGCTGGTCTTGAAAGCTTGACCTCAGGTGATCCACCCGCCTTGGCCTCCCAAACTGATGGGATTACAGGCATGAACCAGTGTGCCCAGCTAATATTCATTTTAAGATTCCTTTGGATCTAGGATGTTTTATATCATTTTGGAGCTTCCTTTCAAACCAGTATTTGGCAAAAGGAATCCCAAAGGGACTTGACATCCATTTGAATTTTACTGAAAACAATCCAGGGAGATTTTCAAAGTCAGTCAAAATTCTCAGAGAAGGGCAATGATACAGTTCATTCACATAAGCAGAAGTCAAAATGACGAAGAATTTTTAAGTATCATATGAAGTAGAAGATAAACTTTATCTTATAAGCTATTGGAATTATAACTTTTATTTATTCATTGAACAAATATTTATAGTGCACTATTTTTTTCTAGGTATTATCCTAGGTGTTTTCAGTTTTAGTGCATTTTTAATTTTAGTGCGTTGACCACATAATTCAACTTCTACGATTTAGCATGAAGTAATCAGAGAAACCATGGAAAAATGTAAACATGAGAATGTTCCTTGCAACTTTGTTTATAACAGGAAAAATCTGGAAACAACTTCAAAGAAATAGAGCACACGTTAAATAAGTTATAACATACCGATTTGATGATATATTATGCAGCAATTGCTACTGTGTTATATGAAATTTGAATGTTGAGAGGAAACATTCATAATACATTAAGTGGGAAAAGTTAAATATATAACTATATATACACATATGTTATATATATGACTCCTCTTATTTTATTATTTCTTATTTTTTGGTATATCATATTGCCGGAACTGAGATTCCAAAAGACATTTTGAAATACAAAAGTTTCTGTCTTCTCAGTGGCAGGGGCTTGAATTATTATTTGCATTAGTTTTCTTCTGAATGGGGAAATTTCTTAAATGAACCCTTGAGTTATTCACATATAAGGCAAATATATACTCCCTATTTAGAAGGAAAAACCTAGAATAAACCTGTAACTTGAATGCAAATATTGTTCTCAAATAATGTCCCAAATGTTCTGTAGGGTATGCATTTTATTCTGGTTCTTTTTTTTTAATGAGAGATTTGTCTCTGCAGAAATAGTGTCTTTTAGAATTTATGTTTCTTGTGCTAAATATGGAATTTGATGGTTCTGTGCTATGCACATCTACTCATTTTGTGAAGCTGTGTTCTTTTTTCAATAGTTACTTGCAGGAGATGCAGAGCCGAGGCACAGGTTGCTGAAAAAGGATGTATGGATCTCACTTTCATCTGACAATGCAGGGGGTAAAGTGGGGGGAAAATAGTGATCCAGGCAAAGCTCAGTCTGTACTAGGTTGTTATTGATGACTGTATCCATAATTTATTGCTACATTGCAAATCACTCTAACACTCCGTGGCTTCAAACAATGCTAATTTATTATGATTCACAAATCTGCAGATGAGCTGGAGTTTGGCTGATCTAGGCTGGGCTCTGCTAAATGTTTCTAATTCAAGAGGCAGAAGTTGGGACAGCACCGCTTCTCACAGCAGAACTGTAGATCAAATGTCTTTTTCTCACTCTTCTTGAATATGTGAGCTAGCTGGAGCAGTTTTTTCCTGGCAATGACAGAGGTGCAAGAAGTACAAGTATCATATACAAACTTTGTAAGTTTAGTCTTTGAACTGGACCGGCATAGTCACTTCTTCCTTTTCAACATGGGCCATACAAGTCAGATGGGATGCATAAAGTTAAGGTGTGAAGGCATCCACTATACCTACAATGAAGCCAACAATGCAACCTTTCACAATGTTGTCTAAGCATGAACTACTTTGACTATGGGAAATGCACCAACATCGGGATAGTGTTTTCTGCTGTGACCCGTTGATGTCAGTGTAGGAAACTACATCTCTGAGTGTTGGTTCTTCTCTAGAGTACATAAACACTACCCACTGTTAAACATTCTTAAAAAATCACAAATTTTGTGGCTCAGTTTTGGCATTCTTCTCCATGGGTCTTGTTCATGTTAAGCCTTTGTGATCAATCAAATTCTATGGTTTTAGAGGTCCGTTCTCAAAAATGATATCAAATTGCACAACACAGTAAGTCTTTATGTATAACATGCAATCATGTCCTAAGTTTGATGTGCTAATTTTGGTTTCTTTGAAAAGTGTGGCCTTTACCTGTAGTCTCTAACTTTTAGTAGGATTTCCTTCGATCTTCCTTGTATGGAGTAGCTAGCTCAGGGTTTAATCCTCATTCTTAAAAGCCTGAATAGGCAGAAGATTATCATAGTCATCATAAACTAAATACATTTGGTTTATTTACTTTTGTTATTTTTATATATTTAGGGGGTACGAATGTAAGTTTCTTACATGCTTATATTGGATAGTGGTAGAGCCTGGCCTTTTAGTGTACCCATTGCTTAAAGAGAGTACTTTGTGTCCAGTAGGTAATTTTTCAACCTTCACCCCCACTCCCACCCTCCCACTTTATGTAGTTTCCAATGTAGGAATAATAGCCACTTGGATCATTTAAATTAAAATTTTGTAACACTCAACCTCTTACAATAAAAGCCAGTTTATTTGAGGATATATTGGTAAATCAAACAAAATGATGTGGCATTTCCTTCACCATATGTCAGTTCAAGAGTTGGATAATTCTTACGTGATGCCACATAGGGATTGCGAGTCTATCAGTGAAAGAAACAGTAGAGGCAGAAGTGAGCACTCTTATCCAGACTGATTCTTCATGCATAGTTATTGCTAAGTCCCAACTTCTATATTGGAAAAGCATCCAGACCAGGGTTAGGAGTCACTTGATATCTCTCAGTTTTGCAGCAGCAGTCATCACAATAGCTAGGCCCACTGACTCATAAGGTTCTGTTCTACCTGGGACATTTAACACCTGCTTCAACACTGGTACTGAGAAGAACCAAAGCTAAATATATTTAGGGAATGTATCAATGCTTTATGGTAGTGATTGAAAATAATATTCTTTAGACAATTCTTCTGTTGTTATCCACTTGATGATGACTCTTATTAGTATGTCTTTATTCTTTCTCCAAGAAGAACTTTAGAACACAAAACATCTTTAATGCACATAATTAAATCAGCACAAAATTCTATAAGTTAATTTTTGCCATGTCTTATATATATCTATCTTACATCAAACTTGCAAATATGTCTCCTATATTTACATAAGATAATTATTTTCATACACTGCCCTGATATAGAACATTATAGACCACTGAGATTATTGTATCTGGTTAACGTTTCACTAACACTTCTTGTCACATATTCCAGAATGTAAAAAGATATGAGAATTACATCACAATTCCAGGATGTAAAAGACACCATTACATAGCATAGATCACATGAATAGAAAAACATATCCAAAAAATGATGATTTTATTTTATGATATGCTATTAGGAAAGACAGAGGAGGGCATCCAAAGAGGGTAGGGTTGGAGAATCTGAGGTCCCACTGTGCAATGAATGGGACTGTAAAGTATTAAGATTTAGTTGGAGATATTAATATTACCTAATTTATACTTACATGTTTGTCAGTCCAGTTGTTTATAATAGGAATTAAGCACTCAAAGATGTCATCATTGTTTATTTAAAATAGCAGTAACAATAAGCAATACTGTCTCTGTCAAAAATATAGATAGGAGCAGGTGTCCCTGAATTTTTGTGGCAAAAGATAGAATCATTGAAGTGCTCCCTTCATGTTTTCTATGCCATCCCATAGTTCAAGGATATAAATCAGGAGTTCCTAGATCATGGCAGTGGTTGTTGGGTGTGAAGGTCGATGAGAACCACAATAGGATTCATGACCAATTGCCTTGATGATTTAGGCTTTGGCATCACATAGAATATCACTAAATGGACACAGAAATTCTCACCTACCCATACCAATTTTGACTTATCAAAAAGATCATAAATTTAGAAAATAATATATGTAAATGGATCTTGAAGATCATTTTTTCTTTACATTTGTCCTAATTTGGTCTGCTATAACAAAATGCTATAGATTGGGTAGCTTATAAACAACAGAAATGTATTTCTCACAGTTCTGGAGGCTGGGAAGTCCAAGATCAAGGGATAGTTGATCTCTGGTGAGAGCCTATTTACTGGTTCATGGATGGTGCCTTCCAATGATGCCTGCAAATGATAGAAAGAACAAATAAGCTCCGTTGGGCCTGTAAGAGCATTAATCTGATTCATGATGGCTCCTCCATCATGACCTCCCATGATCATGATGAGACCTCCCAAAGTTCCTACCTCTAAATACCATCACCTTGGAGGTTGAAATTTCAACATGAATATGGAGAGGAGGGAACACAACAAACATTCAAACCACAGTGCCGCTTTTCTGTTTCAGTGCTGTGATGAGTACAGGTATAAATTGCAAATTATTCTAGAAAATTAGATCATTGATGTTTTATCAAGTGTAATAGAGAAAAGATAGAGATTAAAATAAGATTAAATATTACTAAACAAATAATAATGTCCTGCATTTTCCTTTTTGTTCCCAGTGACCAATCCACTCAATCTACCCTTACAAACATCAAGAACAAGAAGTTCTGTAATATTTTCCAGCTTCAACTGAAGCTCATATTATAGTTTGTGAATGGTCTTTTGCTACTTGTTACAATACTGCAAATGGCTTTGAAAAGAAAACACAGATTTCAAATGCAGAATGAAATTTTCATGCATGAGACAAAATATCGAATAATATTATTTAATATGATCTGGCTGTTATCCTGAAATTTCATTTGCACTGAATTATTAGCACCAAGGAATGAAACGTTTTTGAAAGATGATTTAATATTCCCAAGAGTTATTGGTTCATATCTGAAAAAGAATAGTTGGTTTCTTGATGATTAATTAGAATGTGATGAATAGTGTCAGATAAAGGAGTAATACTAGGCACATATTAATGATAATAGAACTTAGGTATTTGTTCTACATTACAAAAACCAGTGACATCTTAACAAAAAGAAAATAATGTAAATGCGTACTATAAATCTTGTTTATGATACATTTATATGTGAGGATTTGCCTTGTGTATAGGCATTAAAATGTTTTTAAAAGTTACTTAGAGTATGCTAATTTGCCATTATTTTTGGCAAAATTTTTTGTTTCTTCAGTTTTTTTTTCTTCCACTATTCATGTGCCTTTGCCTAATGTCTTAAATTATAAATAGAAACCCAAGCAAATGCACTAGAAGTTTCAATAACTAGACTGAAATAACTCTTAAATATCAAATGTTGAGGAAAAGAAACTTCTAAACAATTTTTCATTTTACTTTGTTTTATTATTATTATTATTATTATTATTATTATTATTAATTATTTTTGAGACGGAGTCTTCCTCAGTCGGCCAGACTGGAGTGCAGTGGTGCCATCTCCGCTGACTGAAAACTCCGCCTCCCAGGTTCACGCCATTCTCCTGCCTCAGCCTCCTGAGTAGCTGGGACTACAGGCGCCGGCCACCACGCCAGGCCAATTTTTTTTTTGTATTTTTAGTACAGCCGGGGTTTCACCGTGTTAGCCAGGATGGTCTTGATCTCCTGACCTCGTGATCCGCCCGTCTCGGTCTCCCATAGTGCTGGGATTACAGGCGTGAGCCACCGAGCCCTGCCACTAAACAATTTTTAAAACACCAAAGTCCGTAAAAAAAAAAAAAAAAAAAGAAGGTCATAAGAGGTCCTTAGATATATTCTTGTATATGAAGAATAATATTTTCTTTTTTTCTTAATTTTACTTTAAGTTCCAGGATACATGTGCAGAATATGCAGGTTTGTTACATAGGTGTACAGGTGCCATGGTGGTTTGCTGCACCTATGAACCCATTATCCAGGATTTAGGTCCTGCATGCATTAAGTATTTGTCCTAACACTCTCCCCCTTGCTCCCCAACACCCAACAGGCCCTGGTGTGTGTTGTTCCCCTGATGAAGCTGGAAACCATCACCCTCAGCAAACCAAGCACTGTATGTTCTCACTCATAAGTGGAAGTTGAACAATAAGAACACATGGACAAAGGGAGGTGAACAAGAATAATATTTTCTAATTACAAATTGGATACTTGCCAGGGATATATTGTATTACATTTTTTTCTCAAAGACAAGTGGTATATAATTTGAAATTTGTTCAAATAGCTTTTAAATATAATGTTAATTATGTTATTGTAATGTTAATTATAGCTACTCATTTTCTATAAAATATAAATTCTATAAAATACCAATTCTACAAAAATGAAGCTCAAATTTATTGTGAAAATGTCTGATTAAAACGGATAATATTTATAATTACTCTGAAACTCATCATTAGGAGATAGAGTTTCTATTATTCAGTTTATTTGATAAATTTTTGTTGCATTCCAAAAGTTCATTTGGAATTTAACAATTAATTCATTCAACAAATATTTACTCCCTGACCTGAACACTGTGTCCCAAACACTGCTAAGAGCTGGAATAAATCACTGAATAGTACAGACATTGTTCATAACCTCATTATGCTGACAGTATATTGGAGAAACATACATAAAAAAATGTAATAAATAAAAGTAAAACACTTTGGTATGCCGAGGCAGATGGGTCATTTGAGGTCAGGAGTTCAAGACCAGCCTGAACAACATGGTGAAACCTGTCTCTACTAAAAGTACAAAATAATTAGCCAGGCGTAGTGGTGCATGCCTGTAATCCCAGCTACTTAGGAGGCTGAGTGAGGCAGGAGAATCTCTTGAACCCAGGAGGCGGAGGTTGCAGTGAGCTGAGATCACGCCAGAGTGAGATGACTCTGTCTCAAAAATAAATAAACAAATAAATAAATACACAGTGTGGCGAAAGAAAATACACACTACTTTGAAAGTGAATATAGGAAAAACAAATGGCTTATAAAGTAAAACAAAAATAAAAAATGCCACACACACACGCAAAAACAAGATGCTTAAGCTATGACTCGAAAAATGAATGTAACTCAGATCATAAAGAGAGGTTAGGGAGAAGAGTCATGATGAAGTGTGGGGAGGGCAGAGTCTGGGAAGTGTGAGATCATTCTGGGAACTAACAAAAACTTCAAATAGGGAAGGCTCAGGGTGCATCTCAGGGACTGCATGGAGAAACATACAACTGAAAGACAAAAACTGAAGCAGAATATGTCATGTGAGGTTTAGGTGAAAGTATAGGTCAGGACTTTATAGACCATATTTTGAAATGTTGTCTTTATCTTAAGAGCAATAGGCATCTACCAAAATTATTTTAAGAAGGAAGTGAGCTGATAGATTTGAATGTCTGAGTGATCTCTCAGAGATTGAATTGGAGTGTAGCTGGGGTAGTTGTTTCAAAAGGAAGGCCATTGCAGTCTTCAAAGTAAGAGATCATGGCTTCATGTGAAATGACAGTGGTAGAATGTAAAGAATAAAAAATGTTTGAAAAATAATCAAGACACAGAAGTTATGTCAGTTAGTGAATGTTTATGTGTAGGAGTTAAAGGAAAAAAAAGTGTCAAAAATAATCTCCAGGTATCTGATTTGAAGAGCCAAACAGATGGTGATGCAGTAAAACATACCAGAAGAACCACATTTGAAATTGGGAAAAATGGTTTCAGTTATTGACATATTGCATGGAAGATACCTGCAAACTATCCAGGTAAAAATCAAGTATACACAGGAGATAAGAACATAATTCAAGTACTATGTTATCACAGTACATTCAGTCATTCAACAATAACAGAAAAATTAGGAGTCTATTATCCTAGGCACTGTTTTTCCATTTGGCATTTAGGAGTGAGGTATCTGTCCAACACATCAGAATTTGGGGGGTTTTATTAGGGAACAGGAGTGATAGGCAGCTCAGCAAAAAATAAAAATAAGTATATTCATATGATCCAACCTGAACTGAATTTAATGTTTAAATTATGAAAAAATTGTGATTAGCTATTAACATGAGATTTTCTTTAAAAATATTACCACAGAACACATGAAAGTACACCAACAGAAACATATGCATACTGTTTATTAGTATTATTTTCAAAATATTAGTAGCTATAACTTTTGGTCTGTTCTACAGAAAGCATAATGAGAACAGCTTTCTGCTAACTGTACCACCAGGAAAACTGCAAACAAACTTAATGAAAAATTTGAGTTACGGTAAATTTTATACACTGTGCGTCTACTTTGAGGGGTGGTGTGGATAAATGGGTGGTAGAATGTTGAGATTAAAAACTCGTATCTGTTACTGCCTTTTCTTTAAACTTCAGAAGATTAACCTTAAGTATCCAGATGAATGAGACATATAAGAAATATAAGTTAAAGAAATTTGAGAAGGATAGAAATATTATAAATGTAGTATATATTGCTTTCAGGACATTCCCAATGTATGCGATTAATGACAAAGTAGGCACATCCCAAAAAAATTGATTATATGAAGTACATCAGAATATTTTTGAAACTTTACTGGTGTATAGTTTAAGCCATTTTGATTTGCAGTTTAGCATTTTAAGTCCTGTTAATTGTAGAATAAAGTCATGCTTCATTTTTGACAATTAAATACAATTTTACTAGAAGGGAGAAAGAACTCTGAATTGGACTCAAAGGAGAAATCTTCTTTAAAGGTCACCCTTATTAAATGGCATGACAATTTGATTATGCCATTCATGCTTAATACCCCAGACTATCCTCAACACAGTGGCTGGAGTGACACTTTTAAAAATTAAAGTAAGATCATGTTATTCCTCTACTCAACATCCTACCAAGTTTCTACGTGTGCCTCTGAATAAAAGCCAAAGGCAGTACAATAACATACCAGACCTTATAGGATCTATTTGCCCATCGCCCACCTGTCTAACATCGTATCCTCTTACTCTTCCCCTTGGCCACTCTGCAGCGGCCACACTGATCTCCTTGCTCGCTCAAGAATACGAAGCTTGTCCATCTGTACTTACTATTTTTACCTCCTGGAAATTCTGTTTCTCCAAACAGTGATATCCACAGGATGAATTTCATCTTATCAAGGCTCTGGCCAAATTGTACCTTCTCAATGAAACTTTTCTTGACCAACTCATTTAAAATGAAAGTCATTACCTAATGACACTACTTATCTCCCTTTCTTCTTTATTTCTTTTCGCAGTAGCATTTAACAATCTTTAAAATAGCATAAAATTAATGTACATATTATTGATTTTTTTTTTTTTGCCCTCCTCACCCCATAAAGAAAGCCAGCTACATGATCCTATTGATATTTGTCTCTTTAATTTACTTCAGCCTTCTGAATAGCACATCACAGGTAGAAAGTGCTCATTAAAATTTGATGAATTAATAGGTGCTTGTTAAATCCTATCCTTACAGAAGCATATTAAAATCTTTTTGTGAATAAACATTCAGAAGAAAACTGGTATACTTCAGGCTTCTACTAGGGATGTAAATCTAAGGAAAAACAAGTTCCTGAGAAAAGAGACAGATAGTAAGCAGGCACTTTCTTAACTGAGACCAATTCAGTTGGATATACCTAAAAAAAGAATTCAGCTAAAATTGTTAAAAATTCATAAAGGCTGAGTGTGGGCTACCAAGAACCAAATCTGACAGCACATTCATCTTGGGCCTCCCAACTTCCAGAACTGTCAGAAATAAATGTCTGTTGTTTAAGCCACCCAACTATGGTATTCTGTTATAGCAGCTTGAGCTAAGATGCCATTTAAATACAAAGATGTGGATAAGTTAAAATGAAAGGATAGAAAAATGAATACTATGCAAACACTATTCAAAAGTAAGTTGGAGTAGCTGTCCTTCTATAAGACAAAGTAGACTTCAGAATGAGAATATTACTAAAGAAAAGGGAGGGTTTAGATAATAATGATGGATCAATTTTCCAAGAAGTCATAGCATTTGTAAATGTATATTCACTAACATCAGAACTTCAAAACATTGAAGCTATATTTATTATTTATTACATGCAAATTAAGTATGAAACTAAGAATTCATATTTTTAGAGGACTATAAAGGAAAATAAATAAATTCATATTTCCAGTTAGAGATTTCACCACTTCCCTCTCAGCAAATGGTTTAGCACAAGTAAACATATATCAGTGAGGATTTAGAAGACCTGAACAACACCATCAACCGATGTGACCTTAATTGGCATTTAGAGAATCCTTCGCTCAAAAATAGCAGGAATATAATGTATAAGTGCGCATGGAGCTTTCACTAAGATATGCCATATTCTGAGCATTACAACAAATTTTAACACATTTAAAAGTTTATCATACGATGTATGTTTTATGGACCATGACAAAGTTGAACCAAAAATTATTAACAGAAAGATATCTGGAAGGACTTAAATATTAAGTCAAAGAAGTCAGGAAAAAGAGAAGGCCCCCCAAAAATTAAAACCATTGACCAAATGGAATTGTAAATATATCAGAATTGGACAGATAGAGTTAAACAGTACTAAGCAGGAAATTTATGTAATTAATTGTTTCTATTAGAAATAAAGATATTTAATAAGAAGCCTGATCTTCTCCTTTAGAAAACTGGAAAAATCAGAGCAAATTGAACCCATATCGATCAAAAACACGGAAATAAGAGCAATTTAATTCTTTTGCATGTGAATGCCTGCTTTCTCAACTTGATTTATTGAAGACTGTCATTTCCCCAGTGTGTATTCTTGGAACTCTTGTCAAAGATCAGTTGATTATTTATTCTTTGGTTTATTTTGGCTCTTTATTCTGATCCACTGGTCTATACACCTGTCTTTAGTAACATACAGATTTGATTTGATTTCTGTAGTTTTGTAATATAGTTTGAAATCATGAAGTACGTGATGCCTTCCACTTTGTTCTTCCTCAAAATTACAGTGGCTCACGCATGTAATCCCAACACTTTGGGAGGCTGAGGTGGGCAGATCGCTTGAGGTCAGGAGTTCGTGACCAGCCTGGCCAACATGGTGAAACCCTGTCTCTACTAAAAATGCAAAAATTAGCCAGGTGTGGTGATGCAAGCCTGTAATCCAAGATACCCAGGAGGCTGAGGGAAGCTGAGGCAGAAGAATCACTTGCACTATGAGGTGGAGGTTGCAGTGAGCCGAGATCACACCACTGCACTCCAGCCTGGGCGACAGAGCAAGCCTCTGTCTCAAATAAATGAATGAATAAATAAATAAATAAAATTGCTTTGACTGCTCCTGGTCCTTTGCTGTTCCTTGAATTTTAGAATTTTTTTCTATTTCTCGGCAGGACACCATTAATTTTTGATAGGAATTCAATTGAACTTGTAGATCACTTTGTGTAGCATGGACATTTTAACAATATTTATTTTTCCAGTGTTTAAACATGAGATGTCTTTCCACTTATTTGTATCTGTTTTAATTTTTTTATCGGTGTCTTACAGATTTCAGTGTACATGTCTTTTACCTCGGTTGTTTATTTTTAAGTATTTAATTATTATTGATGTTATTGTAAATATAGTTGTTTTCTTAAATATTTTTGAATAGTTCATTGTTGTTGTATAGAAATGCAACCCATTTTTGTATGTTGATTTTATAGACAGTTAATTCACTGAGTTCATTTATTAGTTCTAATGATGTTTTATGGTGGTGGGGGTGAGGTCTCTAGGGTTTCCTACATATAAGATCATGTCTTCTACAAGCAGAGATCATTTAATTTGTACTTCTGATTTGGGTGCCTTTTATTGCCCAATTTATCTGGCTAGAACTTCCAATATTATACTGAATAGAAGTGGCAAGCATCAGTATTCTTGCCTTGTTCCAAATCTTACAGGAAAAGCTTTCAGTTTTTCACCACTGAGTATGGCGTTCGCCATTGGCTTATCATGTATGTCTTGTATTGCATTGAAGTAAGTTTCTTCTACACTCAATCTATTGGAGACTTTTTACCATGAAAGGGGGTTACATTTTATCAAATGTTTTATCTGCATCTATGAAGATGATCATGTGATTTTTATCCTTCATTCTGCTAATGTGGTATATCACTTGGACTGAACTTGCACATGTTGAAGCATTATTGCATCCCCAGAATAAATCCCACTTGGTCAGTGTGTATGCTCCTTTTGATGTGCTGTTAAATTTAATTTGCTCATATTTTGTGGAGGAATTGTATACCCATGTTAATTAGTAATACTGACCTGGAGTTTTCCTTTCTTATAGTATCTTTGCCTGGCTTTGGTATTCTGATGATGCTGGTGTCATATGAAAAAGTTTGAAAACGTTCCCTCATCTCTTATTTTTTGGAAGAGGTTAAGAAAGATTGGTATTCATTCTTCTTTAAGTGTTTGGTAGAATTCACCTGTGATATCATCTGGTCCTGGGCTTTTCTTTGTTGGGGGCTTTTCGTTACTGATACAATCACCTTAGTTGTTATTGGTCTGCTCAGTCTTTCTATTTCTTTTTGATTCTTCCTTGGTATAATGTATATTTTTAGTAATTTATTCAGTTCAATATAGAGCCTTATCTTAAACCATACACAAAACTTAATTCAAAATGGATTAAAAATTTAAACACAAGACGTGAAGCCATAAAACTCCTGAAAATATAGAAAAAAATTTCTTGACATTGTTCTTGCCAATGATTTTTTGGATAGGACACCAAAAGCACAGGCAACTAAAAGAAAATTAGACAAGTAACAAGTAAGAGCACATCAAACTAAGGCTTCTGCACAGCAAAACAACCTACAGAATGGAAGAAAATATTTGCAAACTATATATCTGATAAAGGACTAATTTCCAAAAAAAATAAGGATTTTATACAAAACAATAGCAAAAAACAAATAAGCCTATTAAGAAATTAAGAAATGGGCAACAGAACAGAATAGGTGTTTTTCCAAAGAAGACATACAAGGGCCGACAGATAAATGAAAATGCATTCAACATCACTAAACATCAGGGAACTACAAATAAACACACAATAAAATATTACCTCATTCTAGTTAGGATGACTATTAGTAAAATAAAAACAATATAACAATTGTTGAGGAGGATGTGGAGAAAGGAGAAACATTTTTATACTGCTGGCAAGAATGCAAAATGGCATGGTTGAGCTATTGGAAAAATGTATGAAGTTTCCTCAAAAAGTGAAAAGTAGAATTACTATATGATCCAGCAATCCTTATGGGTATTTGTCCGAATGAATTGAAATCAGGATCTCAAACAGCTATCTGCAGTCCCATGTTTATCACAGCATCATTTGCAATTGCCAAGACATGGAAGCAACACAAAAGTCCGTTGATAGATGAATGGATTTAATTTTTTTTACAGAAACATAAAATGGAATACTATTAAGCATTAAAAAAAGAATGAGATACTGCCATTTGAGACCAAATGGATGAGCCTGAAAGACAATATGCTAAGTGAAATAAGCCAGACACTGAAGGACAAATTTTACATGATACCACTATATGAGGAATCTGAAATAGTCAATTTCATAGAAATAGAGAGTAGAATGGTAGTTGCCAGGCACTGGGAGAAAGAGAAACAGGGAGGCATTCGTCAAAGGTTACAAAGTTTTAGTTATGCTGGATGAATAAGTCCTGGGGTCTACCGTACAGCAGAGTACCTATCTTTAACAATACTGTATTGTAGACCTAAAAATGTGCCCATAGGGTAGACCTTATGTTAAGTGTTCTTATTACAAAAAAAGAACGTGAGAAAAAACTTTGGAAATGATGGGTATGTTTATGGTATAAATTGTAATGATAGGTTCATGGATATATGCTTATTTCCAAACTCATGTTATATACATTAAATATATACAGCTTTTTAAAATGTCAATTATACCTCAATAAAGTGATTTTTAAAAGATAAGATCTTCTAAGGTTGAAAGACAAAAATAAAAAAATAAATTTAAGTGCAGAGATTGGTGAAATTAAAAATTGTAAACCAATAGAGAAAGTCAATGAAATCTAAAGCTGATTCTTTGAAAAGAGCCATACAACTAACAAACATCTACCAGCTTGACCAGCCAGTGAGAGAGAGAAAGAATTAGTGAATATACAAATTGCCAATACCAGGATGAAAGAAAGAAAATCGCTATAGACACAGAGACATACACAAACAAATAAAGGAATATTATAATCCACCCTCTGCTCATAAATTCAACAATCTAAATGAAATTATTCAAAAGTTAGAAACTCCCTACTCATACTCAAAAACAAATAGGTAACATAAATAGAAAAGCATGTATTACAGAAATCAAAATTATGGTTAAACACCCTCCAACAAAGGAAACTCCAAGTCCAGATTATTCCACAATACCTAGCAGTAAAGGCAGTCCTAGGACTTACTAGAATATTCCCTCCCTTTCAGATTGAACTTACAGAAACTGCTCTGGCACCTCAGTTAAAGCATAGAAGAGATTAATTGTTAGAAACTGAATGCTTCAGTGAATGAGTGCACAGGCTTATGGAACACCAGGTAAATTTACAGAACATAATTATATATAAAAAACAGGCTAGAGACTTGGGTTTGAGTTACCTTCATAGATGTCTAATGTCTTGAGAAATTATAACCATTCTTGGGATTGGAAAAAAATTATTGTAGATTTACCTAATCTTCTTTAGTATCATTAATTCACTCATTGAAAAGAGTATTCCTTAAAAATTGGAATTGATGCTGAGAGAGCAAGGTAACTAATACCAATTAGATTACTGGAAGCATTAACTGATGTTATGTGTGGGAAAAAAAAGAGTCAGGGAGACGAGAATTTTGATTGTCTTTTCTTTTAACACACAACTAAAATCCTTCAGGGAATACGCAGGACTTCAAGAAGAAGTTGTATCAACTAAGAGAAAATCCATAAATTCCTTCACGTCTGTGGCAGAATGTGTGGCAGCATTTGAAAAGGAATTTTGTAATCTGGATAAATGTATGTGAATATGTCCAATTTTTGACCACATGCAAAGAGAAAAGGTGAAGTTGTCTCTTTAAATGGTATAAAATTGGAAAGATATTTGCAAGAGTTTTATAACACAGTTATCAGAAGCACATTTTGGAAAATTAGACCCAGCTAGAGCAAGGTAGTAATATATTTATTCCTGGAGAAACATAAACTTCCCTGGTGGCTGGGAAACATACATGTGAAGATTGGGTAAATAAGACAATTGGAGTCAGCTCTGTGATGAGACTTCTGTATTCCCATGGAATGATACTCATTTTTTTCCAGTAAGAACACAAATCACATAAATCATAAACTCACAAAAAAATCACAAGTCTTTGGGTATCCTTTTCCACATTATAAAAAAAATCTAAGGGCAAATATTTTACTAGATATACTAGCCCAGGTATATGAACTCAATAAGAATGTGGGGAGGGAAAGAAGAATGTTTATAAAAATTAATGTTATATTCAAATAAAGACACAACCATATTTGAGCAGGCATAGTTTGCTTATCCTTCTTTATATAGCACCTTTTTAATTGCTTTTATTGTACTTGGAGCTTGATGATATCAAAATTATTATCTCCAAAAATATAAAATGTATGTTGTAATCCAAAATATTCTCCCAGAGAAGTTACTTCATCTAGAAAGAAAAACCATATAGGGTTTTAATTTTGCCCCATAATTTATCGTTTTGTATACCTTAACATGAAAACAAAGTGTGTATATTAACATTAATTTATACTTAGCCAATGATGATGATATACTATCTACATAATATTTAACACTACCCCATTATTTAAATTAGAAAAGTGTTTAATTTGATTGAATTTTTTGCAGTTTTATTTTCAGATGTTTAAATTTTATACACAACTGATTTTTTACAAATTTGCTAATTGTTATTCATGAAAAATACAATATATCGTTGAATTGGCACTGTATCCATATAATTACTTTGAACAGTGTTTGAAAATTAAGACAAATTAAATCAAGATTTTTATAAATAGCACCATGCTGAAATTAAGCAGAAGTAAATAACATAAAACCAAAGCATCTGACAAAATTAAGATACTTAATTTGAAGGTCACCAATATGAAGCCTCTGATAATAAGTAGTTTACATACCCGTAATGTAAACATCTCTTCTGGTCATTTTGTCATTTTACAACTGTGCTTCACTGGGCTGTTTTGACCTATTTCCACCAGCCACTCTCTTCATTAATTTAGTGATTGTTTCCCTTGCCTGTCTACAAGACACTTTCTCAGTGACTCAGCCCTTTCTCATTTGTCACCTCATTTTTCGACATACCACATTCCTTGACAATTCTGTTTGTGTCAGATTATTTTTCTATCAAATGGAAAATGCCAATACAGGATTGTACTTAATAAAAGACAGAGGAACAAGTTTAAAAAGCTAAAAAGTGAGAATTTTAGGAGACTATCGACAATTACATAGGTGAGGAATTGGTGTTTACATTACTCCACATTCCTTTCACAGGTATTTATTTAAGGATTTGCCTGATAGAAGGTGATTTTTAAATTATGTTTCTGAATTTCATATTTGATGGAATTTATGAATTACGTAGAAGTTTTTATATTTAGCTTTCTATTTATATTTTTTATAAGTTTTTATATTTAGCTTTCTATTACTCTAACATTAGAAACATTTATTGGCAGTATTTAACATTTTAAATTGCAATGAACTTGTTTTCCTACCACTTTTCATTTGGCTCTACAGTTTTTTTCCACTTTTAATCTGCTGTTGCTTTCTGAAACTAATGCACATTAACTTACAGATTTTGATAGATGCTAACAAAAATAAACGCATGTGGAAGAGTTAATTGCTAATTACAGTTATATGTAAATTAGATCCTATATTGATCTCATTTTTGCTGTGGCAACAAGTGTAAATAAATTAAAAATATACAGTGCTATAACATTTGTTGTATCAAAAATCATGTGTTTATATACATATACACACATACAGTTAATTATATAAAAATTACACTCCTGTATATACACATACCTATATAGCTTGAAAATTATTTATACTATAGATATGAGTATAGACATTAAATATAGATAGATAACAGCTGGCTAACTAGTTAGTCACATAAATACAGATAATATAGACAGATATAGTTGATATAAATATAGATAAATGTGGAGGGAACATCATGGAGATAGTCATTCTATCTTATCAAGTGCCTTTTCTTTTTTATTTTAATAGAAGTTCATTTTAATCACAAATTTCACACAATGCCTATTTACTTCCCTGCTTTATGCTCTGCAGAACACAGAGATAAATATTTTCAGCTATGGATGAACTAAAGCTCTGATTTTAGTTTACAGTCATTGGTCCTGAAATTTTCTAACCACTTTCAGTTACATTAATGGATAGTATTGATCAATATACCCTAGGAATCTTAGTCATATTTTCTTTTTATTTATTGAAAATTAGAATACTTTAAAAATTATCTTTTTTATTTCTAAGATGCTAATTAATTGAAACTAAACTTTAATAAGAAGTGTAAGATTTACAGCACAAATTAATTACTGTATTAATTTTCATTTAGTATTTTGACCTTACCTCTTCACGCACTACCTTCAAGTGAAAGAATGAATTCAGTTTTAGTAACATTGCCACCACGGTGGGTTTTAGCAACATCATCAGATTAAAATCTAACAATTCCAGGGATGTAACACCTTGAAATCATTGATATTTATATAAGATATTATGTATATTTTATTTAAAATATGTAAACTACAGTACCAAATGAAGTAAAATATATCAGTAGTCCAAAAAACAATGACGAATTCAAGCAATAGGGACCATCTTGTATTTGTTTGATGGCAAAGTTCCATTCCTTTCCTATCATTAGGTTAAGCAAAGCTGTAACCAATAGGATGGCCAGTGATTTTATGCATTTGGTAGAACCACACACTTAGTGGTGGTCAGTTAGTAGCTCATGTTACTCAAGCATTCTCTCAGCACCCTGTGTTATCCTATTGTGGTTTATAGCAGAGTTTGCACTGATTTTTTTTTTTTTTTCCTCAGGTATCCTCAGCCACATTGAAAGATCCATGATACCCTGTTCTGTCAGTTTTGGTCACTCTTGTGTCCCTGGATCCTAGAACCGTATCAGAAATACAGCAGGTACTCAATAAGCTTTTGTCAAATAAGTGAATAAATACACTCGTAGGCTTAATTTTTCATTTACTGTCATCAGACATGTGATAAAAGCACAACTTCAACATTTTTTTAGTTTATTATCATTATAAGATATCCATATGTTTTCTCATTTTCTCCCAGTAAGATTATTTCTGAGACCAACCAATTTTTCTTAATAGTTCTTAAGATTAACTATCAAATGTAATGAGAACCTTCAATTTTTAAAGGTGCTAATGAATTTTGAAACAATCACTTCATTACAAAAAACACCTGTAATACATTAGTTATAAAGTAGACACTAATCGAAATTTAGTTATAATTTTTAATATCACAACTACAAAGTATCAAAAGAAGCATTGTTTTTATAAGTTAAATCTATTTGAACAAAGCGTAGAATTAAATATTATGATAAATTGGCAGTGGAATATCTAAAATTAAAGTTCAGTGGAAAATTATTGTAATTTTAAGATTACTTTGTGTCAAAGTGTATTTAGAAGTATATTGTTCTTTTCAACTTTTATGTCTTCTTACCTGAGAAACTCTTTCCTTGTATCTTACATATTTCTTTAGTAAAATGTAAATCCTGAAAGAGTTTAGGACCAGTAATTTAGAGGCTGTAAAAGAATGTGGTGAGGAAAGTAGATTATAGAATCTCAAAGATGCAACAAAGACAGAAATTGATGAGGATACTTTTAAACTCAAAGAAATGTGAACATTTAACTTTTTACTAAACCGCAAATCTCAAATTATTTAAAATAGCTATTAATCCTGACTTCAAGCAACAACAATTGTTTTCAAAGTAACTTTACCTAAATATACAAATGAACCACATATCATTCAATAACTCTCACCAAGATACACAATAACTAGTATGCATTGCCAACTACTAAAAAGTAAATGTCCCTATAATTCCCGAGGAAAACACCCAGACCTCAGCTGGCACTAAAAAGAAGTGACAGCATAGTTTGTTATCGCAAGAATGTTGCTGTATTCTGTTCATTATGCCTTACTCTCTATTATTGAAAATAACTGGGTGATCTTTATTTCATTTACTTTAATAGAAGACTCTTCTAAAATGCTTCTGGTTAATATTTGGTTTGAATGAAGCACTTTATTAAAAATACTGGATGTTTCCACTTAACATAGCCTGAATAGCTGAAAGGGAAATAATGACACAAGCATAAAATGGCATAATAAATCAAAGGACACCCTTTTCCTTCTAAACATGTCCAAGGTTAGTTTTCATCTTAATAGAATTGCTGATCTGTCAACTGATCAACTGTAGATATGCTTGTGACTTGTTTCAATGGAAAGACGGATGCCAAAAATAATGAGAAATAACCCTTTGAGTCTTCTCTAAAAGCATTTTTGTTTTGCTGAACATGCTTTGTGTGGATTGAAAAATCTCTTGCCTTCCTCAGAGTAAAATTTCAATTGATTAAAAATGAAAAGACTTGGCTGGTTCATATTTCTGAGTGGCATGGAACAACGGATCATTATGGCCTAATATTATTTTCAGGATTGACTTTAAGTTATAATGGTGGTAACAATACCTGATCAGAAATATTCAACTCTATCAGGGATGAAAAGGTGTTATCACCATTTGAAAGGTTAGAAAACTATGTAATCTGAAATAAGAACAACCTTCACCTTGCATTAACAATAATTAGAGACCTCAACATCAACTCTCTCTCTTTTCCAAAATGAAAGGGGGAGGGGAGAGAGAGAGAGATCTTTTCTTCAGCCATATATTCATACCCCTCACTGCACCCTCCCTGTATAGTGGACTATCGGTTACACTATCACAGATAACACAAATTTTGAAATCCCTCCACACACTTACAGTCAAAGTTACATGAAAACTCTCATTTAATCACCGAAAAAGATACAGAGTCTCTGAAGAAGACAAAAAGCCTTGGTTGTGCCATATCATATCAACCACAATAAAACTTTTAGTCAGGAAAATGACACAATGTAGAGGTATTTTAAGCAGTTTTGAAATTAGATGTGCAGAAAGGAAGCAGAGAAAATATCTATATTGTTCACCCTTTAGGTGAAGATCTAGTAGCCTCATGTAAAAGGTCAGGTTGGGCTAAGTGGCTCTATCGTGTCAGGCTAAGCTTTCAAGTCTTGCTGATACAGTATACTCCTATATTAAAATATCTCATTTCAAATTATCTGTCTAAGCTTCTTTATGTAGAAACCAAGTCTTATTGATGATGGAACCCCAGTGTCTAGTGCACAGTAAGCATTCCATAAATCCTTGTTGAGCCCCTGCAGAGGCGTACATTTCATTTTATTAGCCATCAAATTTCAAGGTCCTCCCAGGGATGGTCTAAGCAGGATTTTGCTCAAGTTCTAATCAAGGACTATACATAGAGGAGCAGAGACTCCTAATGCTTCAAAGGGCAATTAGCACAGCTTTAACTCATTCACAAATCCTTAAGAATTTGAGCACATACTTTTGCACTGGAGGATGGCCCTTTCAATAAGGGCAAATCATTTAGAAGTCTAATGTAATATTTCATTTGGATACATGTCCTGGTGGTTGGATACAGCACAATGAAGAATACTGTAAAACTTTAATTTGGTAGAGCACAAAGGCATCTTTTAAGTTCCTTTATTTAACGTTATTAGTCAAATTATTTTAACCCGAGCTTTCAAAAAGGTATTCTCAGGAGAAAATCAGAGAAAATGATGCCTTTAATATATGTCAAAGATCGAGAAAACACACACACACACATACACCCCCACCCCTCACAAACAATCGTCAAAATACTTACTACAATCTTTTGGCCCATCAGCTTAAGAAAAATAGCTGTAACATCCTTTTTATTTTATTTTATTTTATTTTTTATTTTTTGTGGCTCAGGAGGAACATAGTGAAATGAAATAAGACAATTCAAATAAGTCTTCACTTTTCATTTACTTCTATTATTGATGCCATTCTGATATTTTCAGGACATTTCACTTTCATTTTCATCTTCTGGTGTCACAGTTTGCATCTGCATTGCTAAATTCAGCTCCTCAGGTTTCATTACTGCATTTTACCAAAAAACAAATACAAAACACTTTTCTTCATATGAATTATTGAATACATGTAAGAATGGAAGTGCAAAGGTAAAGTGAAGAGATAAAAGAAAAAATACAAGAGACAGACTAATTTCATTAAGTAGCATTTTAGGTGTGTTTTCACTGCATGTGACTTTGAGATTTGTAACATTTATTTTAAAATTCAGGATGCAGTAGAAAATATATCAATAGATCAATGTATTTATGATCAACCACTATTTGCAGCTTGATAGATTTCATAGTATGAACAAAGACAAAAGAAGTAAAACTACTAAAAAATCAAAAATAGTAAAAAATGATGTGTACCCTAAGAAGACGTTTTTCCCCTGAAGAATCTTTCTTAAAATTATACCTTTTCAAGGCTACAACTATAAAAGATAAGAGCAAATTAAAATTCTACTTCTGAAAATGCAGCACAACTTGCTGAAAATAATGATTCAGTGACAGAAATAAATGCATCTAAGAGTATGTGAGTATAATTATGTACTACAGGTAGTAAATGTCATGTTATGTTTCAATGATTTTATGGATATCAAACTCATCTGTATGCTATTTCTAATAGCAGTTTTATGACTAAACTAATAAATATAGGAAACTGTTCTGATTTTAATAATACATGGCTTCTTATGGTAGTAGTTTATTTTGGCTAATGTAAAATGATAAATCTGAAGGCTAAGGTTAAAGCAGATCTTGAAAAATAGCTCAAAATATTATATGCAATCCTTGTCCTAGATCTTCTTAAAGTCATTATTGCATTTTTTGGAAGTATACTGTAGGGGCTTCTTTTCCACTTCAAAGTTAAAGCCATTAAACTTACTGTTCCATGTAATAAATTAATAAACAAGAATAGATTAACCAAATGATATGGAGCATTACCTTCTTCCAGTTCCTCTCATTCTCATCTAGGTTCATTGTTGTTTCTCTCTTGGGAAGTGGTGAAAAGTTCTATTTAAATTTAGATTGAATAAAGTGCTCAGTAAGAGATTTCAGAATCCCAGAAGTGTGGTATGTGGTGGAGAGAGGAAAATGGCTTTTTTTTTTTTTCCTGGAGCTTTTGAATATGTTGGCCTGTGAGCAGGTCTGTTGGGTATGGCTGCCAAAATACACTGGCAATCATTTAGGCTCCCACCAGAGCTGAGAAAGCAACCCAGAAACAATTTCCCTAAATACCAACTGTCTTATGTGGCTTCATGAACTATAATATTGACCTTCTTTATGAGCGTTTGCCTTCAACTTGTAAAAATACCACAGGCTTTGCTGTGCCAAAGAGAGAAAGATCAACAGCAGCAACCACTAAGCAGCCTTTCTTTTTGATTAAAGCTCTTCTTGGACATTTACTCTCACTGTCACTTCCACCAGGAGGGGCCTCATCATGATTAGGAGGGCCACCCACACTGTCTATGCCTGGGGTGAGATGTAATTTAGCAAACTGGAGCAATGTTGACAATGAAAGAGGGTTCAATTAACCATGACACTAGGACAATAGTATAAATTATGACTGTCCCAGGCAACCAAGACAGGCTACTCATTTATGATCACCCATCTATGACATACAGCAGCTTGACAGTTCTTCAGCTTTTCATATTGACAAAACATTTTCATCAGTTTGAAAAAAAATCTGATCATGCCACTTTGTTCTTTGTAAGCAGGTGTAGGTCTGTGAACTAGTGGTATTTTGACAATCTGTTGAGGCTAGAAGCATTTGGTTTATGTTAATATAATGCTTCAAATTATTTAATTTAAACTAAATTTTATAGAATGCCCTTTGATTGACTATAATAATCTCATATAAATTAAAAGTGTAAATTTGTGTAAGTTCCTTGTAGGTTCTGGATAGTAGACCTTTGTCAGATGCATAGTTCACAAAATTTCCCCCACTTCTCTAAGTTATCTACTTAAACTGTTGATAGTTTCTTTTGCTGTACAGAAGCTCTTTAGTTTAATTAGACCCCATTTGTCAATTTTTGATTTTGTTGCAATTGCTTTTAGCGTCTTCATCATGAAATCTTTGCCCGTTTCTATGCCCAGGATGGTATTGCCTAGGTGGTCTTCCAGGGTTTTTATAGTTTTGGGTTTTACATGTAAGTGTTTAATACATATAGGATTGATTTTTGTACATGATATGAGGAAAGAGTCCAGTTTCAGTCTTCTGCATATGGCTAGTCAGTTATCCCAGCATCATTTATTGAATAAGTAGTTCTTTTCATATTGCTTGTTTTTGTCAAGTTTGTCAAAGATCAGATAGTTGTAGGTGTGCATTCTTATTTCTGGGCCCTCTATTCTGTTCCATTGGTTTATGTGTCTGCCTTTGTATCAGCACCACGCTGTTTGGTTACTGTAGCCCTGTAGCATAAAGTTGGGTAGTGTGATGCCTTCAGCTGTGTTCTTTTTGCTTAGGATTGCCTTGCCTATTTGGGCTCTGTTTTGGTTCCATATGAATTTTAAAATAGCTATTCCTAGTTCTGTGAAAAATGTCATTGATAGTTTGATAGGAATACTATTGAATCTATAAATTGCTTTGGATGGTATGGCCATTTTAATAATATTGATTCTGTCTATCCCTGAGCATGAAATGTTTTCCATTTGTCTGTGTCCTCTCCAATTTCTTTGAGCAGTGTTTTATAGTTCTTCTTGTAGAGATCTTTCACCTTGCTGGTTAGCTGTATCTAGATGTTTTATTCTTTTTATGTCAATTATGAATGGGATTGTGTTCCTGACTTGGCTCTCAGCTTGACTGTTGTCGGTGTATAAAAATGTGAGGAATTTTTGCACATTGACTTTGTATCCTGAGACTGTGTTGAAGTTGTTTATCAGCTTCAGGAGCTTTTGGGCCAAGACTATCAGGTTTTCTAAATATAGGATCATGCCATCTGCAAACAGGGATAGTTTGACTTCCTCTCTTCCCATCTGGTTGCCCTTTATTTCCTTCTCTTCCCTTATTGTTCTGGTCAGGATTTCCAGTACTATGTTGAATAGGAGTGGTGAGAGAAGGAATCCTAATATTGCGCCAATTTTCAAACAACCCCATTAAAAAGTGGGCAAAGGATATGAACAGACACCTTTTAAAAGAAGACACACATGCAGTCAACAAACATATTAAAACAATTTCAACATCACTGATCATTAGATAATTGCAAATCAAAATCACAATGAGATACCATTTCACACCAGTCAGAAGAGCTATAATTAAAAAGTTAAAAATAACAGATATTGGCAAGGTCGTGGAGAAAAATGAATGCTTAAACACTGTTGGTGGGAATGTAAATTAGTTCAACCATTGTGGAAAACAGTGTAGTGATTCCTCTAAGACCTAAAAAAAAAAAAAAATACCATTTGACCCAGCAATCCCAGTACTGGGTATATACCCAAAGGAATACGAATCATTCTATCATAAAGACACAGGCATGCATATGTTCATTGCACCACTACTCACAATAGCAATGACATGGAATTAACGTAAATGCCCATCAACAGATATTTGGTGCATATGTATGATGGAATACCATGCAGCCATAAAAAAGAATGAGATCATGTCCTTTGTAGGATCATGGATGGAGGTGGAAGCCATTATTCTTAGCAAAGTAAGGCAGGAACAGACAACCAAATACCACATATTCTCACTTATAAGTGGGACCTAAGTAATGTGAATGTGTATGGATACATACAGGAGAACAACAGACACTAGGGCTTATCAGAGGATAAAGGATGAGAAGAGGGAGAGGATCTGGAAAAATGACTAATTGTTACTACTAGGCTTAACACCTGGGTGAAAAAATAATCTATACAACGAACTCCCATGACACAAGTTTACCTGTATAACAAACCTGCAGATGTATCCGTAAACTTAAAAGTTAGAAAAACCACACAATTCAAATTGCCATCTCTATTTTATATATCTTCAATTAGATTATTCTTCCCTACTTCTAAATCCACTTCAGTGAACACTCAAACTCCCCTAAACCCATATTTCCTCTCCTTTTTGAGAATCATTGGACTTATGTCATATCTAAGGGATAACTTTATACTAATGCATAGAGAAAAGCAAAGTTCAAATATTGAACATTGATTATGTTGCTGTCATGAAAGAAATGTATTCTTTTTAGTAAACAAAAATGCTAAATCTGCTTGTATTTTACAAATATATTTTGAAAAATAATCATTTAATGGTGTAATGAGTTCTTGTTTGTGTCATTACATGCAAAGGCAGAATCTAATTTTTTAATTATCTTCAAAAAGCTCTCTATCTTGGTAAGACATCTGCCTGTGAAGGATAGCCTAAAGGGCCAGGCACAGTGACTCATGTCTCTAATCAGCATTTGGGAGGCCAAGGTGGGCAGATCACTTGAGGCTAGGAGTTCGAGACCAGTCTGGCCAACATAGTGAAACCTCATCTCTACAAAAAATACATAAATTAGCTGGACATGGTGACGAGCGCCTGTAGTCCTTACTGCTTGGGAGGCCAAGACGGAATAACTTGAGCCTTTGAGCCAGCAGGTGCAGTGAGCCCAGATCACGCCACTGCACTTCAGCCTGCCTGGGCGACAGAGTGAGACTCTGTCTCGAAGAAGGAAGGAAGGAAGGAAGGAAGGAAGGAAGGAAGGAAGGAAGGAAGGAAGGAAGGAAGGAAGGAAGGAGAAAGAAAGAAAGAAAGAAAGAAAGAAAGAAAGAAAGAAAGAAAGAAAGAGAGAGAGAGAGAGAGAGAGAGAGAAGAAAGAAAGAAAGAAAGAAAGAAAGAAAGAAAGAAAGAAAGAAAGAAAGAGAGAGAAAGAAAGAAAGAGCAAGCCTAAGAATAGGTGATTTTACTTACCTTTTCTAGTGATTTTAAAATAATGTTTGTTGATGGTCTCAGGTTCACTTATTCAACAAATATTTTTTGAGCACCTACAATAAAAAGGCATCCTTCTAAGCACTGGCAGGAAAAGTACTGAAGAAGTTATACTGGGATTCTGCTTCGGGACGTTTATGTTTTAGATTAGAATGGAAAAGGCAGAAAAGAAATTAATAAATCAACCAAAAATACCAGTAGTGACAAATTATAATCAGATAAACAGGGTAATGTGACAGCAAATGACTAAGTCAGGGAAGGCCTTGCTAGAGAGTTGTCATTTAAGAAGTAGAGTTAAACTTGACCTGAAAAATCAATCTAATGCTGTCCTCAAAATAATTATGCCCCCTTCTTATTTTTTTTCTATCTTCTTAATATCTCAGTGTCATCTAGTTTTCTACCTGTTGATTAAGGATTCAAATGAAACTTACACATTTTTTGAATTTTGTAAAACTCTGTAAATATCTTGTCCTGTATATAAGCACTTCTAGGATGGCAGGCTATAAGGTGAGAAAATCTATTAACCCTACATTTTAAAGGTTAACAAAATAAAATTGAAAGTACTTATTTATTTAATGGGTTTGGAATTTTTAAAAAATGCCAATTAAAATTAATCCTGACAAATAGACCAATAGAATAGAGAATCCAACAAGTGACCCACATATATGAGGTTCCATGAATTATAACTAAGGTGACACTAATGTACAGAGGACGATAAGATGGTCTTTTTGCTAAATAGTTGTGGGTCTGGGCCAGTCACATAAATATATGAAGCAAAAAGTTATCTTGATTCCTACCTTGCACCATGTATAAAAAAATTTTCCAAATGAATAATATATAAATGTGAATGGTAAAATGATAAAGCCTTTCGGAAAGAAAGATAGGCAACTTCAGGATTATGAAGATACAAAAGGTGCTAACTCCAAATAAAATCATTCATTATAAGATCACATTTTTAACTTTAAAAATCTGTTTATTCACAGACACCAGGAAGAGAAACACAAGCCACAGAGCAGGAGAAAATAGTTGCAACACATAGATCCAATAAATCCAGAATATAAAAGTGACTCCTTCCAATTTAGAAAAAGTCATGCAAGTCAATGCAAAATTATCAAAAACCTTCTATAGGGTCTCTTTAACAAAGGAAACTAAAACGACAAATTGATATAAGAAATAGGGCTCAAGGGCCAAGCACGGTGGCTCAAGCCTGTAATCCCAGAACTTTAGGAGGCACAGGCAGGCGGATCACATGAGATCAGAAGTTCGAGACCAGCCTGGCCAACATGGTGAAACCCCGTCTCTACCAAAAATACAAAATTATCCAGATGTGGTGGCAGGTGCCTGTAGTCCAGCTACTTGGGAGACTAAGGCAGGAGAATCACCTGAACCTGGGAGACAGAGGTTACAGTGAGCTGAGATCGTATCACTGCCCTCCAGCCTGTGACAGAGCGAGACTATCTCAAAAAAAAAAAAAAAAAAAAAAAAAAAAAAAAAGAAAGAAAAAAGAAAAAAGAAAAAGAAAAAGAAAGAAAGGGGGCCCAACTTCCTAAGTCATTATGAAAATAAATAGTAAGACTGCACATGATACCACTGCACACATATCAGATCGGATAAAATTTTAAAATAAAATGACACATAATCCCAATTGTTAGCAATGATGTGGAATAATCGGAACAATAAAGCACTGAGTGTAGGAGTGTGACTTGGTATAATGCTTTGGAAAGCATTTGGCAATATGCACTAAAGTAGAACATGCATATTGCTTATGACTAGCAATTCTATTCTTATATGGTTCCCCCTAAATAGTGGACATGTGAGCTCACCAGAAGCAGGTATAAGACTGCTTATAGTTGTACTACTCTCAATAAGCAAAAATTGGAAACACATGTCCATCCACATTAGAACAGATAAATCAACTGTGGTAAATTAATACAATTGAATACCACTCAGCAGTGGTTGGCAACTCTGACCTATGGGCCAGTTCTATGGCCCTGGTTTTCTATGACTTGCACGCTAAGGATAACTATTACATTTTTGAAGTACTGTAAAACACACAGACACACATAAAGGCACACACCCACAGAAGAATATGACAGACATCAGTATGTGTCCTGCAAAGCCTAAAATACTTTATATCTGTCTCTTTAAAGAAGATATCCACTGACCCCTGTTACACACTAATGAGAATAAACAGATACACCTACGCACAAAAACATGGATGAATAACAGACATAACGTTAAGAGAAAGGTGCCAGACATAAAAGAAAACACAAAGTACAATTCATTTTATTCATTTTAAAAAGTTCAAAAGCTAGCAAGACCTACATATGATGTCAAATGTCAAGATAATGGTTCCTGTGAAGGGCGGGTAACCCCTGGGAAAGGGTACAAGAAGTCTCTTGGATTTGGGATAGTACCTTTAAAAAAATAGTAAACTAGTTATACAGCTGTGTTTATTGCTAGAAATTCTTTGAGCTGTACACACGTAATAATATGCACTTTTCTATGTGTATATTTATACTTTAATAGAATTTAGAAAAAAGAAATAAACCTCCAGAATAATTATCAAGAATGCACATCATAACAGATAAAAACTAGAATAAATCAAATTGTCCAAGAACAAATCTGGTTAAGTAAATTATAGTTTACCCATACAATGGAATTCTATGCAACCACAAAACAATGAACTTATAAAATATTTGTTTATACTGAAAGACACAAACAATAGAATTTTAAATGACGATTTTTAAAACTCTATGCTGAATAAATATTTTGCAAAGACACAAACACAAACTAAGATCTCAGCCTAGAAGAATATGACCAATGAATGGATGATAGCTTCTCTCTGGATGTGAGATTAAATATGCTTTCACTTTATTATTTTTTTGTTTGTCTATTAGTACTTTCTGATAATTTTTAAATAAAATATTTTTGCAAAAAAAAAAAAAAAAAAAACCTACCCTAAAATGTATACCATTTTAAGTACTTCTGGAAAAGTTTTCAAATGATACTGTAATTTGAAAGCTAGCGGAGCTGCTCTGGCCAATGTCATTCTGAAAGGGTTTGAAGATATGTAGAAAAATGTATTAGTATCCGCAGCTGCAGGAGAGCTCTATAAATACACAGCTTCTAGTTAGGTCTCTCAGTATAAGATCCCAACCTCAAACAGATCTAAGGGTTTACAGTATCAAAGGTGTCATGCTGACATTGCCATCACCATTCATTTATAAGCATCATAAACTGGGGGTGATAGATGACTTCCGTCTCTTGCTGATAAAGAGAAGCTGACATTGCTTTATTATCTCTTCAAGGTTAAAAATCAATGGTTTACTTGTGAAAACATCTGTTTGTAAGCTTGTCTTTGCTTCTCTCAGGGGCCATATTTACATGCTGGGTTTTAAGCATGCCAAAATGTGAAGCTTAAGTTTCATTTGGCTCATTTTCTTTTTAAACATGCCAGCCTGGCTCTTTATGAGAGAAAAGAAAGACAGAAAAAAAAAAAAAAAAAAAAAAAAAAAAAAAAACCAGCAGTGTAAGCCTATGCTTATCCATTTGTAATGAGAACAAGTTAGATTTTACCTGTTAAAAATTAATGAATAACATCTCTGAGCAGGTGACTAGAGACATGAGAATTGATTTTAGATCAAGTGATGGATGTAGAATAAATGTCAGCCAAGGGAATTCAAATAAGGATAACTATGCAGTTGCTGCTGTTGTTGTCAAAGAAGCCTATGGAAAATGGATTACATTATATAGAATGAGACTTAGGGATTTTTCACATTTAATTAACTCATCTTCATTTTTTAAAAATCTCATAAAATAGTCTACAGGACAACTAAGGACTTCCCATTCAAACATCTTTGACACAAGAGATAAGAACTTGAGTTTTAGGAAAACACTGTCAGCAGCATCCTACAGTCTGCAAGAGTAAGTTCATGAGTGTTTTTAAGGATAGTTTCCCAGATTTTCTCCATGTTCTACAGATAGCATCTCAAATTCAACATAGCAAAAAGAAACAGAGCACCTCTATCAAAACCCAAATCAACTTTTCTCTAGAACCTTCATCTCTCTTCTCTTATTTCTATTCTCACCTCTAGTTTTGGGTAGCTTCACCTTCCCAGTTTTCTCAGGCCCCAAACCTCCATGTCATCCTTGACTCCATACCCACTTTCAGCAAGTTCTGTGAGATCTAATTACAAAATATGTCCAGAAATCTACATACTCCCTTCCCTCTGTTGCTGTTACCCTGATCTAAAGCACCTTCTTTCTCATGTGGATTACTGTAGTCTTCCAACTCATTTTCTGCCTCTATCCTTGGTCCTTTGTAAGTCTACTACCAACCTAAGACCCACAGTCATTCTACTAAAAAGCAAGTGAAATGATTTCATACATTTGCTGATATTTTTCCAGTGGCTCCCCATCTTGTTGAAATAAAAAAGTTCTTACACTGACCCTCAAGACCACATCAAAATATGACCTTTCACTCCTTTGCAATATTTCTTGACCAGGCAAAAATTCATGGATTCTAACTTCCATTTAAATGTTATTTTCTGTTCTTTGTCGTTGTGTACATCATCTAAAATGGTAACTTCTTTTCTATTCTGGTAAGTCATCTCTTAATTTTGGAGCTTACTTGTGTAACAACTAGTAGATTACATTTAGTGACTTCATTATGTTTAAAGATAATTTTCTCATAAATGATGCTATATCATATAGAAGAGTCACATATACATATGAAGGTTAACAGATAAAATGTAATGCACATGTTTGCTTTAAAAATCTGTGATCTTAGAGCTAATATATTTCTAAAGACTAATACAATGTCCATAAGCTCCAAAACATGAATACAGTTATATGATTGATGCTACTAAACAGAAAGCAGTCATGAATGCTTGAGGATCATTTCAACTTTGGATAAGAAGGAGAGGCCAAAAGTTGCATATGCAATTTTTAGAAGATAATTAAATAATCCCGTGTATACAGATTAATCAAATCAAATCAGAGACTTGGAGAGAACATTTCCTAGGTAAAATCTTAATCTCAAAAAAGAGACTATTAATCTTACATCTAGAGCCTGAGAATCCTAACTTCAGTTTCCCGGGACTTTATGGCTTTGCAAACAAATAAAAGAAAGATTTGATTCATCATTAACATTGTTTATTTCTCACCCGGATTGCCTATGAAAACAATGATGTGTTCTCAGACTCACTAGTATTGAACAGTATATTTAAAGGATATTGGTAGAAGCATGTATGGTTTACCTTTAGCTTCCACCCGGAAATAAAACTGCTTTAATCATTCAGAGCATGGTGTTTGGGACTGCAGCCTCTCAGACAGATCAACTGAGTTGTAAGCCCATCTCTAACACTTACAGACTCTAACCTAAGGCAAGTTATTTAACCTCTCATTCTCTCTTTGCTTTTTCCTTGAACTTGCTGGTAATAAAAATAGCTTCAACTTAGGAGAGAGTTGTGAGGAGTCTGTACATATGAAACATATATTTTCTAAGAATGCAATAAACATTATCTGTTACCATCTTTTTACTAACAGTTGCTACTGCTACTGCTACTCTAACCTACAATTTTAAATAAATTAGACAAGCAGATAGCGAGCTTATTTTTATTAGGTTTTCTTTTAAGAGATGTCAATTTAAATATTCGTGAGTTCTCTAATGATTCAGTAAAGCTAAAGATAAATTCAGCAGCGCTAAATCATGCATGTCTGTAATCAGTACCTTTACCATGCTAATGTGATTTGAAGGAGGGACAGTGGGTAGGTCTTTGTTTAGAATCTCCCAGAGGCAGACTTTATCCAAGGATTTAGACACAGATCGTTTATTTGGAAGTGACCCCAAGAAAACTCAGGAAAATAGTATAAAAGTAGGAAAAGGAGGCTATGGAAGCCAAATAACAAAGTAGTTCCATCAGTGAAATCTGGGTGCCCATGTAGAACACCAATTTCAGTTATTCAGGCTAAAAAGTAGTAAGGCAGCAGGAGTACTTATTCACCAATACCCAGTAGTCATTGGTTAAGTGCTACTCCAGGGTGGCAGAAATGCCTTGGCACTTTCAGTCTGACTGATGGAACCATAGAGCATCCTCAGACATAATCACAGATTCTAGCTTTAGAAATACCATTTCTATTCTTATTGGTGCTACCTAAGTGCCAATGGCTATGGGCAGGACACTAGCAGCATCTGCTACATAGAGTAAATAGAGAAGGAAGAAAGGTCAGAATCAGAACAGCGTTTATAAATTTCTGTACAAGGAAAATCTAAGTAGAATGGGTAGGTATTCTACCTCTGAAAGAGAAAGATAATCTTAAAATTTAGTCCTGGAATAGTTATAGAAAAAAAGAGATATGGGAGTAGTTTAGATTTTAAAATCCCCCTAAGAAATATCTAAATAATTCATTACAATGTTAGAATGGAATAGAAACAGGAAGAGCAATAGAATAATATGAGTTTCCAAAGACATTTACTGCTATCCCAATTCCTCATATAATGATGAGTTTTATTACACTGTAATTCTTATTTATTAAAAATTTTTGTGTTTCAACAGCTCCAATGAGATGCAACTTTTTGTTTTTATGTTGGTCCAGGGAGCATTAGAGGACACCACACTCATATAACATATTAAGCACGTCATCACTTGCACATCAAACTCTAATAAATTCCTGCATCTTGTGATTTAAAATGAATGCAAGGTCCTGAAAGGTTAGAACACATTACAGTCTTAAATTTTCAAGTGTGAAACCCTGTTTCTGTACAACTTGTAAAGAGTTTGAACATTAAGTTTTAACTAGTATTGCTTGAGAAAGCCTTTATTCATGCTAACTTCTTGTAGATTTTTGTCTTTTTTGACCCTTGCAAGAAGAACATGTGGATTTATCAGTAAAAGTATGTCTAGAAATTGTCAGGTGGGGGACAATGTTAAAGAAAAATAATAGAATATTTGTCATAACAGGAAGGCAAATCAGTTATGAGTTCCAGCTTTGAAGTTAGGACAGTTGCTTTTCTGGTATGAAGAGCTAGGTTAGGTGAAAATGACTAAAATACTAGATAAATACATATTTTTCATTAACATTAAAGCATAGAAGAGCTGAAAAGTTAACAGAATACTGCCTAGCCAAATAAGGAGAGAGAAAACCTACATCCAAAGCAGCAAGGTATACATCATATACCTGAACTGTTTTGGCCCTGAGTGTACCAATCTACCAATCTGACAAACTTGGGCTTTGGTTTCTGGCCTCGTTAAGCCACTCTAGGTGAGGAATCATAGAGAAGATGTCACCCCCACATTAAATGAATTTCAAAAATTAACACTATCAGAAGAAACATGAGCCAGAACTGGTATCCACAACTACCACAACCATGGTGCATTGCAGGTAGAGACATTTGACTTGGCTCTGAAAAACTATGCATAACCCAAGGATATGGAAACAAACAAACAAAACCTTTTCTTGATAAACTCTTCCATTAGAATGCGCTACAAAAGAATATGCTGCCAAGATACAACTCAGCGGGTCAATGAAGCACAAACTCTGAACTTGCTTTAAGGAGGTTTCTAACTTGCAGTGCTCCCAGATTTCTGGAAAATATAAATCTTCCCTGAGATCGGACTTTCATCTGGTGCTTTAGTGAATCTCTACAAACATCTTCCCAATGGCAATTATTAGTACACTTAAAAAAACCATTTACCTAAGGCACCATGAGCAAGATTAAACACAAAAGTAGACATATTAGGAACAGACTCATCCAAGCTTCAAATGTTGGTATTGTCAGACATTCTAAAACAATCCGTCTTATCCTGTTTAAAGAAATAAATGGCAAGACTGAACTTATCTACAGGTAACACTGGTGATATTTGAATATTTTAATCTATGAAAATAGTAATTCATATGAATCAACCTGATAAATCCCTTCATCTTCTTGATGAAGAGCAGAGCATTTGCTTGTTTGACCTCATTTGGGAACATACGTGTTGGGTTCTCTTAGAATATTTGATTAAAAATAGATGCAGGCATAATTGAAAATTTATACATATTGAGCAAAAACTCGCATGTACTCCTTTCTCAAACCCCTAGCAACCAACATTCTATTCTGTACTTTTTAAAATTTGACTATTTTAGATATCTCATGCAAGTGGAATCATTCAGTATCGGTCCTTCTGTGACTGGCTTATTTCACTCAGCATAATGTCCTCCGGGTTCATCCATGCTGTTGCAAATAGAATGATTTCTATTTTTTAAAGATTGATCAATATTAAATTGCATTAGACAACATACTTTCTTTATCCATTCATACACTGAGGAACAAATGGATTCTTTCAATATCTTGGCTATTGTAAATAATGCTGCAATGAGCATGAAAATGCAGATAGTTCTTTGACATACTGATTTCAGTTTTTAATATGTACCCATAAGTGGGATTGCTGGATTGTATAGTAACCCTATTTTTATTTTTTGAAGAGCCTCCATACTGTTTTCCATAGTGACTGCATCTACTTACATTTGCACCAACAGTGTACAATAGTTCTAATATCTCGACATCCTCAACACTTGTTTTTATATTTATACTTATATATACATCTATAAATTATCTATATGTATATATGTATACACGTGTGTGTGTACATATATATATAAGGGCCGTCCTAACAGGTGTGAGGTGATATTGTGATTTTGATTTACATTTTTCTGATGATTAATGATGATGAGCATTTTTTCATATATCTAGTGACCATTTGTGTGTTTTCTTTGGGGAGATGTGTGTGTTCAGGACCTTTGCCTATTTTTAAAATCTGTGTGTGTGTGTGTGTTTGCTACTGAGTTATAGGACTGTCTTGTATATTTTGTATATTAACCCCTTATCAGATAAATTTCACTCTGTTAATTGTTTCTTTTGCATAGCAGATGCTTTTGAGTTTGATAGAAAGTCCCTGGTCTATTTTTGCTTTAGTTGCCTGTGCTTTTGGTGCCAGATCAAAGAAATCATTTCCAAGACCATTGTCAAGATTTCCCCTAAATTTTCTTCTAAGAGTTTCAAAGACTCAGTTGTTACATTTCAGTCTTTACCCTCATTTGGAGTTGATTTTTGTGTCTGGTGTCAGATAGGGATCCAGTTACATTCTTTTGGATGCGGCTATCTAGTATTCCCAGCCCAATTTGTTGAAGAAAAAGTCCTTTCCCTATTGTGTATTCTTGGCATCTTTTCTGAAGATCAGTTGACTCTATATGTGTAGATTTATTTCTGGGCTTTCTATTGTGTTCCATGACCAATAGGTCTGTCTTTATAGGATACAAGAATGACTCAACATATGCAAATCAATAAATGCGATACACCACTTTACCAGAATGAAGGATAAAAAAACATATAATCATCTCAATAGATGTACACAATAAATTTGACAAAACTTAACACTCTTCCATGACAAAACATTCAACAAACAGGTAAAAAAAGAAAGTGCTTGAACATAACAAAGGCCATATTTCACAAGCCCATAGCTAACAATGTACTCAATGGTGAAAAAGTAAAACAGAAAAAATAATATACAAATATAATATTGCAAACACAATTTGTAATAAAGCAGCTCTCACTCTAAACTTCAGCATTGTATCTGGCACTGATATATTCTTACATCTCATTTTCATCTCAAGTCAAACCAATACATATTAACTAAACACTAGTTCAGACAAATGCAAGATGGAATTCCTTTCTTCAAAGAAATTTTAAGAGTAAAAAGTTCTATAATTTTTGTGTATTTTTATGGTGCCTGACATAGTAGCAAGTAATAAAACATATGTGAAATAAATATCAATGACTTGCTTGATTAGAGACTTAAAGAAAATTTAAGAAAAGGGTTATGGGAGATGGAAAAATAACGTATCTCTCCAAAGAGAGGAATGTATTTTAGAAGTAGAGACAGCACAGAGCATGTGAAAACCAATGAGTATTAAAGACAATTCTGGAGGAGGGGGCATTAAAGAAAGACATTGTTACTTGGTAAATATTTGTAGACAGTATCAATTTATTTTATGACCCCAGTAAGAGAGTGTGCACAACCTTCAAAACTTATTTTTCAAGACTTCTAAGTGTCACCTGAATTAGTTACCCACTAAGAAGACAAAGAATGAGGAGTATCTGTGTTCTTAATTATAAGCTTAATTATTTCATTAGCTTCTATTTTTAGAAAGAGAACATTAAATTCTATTTTTAACATTTAATACAAGTATATTAATCAGACCCTGACTATAGGCGACATCAAGTTCTGATTGTAATCTCACACTTACATAAAGATTTTTAAACTTAAAGTATTCTGTGTAATTATGCCGCCCACATAAGGATGAACAAAAATGCCCTTGGATACAAATGGCAGGCTACTTATAATAAGAAGAAACAAAAGAATCCAAAAATACTCTCAGATTTACAAAATCTATCTGTTTTTGCAACTTGATTTACATTTCCAAGTTACCACAGTTTGTGCCTTTCTTACAAGTTATTTTTAAATTCTTTTGAGATCAACCAGGCATTGTAATATCTAAAGTTTACTTAGAAAAAAAAAAAGCCCATAATTAACTAGTTCAAACCCCCTAGTGTGGTAATTAAAGTTGCCTTCATCAACTGTATTTGATGTTTATCTAGTCACCTTCCTGTGTCATTGATAACTCTCAGACACCAACTGTGCAATAAATGTTGTCATCCCTTGGACAAGAGGGGAGAGGTACTAAAAGCTTGTCATTTCCTATGATAGAAACCAGGATAAGCATGTATTCTGCATAAATCCTGAGACATTTGGTACACAAATATTATTTAAATTTATTTAGTCTATGTTGCAAACCTTCTTATAATACAACCTCAATTTCTACATTTCCAATAATTTTAGCATTTCTGTTCACTTTATCTCCATAAGTTGTAATTTTTTTTTTTTTTTTTGAAACAGGGTCTCCCTCTGTTGCCCAGGCTGGAGTGCAGTGGCGTAATCTCAGTTCACTGCAAGCTCCCTCTCCTGGGTTCACGCCATTCTCCTGCCTCAGCCTCCCAAGTAGCTGGGACTACAGGCTCCCGCCACCATGTCCGGCTAATTTTTTGTATTTTTAGTAGAGATGGGGTTTCACTGTGTTAGCCAGGATGGTCTCAATCTCCTGACCTCGTGATCCGCCTGCCTCAGCCTCCCAAAGTGCTGAGATTACAGGTGTGAGTCATTGCGCCTGGTCGTACTATTTTTCTTGGGGCTTAATCTATTCAATTCTTAAGGCACATACTTAATTAGTTGAGACAGGAATATAATTTATACATAATAATGGTAAGAAATATTTTTTAGCAGTGATGTCCCAGCTGTGTTTTACAAATAGGTAGATATAAACAGGAGGAGCTTTTTAATACCTACTCTGTTTCAACTTAAAGCAGTTAGATTTTTCATTTTCTCTCTTAGAGAATTTTTTAGCATTTTCTTAGAAGGTGAAGTAGGGGAGTGAAAAATGGCTTCCCTCCACCCTTCTAGGTTCTTTGGCTGGGCTACAACTTAAATAGACATTAGATAGATTAACAGGAAAAAAACCCATACTTAATTACATATGTATGCATGAGAATCCCACAAAATATGAGATTCAAAGAAGAGTCAGATGATTGAAGCTTATATAGCATCATGAGTTACAAAAAGGAATAGGGGCTTGGAGGTTCATTGGGGTGGTAGCAACACAAGGTATGGGAGAGAAAGGGGAGGAAATGTATGATGAATAAAGATTGTCTTGTTGAGCAGATAAAACATCTCTTCAGTAATAAAAATTATCTTGGAGAAGCCCTCAGAAGAATAGGAATAGTCTGTTTGAGCCTGTTGGCAACCTTCAGTCCTCTCTTGTGATCCTAGTTAACCTTCCCTGGTTGATAAGTTTCCTGGGAAAGAGATTCATGCCAATTGAGTTCTTTTTGGAGGAGTCATCTTTAGGGAGAAAAGGGGAGCTCAGGGAAAGCGTCTCCTTACATCTGCTTGCCCAAGTGTTCTCAGTTCAAAGTAATCAGCATATCAAAGCATCATATTTTGGGGTGGTATTTTTTGAACTCTTGCAGTGTTTTACTGCACCAAGTCAGGTGGATAGCTTGAGCTCAGGAGTTTGAGACCAGACTGAGGCGGCATGTGACTGTAGTCTAAACTACTTGGCAGGCTGAGATAGGACGATGGCTTGAGCCCGAGAGGTCGAGGCTGCAGTGAGGTGTTTCATGCCACTGCAGTCCAATTTGAACAACAGAGGAAGACCCTGCCTCAAAACAAAACAAAACAGAAAAGAAAAAAAGAAAAACAAACAAACAAACAAAAACAACCTATGAGTTTAACAGAGCAGGTATTGGGATTATTATTTTCCTATTTTCCTGTTTTTTTTTTTTTTTTTTTTCCCAAACAGAAGAGATTCATATAGGTTAGGTAATTTGCCCAGTGTCTCACAGCTAATAAATAGCGAGTAAACTTGAACATATGTATGCTGAATGCAAGAACTACTTTCCCAGTCCCTACCAAAGTGCTTTGGCACACAATTGGTGCTCAATACCAGGCCTAGAGGCATTACTTACATTACCTATAATTTATATACTGTTTTTTTGGGAAAATCTTTGAAAAATATCAAAAGCCCCATATGAACAAAACTCTCTCACAGGACTCCCACTGAAGCTTGAAACATGACTTGACTAAGAAAATCCCTTTAAGAAACTAATTTCTCCTAAAACTGAAAAAAAGACTTTTATTGTAGTGATTTATTAAACCCATGACAATGTTACACACCTTCTTACAACTTAACACTGATATATGTAGAGTCTATGTTTTTAGTCGATTTCTTAAAAGCTTATTCTTGATATCAAGATTTCACTGGAACACATGTTTGGCCAAAACTGGATTTAGGGAAGAATGTAAGGGACGGAGACTAGGACACAAGGCTTTTGTCCTTGGAGAATGGAAACCCTAACCACTTCCAATGCTAGTTTGAGGGTAGCTCTGAAGCTGAAGTAATGTCTGAGTCACAAACCAAGAAACAGAATGCTGGGAAGGGCTTCCTATGGGAAAACACCAAGGATCAATGTCTGGACCAGAGGAATAATATCAACATACGTATACATGGATAATTGTTGGGCAGGCTTCCCCTTGCTTGTGTAGGATACAATCAGCTGATACTTTCAGATCTTGAACAATAAACTCCTTGCCATGGTAGAACTAGAATCATAAATATGTTTGTGCTAAGATCATCCTTTCCAAGAATGAGAATACACCACGAAATCACTCAGGAGTCAGGACTCTCATAAACTCTGACTATTTTCTGGTCAACTAACTGGACAGGACACAATGCAAGTTACCTATAGGGAAAATCTGCAATTGGGAAAAAAAAAAAGTGGAGAGTGGAGGATATCAGATGCCCTTGTTATGAATATAAATGTAAAGAGGCTGAGAGGAGTAGGGAGAAGGGAGGGATGGGGAGGGGTCCATCATCAAGTAAAGTGCCAGTTAGATAGGAGCAATACCGCTGGAGGGCTATTGCACAGTAGGGTGACTATAATTCGCAGTAATGTATTATGGTTCAAAACAGTTAGAAGAGAGGCTTTTGAATGCTCTCATCAAAAATAAATGACAAGTGTTTGAGATGATAGATGTGCTAGTTACCCTGATTTCATTAATACACATTGTATACATTTATTGAAAAATCACACTATACCCCATAAACGTGTACAGTCATTATATGTCAATTAAAAACAAAATAAAACTCAAACTGAAATGTATACTTTTAAAGCAAATTTTACAATAGTGGTGTTAGTAAAATTATTAAATGATAAAAAATAAATGTAAAGGATTGTAAGCTTCTCAAGGTCAGGGATTTGTTTTCATCTCAGTTATAATCCCAGCACCTAGAGTAATGCCAGGCACTTCATTGTACACAAATTCTATTGTTGCAAATTATTTAACAGATCCATGGGAAACTTCAGCCAGCTGAAAGCAAATCAGAATTGGCAACGAAAGACAATCAATTGGAGTGAGGGCATTGAATTGTCCTTAAGAGAACATTCTGTAAAGGCATGGAAAGAAAATTAAGGTAAATATCTAGGGACCTATCAATCCCTTACCAATTGAGAGACCCATATGTGTGTACATGTATGAGCTAAAGGAAATTATATGTGATAGCAATTATGAAAAGGAAAAATACTAGTATCAAGTATGATAGGTAATTTACGATTCAAGGAAACGTACAGCATTACAAGACGAGGATGTCCGCTTTCACCTTTCCTATTCGATATAGTCCTGGAAGTCCTAGCCAGAGGGGCCAGATAAGAGAACAAAACAAAACGCATCCAAATTGGAAAAGGGGATGTCAAATTATCCCTGTTTGCTGATGACATGATGTTATGTCTAGAAAAACCTAAAGACTCCACCAAAATATTTCTAGATTTGATAAGTAAATGTAGTAAAATTGCATGCCACAAAATCAACATAAAAAATCAGTGGCATTTTTGACTGGGCACAGTGGCTCACGCCTGTAATCCCAGCACTTTGGGAGACCAAGGGGGGCGGATCACGAGGTCAGGAGATCGAGACCATCCTGGCTAACACGGTGAAATCCCCTCTCTACTAAAAATACAAACAATTAGCCTGGCTCTGTGGTGGGCGCCTGTAGTCCCAGTTACTCCGGAGGCTGAGGCAGGAGAATGGCGTGAACCCGGGAGGCGGAGTTTGCAGTGAGCCTAGATCGAGCCACTGCACTCCAGTCTGGGCGACAGAACAAGACTTCGTCTCAAAAAACAAAAAAATAGAAATAAAAATAAAATAAAAAATCAGTGGCATGTTTATACATCAACAACGAGCTAGCTGAGAAAAAAAACCAGAAGCCAATCCCATTTACAATGGCTACAGAAAATAAAGAAAATATCTGGGAATAAATTTAACTAAAGAACTGAAAGGTCTCTACAAGGAGAACTACAAAACACTGATGAAAGAAATTGTAGATAAACAAATGGAAAAACGTCCCAGACTCATGGATTAGAAGACTCAATATCGTTAAAATGACCATACTGTCCACAACACTCTGCAGATTTGAGGCAATGCCTATCAAAACGCCAATGTCATTTTTCACAGAATTAGAAAAAAAAATTCTAAAATTCATATGGAATCAAAAAAGAGCGCGAATAGGCAAAGCAATCCTAAGCAAAAAGATCAAAGCTGGAGGCATCATATTACCTGACTTCAAATTATATTACAAAGCTCTAGTAACGAAAATAGCATGGTACTGGTATAAAAATAGACACATAGATCAACGGAAAAGACTAGAGAACTGAGAAATAAAACTATGTATTTACAGCCAGCTGATGTTTGACAAAGCTGACAAGAACATACATTGGGGAAAGGACACCTTTTTCAATAAATGATGCTGGGGAAATTGGATTGTTATATGCAAAGTAATGAAATGGGATCCCTATCTCTCACTATATACAAATATCTACCCAAGATAGATTAAAGGCTTAAATGTAAGACCCCAAACTATAACAACTCTAAAGAAGAAAAACTAGGGAAATTTCACCAGGACATAGATCCACGCTAAGATTTTATGACAAAGACTTCAAAAGCACAAGCAACCAAAATAAAAATAGGTCAATGAAACTTAATTAAACTAAAAAGTTTCTGCACAGTAAAACAAACAAACAAAAACAGAGTAAACAACACCTGCAGAATGGGAGAAGATAATTGCAAATGTTCATCCTACATGGAAATATCCAAAATATACAAAAAACAACAAAAACAAAAACCATCAAATAGTCTTATTAAAACTTGGGCAATTACTTTGGGTGTCCGAGGCAGGCAGATCACCTGAGGCAAGAAGTTCAAGACCAGCCTGACCAACATGGTGAAATCCTGTCTCTACTAAAAATACAAAAATTAGCTGGGCCTGTGCCAGGCACCTGTAATTCCAGCTAATTGAGAGGCTGATGCAGGACAATTGCTTGAACTTGGGAGGCAGAAGCTGCAGTGATCTTAGATCACGCCATTGCACTCCAGCCTGAGGAACAAGAGTGAAATGATTGAATAAAGAAAATATGTTATACAAATACAATGGAATACTATGCTGCCATCAAAAAGAATGAAATCATGTCTTTTGCAGCAACATAGACAGAACTGGAGGTCATTATCTCAAGTGAAGCAAGCCAGACAAAGAAAGTCAAATATCACATATTCCTACTCATTAGTGGGTGCTAAAAAATGTGTATACATGAATGTAGAGAACAGAAAGATAGACAATGAAGACTTAGAAGGATAAGGGGGTGGAGAGAGGTGAATGATGAGAAATTACTTAATGGATTGAAGTGTAAGTTATTTGGGTAATGGATATCCTAAAGCCCTGACCTGATCACTATGTAATCTATGCATGTCATAAAATTCCACTTGAACCCCATAAATTTATACAAATAAAAAATCAATTAAAAATAATAACATTGACTCAAGCAAAAAGTTAAAGTGGTGAAATGCAATTTTCAAATATCATATTTGAGCTTGAGATTTGTATTCAGTTGCATTAAAATAAAATTTAAAACACAGTACAAATTAATGCCAACTTAGAATCATTATAAGAATCATTATAGATACAAGAGAAATATAAATACACTGCCTTTTAGAAAAGTGAGTGAAATTCTTAAGAAGAAATAATTAGGAAAGGGTGGCAAAAGGTATGGTGCAGATTGTACTTATTAAAGAAAATATGAAAATTAAGGTGGATCAGGAAACATTCATTAGGAAGAAATTTAAATTAAAATATTTTTGTTGTCTCTCATTTTCCCAATAAAGAGAACATAATTAAACACTATGTATTCGTATTTAGATTTAATAGATGTTGCTATTTGCCATACATATTTCAGAACCTCCTTTTCCCCAAATGAATAGAGCTGGTACATTATTACCATGGAAATTTACACCTGCCTATGTAAATATATAATATCAGGAATCTTTAGAAAAATGCAACATTTTTAGTTGATCATAGGAGAAACCAAATATGTTTATTTAAAATTTTGAAGCATTGATAAATACAGATAGAGGTACAGATGACAGGGATTTGTATAGTACTTCTTGCTGAGCAGTGGCTGCCTCCTGGATGTTTGTAGCTTTGTAGACAAGAATCTTTCTGAAATGTTTTCTTGAAACCCAGAACTTAAACTATAAATAAAGATGCTTCAGTTGCACAAATTGTCATACTTTGAGTAGTAATAAAATAGTCTTACAGAGGAATCCTGATCATTTTGGCAAAATGTCATGTGTTATCAAAATAATGTTTTAAACTATTAAACTTGATAGAACAAACTGCACAGTTAATGTCTACTTCAGGAGAAACCCTTAATGAGCATATCAAATTCCCTCATAGTTTTTGAAGATTCCTTTATGGCTGAGATAAGAAGTCATTTGTTTTGCATCAAGGTTGAAAGGTAGACACACATAAGAGTGAACTCTGAATAAAAGCCATTTCCCAGGTGAAACATTACATATGACAAGAATGTTAACAGCCAATAATAAAAAAGAGATCTTGTCATGCCACAGTTCAATAAAATGTTTATGACACCATTATTAGATCTAATCAAAAATTGCAAGAAAAGAAATATGATTATGGTTTCAAGCAGGTATTGACATTGAGTCCTCCTTATCAATTTTTCTTAATTACAAAGAACATCAAGCTAACAAACCAAACTGTTATGCTGTGTCAATATAGCAAACTAATCTTTCAACCAGAAAGAAAAGACACTTCCCCAAGAAATTTCACATTGTTAGGTAAAAAAAAATAAAAGGAATTGTGTATCAAAGCAGAGGATTTTTCTACATGCTCCCTGGTGCAAAAGAGACACTAAGAATTAATCATTGCATTCCAAACCATATAACAAAAGTGACCCTAATAGAAACTCTTGCGGCTTTTATTTTCTTGTGATACAATGTGATTACTCCTAACATTACTTTTTCTAATATATTTCACTCCATTTGTTTTGTTTTGAATTTTATTTTAATTCAGTATTTTTTTTAATGTAACTGAGGTGCAGGAAGAAGACCTACATCATAATTCAAATCATTCAGAGACCTGAATAACATTTTTGTCCCTACTATCAATTAACTTATTAACCTTGGCCATGTCACTTAACTTTAATGAACCTCAGTTTCCTAATATGTATACGTTATGAGGTTATGTTATAACATAATGATGATACTGTCTAGTACTGTCAGTTTACAATTCAGTATTCTGCATTGATACTGTAAAAGTTCCCCATACAAGATTCCAAATCCTGTATTTGCAAAGGTAATTTCTTTTATCTGATACCTGCTTAAATAAACAAGTGTTTTCTGAGAATTTTTAAACAGGGTTAAGAGAAAATAAGAATTAAAGATTACCTAGAGAAGCCAAAGTATTATATATACAAACTAGTATTTTGTCCCCCAAATTCATTAGGTAACTTACAATTCCACTGTTGCTTATTGCAAGCCCTACATCTTAGTTGCGTACAAAATAATTCAAGTCTTCAGCACGTTCAGAAAGCTGTATATGCTTCATGCTGATTATGTCAATACTAGCAAAGTGAAAAATCAAAGCGATTACTTCTCCAATGAATTCTGGAAGCAATTAATATGGATAATATGAACACAAAAATTTAAAAGATTTCTTCTTCATTGAATGATTTTTGCTAGTTTTAACAAACCATATGTTGAGATTATGATAAGCACTCAAAATTTTCTCCAGTAGGGAGTATTTTGTAGTGTTTAGTGGTTTGAGTTTTGGAGTCAAACAAACTACTTTCAATTCCTGAAGTTCTGATTAGGTGCTGACATCCTGGAAAGTTACTTTAAACTCTTTTTTTTTTTTTTTTTTTTTTTTTTTTTTTTTTTTTGAGACACCATCTTGCTCTGTTGCCCAGGTTGGAGTGCAGTGGTGTGATCTTGGCTCACTGTAATCTCCACCTCCTGGTTCAAGCGATTCTTCTGCCTCAGACTCCTGAGTAGCTGGGACTACAGTACAGACACACACCACCACACCAGGCTAAGTTTTGTATTTTTAGTAGAGACAGGATTTCACTATATTGGCCAGGCTGGTCTCGAACTCCTGACCTCATGATCTTCCTGCCTTAGCTTCCCAAAGTGCTGGGATTACAGGCATGAGCCACTGAACCTAGCCTTACTTTAAACTCTTGTGTTTCAGTTTCCTTAAGTATAAAATAATAATAACATTTAGATTCAATGGTTTAATCCATATAAAGACCTTAAAACCAGGCCAAGCAGATGGAAAGCATTCAATAAACATCTATCATTATTGCTTCAAATTATTATATACTGTATTATAATAAAAGTGATATGATATCAAAAAAGTTATAACATAGAAACACATTATCTTTTATAATATTGTAAGAAACTTTTTTCAAAAGTAAGAAGAGGCCGCATGTGCAAGTTTAATGTCATTATAATCCTCTAGAATTTCTGTTCAAAATGAAAATCTGTTTGTAAAATAACTATTAAAAATGTTGGGCGACTGTTGTATTTGTATGCATCATCTCTCAAAACTGATGGTTTATTTTTACCTTCATATATAACATCCAAACTACCGGGAAAAAATAGTCCATAATAAACCAGAAAGAAAAAGTATTCAAAATGAAATACAGAGACAACAGCCTCTTAAGCATTCCTTAAAGTAAAAATAGCAATTTTTTTAAAAAAAATATTTTTATTTAAAGTTCTAGGCTACATGTGCAGGATGTGCAGTTTTGTTACATAGGTAAACATGTGGCATGGTGGTTTACCGCAGCCATCAATCCATCACCTAGGTATTAAATTCAGCATGCATTAACCATATTTCCTAATACTCTTCCTTGCCCTACCCCACCCCATGACAGATGCCGGTGTGTGATGTTCCCCTCCCTGTTGTCTGTATGTTCTCATTGTTCACCTCCCACTTATAAGTGAGAACATGCAGTGTTTGATTTTCTGTTCCTGTGTTGGTTTGCTGAGTATAACAGCTTTCGGTTCCATCTATGTTACTGCAAACAACATGATCTCCTTTCTTTTCTATGGCTGCATGGTATTGCATGGTGTATATGTACCACATTCTCTTTATCCAGTCTATCCTTGATGGGCATTTGGGTTGATTCCATGTCTTTGCTATTGTGAATAGTGCTGCGGTGAACATATGCATGCATGTATCATTGTAATAGAATGATTTATATTCTTTTGGGTATATACATCCAGTAATGAGATTGCTAGGTTAAATGGTATTTCTGGTTTTATATCTTGGAGGAATTACCACACTGTCTTCCACAATTTACAATCCCACCAATAGTGTAAAAGTGTTCCTATTTCTCCATAATCTCACCAGCATTCGTTGTTTCTTTACTTTTCAATAACAGCCATTCTGACTGACATGAGATGGTATCTCATCGTGGTTTTGTCTAAAACAGCAATAATTTTTAATCAATGTTGTGTCAGTTCCTATCAAGGAAAACTATAACTGCTACTACTTCTACTTTCTGACATAAAGTTTTCACCTGTAAGAAGTGAGATGTAAAACTTGACCTTAATATCCAAATTCAACACTCAGAAGGTAGTTTGCTGAAAATATAATTTTCAAAAAAGCAAAACAAAATTTTAAGTGGTTTCAAGTAGAAAAGATAAATGGTCCTAATATAAGGACACAGTTATCCAGGATTTCAACCTTTGATGAGAGAGACTTTCATGAATCTGAAACAGTTTCTGTAGTATAAGGGATTTATGTCTGAATTTTTACTGTCTTCTCAAACCTCACTAACTATTGTTCCATATTTTAGTCATATTTTCCTGAGTGAGATATGGTGAGGGTAGAGACAGATCAAGAAAAAGAAAGTGGAGTTTTACAGTTTTGTTACTTACAGTTCCCTGGGGAGAAGCACAGGCTTACCCAGAGGAAGCACCTGAGTTGGTCATGAGGCAAAGGAAAGTGCTGAATTGTGGGAGGAATGGGGTGAAGCAGGATAAAAAGGTGTAGGATTGTCTAGCTATATTTGAGAGCATGATTCTGTGAAATGCCTAAGCACTGTTACTGTTACCGTATATGGTTTGGGGATATCTAACATCTCCAGAGGTTTTGGGAGGAGCCAGGGTTTATATGGGAACAGTTCGTGGCCATTTTCTAGATATTAATACATCAATTCATAGAAATTAAAAGTACAAATAATTCACTATGGGAGTAATTATTACTCGTTCATTGTTTACAGAGAAATCCTAAATGACTAACTCAGAACAAACTTTATGAGGCACTTTTTCCATATCCCACACCTCCCTATCAGTCATGTCTCTATTTCTTCCATAGGTCATTGATCACTACCTCAAGATATATAATTTTTGTTACTGCTCCTTCTCTTCCTGGAAGATGTCAATAGAATAAGTAAATTAGCTTAAAATAAGAGTAATTTGTTATCTCTCCCGAGTAAGGTTTAATTCTACAAGAGAGTGTAAGACAGGGGTTCTCAGATTTGGCTGCATTCTTGAATCACCTGTAGAGGTAGAAAAATGACTTAGAGGGTGCCACTTCTGGAAATTGATTTAATTCTTCACAGCTGTAGCTTGAGTGCCGGGGTTTTAAAAAACCTCCCTGGATGATACCAATGTACAGTGGAGGTTAAGAACAGTTAGCCTAAAGCAATAATTTCCATGCTATTGCTTATACTTATTTTTGTTAATTGACATCCCATTTTGATTAATACATAAATTGATCTCCCAGAAGTTTGTGATGTACCTTTTTGAGGGTCAATGGATGAGGGAAAGGACAGCGTTTCACAGAAATAATATTTTACCACTGGATGTATTCTTGGCACTGCTGAAAAAAATGTTTTACTCCTGATAGTAGCCTTTAGATCATACCACAGAAGTCACAGATGAGATTAATTCAAATGGGTTTAGTTTTGGCAAAAAGATAAATGGTGTACTAGCACTCCTTTCTACAGTGAGTCTTGTGAAACTCATTGTAGCAGATTTCCGTTGAATCTGTTTCCACACAAATTTGTGAAATAGATTTGTGAAATACAAAGTGAGCAGATTTGAGTGGAATCTGTTTTTGCTACCTCAAAGATCTGCCTTTGCAGTTCAGCCATATGTAGAAAGGGTTGTTTATTCCTCTCTCACTCGACCAGAATTTTTCAGTGGCACCTTCAGTCATTTTCTGTTGTCTGTCTCAGAGGATTTTTTAAAAAGCTATAAGGATAGCTCCTTCCCTTCCAGAATTTACAACCAACTGGATAAGGATGATACATATTAATAAGATTGTTAAGTAGTAACATGTGGATATATATAAGTGTACCAAAATGAGTAATTCAGAAAATATGTGTCTTAAATCAGAGTATTTTTGTCATGATTAACAAATTCCAGAGATATACAATTGAGGAAGAAGGAACTAAAATAAACAAAAACCTCACTCTAGCACAATCATCAGCAAACTACAGCCAGAGGACCAAATGTGGCCAGCTACCTGTTTTTGTATGGCCTTTAAGACAAGGATGATATTTACATTTTTAAATAATTTAAAAAAGAAAAGAAAAAGAAAATTTAACATTAAAATTATCCGAAATTCAGGCCAGGCTCGGTGGCTCACGCCTGTAATCCCAGCACTTTGGGAGGCCAAGGCGGGAGGATCACAAGGTCAGGAGATCGAGACCATCCTGGCTAACATGGTGAAACCCCGTCTCTACTAAACATACAAAAACTTAACGGTGTGTGGTGGCACGCGCCTATAGTCCCAGCTACTCGGGAGGCTGAGGCAGGAGAATCACTTGAACCTGGGAGGCGGAGGTTGCAGTGAGCCAAGATCATGCCACTGCACTCCAGCCTGAGCAACAAGAGTGAGACTCCATCTCAAAAAAAAAAAAAAGCAAAAAAAATCTGAAATTCAATTTTAAGTGTTCACAAAAAATTTTACTGGAACACAGACACACACATTTTTCATTTCAAGAATTAAGCAGTTGTAACTGAGACCATGTGGCTCAGAAAGCCTACAAAAATCCTGCCTTATTTTGCTTTAGAGTTTTTAAATCTGTAAAATTGGATAAGTAAAGTGAAAGGTTGCCCAGTTTGTGAAGTTGGAGTAATAATAAAGACAAAACTTGGAGGCGGGGAAGAAAAGAACCTGGCTACAGTGAAGTTGGTTTGCTTTAAGTTTTGGTTTGCATAAAAGCTAAGGTAGTATACATTCATTTAACAACAATTTTTCAAATGCTTATACAATGTGCTGAATTGTGAAAGTATAAAGGAAACATATATGCCTACATGGAATTCATATAATCATGAAGGAAAGATACATGTGCACACAACTAATTAAATAAATATTACTTTAATCTATGCTGAAAACACAGTTTAAAAATTGGAGGCTAACACCTACTGATATCTGACACTTGCCTTGGCATACATTCTTTTGTCTTTATTTTCAAGCTTAGAAACATTTATTCTCTGATCTTGTTAATTTCCATAACACTAGCCTCACTGCTTTAATTCACATGACACTCCTTTTAAAATCTGCTAGTGAGAGCCATTCTCCTCTCATGGGTAATATACAAAGGATTGTATCAAGGCATTCTGTATTTGTTTTAACATTAAAATATTTTATGTTTCTTTTTTGATTAATGTAAAATACTAGAGTTTGAATTCTTTATTACGTCTGTATTCCTCATGTGATATTTGTATAAGTGTTAAGTACATGTCATTGTGATGCATTCTGGAAAATAATTTAAGTGGTATCCTTGTGGCTAAAATATCAAAAGCATCTAGATCAATCTGGGAAGCTTTTATAGAGCAAATTAATAATGAAAATCAGAGGAGTTCACCAGATGGAGATATGGGAACTGAAATAGAGTAAAAGCTTTGCCATTCTATCTTTCTTGATAAAAGTTCCCTTTCCTTATTATGAAAGTAGGTGAAATGAATTAAGAGAAATCAGAAATAATACTGTAATATGGAAAAGTACCCAGGCCACATAGGCTTCTGGAAATTCTTACATTATTGCAGAGAGATTGAGACATTTTGGTTTTGCTTCCTTGATAACAGTTGGCATTTCATGTAAAAGAAAACCTGTTAGAAATCCATAGGTTAAACTGACCTTTGTCTTCATCCAATGAAGCCCCAGGATGTTCATATATATGGGAATATGGGAGAGGGAACAGAAAATCATGAAGTCACAGATGTGATTCCAAATAAAGAAGTAATCATCTTTGTTTATCAGGGTATAGTGTGGAGTAGTTGGGAAATGTGTAACAGGAGAAAAGAAGCCTGATCACCCTGTTTATTACAGTTTATCCTTGAGAAAATTAATGTATCTAACGTTTTGTTCTTTCACTATAAATCATGATAAAATTAACTAATTCACAGATACGTTGTCGGAAAGATAGTATGATAAGTAGACAAAAAGATGTAAGGGGAAAATCAATAGATGTAGTGCTTGGATATATGTCATGATAGAGTGCAAACAGCCAAAGAGGTCTGAACATTTGAACCTGGAATAAAGCGAGAATGGTGGTGCAATTAATGAAGCTTTTCAAGCCCATTTAAAGAGATTAACTCTCTCCATTAAGGCTATATATACTGCATTGCTCTGTATGCTGCCATGAATTCATGCCATGTCACATACTATGAGGTTGTTTTTCAGTGAATCACAGTGTAAATCATTTTCTGCCCTTATTGCATTTGATAACTTCACTTCATCTCATATACAACAGCTCCTTAGAAACCTGCTGTTACTTTGTTGCAGCTGAAATCAGTACAGTCCACTTATGCTATACCTCTCTTCAATGTGAGTACACTGGCTATATTCTAGGACTTTGTTGGTGTTGCTTTTCATCTTTGATCTCTTGATTCTTAGGAGGAGATCATAGGTGGCATTGATATCAGAAACTGAGACATGATCTACATAGCAAGTCTACTGTTGTGGCTTAGGGAGCTTCAGTGCTTCATAGGATTTTTAATTTGTTTTAGAGCAACACATCACAGTGACACATTACTCTCTCAGTCCACTAAAGGACATATCGGACACACTGCTATTTATTTCTTACTCCTTTTCTGACTATGGTTAATAAGGAACAATTCTAATTGAGCACAGCTCTTTGATCCCTTGCAGCATATTGCTTTGAAAGAGTTTATTACAGCTGTTAAAAAGGAGCCATAAAAATACAGATCCTAATAAAATATATTATTTGGTTAAACATTAGGGCAGGAGTTGTTCAATAGTTGTTAATACTTGTTTTTCCCATAAAGTCATTCTTGGATCTCAGATTTCACAGGATGTAGCCAATTTAATAAAAAAGAAATTATGGGTAGGGAGGCATTGGACACTATTATTGTGATTAGGATCAGTAAAGAATGAAATGCTCCAGCTGCAAATGCTGATAATGAATGTTTGTACTCAATGCCCAAAAACACAGCCAGTTTTAATTTCATTCAAATAGTTCAAAATGGGGTAGAACTCAGTAAAATAGCAAATTGTTGCAATGGGTAAATAGAACAGGTGTTCAAGGTGTTTAAACTGGATGCAAGCAGCCAGTAGGTATTTTGGAGGTATATGTGCTGGTGACTAGGTATCTGTCACTGGACTGGTTGTTAAGGAAAGACATACAGCCCTAAGGGGAGGAGCAGAAAACCGCTAATGCAAGTAAGGGACTGTGGTACTAGATAGCTTGAAATTCAAAAATAGTGATTTAGAAATATCAGGAGCAAAAATGGATGAGAAAATAATCTGGTTAGGAACTTGGAAAGGGACAAATCTGAAAAAAACAGGGCAAATGGGAATTGCAATATTATCTCCCTGGGAGATATCGTTTACTCTAATGATTGTGGCTACCATATCTATCAAGAATGGAAAACAAAATGACATTTTCTACAATGTTCTCAATATTGTAGACATTACAAATAAATCATGTGCTTTTTCCTATTTATCCTAGACACAGCACCATAATTCTGCACGTTACTCCAGATAACTGTCACAAACAACTTTGCTTTACAAGTGAAGCTTTCTTAATATTTCTGATATGTACACTCATACATATAATAAAGGTAGGTAAATAATCAGATAGATAGAAGAAAAATGCACATATACATGTATATATACTTCCACAAAACTACAACTAGTTGAAATTTAGATTTTTGAAAAAACATTAGCAAATTATTTTTTATATTCCCTTTCAAGATTAACTATCATTTTTCCCTAACAAAAATAACAAAATAACTACAGACACACCCTTAATTCATATTTGTCAATTTCATCACTAACCAAATTCTGCTGATTCTCTTTTAGAATGCTATTACTCCCTGCATCTGAATTATTATGAGAGCTGCTGATCTTGCACTCTTCCCAACAGGTTTTACCTGCTTCCCAGCATCCTAAGTTTTGTCAGTCAATGTTACTTAAATGTCCATTTTAAGCAGGATCTCCCTATCATTAAAGCATTCATTGACTCATAATTATAAAATGGATAAAATCTAAATTCAGTATCATAAAACCATAATTTAACCTTCAACCTACCTTTCTGCCTAACCAAAATATATATGTATATATATATATATATATACACACACACACACACACACATGCACACACATATATACATATATATGTGTATATATGCACACATATATACATAAGCTTAAGCTGATAAACAACTTTAACAAAGTCTCAGGATACAAAATCAATGTGCAGAAATCACAAGCTTTCCTATACACCAACAACAGACAAGCAAAACCCAAATCATAAGTGAACTCCTATTTGCAATTGGCTCAAAGAGAATAAAATACTTAGTAATGCAACTAACAAGGGAAGTGAAGGACCTTTTCAAGAAGAATCACAAACCACTGCTCAAGGAAATCAGAGAGGACACAAGCAGATGGAAAAACATTCCATGCTCATGGATAGGAAGAATCAATATTGTGAAAATGGCCATACTGCCCAAAGCAATTTATAGATTCAATGCTATTCTCATTAAACTACCATTTTTCTAACTCTTCACAGAATAAGAAAAAGCTACTTTAAAATTCATGTGAATCCAAAAAGAGCTCACATAGACATGAAAATCCTAAGCATAAAGAACAAAGCTTGAGGCATTACGCTACCAAACTTCAAACTATACTACAAGGCCACAGTAACCAAAACAGCATGGTACTGGTACAAAAACAGGCACATAGACCAGTGGAACAGAATAGAGAATTCAGAAATAAAACCACACTTCTACATTCACCTGATCTTTGACAAACATGATGAAAACAAGCAATGGGGAAAGGATTTCCTATTCAATAAATGGTGCTGGGAGAACCGCCTAGCCATATGCAGAAAATTGAATCTGGATTCCTTCCTTACAGCTTATACAAAAATTAACTCAAGATGGAATAAAGAGTTAAATGTAAAACCCAAAATTATAAAAACCCTAGAAGAAAGTCTAGGCAATACCATTCAAGACATAGGCATGGGCAAAGACTTTAAGATGAAATCGCCAAAAGCTATTGCAACAAAAGCAAAAATTGACAAATAGGATCTAATTAAACTAAAGTGCTTCTGCACAGCAAACAAAACTATTATCAGAGTGAGAGTGGGAGAAAAGTTTTGCAATCTATTCATCTGACAAAAGTCTAATATCCAGAATCTACAAGGAACTTAAGCTAATTTACAAGAAAAAACAACCCCATTGTAAAGTTGGCAAAGGATATGAACAGACACTTCTCAAAAACAGTCAAAAGTCTTATAATAAGCTTCCATAAGATTTGCATGTCAATCCCAAGAAGTATTTCACATACGTACACCTCTCTATATACTTTGAAAACATGTGAATATAGCATTCCTATTTCTCATTTACCAAGATACCTACTAGAAGCATTCCCAATTAAATCAAAATAAGAGGAAAGTTATCAGCATTGAAGCTAAGCTGTGCTATCCAGGTCTTAATTCTTTTCTTCAGGGCAGAAATGCAGGCAAAAAAGTTACTTGCTATCTGATACAATGATCCAAATCATAGGTGTGTGTATGATTTTTCCTTTGCATAACCATATACATTAAAAACTTATTATTATTATTATTATTATTATTATTATTATTTTAAAATAGTCATGCTATGGGTGCCCAGGCTGTAGCACAGCATTAATTCACAGATAAGATCACAGCACACTGCAGTCTCATCTCCTGGCTTCAAGAGATCCTCACGCCTCAGCCTTCAGACTAGCTAGGACTGCATGTGGGCACCACCATGCCTGGGTTTACATTTATATATTACACAAAATGACCAAAGCAGGGAGCTGTCCTCAGCAGACTCTCTCACCATGCTGTCTCTCTGTCTCTAACATCATTATAGCACCACATTTTTACTGGGAGATAGCACGCTAACAACAATTCCTTCTACATTTTTTCTTTTTCCATTCTTTTCTGTTTGCCATGTCTTTTACAAATAGTTTTTTAGGTTACTATATTTAATGTACTCTACTTTCCTGTGACCAAAGTATGTGATAGAAGAAGAAACAGTTCATAAAAGAAAAAAAAAACGGTTTGAACATACCACACCTCATTTTAATTTATTTTTTAAAAATCTTATTACTAGAAATATAGTTTCACCACCCCTTAAGTCAACATTCACCATCTATGGTCACTACTACCTAGAGGTCACTGGTCCAGGGACTCTAACTGTATGCCTAAACACCTAATGTCCTAACAGACAATATATATCCTGAAATGTTTAGCCTCTATTAACACAGAGAAGTTATAATCACTATGTGACAGTTTAAGGAATTATGTCCTAGACAGATTTTCCCCAGATGTACTGCATGAAATTGACATTTTGAAGTTTTTTCAGCAGGATATAAAGATTTTATATAAATGGAAAATTTCCATTTCATAAATAACATTCTAAATGTTGTAATTGGCTTATACAGGTACCAGATAAGAACTTTTTCATTCTAATGTGAGAAATAAGGAAGTATGTTGAAATAAAATCTCTGATTTTGGTGGGTGGTTTTTCTATTCATTAATATTATTTTCCACTGATGAAATATAAAAGCATTTTATATTTGTATAAAAGTATTAAAATTTATAAATATTATTCTTTTTCTATACTATCCCTTATCTTCAACCATTAGAAAAATGTAACAAATTAAATTCATTGGATGAGGCCTTTTCACTTGTGTATATAATAAAAAAGCAGCAGAGAAGAAAGTTCTGGTAATTATTTGGTAAAAATGCACAGGCTTTTATCTATAGTATTTAGTAATTTTCCCTAATTCTTTTACAAATCCTGCTGAGAATAAATTAAGCTAAAAATTAGTAAGAGTATTCGCTTTTTTATTGTATGGATTAGCTGACATATCACTGAATGTTTGACTCTCAACAATCCCCCTTCTCAGGGAAGCCTTGATTTACAAGGTGTGCTTGTGCCAGTGGATCTGCCCCCTCTAAATGCCATTGCTGATTGACGCAAGAATAGATGCCTGACCCAAGCTAGGACAATAACGTTCTTTTTCTTGGATATTTGAATCTTGAAGAAAAGAGAAAAAAAACTGAAGATAATAGGATCTCAGGCACATTAAAGACACCATAATAGAAATTGTGTCCATATGATTCTTGTTGCTAAGATAAACAAGGTTATGCTAATAATTATACTGCATGCATCTTGATTGTACAATTCTTTCCACTTTCTATGCCTCAGCTCCCAGCACCCATTCAATATTTATTTTTACTCTGTTGTTTCATATAACGAGACTAATTTTTCTTTATTAACACAGTGAGGCTGAATTTCCCCTTCTAGTTATCAAAAAGAGATATTAGCCATATTTTTAACATCAAGGATAAAAATGTTTTTATAATTGCTATTTGTTTTGCTTTAGAGGGTTAATATCTATATAAAGAAATAAACCTCTGAGAATGTCCAAGTATCGCTTTGTAAGATCTCCTAGAATCATGTAATGTTTATTTTAATAACACTCTATCTTATAAATATAAATAGCATTTTTTCAGGCCTTTAAAACCAAAACATATTTCTCTGTGGACCTATTGAATTTTTGTGTTTTATAACATAACTTGACTACTTCAAGTTATATTCTAGACTACTTCAAGTCAGAAATCCATACCATTATTATTTTACAAAAATTTTCTGATATAATTATTTTCATGGTGTGTGCTGAGCTGAAATTATTTTCTTTCATCACGATTTCTGGAAATAATTAAATCACGTCTTGCTATAATAACAGCAATACATTTGCTGAATGTAAACATACTATTGTTTAAATTGTTGATATATGAAACCAGCAATACCCCTTTCTGCATATTGCCATGCTTAAAACTTTTAGTGTGTTTTATGCTGCTGATGCTCAATCTCTCTTCTTCTTTCTATTTTTTAATTATACTTTAAGTTCTAAGGTACATGTGCACAACGTGCAGGTTTGCTACATATGTATACATGTGCCATGTTGGTGTGCTGCACCTGTTAACTCGTCATTTGCATTAGGTATATCTCCTAATGCTATCCCTCCTCCCACTCCCCACCCCATGACAGGCCCCAGTGTGTGCTGTTTCCCACCCTGTGTCCATGTGTTCTCATTGTTCAATTCCCACCTATGAATGAGAACATGCGGTGTTTGGTTTTTGTCCTTGCAATAGTTTGCTCAGAGTGATGGTTCCCAGCTTCATCCAAGTCCCTACAAAGGACATGCACTCATCCTTTTTTATGGCTGCATAGTATTCCATGGTGTATATGTGCCACATTTTCTTAATCCAGTCTGTCATTGATGGACATTTGGGTTGGTTCCAAGTCTTTGCTATTGTTAATAGTGCCACAATAAACATACATGTGCATGTGTCTTTATAGCAGTATGATTTATAATCCTTTGGGTGCATGCCCAGTAATGGGATGGCTGGGTCAAATGGTATTTCTAGTTCTAGATCCTTGAGGAATCGTCAATCAGACAAGAGAAGGAAATAAAGGGTATTCAATTAGGAAAAGAGGAAGTCAAATTGTTCCTGTTTGCAGATGACATGATTGTATATTTAGAAAACCCCATCGTCTCAACCAAAAACATCCTTAAGCTGATGAGCAACTTCAGCAAAGTCTCAGGATACAAAATCAATATGCAAAAATCACAAGCATTATTATACACCAGTAACAGACAGACAGAGAGCCAAATCGTGAGTGAACTCCCATTCACAATTGCCTCAAAGAGAATAAAATACCTAGGAATCCCTTTTTCTCTCTCTCTCTCTCTCTCAGCTCCTTAATCTGTTTTATTTCTTAGGAAGAGTTTTACTATTGCCAAACAAGCTCATTCTCTCTCTCTTTTCATGGATTTCTAGTTCTGATTCTTTTTATCAGTCAGTTTCTCTTCCAGAGTTCTTCGAAGGCTTATCTTGTGCATTAACCCTTCAGAAAACTTTCATTATAGCATTTCTCACAATGCCTAATTGGAGAATTTAAGTTTAATTAATTTTTAAATAGTGTTGGAGCATGCAAGTGATAGATGATGATTGTAAAACATCTAAAAAGTAGAGAGACAGTAAAATGAATAAGACAGTCTAAGTAAATCATAGAGAAAACGAAGCTCTCACAAGAACATCTCACCAGAGGTAAGAACTATTTTTTTTTGAACCTTGAAAATTTTATGTAAATTATAAGAAATCCAACAAAAAATGCCACTTATTGTATGATCCCATTTATATGAAATGTCCAGAGTAGGCAAATCTATATAGACAGAAAGTAGAATCACATTTTTTTTAGGACCAGGGCGAGGATGAGGACATGGGGAATGGTACTGATAGCTAATGTGTGCAGGATTTCTTTCTTCTTTTTTTTTTTTTTTGTTATACTTTAAGTTCTAGGGTACATGTGCAGAACGTGCAGGTTTGTTACATATATATACATGTGCCATGTTGGTGTGCTGCACCCATTAACTCATCATTTACATTAGATATATCTCCTAATGTTATCCCTCCCCCCTACTCCCTCCCCACAATAGGACCAGGAAGAATTGTTAATAGTTTGGTAGAATTTCTATTCACAGTAACTCAGTAACTTTCCACGCCTCTTGTATCTCGGTGGGGCCATGTGACACAATTCTAATCAAATGGGTAGGAGCAGATGTTTTTCTTCTTGTGCATTACCCAGAAAATGGGTGAGTACCTCCTCCCCTGATTTTTTTCATACTTTCCCCCATTACGGCATCAGTGAAAACTGTTTCACAACCTTGACCCTCAAAATGGAAACTTCATGGTAAACATGGAAACATTATTCTAAAAGCTCTGAATTATCTACCTCTGAACTATTTTAAAATGAAAAGAAAAGAATATACCTTGCATAAACTGTTATATTTAAGGCCTCTTTATTACAAAAGTTTGGACTATATCCAATCCAAACCAGAAATTTGTACCGGAGGTAGTCTGCTGCTCTCACAAAACCCTAAAATATATGGCACTGGCTTAGCAGTAATCAGGAGGACACAGTAATTATGGGTTGGAGGTTGCTTGTGATAACTTGAGAAGCAGACTGTGCCAACAAACAAATAATAACAGACCAAGTCTGGGTTTTCATATAGACAAAAAGAAATGACATTAAAATGCTGGAGAAAGGAAAAGCCGAGCACAAGGACCAGTAAATAAGTGAAAAACTTTGGGTTGAAGAACTATATCCAGACATAATTTGCATTGATGACTCCTTGCCATGGAAATGAGGGAGAAGCAAATTGAATGCATCTACTAAGTTATCGAGGGATTTTTGCTGCCAATGAAAGCACAACCTAGCTTGAAATGCATGCAATCGTTTGACTCCTCAAGCAGCTTCTATGTCCCCAAACTGAACAAGCTGTGCAGCCCTCAGGAGAACACATTTTCCAACACACACTTCAAATATGGTCACAGAAGAAAATGGAAAAAGGCATCAGAGATGAAAATGCGCAAAGGGCTTTGTCCAGAGACCAGAACAAGAACTAACCAAGGACATTTTGCCCTGCCAATGCTTGCTCAGCAGTTTAATTACCGCTGTGGGCAAGTGACTGTTCTGTATTTCCCTTGATTCTCTTTTCTGAATGAGATTTTAATTGACGTTATCCCTGTCTTTCTCGATTACTGTTAAATGTGTGTGGGGAGGGAGCAAGTAATTTTTCCATTAGTGTATAGGTCACCAAAACCCCAGTAAACCCAGACTGACTTAATGGAGAGAACCAATCACCATTCAGAGGTCTGGCACTTTCAACTAAAAGACACGAATAGATGTGGCTTTGGTTGCCATCTATGGATGTGATTATGTGGGTTCTATGTGTGGAAAAAGGGATACAGATGGATATTAGGGTAGCCACAGAAATGGATTAAGGAATAGACTAATAGCCATCCCCTCATGCATATTCATCCCTTCTTTAGTAACAGAATTCCTCAGTTTTAGCTACTGACATTGGCACACAGCTACGGTTTCCACTTCCAGAGTTCCTTGCAATCTTGTGTGGACATGTGACAAAGTTTTAACCAACAAAGAATGAGGAGAAGTGATAATGCCACTTCCTGGTTATGCCTCTAAAATGTTGTACAGACTCTTCTGGCCCATTTTCTTTTCAGCTGACTGAGATGATGTATATAGTACCAACCACCCGACCTGAGATCCAAGTCTTATGTTAAGCATGGTAAGACAACGAATCAGCTCCAGATCACTTACCTCTGAACAGTATCATGACAGAGAAATAGAATTTAAGCTTTTCCCTCTTGCTTAGAACATAGGGAACTGTAATCCAATACAGTAGTCTTCTCCAAGTTTTTATCATCAATTTCCTAAACCAATATACAAAATTAATCTTAATGCTAGGGTAACAAATGAGTTTCCCTCATTAGAAAATAGGGGAGCAAAAAAGGTTGGAATATTTATAGACTTTGGTTGTTGCTCTTATCACATATACAATTAATGTTATGCTAACATAGAGGTTTACACTCGTTATTTAACTTTATAGTCTTCCAAGTTATTGATGAAATATTTCTGGCACCTTATTCTGCATATCCAATAAAAAACAGAAGAGTGTCAGTCATTGAGTGGAGATTGGCTTTTGTCGAAATATTTTCTTGCTTATGAGATGATACCAGTACAGACTATTGGTTGGTCATTTACAGAGTCTTTGGGGCCAAGGGACAAACACCATGGGAGAGGCAAGACATGTCTTCTCACAGGCAGTTAACCTTGCTACTTCTTGAGGCAAAGCATGGAAATCAGCAATCTCTTTCACTTTTTCTTTTGAAATCATAGTTAATAAAATTTCTTCTGAAACTGATTGCCCTGTGACCTTAGTGTTTTATGTGGTGAGTTTTTATTTTTCTTCTTCTTCGAGTCCACATATTTTAATGGGAATTTGGGAGCTATATTTATTTGTTTGTCTCCCTTGCTATAAAAGGAGATTAACTGAGGAGAACGTTCGTATTCGCCTTGTTTTAGCACTGTCTCCTTATCCAAGAACAGAACCTGGCATAGAGTAAGTCCTCAACAAATACTTCCTCATTGAAAAAAATTAATGAATAAATGAGTCAGTCAGGCAATCAATCAATTACATAGTGTAAGAGCTATTCTACTATCTACTAAGGTGGAAATCACTTTAAATTCTAGTGAGTCTCTCTTTATATTTTAATTTTGAGTTGCCATCATATATACTGTAAACAAAGTTAAATAAGTAATATGAATTATTCAGAAAATCAGAGTGTGGAAAGAGGGTAATTTCACTATAACAAAAATAAAGGCAATTTTATCTGAAATTCCAAAATAACTTTCCACATTGACCAAATTTAATGTACAGTTGCTCGTCATCATGTATCCCTTTACTGATCTTCCATTAAACATTTTTAAAGTGAATATTAGATAAGAATATTCTTACATTGCAGAATAACATAATTTTATAGTTAAGATCTGAGGTTTGTTACATTAGGTTTTTTTTCCTTTCTTTATGCTATAGTAAAAAATCTTGAACACAACCTCAAAACGACCTTACACAAGTTCATATTGAATGCAGACAGTACAACCCAATATTAAGCACTTTTAAACCTAACTTGGTCTCCATCTGTCCTATAAGTCATTTCCACAGCCAGAAGTATGAGTAAACAAATAGCCCTTTAAGGAATGCTCTCCAAGTTCATCGAGGTTGGCTTTATCAGCTGGATAAACGGAGGTAAGTTTAAAGCTAATGGATTTTCAAAGAAATATTTCCCATTCCACTGTTCCTTAGATGCCAACATTCAAAACACTAGAGGGAAAGGCAGCCTAAGGCTCAGATTGGAGAGCAGCATTTGTTACCAGAGAAAGGAAGGAGTAGGAGATGTTCCTTAATGATTATCTCCTTAATTCAAATATTTTATCCATGTCCAGCTTGAGTCATTTGCTCATAAGACATTGTGATAATGCCTCCTTCTAATCTACACTAAATATTGAAACAGGTCAGTCTGTCTACATTAATCATAGTCTTTCGGTTTCAACTTCTCAAAACTTTTTGGCATTTCATCATCAACTGTGCTTACCCAAATATTAAAACACTTATGTAATTATACAAATTAAAAGACAAACTAATACACATTTACTATTATTAAAGATCAAAAGTATTAAACCTTGGATTGAATTAAAGAATTTGGGATTTACGATTGCCAGACTTGAGGTCAGGAACGTCTCATTTAATTTAATGGTATCCAGTAACTTTCATTTTTATATAGACCACAGAGACCTTTCAAGCATCACATTGGTGTAAGTAGAGAAATGCACTCTTTAACTACAGTATTCTCTATAACCTTTTGTTCCTTCATATGGACAGCTCTCAGTGGTGTCTGCAGGTTTTCATTCAGCACTGACCTCAGGACAAATCACTGTGTTAGCCGAATTTGTCGGGGGCACCTCAGCATCCTCTCTTTGCCCTCTTTTTATTTTCCCTTTAGCCTTAGGCCCTCAGAATGTGCAGTTTGTCTATCAAAACCTGTTCCCAAGAAATGATCAGAAGCATATTCACATTAAAGAATATCTAACCAATAGCCATTTCAAATATGATATATTTCCAAGTAACTTTGAATTTAAATGTACCAAATTAAAAAACAGCAAGCTTGTACAAAAGCCCCTACAGTAGAATTTCAGTTCTGGGCAGATTTCATTCATATCCTTTCAGATCCTCTATCCCTTGCCCCTTCGTCTGGTGGGAGAGACAGCCAAGTGTTTGTTTGGGGTGGGTGAGGGCATGGTTTGCCTGTGTACTCATGTGTATGTGTGTTTGGAGGATGTGATGTATGAAGATAGTGTGTGTGTGTGTCTGTGTGTAGGGATTATCTGCTTTTGCAGAGTGTGGGGTATGAGGGTGGTGTGTGTATGTGAGTGTACGCATGTGTGCACATGTGCATTTAATGTTACTGCTAATATGAAGGTAGGGCTTCTTGGACATTTACAATCACACCACGTAGAGTCACCACATTTGTATATAAAGCCACTTCTCTTTTTATCTACATCCTGAAAAAATAGTGAAGAGAACATTTGAGCAACATTCTACATTAGGAAAGATATTGAAAGATGATGAGCAATTGCACATAATTCTTGAAGGTTGAAGTCTTTCTTCAACTTATCCTACCTTTTATACTTTCCGATTTTCTTATTTTATATTATCATGTCCAAATCTTGTGTAAGAAAAAAAAATACAACTCTGCTACCTTATATTTTCACTGTCATTGAAACTCACTTCTTTTAGTAATAGATTCTTGGGAATACTTGGTTGCTCCACACAGTTCAGGTGAAAAAATGTGCCCCCACATCTCTAAAGCCACATTTGAATGATCCAGTTGATCTGCTAAGTAGTGGAGCAAACTGCAGGACACTTTCCTCCCAGTCTGGACCTTCTTGACAAAGGAATCCCCTAGCAAACATGTCACCAAGCTATTTCTAGTTGGCGTGCGTGTTCTGGGGGCTTTATCAGCACAAGCAGCAGCAGAAATGCTGATACAACTGTCAGAGAGGTGGGGAAGGTTGCAGGACTTGTGAGAAGTTAAATGAGAGACTGGCAGCTCTGTCAGCTCAGCATTCATCTCAGAAATGAGAAGAGGCTCAATCTGCAGGCATGTTTATAATTTTCTTATTAGGTGTCACAGGCAACTCAATCCCTTCCAGAATATAGGAACAATATGGAGACGTAGGTATTAAAATTTTAACCAGTAACAGCTGAGATAGAAAATATAGACAGAGGACAGAGAAGGAAGTGCACAGTAGAAAATTCTTTAAAATAAACCTGAATTTAAATCTGTAGTTGTCCACTTGCAAATCTGAATTTAAATCTGTGGTCTTCCAGTTACAAGATGAGGTACCTTGGGCAAATTATTAACATCTATTGTAATAGGCTCAGTTTTTTTAAATCTGGAAAATGGGCATAATTTTTTTATTTTACATAACTATTATGAGACACATATGATATAATATGTATAAAGAACAAACCCAGGCATTTAGTTCTTAGAAGGCTTTTGATAAATGGTTGGAAATTAATATTTGAAGACCACAAATTAGTTTTGAATATCCTGCTTAATTGCCCTCCATATTGTTTGTTTTTACTTCTATTATCAGCATAATTATTAGCCTTTTTGTTTATTTTTTGTATTTTTTTTGTCTGTTCCTCAAATCCTATGACTTACTTATGTTTGTAACTGTAACCAGGCTCTACTGTAATATTCTGAGTATGCTAATACAAATAGTAGACAGATTTTAGTGGATCTTTCCTATTTGCCAATTCTTCTAAATATTTTAAATAAGGTTTTAATTCTCGCAAGATTCTCATAAGTTAGTTACTATTGTTATCTTTATTTTGCTGAACAGATGCTATCTAGGTTGTCTATTGTCAGAGAATTAATATATTTCAGAGCCAGCATTCCAAACATGAGCATCAGAGTTTAGACCTTAGCTATTGACCACAATGCAGTTATATTAAAGAGAGAATAGGAGGGAGAAAAGATCTAAATAAGGCGGCAGGATGCCACCCAGTGATAAAGCCTTAGAATAGCAGTGGATTAACCAGAAGTCTGGAGACAGGCAAGCAAATCATATTAAGAAGCCCAGGAAAATGCTCTAGTGCAAGAGGGAGAATTGCATTTGGTGTCACTGAGACACTGAGCCATCAATGGAGGTTATACAAATTTGACGAATATCTGGTTTATTTCACTTGTTTATTGAGACTTTTTTCCTAGAGTACAGACCAAAACTAACCAATGAAAAAAAAATTAAAAAGAAATTGAAAAGGTAAACATTTTACATCCAGAATACGTTCAACATTAACAAAAATGCATTTTAAAAAGCTAACAAATAGATGTTCCCGGCATCTGACTTGAATGAACTACTGCACTACAAAGCTTCATTATCTCTGAGCTTTATGGCTGTAGGAAAAATATCGGGTAATATATGCAATTCTTCATAAAAATGTGTTTTAATACTATTTAGCATTGAACTCTGAGAAGAATTTAATATGTATTTAATAACAATGGATAAAAGTGTGTGTCAATGAGAATGAGACCTCTGTAACAGTAAAGTGATCAAACACTGAAATCCTGAGCTACCACTGTAATTAGGGAAGTATTTAGTAGTTTTACCCATTTGACTGTTCATCAGGAAGTTATTTTTTGCTCAGGTACAATCTTGTAGTTATTCTTTTAGCCAAAAGCCAGAGGCTCATGACAGTCTTGTAAGCACCATGGTCTTGGTGGGACACTCCTCAATGTGTATAAAGAGCGTGAACAAGAGAGAAAACTGACAGAATCAAAAAAAAAAAAAAAAAAAAAAAAAAACCCGAGAAGTCCTTTTCAGATACTACCTAAGTAGCAACATTTTTTAAATGCAGCACTCTTAAAAAATAAAATGTAATGGATAAAGTAAGATTTATTCTTTATTAGTTATAAGGGCATTGTTACATGAAAAGACCCATTTACTACAGTTGGCACAGTGCTAGAACATGAAACATCCTGAAGAGGATAAGCAACTGCAAACTCCACTGTACCACACAAATAGTTTACTTCACCAGCCCCCAAATGTGTTTACTTATCTGCCATGAAGCACACTTTATCTAAGAAGTCTTCCCTTAACTATAATGGTGCTAACGCTAAATGTAATACTGTAGTTGTTATTCCAGAGTCTAAGTATAGTCATCATCAATTCATCTTTCTGCCATCTAGTCTTGGATAAGAGCTATATTTAGAAAGAATCGGAATCCATTTAGGAGGACCCCAGTTGATGATTACCATTAAGGTTTGCATGCCTGAAAGAGGTACGCAATTGACTTGAAAAGCACTGCCCAAGTCAATTAGCCTTTATGTCTGCATATGTGCTCTCAGGAATACATTGAGCATATACTATGCCACTGACACATTAAGTGTTGTCCTCAAAATGTTCTCATTTTATCATGACAAAAACCTCTTACATAATTATTATAGATAAAGATACCGAAGCTCAGAGAAGATAAGTAGCATGACTAATGTCACCTGACTGCTAATTGTGAAAGCCAACATTTGGAAGTCTGAAAGACATTGACTGAATAGGCATTTATTGTGTAGATTCTGTATAAGTGCAGAACACAAAATGTAAAGGCATAATACAGAAAATAAAGGAGAGAACAAAGAAAAACAGTGAGGCTGGGATAATATATCACAGGTTGTTTGGTAAACACCTGAGCACAGGAATAGAATGAAGGGAACCCAGAGAAATGTATATTTACCATGTCCAGAAATCTCCTTCACTGAAATATCTATGACTTCAGGCAAGACTTTAGAAGGAACTGGATTGCCATCCAGTAAGAATAAACTTTTGAAGAATGGTCTAAATTACCTATACTTAAAAAAAAATTGTGGGCTAGGTAATGCTAATACAAAGTCAGCCCTCAAACTACTTACCTAAATAAATAAAAAGGAAAGGAAACTAGTGCCTATAAAATACAGTTACAAATACACATATAATTAATCTTACTGGTCAGATTACCTGGAAGACATTTACTTATGGAAATCTATCCAAAGACACTCTTTAAAAATGAGATATATTTTCCTGCATTAAAATGTTTAACACAATGTTATAATATTTATAATAGTTTATGAAGAGTACATTAAACAAACAAGAAAACTGTTTTGTTTTCTTTTGTTTTGTTTTTGATATCAGGTCTCCTTGTGTTCCCCAGACTGGATTGTAGTGGCACGATCACAGTTCACTGCAGCCTCAACCCTGTGGGTTCAAGTGATCCTACTGCCTCAACTTCTTGTAGCTGGAACTACAGACACGAACCAGCATGTCCAGTAAATATTTAAATTTTTTGTAGAGATGTGGTCTTTCTATGCTGCTCAAGCTTGTCAGAAATTCCTGGGCTCATGCGATCGTTCTACCTCGGCCTCCCAAAGTGCTGGGATTAATGGCAAGAGCCACGGCACTTGGTCAAGAAAAGTGTTTATAAGTACCACTGCTAGAAAGAAATGCAGGATGTCCAGTTTAAATTTGAATTCCAAATTAAAAATTCAAAGTAACTCCCATGCAATATTTAAGATACAATTACACAAAAAACAATTTGTTGTTCATAAGGGATTCAATTAAAAGGGTAACTTGTACTTTTATTTGTTTGCTAAATCTGGTAAACTTACTTATGATATAACATTAAGTTTAAAAAAAATGGGATATAAACTTTTATATACAGATGAATTTTAGCAAGGTTAAAAGATGTGACATTTAGTATTTTTATGTTGTTTATGTTTAAAAAAAATCTGTACATTCACTTATTTCTTTAATTAATATGTTTTACTATCAAAATTAAAACAAGAAATATTTCTTTTTAAGAAAGAAACCAAACACACTAAGTATTTTTGAAGTATATACTTGCAGTGTAGCTGACACCTCTCTAAAACAAGTTTAGCTCATTGAATAAGATTTTTAATAATTTTAGTACAGTATGTTAAATATTTAGTAAGTATACATACATATATATGTAGACAGATAGATAGATGATAGATAGACAAATAGACACATTATGCTACAGAAATTAAAACATAGTCATTTTTTTTTTGTCCTAACTTATCCCTAGATACTTTGGATATGGCGTTGGAAGTAGATAGCACTTTCTCACACTCGAGGCATCGAAAGGAAGGGAAACTGACTAGTATGATTTTAGGCCAGAATTTCGACATGCAAGAAGGATATATATAACAAGCTCACAAACAAAAAACACAGCAACAGAAACTGCCTTTCAGCCTGTCTCTGGGAAACAAGCACGCTAATTTATAGTCTTCCCACATGCAGGCCTGTCTCATTATAATCCACTCTCCCCACTACAGCAGCCAAAATGTAAACCTCTGCTTAAAATCCTTCCAAACAATTCCATCATTCTCTGCATAAAGACCTATCTGTAACACAGCCTATAATTAGGTTGACTCAGAGTCCCAGTTGCCACCTGTTGTTCTGGTGTAATCATTGATAGTACCTCCCTTTCACTCTCAAAAGGGATCCAGTTTAAACAATAAATTACACAGTTACCTCTCCAAGTTCTAGTTTTTTTCCTCCTATCCCACTCTTCTTTACTTTATACCCACCAGATATACTGCATGTCCTCTGGATCCCAGAATATACCACCCTCCTTCCTCATTCAAGGCCTCTGCACAGGCTCTCTACTCTGGTCTAAAGCAGTCTTCTCTGCCTCAACCCTTCTTCCAGGTTTATATTTCCTTAAACCCTATTCATCAGTCATATTTTAGTTCAAATATAACTTTTTTCCAGAAAATTCATTATTTTTCTATCACACTAGGTGTGATCTTCCTATTATTTATTCTCCTACTGGCATACACTTTTCTATGTTTTACAGAGGTGATATGACACTTATTGGTGAGGTTATTTGATTAATGCCTACTTGTTCAATGTAACTGTATATGCCAGGTTGGTTTCTTATTATTAGTTTTCTTTTCTTTGGGAATTCAGTGAACCCAGCACCCATAATTGTGCTTGGTACATGTTGGTTCTTGATAATCATTTGCTGAACCAATACCTGCAGGAGGCACATAAACTTTTTGATGAAAGAATACATACAACCACACCTACTTCAAAGTGCCTACTTCAAAGGCGAGTTGTATATGCTTTTTCATAAAAATGTTTGTAATATTGGTTTTGATTTTGTGAAATTATCAGCCAACTGTGCTCATTGCTACATACATTGATCCATAATTGTTTGTGAAAAAAAAGATTTGATTCAATTCTATTTTGTCTTTATTTAGTAGCCAGAATATATTTATAAGGCAAGTAGCAAGCTCATTTTACTTCTCATGAACATCTTCTATTTCCCCCCACTTATGTTAGCTTATTGGAGAATATAGTTTTAGATACCACACTATGTCTATGAAAACACCACCTATCTTGGTTCTATGGGTAAATATATTTCTAATATTTAATATAGGCTTTAGTCCTTATATTGATGTCTCTCCAAATGCTTTTGCCAACTAGTTTCGTGGTAAATAATGTCTGTGAGTCCTTGGTTTTGTTATCGCTCTGCCCATTTTTTTAGGGAATTCTGTGCTCAACTCACTATCTTATCAGAATTCCTTATATTTATTTAAATTTTACTGTGCGCTTCTAGTGTCTAACTCCCCACATACCCTATGTTACATATTCTATCTTACATAGATTATTACAAACTCGTCAGTGAAATTTAAAACAATAATAACTGTTATTACAATTATAATAACCATAGCAAATAGATATTAGGTGCTTACATGTGACAGTGTTTAAGTGTTTTTCATGTATTAATTCAAGTCTCTAGCAAGAGACCCATAAAAAATGTGAAATGTAGCAGAGCATTCTAAAGCAATTAGCTTGGAACAAAAAAAGTCATTACAAAAACACAGATACTGTACCTTGGGGGAAGAATGCCAAGTCTTTGGTTTAGAGAGAGAGAAATAAAGAAAGTGAATGATTTCAAGTATGTTCTACACTTCAATTTCATGCCCGGTTTCAGGATGGTTAATGCTTAGCCTGTAACATTAATGTTTTTAATAGACACTTTGGACACTGTTATAGGATAATGACAATAAGCAGATACTGTCCTGCTGCCACTGCCTTTAGAACAAATCTCCCATAACTAAAATCGCTACCTAGCTGACTGAAAAGTGTCACACAAAGTATATCCCAGCTTCCCTCTCATGTGGCCCCAAGTTTGGGTCAAAATCTTTTTCACTAAAAGAATGAGAATCTCCCCAAGAAACATAAAGTGCTCACGTTAAGCCTGGGAATTCTGAACCTTAATAAGAGGAAGATATAATCTAACTCCTCCAGAAAAAACATTTTGATCATGATCTAAACAGAATAAATTTTATTGAAAGTCCATGTACAAATTATATAATGAAAAATGAATAATCTTATTTGTGACCATTTTTAAAGAATATATTATCTATATAACTCAGATAACCTGGCATATCATATAATCTTAGTTTTACTTGGTTGTGGTGAACACCCAACTTTTACCAACTCAACAACCTTTTCCTTCTTGATGGGAGCCTTAAAAACTATTTACTTGAAGGTTCTGGTCAAGTAAGTTTTACTCAAGAACATAATGCTTTTATTAGTTTGGTGTTGTTAGAGAGATGTAAAAAGTGAAATCAGCATTAGGTATTGATCTCACAGTTAATTAACTTCTATCCTAAAGTTAGTATCTTCCTAATTAATGATGTGCATGCTAATAAAGAAAGATGTTTCCTCTAATAAATGTGTATGTGATTCTTTTACATTTTACTCTAGGGGAAGAATCTGGTAAATGTTAAATTCCTTTTCTCTTTGTTTCACGTATCACTGTAAGCTCATTACTAATTTAACTCCTAAAAATGAACAACTTTTATCTTCGCGTAGGTTTGTAAACACCAGTGGACTCCTCGTGAATGTGCAGAGATTCATACTCCTCCTTCTTTCTGTCAGTCACAAATCTTTTATTCTTCTAATGGGGACCCATATTTCTGCCCTGTTTCTCTGAAACTTAATTCATGAAAATATTTTAAAATTCACTTTTCTTTATAACTATCTGAGAAGTTTAAATAACCAATGTTTTGGCCTAGCACAGTGGCTCACACCTGTAATCCCAGCACTTTGGGAAGCCAAGACGGGAGGATCACTTGAGCTTAGGAGTTTGAGACCAGCCTAAGCAACACAATGAGACCATGTCTCTAGTTTAAAAAATTATAGAAAATAAATAAATAATCAATCAATGTTTCAAATGTGTTAGCTATAGATTTAAATTTAAATTAAATTATACCAATGTTTTATATAACCCTTTTACACTGCTGATGGGAATGTAAATTAGTACAACCACTATGAAAAACAGTTTGGAGTTTCCTCACAAAACTAAAAATTGAGCTACCCAATGACCAACAATCCCACTGCTGCCCATATACCCCAAAGAAAGACAATCAGTATATTAAAGAGATAACTGTACTCCTATGATTGTTGCAGCACTGTTTACAATAGCTAAGATTTGGAAGCAACTGAAGTGTCTTTAAACAGATAAATGGATAAAGAAAATGTGGTACATATACACAATGGAGTACTATTCAACCATAAATAAGAATAAGATCCCAGTACTTTAGGAGGCCAAGGCAGGCAGATCACGAGGTCAGGAGATCAAGACCATCCTGGCTAACACGGTGAAACCCTATCTGTACTAGAAATACAAAAACATTAGCTGGGCGTGGTGTCGGGCGCCCGTAGTTCCAGCTACTGGGGAGGCTGAGGCAGGGGAATGGCGTGAACCCGGGAGGCGGAGCTTACAGTGAGCCAAGATCGCGACACTGCACTCCAGCCTGGGCTACAGAGGGAGACTCCAACACCTCAAAAAATAAATATATAAGAATGAGATCCTATCATTTGCAACAACATGGATGAAACTGGAGATCATTATGTTAAGTGAAATAAGCCAGGCACAGAAAGACAAACACCACATATTCTCACTTATTTTTCACACCTAAAAATTAAAACAATTTGACTCATGGACATAGAGAGTAGAAGCATGGTTACCAAAGAGTCGGAAGGTTGGTGGGGGTTTGGAGGGGAGGTGGGGATGGTTAATGGATACAAAAAGAAGAGAAAATAACAAATAAGACCTGTATTTTATAGCATAATAGGGTATCTATAGTAAATAACAACTTAATTGTGTATCTTGAAATAACTTAAAGAATAAAATTGGATTGCTTGTACCTCATCCCATTCTCCATGATGTGTTTATTTCATATTGCATGCCTGTATCAAAATATTTCATATACCCCATAAATATGTATACCTACTATGTACCCACAAAATTTTTAAAAATAATAATAATTGTGTATATATATATATAGAGAGAGAGAGAGAGAGACAGACAGACACACATACACACAGAGCACACACACATAGAATCCCTAGAAATGAATTTATCATAAAATATTGTCTTAGGCAATTATGGAGACTAAGAAGTTCCATGACGTGCCATCTGTAATATAGAGACCCAGGAAAGCTTGCGGTTTAATTTGAAAACCTGAAAGCTAGAGAGCCAGTGATATAGATTCCAGTCTAAATCTGAAAGTCTGAAAACTGGGAGTGCCGAGGACAGGAGAAGATTGATGTCTCAGCTCAAACAGTCTGGCAGAGAGGGAATTCAACCTTCCTCCACCTTTTTGTTCTATTTAGGCCCTCAACAGATTGGATGCTACCTGCCTCCGTTGAGAAGGCCATCTGCTTCATTTAATCCAGAAGTTCAAATGCTAATCTCTTCCAGAAACATCCTCATAGACACACCCAGAAATAATATTTAACCACATATTTGGGCATCCTGTGGCCTAATACGGTTGACAGCTAAAAATTAACCATCAAAATATACTATTTATAAAAATGTTCACACTCATTATAATTTTAAGAGGCATACAACAAAACAATAAGTAGATTATCCCACTAATTTTCACTGGTTTCTCATGATGGACCATGTATAATAACATTTGCTTCTGATAGCCAAAACACAGATTATGGTTTTTAAAAGACTTGTTCTTTACTTGCAACCAAGTTGTTTAACAGGCCATAAGACCCTTAAATCAGCTTCAAGTTGTGAAGTCTTGCCATATCTGAATTTCTTTAATAATAAAGATCATTTATTGTTTTGGATAATAGGTATGTTTGCAGATAGGGTTGAGAAGTGATACAGAAGATGAACGTAGTAAGTTGTCTCTATCTGCATAAAGCCAATGATAGTCCTGAGAAAATCCTGAGGAACTTATACGACTTCACATTTCAAAGTTAATTAGTTTTTTTCTGTAAATATTTGGTAAAAAAAAAAAAAAAAAAAAAGTAAGTTGCAACACACACAAATAGGAAGGTTTTTTCAGTCAAACAAAATTATTTGGGAATTTTGCTCATAAGGTTTTACCCACTTTGAATATGAGAATCTTGACAGTCTTACAGGCTACCTCACAGCTATATATCGATTTACAATGGTGCCTGAATGGGTTCTGAACCAACACAACTAAAATGAGTCAGAGAACATACTACCTGTTAGTTTCTATAGCAATATATTCCAGAATTGCAAATACCACATAGAACTGATGATCTGAATTTTTATGTTATCATTTGGTGTTTTGATAGAAACCCTTGGCCAAGTGTTGCTATGAAAATGTCCTTATGTTATCCTGGAAAATATTTCCCTTCTCCCATTGTCTAGGTTGGATAAATTCCTTCTATGTATATCAAAATGCTCCATGTTCTTCTGGGTAGTTTAGAGGTTCCCTTGTATAAAGTACCTAAATAATTGCTAAGTGGTATCAGCTTTTGTTTATTCTAGTCACAAAGCTAAGCTTTTAAATAAGAGACAATATTAGCTACATTGATAAGTAGTCATTTACCCTAATGCTGTGGTAAATGCCTGATAACAGTCAATTTTGTTCTTGCCTTCTTCCTTCATTTGTATTTTCCTATTCTGCTCCTTTTAAAATGTATATGACACTGTCCAGGTTCTCAGCTGATGGTCTCAATTATTAAACAGTCTATGCACCAGACATATTGCTAAGCAATTTATATTCATTCTCTTTCTTTTCTAGCCATTACGACAACTCTATAAGATAGGTGTAATTATTCACTTTTTAGCACTTCAGGAAACTCAGGATTTGTATAGTCATTTAACTTGTCCAAATTTTCATAGATTAGAGACACAGGGGGAACAAAATAAAATTTTAGTTACCAGTGCTGCAAAGAAGCATAGCATTAGTAAGGGTTCTCCAGAGAAACAAAACCAATAGGATATGTATCTGTATCTATATCCATCTATATATAGACACACGAGAGAGAGATTTATTACTCGGAACTGACTCACACAATTATGGAAACACAGAAGTCCCACGATCTGCCCTCTGCAAGCTGAGGACCTAGGAAAGCCGGCAGTGTAATTCCAGTCTGAGTCTGAATGCCTGAGAACCGGGAAAGCCAATGATGCAAATCTCAGTACAAGAATCGGAGAAGACTAATGGCCTAGCTCAAGCAGGCAGGCAGGAAGCAAAAGGGGTGAATTCCTCCTTCCTCTGCCTTTTTGTTCTATTTCGGCCCTTCATGGATTGAATGATGACCTCTCACACTGGGGAGGAACATTTACTTTACGGAGTCCACTGATTCAAATGCTAATCTCATCCAGAAACGTCCTCCCAGACACACCCCGAAATAATGTTTAATCTTAGCATCCCTTGGTAAAGTCAAGTTGACACATAAAGTTAACCATCACATGCATCAATATAAAAAAAGTGTTATATGAATAGGCTTTGGGTCAGGTTATCTGCATTCAAGTCCTGGTTCCAAGCCTTTGCTGCTTTTGTGAACTCTTGCAATTATTTAACCTAAGCCTCAGTATTGTCATCATTGTAATAGGCATAAGGATCATTCATAATACATAATTGTGAGTATTTTTGAAATAATACATATAAACAGCATAGCACAGTATCTAGGATATTATAAATTCTCAACAAATGTTACTTATTAACTACTAATATATTTTATTTTCCTACCACATTGATGGGAGAGAGATATTCTTCCCTGCACATTTTGAAAAAAAAAAAAGTGTAACTTTCATCTGACTTCAAAAGCTTCCCCTTTTTCACAGAAATGTGGACAGTATCACTGGAAATTCTTCTGATTTCATTAGTACATTGTTTTGCCTGAAGAACGATGTCACCATTATGTAGACTACACAAACACAAGGAAAAATAAGCACAAAAACTCAGTCATAACTAAATTAAAAATTCACTTCTAAATATTACCTCTGTAAAACTTAATTCCTTTTATTTTTTTCTTTTTTGGTTTGTTTGTTTTTTGTAGAGATGGTGTGTCTCTCTTTATTGGCTAGGCTGGCCTTGAACTCTTGGCTTTAAGCAATCCTCCCACATTGACCTCCCAAAGTGCTGGGATTGCAGGCATGAACCACTGCATCAAGCCTCTTTTTGATTTTTTAAAACCACTACTATGTATTTACCATATGATAAGAATTTATCTAAAGTCTTTTTACTTAGCATTTACTTCTCAAAATAACAGTGTAAATTAGGTATTTTTATCATCATATAGTAGACAAAGAGACAGAGTCCCAGACAGCTACTTAACTTTCCAAAGATGATGCAGTAATTATTTGACAGAGCCTGAGTCTGACCCAGATCTTCCAATTCCAGGACAACTTCTTTGCACCAAACCACTTCTCCTTACGAATCAGTCTACATTTGTCACATGATAAATGTTTACACTTTGGCATTCAATATTAGTTGAAGTTGTCTGTGAGTTTTGAAGCGAAAAAAACTTCACAATCATATATGTATCAAATTCAATTAATAAATACATAATCAAGATCTAATTAATACTGCTAAAACCAGTATCAAAATGATAATGAAGAGGATAATTCTACCCTGAACTTACTGGTTTTGTAAGAAAGAAGTTTTACATTCTTCTTAGTAAAGTTTCAAAATCCTATTCTACCAAAAGTTCTTCAATTAATACCCCCTTGTTAGTTAACAGTAGGAATATAAAAGTCTTTTGATGGTACATTATGTTATGTGATGACATATTTTCATTCTAAATAAATCTACCTCTTTATTCACCGATTTTCGTTTTCCCAGAGCTATCCTTCCTGGTCTCACTGTACAACAAATATTTTGGAATTTCCTTAGAATAATAAAGTCATACAGTCTTAGAAAGAAAGTGACTTTGGAGATCATATAATTTAAAACTTTCAAGTTAAAAATGTAGACGTTAATATCCAGAAATCATGAGTGGCCTGGTCAAAGTCTTGAAAGAAAGGCATAACAAAAATCTAGCTTTTAGCTTCCTGATGCATTCAATATTTCTTCAAGAGCTACTTATATAAGAGAGTTCTAGACCTATAAGAGATGTTTCCTCTAAAAGAAGCTTATGATTTGAATAGAATGAAAAAAAAACACACAAATAAACTAATTGTCAGTTAAGAAAGGATTTCTGTTAGAGACCGTTACCACTGTGATACATACATACATGTATACATATATTGACAACATTATTATTGGAAGTAGAAATAATGAACAAAAAGTGATGTGGTACAAAGTATAAATTCTGTGTCTATGAGTATCTTAAAACACAAAAGTTAAAAAAGTTGGTCCAAGACAGAAAATCTCCTGAATGAGGGATGGGTCAGCATCGTTGGGCATCTTTCCCAAGGAAGCCTGCTCATGCTCTTAGGCTAGAGCCGAGAAAATGTCAGGTCTCAAAAAAGCAAATGACACAAGAGAAGCTACTTTCTTCACATTAACTCAACAAATAAGACCCTTGCACCGTGAGACGCTGAGTCTTTACTCTCCTTTAAAAGCTGCTTTTGGATTAAGGAGGAAAAAACTGGGGTTATGACTCTCTAGCAATGTAACAAATAATTTGCTGCTACACAATTATTGGAATAAATTGTCAAGAAACATTAACTGTCTCTATTACCAGTAAAAGTGTGAAAATATGAGAAAAATGTCATCCTGGAGCAGATCAATCATTTAAGCATTCCAGTAAGTGAGCTCTCAAAATGTTACATTGAAGATTTTTAACTTCCTTTGACAAGCTGACATGCATCTGCCATCAATGAATTTATCTGAACTATTCTTGAACAACATCACCTTTCCGGGAAAGGACTTTCACATGTTTATAATCACTTTCAAGTGTGAAAAGTCACCCTTATTCTGGTAATTAGAGATCAAATAAAAAGATCTGAAGTTACTGTATACACACCCCTCAGAATGTTTTGGACTTCAGTCATTTCCACTTTCAGCTTTTATCTTCTGAGGCTATTGCCCTTTGTGTGTGTGTGTGTGCACCATTAAATGGAAATCAGTCAATCCCATTTCATCTGCAACTCTATCAAAATGTCCAACACCTTTTTAAAATGTGATAATTTACTGGAAAACTACTAAAATCTATTTTATAATTCCTTTTGAGGCAAAAACACTTAAAAATAAAAATAGCTCACATAATAAACTGCCCAGAAAGAACAAATTTCTCTATTTTGTTTTTTAAATATTGGATGGGTATTTTAAAAAGTAGAGTAAATCACACTAAAGATGATTGGCTCAGGTAAATAATCTCTTCCCGAAAGAATCATTCTGTCTACACATAATGCTGATCACTCTGCTACTCCAAATTGGATGACAATTTCTCCTAGTAACTATGGATAACTAAATAAAATTTTATTTTGAAAAAATAACAGGTAATATTTAAATATGTATGATACTAAAAAGATTAATGTGTACTATAATATTAATTTCTTTTTAATGTAAAATTGCTGTCTTGCATACTAATTTTATATCTCTTTTCTCCTATTAAAATATATTATGTTACTTTAAATATTTCAGGCAATAGTTATGGAATCAGAGGCAGAACTGAGGGTCTAACACATTGTAGGTGTTCCTTAAATATATTTGAATGAGTAAATAGGCAGTTTTAGGCAAGCATCACATCTATTGATTCCATACATAAGAAGCAATATTTTATTTGAGTAATTTATCCAGTTGCAGTGGCTCACATCTGTAATCCCAGCACTTTGGGAGGCTGAGGCGGGCGGATCACCTGAGGTCAGGAGTTTGAGACCAGCCTGGTCAACATGGTGAAACCCCATCTCTACTAAACATACAAGAAAATTAGCTGGGCGTGGTGGTGTGGGCCTGTAATCCCAGCTATCAAGAGGCTGAGGCAGGAGAATTGCTTGAACCTGGGAGGTGGAGGTTTCAGTGAGGCAAGATCACACCAGTGCACTCCAGTCTGGGCGACAGAGCAAGATTCCGTCTCCAAAAAAAAAAAACAAAAAAAAGGGAAATTATATGAATAATTGTACAAGTGCTTGAAACACTAATCCAAGAGTTTACATTTGTCAAGAAAGGACTCTATTCTCAAATTTTGAGGTTAGTATTATTGGTGATGAGAAAAACTTTACACTAGCTAATAACTGACCCAGTAGAGTGAAAACAAAAATCAATTATTTTTATAGCAGCACACAGAAAAGGTGCCATGTACCCTTTAACTCTCTTTTGCTATGTCATTAGAACTAAGCTAGGGATTACCTAGAAATTAAACTATATGAAAAATACATATAGTTTGTTTTTCCTCAACCTTTTACATTTGATAAAATGTGAACATATTTTCAAAGAAATTACAATCAAATACTTTATTTTGTAATCTTCCTGATTCCGATGAGATATAACAAATACTTTATTAAGAAAATTTTATTGTTATCAAAAACTTTTCAGACACGTTTAATAGTTCTAATATAATAGTTCATTAAGTCCTTCTGAAGAAGAAAATAATTACTACTTTTAATCATTCATGAATGAATTCAGCAAAAGTATTAGTTACCAACTATGTGCCAATATACTTGAAAAAAACAATTTATTCACATTTTCATAGTTTTGTTTACAAGATAAAATGTTTAAAAAACAATTTTAAACAATATTAACTTGTTTAAATAAACTACATTTTACTGAATTCTGTGCAGCCTTAAAATTTATGTTAATAAACAATTGTTTATGATGAATTGGTAATTGAAAGAAAATATAAACACTCTATATGGATCCTAGTGGTATTTTAATTATTTCTGTAACCATAATATATAAAGATAGCAAAACATTATAGATTGATAACAAGATGTATACATATATATACATATCTATGAATTAGACCAAAAACCTTAAATTTGTTCACAACATTTTCTGTCTTTAAGTCATTTTTTCTTTTCTTTGATTATTTTAATGGACATATTATAATTGTGCACATTCATGGGGTAGTGATGTTGCAAAGCATATAATGTATAGTGATGAGATCAGGGTAAATAGCATATCCGTCATCTGAAACATTTATCAACTCTTTGTGTTGGGAACATTCATTCCCTCCTTCTAGCTATTTGAAACTATATATTTTTGTTAAATTAAACATAATGTTAAATTTGGTTATCTCTTAGAAATATACTTAGGGAAATGCTTTACTGTTTTTAATTTGTTTTCTCCACATTTTAAATTTTGAACAAACAATTATTTGGCACTTAGTATTTGTTAAGCAGTAAGGCATGGGCTGATGACAGAGTGAACAGGGCTAAAGTCCAGGATAGTTAAACATGCAAACCTGGGTGCTTTATTACAACTTAGTAAGATGGGCAGAAGCAAAAGTAATTGGAGAAGGAGCTTGCCACTATGTCTTAGGCAAAGGCTTTTTAAAATACATAGATACTACTTGGTCACCAATGAAAGTCTATCATGTATATACTCAGAAACATTATAATGAAGGCTAGTGTATTTAAATTGACTAAAGAAGGAGAATTAAAAGTTTAGATTCTATTAGAAAAGTCAGGGAGATGGATTCAAGTATCAAGTAAACAGCACGTGTTCAACAAATGGCTTATAACAAGTGGTTTGATTGTGCTAGCAAGCTAAAATCCATTTTAAAATAAAAGATAGAGAAATTTCTTAATGATTACTGCAGTGATATGATTGTATTCTACTTCATACAGACTTCTGTGTCATGTTAGATGAATCATTTAATCTTTTCAAACTGCCATCCATCAAAATAGCTCGGTGATAATTATGTTAAGTCCAAGAGGAAATTTATGAGATTGAACTTAATTTTTTTTTTCCAAAATGAACAGGCAAGACCAAGAAAATATCTACAATTATTATTTTATGTGAAAAAATAAAATAATATAAACGTTTTTTCCAAGAGCATTCTGGTTCAAAAGTAAAATTAAATTTTTCAACATTTTCAAGGCTTATCTATTATTAAAGGCCTTGTAAGTGAATGTTTTCCTCATTAGTTTTTTGGCCCTGTTTGTTTTAGAGATGAGGCCTTGCTACGTTGCCAAGACTGGAGTGTAGTTGGTATTCAGAGTGGCAGTCATAGCCTTGAACTCCTGGGCTCAAGCAATCCTCCTGCCTCAGGCTCCCTCAGTTGACACTTTAGATGCATGACACTGCACCTGGCTTTCCTGATTCATTTTTGTATATAAAATATAATAATTGTGTTCTGGCATATATTAAGACAAATCTTTGGGATTATTCTAAGGTCAGATCAAAGGAGGATTTCATTTTTTTCCCTTTGATTTTAATTCAGCGTTTCTAAAGTTCTGTGACTTTTTTTAAAAATGGGGAAAAAAACTAGTGTGAGTAGACATGTTCCCAAGTGCAGGGGTTAAACTAATATTTACAATCCAGGAAGTGAAATATTATAACAAATTTTAATTATATAGCTCTTTAAAAACAGTTTATGATTTAATAATGCATTTTAAAAGCTTATGTGGGTGAGTTAAAATGATAAGAAACGTGCGTATATACACTTTAAAATAAAATATTAAATTAAACATTTAAAAATATTTTCTTTGCAGATTTAAAAAGAAATCAATCACAGGTGTCTCCTGAATAGACTCCTTGATATTTTGGACAGATTAGTACATTATTTTATATATACTTACTTACATTTCATTTTATTAAGAAAGAACCTGAAGTCTCTAGAACCAAACGTTCTTGCTCAAGACCATATTGCTGTTAGCTTCATGGTGTATGCTCATAAGAGATTCCTTAGAACAGATATGACATCAGCCTTAAGTGAATAAAAGCCCGATGACTCTGAGAAACCCATGGGAACGCTTCATTTCTTTCACTTGATACTCTCTGGTGGCCTATTTAGTGGCATCTTTGAAAAGAAGGAAATTTATTAAGGCAATTTTTTAATGCTCCCTTAATATAATAAATGCAAATTCATAGACATATGTGATATTTTCATGCAAGGTATCTGTCTCTGTATATATAGGTATAGTCTTGATTTAGACGTGAGGAGGAAAAAAAATTAATTCACAATTCCTTGTTTAAATACTGAACTTCCAAGACTTCATTTCTGAAGGTTACCATATCTGAGAGTAAATATAAAGAGTTTTACAGGTGGTGAAGAAATTCAGAGACAGAAAGGACAGAAAGGAATTTATGTACATGAGCTATTAAGCCATGACTTTGAATAGATGAACTGCTGAATATATAACTTGAAGATTTTTTTTTCCTTTTTTCTCTTTCTCCCTCTCTCTCTCTCTCTCAATCTCATTTTATTTCATTTTTTGTCTGAGACACTGTCTCGCTTTGTCGCCCAGACTGGAGTGCAGTGGCGCAATCATGGGTCACTGCAGCCTTGACTCCCCAAGTTCAAGCAATCCTCCCACCTCAGCCTCCTAAGTAGCTGGGACTACATACAGGAACCCGTCACTATGCTTGGCTAATTTTTACATTTTTGTAGAGATGTGGTTTCACTGTGTTGCCCAGGCTGGTCTCAAATTTCTGGCCTCAAGCTATCTGCCTACCTTGCCAACCCGTAAGTGCTGGGATTACAGGTGTGAGCTACCACACCCAGTGAAGATCCATTTTTATATATTGGAATATGTTTTTCAATTTAAGATTTTCCTGTATCCATTCATTTGTTGATGGACATTTAGGCTGTTTCCCTATCTTGACTATTGTAAATAATGTCACAATGAACATGGGGCTACAAACGTATATCTTCAAGATATCTCTATTTCATTTCGTTTGAGTATATACCCAGAAGGGAAATTGCTGGACTGTATGGTAGTTCTATTTTTAACTTTTTGAGGACCCTCCACACTGTTTTTTCATAATGACTGTACTAATTTCCATTCCTCCTAATAGTGCCTAAGAGTACCCCTTTCTCCACACCCTCCCCAACACTTATCTCTTTTTTGATAACTGTAATCCTACTAGGTAAGAGAACATATCTCATTGTGGTTTTGATTTGTATTACCCTAATGTTTAGTGATGTTGAGCATCTTTTCACATACCTCTTGTCCATCTTTTTGGAAAAATATTTACTCAGGTGTTTTGATCATTTTTACATTTTTTTTGTTATATTTTTGTCTGTTATTGAGTTGTGTGAGTTCCTTTTACATTTTGGATGTTAATCTCTAATCAGATATGCGGTTTGCAAATATATTATTTCATTTCATGTGTGGTTTCTTCACTTTCTTGATTGTTTCCTTTGCTATATGGAAGCTTTTTAGTTTGATGATACCACTTCTTTAATTTGGTTTTAGTTGCCTGTGCTTTCGACATCATATCAAAAAGACATTGCCAAGAACAAAGTCAAGGAGATTTTTTGTCTATTTTCTTCTAGGAGTATTACGGTTTTAGATTTTTAAGACTTAAAGATGTAAGTATTTAATTCATTTAAAGTTAATTTTTATGCATGTTGTAAAATAAGGGTCTGATTTCATTTTGAAAATGAAAATGATTTTTTGATTTTCAGTTTTCCTTACACCATTTATTGAAGAGACTATCTTTTCTCCATTATGTAGTCTTGGTGCCTTTGTCAAAGGTTAGCTGACCAAATATGTATGGATCCATTTCTAGGCTCTCTATTCTGCTTCACTGTCAGACACATATTCATACGTGTCTGTTTTTATGAGAGTACTATACTGTTTTGATAACTACAACTTTGTCATGCATTTTGAAATTAAGGAGTGTGATGCCTCCAGCTTTCTTCTTTTTTTCCAAGATTGCTTTAACTATTTAGATTAAACAAATTTTCTGGTTCTAAACAAATTTTAGATTTTCTATGTGAAAAACAACATTAAAATTTTGAAAGAAACTGCATAAATCTGTAGATCATTTTGGGTCGTGGAATTTACAGTACTGCTTTGGGTAGTATGCACATTTTAACAATATTAACTCTTTCAGTCTATGAACATGGAACATCTTCCCATTTGTTTGTATTCTTCTTCAGTTCTTTCATAAATGTCTTATGGTTATGAGATACAGCAAATCAATTCTAAAAGGGAAGTTTATAGTGATAAATGTCTATACACTGAGAAAAAACAAAGATTTCAAAAAAACTGACTTCATACCTCAAGAAACTAGGAAAAGAAGAACAAACTATGGTCAATGTCAGCAGAAGGAAGAAAATAATTTAGATTGGAGCAGAAATAAGTAGAGACAAGACTAGAAAGACAGTAGCAAAAAAATCAATGAAACTAAGAGTAAAGAGCTTGAATCAGTAATCAAAACCTGCCAACAAAGAAAAGTTCAGGATCAGATGGCTTCACTGGTGAATTCTACCAAACATAAAAAGATACCAGTCCTTCCTGAATTACTTCCAAAAATTGAAGAGTTATTTGAGTCCAAACTCATTTTATGAGACCAGCATTACCATAATACCAAAGTCAGATAAAGACACTACAAGAAAAAAAAAAATTAAAGGTCAATATCCCTGATATGGTTTGGTTGTGTCACCACTCACCTCTCACCTTGAATTGTAATAATCCTCTTGTGTCAAGGGTGGGGTCAGGTACAGACAATTGAATCATGGGAACAGTTCCCCGCATACTGTTCTCATGGTAGTGCATAAGTCTCATGAGATCCGACGTTTTTATAAATGAGAGTTCCCCTGCACAAGCTCTCTTGCCTCCTGCCATTTAAGACATAATTTTGCTCTACATTGGCCTTCAACCTTGATTGTGAGGCCTCCCCAGCCATGTGGAACTGTGAGTCAATTAAACTTCTTTCTTTATAAATTACCTAGTCTCGGTTATGTCTTTATTAGCAGGATGAGAACAGACTAATACAATCCCTGATGAGCATACATGCAAAAATCCTCAACAAAATATTAGCAAAACAAATTAACAGCACATTTTAAAAAATTATACATCATGATCAAGTAGGATTTATTCCTGAGTTGAGAGGACGGTTCAACCTATATAAATCAATAATTGTAATATACTACATTAACAAAATGAAGGATACAATTTATATGATCATCTTAATAGATGTAGAAAAAAAATTGTCAATATTCAACACCCTTTCATGATTTATAAAACTGCATAAACTAGGTATAGAAGGAATTTTTCTCAGCATAATAAGTAATATATGTGATAACATTATACTCAATGGTGAAAAACTGAAAGATTTTCCCATAAACTTAGGAAAAAGACAAAGATGTTCACTCTTGACACTTTTATTCAACAGAGTACTGGAAGACCTAGCCAGACTAATTAGGCAAGAAAAAGAAATAAAAGGCATCAAAATTGGAAATGAAGTTAAATTGTCTCTGCCCATGACATGATCATATATATAGAAAACCCTAAAGACTCCACGAAAAACAAACTATTGGAATTAGTAAACAAATTCACTAAAATTTGTAAGATGCAAAATCAACATGCAGAAAGCAGTTGCATTTCCATGTACTAACAACAAACTATCCAAAATTTAAGGAAACAATCCCATTGACAATAACATCAAAAATAATAAAATATTTAGCAAGAAATTGATAGTCTTTATAATTGTGTCAGTCTTTTCTATTAGTTTTGAGTTTCTTAACTACAGGGATTGTCTTTTTTATCTTTGCCACTCTTCTGCTGAGCTTAGTATTTGCCACATAGTAAATATGGAATAAATATATGTTAAATGAATATTTGAGTATGAATAATATGCCCCTGAAAGTATTAGAGTACTAATAGAAGTAAGGTCTACTTTTGGGAAAGAGGTAACAAACACTACTAGAGGAAAAACCTTGCCGCCTTTATAATGTTAATGCTATAAGTTTCTTTTATGGAATCAGGCATTCAAAAAGCACCAGTAAAAATGCAAATACGTTGCCCACAAGGCATAATATATCAAGTCACTAACATTCACTCTCAAAGAACAGACAAGCGTGAATGTAAAGTTAAGTTTAGATGATATAGTTTACCCAAACATAAGCCAATGCCCAGGAAAAAAAAAAGTAGTGAGTATCCCAGTGAAAATTAAATATAAAAGTTGAACAGAGTAGGCAATGAAAATGCCATCAATTTCAAAATAGTGTCTGACCATGTCTGTAGAGAAAGCAACACATGTTTTGAAATCATGAACAAGGAGTAAGGAACACTATCCTATAGGGACAAAGAGGTTTAGGAAAAAAACTTAAAAATAATAAAACAAAAATAATAAAATAACCATTGCCCTAAAGCTCAGTGTAGCAAATACAAGCTTTTGATTTTTCTTTTGTCCTTTCTTGTCACCCTTTCATATTTGTTACCCTGCTACAGTACAAGTGATCACAGAAACACAATCGACCACTGTCATTGAGTCGTCAGAGTCTTCCGCATACCTGTTGGAGGCCTCTCATTCATGTCAGCATTTGAGGCATGCTATGAAATAATGCTAGGAGTTTAAACCTCCGGTTTCTGGGCTTCCTGCCAGCTACTTGCTTGTCGTTCTCTCCCTACGACAGCAACAAGGATACATCTGCTGCCCCTGACCTTGTTATTTTACTTTTCTTCATTTTCTTATATATTGAAACATATTCTCAGACAAAAAAAAAAGTTCTAATCACTAACTCTACTGTTTCTTCTGCAGCTAAAAATTACATTCTAAGTTCTTTTGTTACAATTTCCCTTTAGTAATGATTTCTATCATTTCTGTAGTGAAATTTCTCTCCATATATATTTCTGTGTGTGTGTGTATTCATACACTTATATCTAACAGCCTAACATTCCATGGAAAAATTTTACAAAATCTAGCCTCAGAAAAAAAAAAAAAAAAAAAAAAAAAAAAAACATTTTCTTCCAGGGCTCTTTGCATGCCCTTCCAACAACCCTTCCTTTGTGGATTCATATATTTTATTCTGAAAACCAAACATAGAATCTTAATAATAAAAGTAAAAGTGGATTTTTGGCAACCTCTAAGATGGTGCTAGAGTCAAACCCAAAGACAAAACGAATGAACTAAAATCCTGGCTCTTCTACTTATCAGCTCACAAAGTTTATTAGCTTGTGAAATTAATGACATTGATCTATCTGTCTTTATTTTCCGATATATAAAATGAAAAAAAAAATCAGTGAACACCCCACAGTTGCTGAAACTGTGTTTTAGGATAATGCAGACAAAGGAATTTGCACAGTGTGTGATACAGGTAAGACAACAACATATGTTAAGTTGTCACAACTCAATTACTGGTTATATCAATGCCCCCATCCATTCTCAGCTGAGTGATAACTCAATAGTGTAAAATTTGATGAGTGCTGTAAGCATCTAGATTGGCATTTACATCAAAGAGAACTGGAAAGTTGTCTATGTCTTCACGAAGGGCTTCAAAAGAGTTATCACATGGAATGTTGTGGGATGCCCCTGAATTTTTACAAAAAGATTTGCAGCTATCGAAGTATCAACAAAAGTTAAGCAGAGAATAGAAATTTCATAAATCCCTACTTTCTCTCATTTGCATCTATAGCTCTGTTTTCCAGGTATAAAATGAGAATAATTTAATTAAATTCTACAACTCTTAAAAATACCATCTGTCAATAATAGATCAAAAATATAAACAAGATATTTCATTCTACTTAAAAAAGTTATCTTCAATGTAAAAGACTGAATTCGAACACTTTTAAACATAGGCAACTTAACCTAATAAAGAGCATGGGTTCTGTCTGACCTGCCTAAGTTTAAATCCCTGCGTTATCACTTTCTAGCTCTGTGACCTTGGGAACATTCATTAACCTTCCTATTCCTCTGTTTTCTCATCTGTGAAATAATTATAACATTATTATGAGTCAATATTAGAAAAGTGCCATAGCAGAAATAACAAGGAAGGATAATGGGACAAAAGATGAGAATATTTATTATGAAAGAAAACAAATAATATAAAAATAAGATAAATCCTTAGTCCCTCGAACTAAAGACAATTATTTATCACAAGCATATTATTTATCATTGAATGGTATGAAGGGAGATATAACTAAAATATACCAGAACATTATATTTTATTGAGTATGAGTTTTAAAATACAGTAGCATGAGTTTTGGAGCTACACCACCTGCCATTTTCTACTTGTGTAACCTTAATCAACTCTATTTTTCTGTTTCCTTGGGTGCAAAAAAAAAAAAAGAAGAAGAAGAATACCTATATTAAAGTAATGTTGTAAGGATTCGGTACATTAATTCATGAGAAGTGGTTTTAGAAGAGGACCTGGTGCATAGTAAATATTCAGTAAATGTTATCAAAGGGTTTATTTTAACGCACAGTTACAGAACTGTATATCAATCACTGCAACCACCACTTTCCGTTCAATTAATTAGTATCTGTCAACCTCTAACATGATCTAATTAGTATAAACTCACTATCTTGTCATTATCTACTCTCTTGCCAGGGAAAACCTGACTGATCCCAAAAGGTAACCTAAAATTTACAATGTGAAATAATCTGAAAATATTTTATTGCAAAAACAAAAATGTATATGTAAAACAAAATTAGAACTTTCTTGCTCTGCTCCAGCAAAAGAGAGAGAGAGCCTTTATATTTTCTTATTAAATTAGCTCTAGTTGCAATTGAAGAAACTGTATGATCATTTAAAGCTACTGAGGAAATAGCAAGATTGATGTATGATTATTCTGTGAATATTAGTCAGCACAGGAATGGTTTCAAAAGGGTCTTTACTAAACTCAGCTATATTATATATCTTACAAAGAAAAAAATTTGAATAAAAATCTTTGTAATATTTTATTTCTCATTTTTGTCTCCTCACACTTTTCCCAATTAGTATTTCAGTAGTTTAAAAGAACTATATAGATTTTTCTAGGTGGACTACATTACAACATTTCATAGTTCTATTAATATTTACTCAATCTTACTGAGGCCTTACTTACATCAGGGACTGCATAAATGTCCATCAAGTGTGAAGGGGGTATAGCTGGAATAAACTTCCCAGTGGAAATAATATTTGATCAGAGTCTTAACAAATTATAGAGAAGAATCATGTGACAATGTGTGAGGGAACAAACTGAGCCATTAGCAACAATTTGAAGAGTAACTATTTTAAAATTGCTGAATCGCAAGATAAAGAAAGGTGGCTGACACAATTTAGGAGCTTAGAATGATTCAGGTCACAGGTGCCATTTATGTCTGCTAAAGAACTGGCTCTTCATGTGTAAGAGCTGGAGAATCACTGAAACAATTAAAAAGGTGTAAGAGTGAATCAGATGTACAGGTTTCTTGTTTTTGAGAAGGGTTTTAGAAGCAAGATGTGTTAATTATTTAGATGTGCAGGGTAAGGAAGAAGGGGATATAGAGAAGGTCCTCAGATTTGGGCTTGGGAGACCATGTGAAGCTTTGTGCCACCTCCAGAACTAGAATGGAAAGAGAGAAAAATACCTACGGAGGGAAGGTGAATTCAGATAGTAAACATAGTGCATCTGTATTTAAGAGTCAAGTGAGGATGCCCACTAAGTGGGTGGAGACTTGAGTTTAGACGTCAGTAGGGAGGCCTGTGTTATCAACATTATTAGATGTGGATAAGCTCTTTCTCAGAGAGTGAATGGAACATGAGAAGAAGAAAAGGATTAAGAATATTAATGTCTCTGGAATTAATGGTTTCTTGGTCTCGCTGACTTCAAGAAAGAAGTCGCAGACGCTGGCGGTCAGTGTTACTGTTCTTAAAGATGGTGTGTCTGAAGTTGTTCTTTCTGATGTTCGGATGTGTTCAGAGTTTCTTCCTTTTGGTGGGTTCATGGTCTCACTGGCTTCAGGAGTGAAGCAGCAGACCATGGCGGTGAGTGTTACAGCTTTTAAGGCGGCGCATCTGGAGTTGTTTGTTCCTCCCATCAGGAGTTGTTCATCCCTCCCTGTGGGTTCATGTTCTCACTGGCTTCAGGATTGAATCTGCAGATCTTCGAGGTGAGTGTCATAGCTCATAAAGGCCGCGCAGACCCAAAGAGTGAGCAGCTGCAAAATTTATTGTGAAGAGGGAAAGAACAAAGCTTCCACAGCGTGGAAGGGGACCTGAGGTGGGTTGCCATGTGAGCTCAGACAGCCTGCTCTTATTCCCTTATCTGGCCCCATCCACATCCTGCTGATTGGTCCATTTTACAGAGAGCCGATTGGTCCGTTTTGACAGTGTGCTGATTGGTGCGTTTACAGACTTTTAGCTAGACACAGACTGCTGATTGCTGCATTTACAATCCTTTAGCTAGATACAGGGTGCTAATTGGTGTGGTTTACAATGGTTTAGCTAGACATAAAAGTTCTCCAAGTTCCCACCTTACTCAGAAGCCCAGCTGGCTTCCCCTAGTGGATCCCGGTGCTGGGGCCACTGGCAGAGCTGCCTGCCAGTCTGCGCCACATGCCCACCCTCCTCAGCCCTTGGGCTGTCAATGGGACTGGGCACCATGGAGCAGAGGGCAGCACCTGTCATGGAGGCTCAGGCCACACGGGAGCCCACTGGGGTGGGGGATCTCAGTCATGGCAGGCTGCAGGTCCCAAGCCCTGCCCTGTGGGGCAGAGGCTGAGGCCCAGTGAGAATTAGAGTGTGGCGCAGGTGGGCTGGCAGTGCTGGGGGACCCAGTGAACCTTTCACAGCTGCTGATCTGGGTGCTAAGTCCCTCACTGCCTGGGGCCAGCAGCACCGGCTGGCTTCTCTGAGTGTGGGGCCCACTGAACCCATGCACACCTGGAACTCATGCTGGCCTGTAAGCATCACATGCAGCCCTGGTTCCCGCCCATGCCTCTCCCTCCACACCTCTCTGCACCAGAGGGAGTCAGCTCTGGTCTGGGCCAGCCCAGAGAGGGGCTCCCACAGTGCAGTGACAGGCTGAAGGGCTTCTCAAGCATGGGCAGAGTGGATGCCAAGGCCAAGGAAGCAAGGAGAGCAAGTGAGAGCTGCTAGCACGTTGTCACCTCTCAATCCCCCCTCTAAACAGGACACCCCAACTGCTATTGGGAATTTGGCCAATGAGTGCTCTAGCTACTTCTTGCTGAATAGGGGCAATGAAGGGGCCTTGCAGTTGTAGCGTCCTCCAGAGGGGAGCTCTCTAGATCAGTGAAAGTGCCAGCAGGTTGGTCCAGGGGTCCTCTGTAGAAGTTATTAGTTGAGCACATTTGGGGCTCCATTTGTAAGACCATCTGTAGCTTGACGGCCTCGATTCTAGAGGAAACAAATTTAACAAGGAGGTTAAAAAGACAGGGCTCAAAGGCGAGTAACAGCAAGATGGCTGCCATGGGACCTAGAAAGGGGAGAAGTCATGTTGCCCAACTCCAGAGGTTGTTATAAGAATTTGAAAGGTGTTGTCTGATTTCAGAAGCCTTTTCCTGTAAATGTTGGATCGCATCTTGTACTATCCCTGAGACTGGTTAGTTTAGAAAAATGACACTTTCAGGCATAACAAGAAAGGCATGTGGAGAGAGCAAAGTCTCCCAATTACAACTGAGGAAGTGGGAGAAATACCTGATTACAGGCTGTCCCAGGATTTCTCAGATGGTAATGGACCTTGAGAACAGTCGTCCAGGACAGGAGATTAACACTGAGTAGACCACACCAGTGTCTAGGAGGAAGTCAATTTCCTGGCCCTCAATGGTTAAATATACCTGGGACTCAGTGAGGGTGATGACACGAGCTGGCGCTTGCCCCAGGCACCCTCAGTCCTGTTGTTGGATCATCTGGTTGGGGATTTCTGACCCAGAGAACCTTCATCCTCTGGGGCAGTGCACCTTCCAGTGATTGCCACAGCATAGTGGACATGGATGAGGGGGTAGCTTGTTTCTCATTGGACAGTCATTTTTTTTAAGTGTCCTTGTAAACCACACTGATAACAAGCCCTACCAGGTGATTGGCCTGCTCCATTTTCTGTCCTCTCTGAACCACCAAGGTTTGTTTGTCTGAGGACCACGACTAAGGCTGTGGCCTTTCTCTGATCTTGCTTTTCCTTTTGGGCCTATTCCTCTTGGTCCCTATTATAGAACACCGAGGTTGCCAGGTTTGATAATGCCTCCAAATTTTGTTCAGGGCCCTGGGCTTACTTTTGGAGCTTTTTCCTGATATCTGCAGCTGATCGGGTTATAAACTTATCCTTGAGAATCAATTAACTCTTGAGTGATTCAGGTGACAGGGGAGTATATTTTCTTAAGGCCTCCTGTAGCCGCTCAAGGAAGGCAGAAGGATTTTCTTCCTTTTCCTGAGTTATGGTGGACATCTTTGAATAATTCATGGACTTCTTCCTAATTCTCCTTAGTCTTTCTGGAACAGGTCAACAGATGTTTTCGACTCCAGTCCCCATGATCTGAGTCAAGGTCCTGGTGGGGATCCATACTGGGGATGACTTGCTGACCAGTAGGGAATTTGTCCCTTTCTTCGACTGTCATTCTATCATTTCCTTGACTAAGATACCAGGTATCTCCAAACTCTTGGGCTGCAGCTAAAGCTTCATTCTTTTCATTAAAGGCCAGGGTTTGATCTAACAATAGCGTGACATCTCTCCAAGAGAGGTCAAAGGTTTGCCCTAGACCCTGTATGATATCCATGTACCTATCAGGATCATCTGAAAACTTCCCTAGGTCTGCCTTGATCTGCTTTAAATCAGAAAGGGAGACGGGAACATATACCCAGGTTGTGCCAAATTTTCCCCCCCTGCCCCCCCACAGCTTGAAGGGTTCATAAACGATAGCCTGGGGTTTTTTGTGGTCCTTTGGAAATTTCTTTGCTTATTTCCTTCTAGGTAGGGGAGATTAAACAAGGATTATCATTAATAGGAAGGGGAGCTATAGGGAGGTTAGGATATGGGGATAAGCTGAAAGGTCTTCCTGTGGGATGTAAATTGCAAGCTTTACATAGTTGTGTATTCTCCTTCAATGAAAAGAAATCTTGGACATAAGGTATTTCACTCTATTTGCCTTCCCTCTTACAGAAAAGGTCAAGCTGCAGGATACTATTTTAATTTGTACTTCCCTCAGGTGGCCATTTTTCCCCATCAGAGAGAGAATATTGGGGCCAGGCTGTAGTGTAGAAAATAATGAGCTGCGTGTTTTTCAGGGTTTGTCGGTCAAATTGGTCCCAATGTCTTAGGATGCATTTCAAGGGTGAGCCTGTCAATGCCTGAGTGTTTCCCATCTGAAAGACAAAACCGCCCTTGGTTTTGGTTTGTTTTATTTCTCCCCCTGCCCAAGAACCCACAATGGTTCCTGGACCCTGCTGATCAGAATAGTGGCACTTACCGACCCAGCACCAGAAACAACCCCTGCCCAAGACCCGCAATGGTTCCTGGACCCTGCTGATCGGAATAGTTGTGTTCACCGACACAGCAGCAGAAACACTAGTTTTCCTCCCAGACCACAAGCAGGATGGAGGAAGGTCGGATTTAGTGGCCCTTACTGACACGTTCTCAAAAAACTGCATCCTTGCCTGTCCTCCTAGACCACAAAGAGGACTGAGAAAAATCGGATTTAGTGACCCTTGCTGATGCATTCTCGAAAACCTGTTAGAGTCCTAAGCATTCTCTTGTTAGTATTGGGACCTTACCCCTATCCTATAATGATGTTATGCCCCAAAAATGAAGTGGAGGGCCATACCCTGAGGGAGGGAAGGGCTCTCCTGAGTTGGAAGAGTGATACTTTTTGTCCTCACTTATATGAACATGAAGGATACAATTTCTGGAGTTCCCTATATCCTAGCTTCAGGAATAGCTTTTGTTAGGCCTACTAGTCCTAGGAGGGATCCTAAAATTCCAGATAGTATCCCCTACCTTGGGGCTTTGGGCAAAAATTGTCTTTCCAATTGGTGAGCCCGGGTGCCTAGAGAAGGTAACAGAGTCCTGGAGTTTATACTAGAAATCATTCTTATAGGAGAAACTAGAAAAGCACTAGAGATGGGGAGTGATTTTTAGAAGTGTGGCTAGCCTCGGAGAAGAGAGGCAAGAGGAAATATGTCTGGCAGGCATTAGGACCCAGGGGGCAAGGGTCAAGATAGATAGGATAGATGGGTGAGTCTCGCTTGGGCGACATGCCTTTGAGAGTTCCGCTCATGGCTGCAGGGTTAACCAACTTGTTGTCAGGACCCTGGAGCTGAATGGCTTTCCTCTCTGTCGACCCTCAGCTCAGCCCAGAAGTACAAGAAAAGCAGAAGCTGGTCCCAGGCAAACCAACACTTCCAACTTGGCAGAGTAATGGGTTGTTAGAGAGCCCTTTCCCAGAAAGCCTGACACCCATGTCTTTAGTCCGGCGGCTGTGCTAGTCGCTCTTAACTGGCCAACAGGTGCCTGGTATTTGATCCTCGAATTCGAAGGAAAAATAGGACAGAATAGCAAGCAAAAGGGGTCCGATGCTACTCACTGCTTGGCGATAGTCTCACTGCTTGGCGATAGGTGATAGTCTCACTGCTAGGCAATAGTCTCACCACGATAGGCGAGGGTCACCAAAATGTGTCTGGAATTGGTGGGTTCTTGGTCTCGCTGACTTCAAGAATGAAGCCGCGAACACTCACAGTCAGTGTTATAATTCTTAAAGATGGTGTGTCTGGAGTTGTTCATTCTGATGTTCAGACGTGTTCAAAGCTTTTTCTTTCTGGTGTGTTCATGGTCTCACTGGCTTCAGGAGTGAAACTGCAGACCTTCGCAGTGAGTGTTACAGCTCTTAAGGTGGTGCGTTTGGAGTTGTTCGTTCCTCCCATCCAGAGTTGTTCATCCCTCCCGGTGGGTTTGTGGTCTCGCTGGCTTCAGGAGAGAAGCTGCAGACCTTCACTGTGAGTGTTACAGCTCATTAAGGCAACATGGTCCTAAAGAGTGAGCAGCAGCAAGATTTATTGCAAAGAGTAAAAGAACAAAGCTTTCACAGTGTGGAAGGGGACCCAAGCGGGTTGCCACTGCAGGCTCAGGCAGCCTGCTTTTCTTCCCTTATCTGACCCCATCCACATCCTGTTGATTGGTCATTTTACAGAGAACTGATTGGTCCGTTTTGACAAGGTGCTGATTGGTACATTTACAAACCTTTAGCTAGACACAGAGTGCTGATTGGTGCATTTACAATCCATTAGCTAAATACAGAGTGCTAATTGGTGCGTTTACAATCCTGTAGCTAGACATAAAAGCTCTCCAAGTCCCCACCCCACTCAGGAGCCCTGCTGGCTTCCCCTAGTGGATCCCGCATCGGGGCCCAGGAGCAGTTGCCTGCCAGTCCTGTGCAACGCGTGCATGCACTCCTCAGCCCTTGAGCAGTCAATGGGACCAGGTGCCTTGGAGCAGGGGGCAGTGCCCATCAGGGAGGCTCAGCTGCATGGGAGACCAAGGGGGGGGGGGGGCTCAGACATGGCGGGTTCCAGGTTTGGAGCCCTGCTGCGTGGAGAATTCCAGAGTGGCAAGGGCAGGCTGGCAGTGCTGGGTGACCCGACACACCCTTCGCAGCTGCTGGCCTGGGTGCTAAGCCCCTCATTGCCCGGAGCCAGCAGTGCTGGCCAGCCGCTCCAAGTGCGGGCTGCTGAGCCCGTGCCCACCTAGAACTTGTGCTGGCCTGCAAGTGCCACATGCAGCCCCGGTTCTCCCCCGCGCCTCTCCCTCCACACTTCTCCACAAGCAGAGGGAGCTGGCTCCATCCTCAGCCAGTCCAGGGAGGGACTCCCACAGTGCAGCAGCAGGCTGAAGGGATCCTCAAGCATGGCCAGAGTTGACGCCGAGGCCAAGGAGGTGCCCAGAGCAAGTGAGGGCTGCTAACACATTGTAACCTCTCATTAACATGAGGCCCAGAAAAATCGAATCCAACAAAGGAGGTTAAGAAGCAGTATGTAAAGCGGAAGGAAGAGAGCCAGGGTAAACATGTTGTCACAGAAGCAAAGGGATTTGAAGGAATGTCAAGGAGAAAGGAGCCAATGATGGCAGTACAGAAAGTTCGAATAAGAACTAAATGTGTATGCAGAGACACACATAGTCTCAAAATAAAGGGATGGAGGAAGATCTACCAAGCAAATGGAGAACAAAAAAAAGCAGGGGTTGCAGTACTAGTCTCTGATAAAACAGACTTTAAACCATCAAAGATCAAAAGAGACAAAGAAGGCCATTACATAATGGTAAAGGGATCAATTCAACAGGAAGAGCTAACTATCCTAAATATGTATGCACCCAATACAGGGGCACCAGATTCATAAAGCAAATCCTTAGAGACTTACAAAGAGACTTAGACTCCCATACAATAATAATGGGAAACTTTAACACCCCACTGTCAACATTAGACAGATCAATGAAACAGAAAGTTAACAAGGATATCCAGGAATTGAACTCATCTCTGCAGCAAGTGGACCTAATAGACTATCACACTTATTCCAAAATTGACCACATAATTGGAAGTAAAGCACTCCTTAGCAAATGTAAAAGAACAGAAATTATAACAAACTGTCTCTCAGACCACAGTGCAATCAAACTAGAACTCAGGACTAAGAAACTCAATCAAAACTGCTCAACTACATGGAAACTGAACAACCTGCTCCTGAATGACTACTGGGTACATAATGAAATGAAGGCAGAAATAAAGATGTTTCTGGAAACCAACGAGAACAAAGATACAACATACCAGAATCTCTGGGACACATTTAAAGCAGTGTGTAGAAGGAAATTTATAGCACTAAATGCCCACAAGAGAAAGCTGGAAAGATCTAAAATTGACACTCTAACATCACAATTAAAAGAACTAGAGAAGCAAGAGCAAACACATTCAAAAGCTAGCAGAAGGCAAGAAATAAGTAAGAACAGAGCAGAACTGAAGGACATAGAGACACAAAAAAGCCCTCCAAAAAATCAATGAATCTAGGAGTTGGTTTTTTGAAAAGATCAACAAGATTGATAGACCGCTAGCAAGACTAATAAAGAAGAAAAGAGAGAAGAATCAAATAGACGCAATAAAAAATGATAAAGGGGATGTCACCACCGACCCCACAGAAATACAAACTACCATCAGAGAATACTATAAACACCTCTACGCAAACAAACTAGAAAATCTAGAAGAAATGGATAATTTCCTGAAGAAATGGATAATTTACACTCTCCCAAGACTAACCCAGGAAGAAGCTGAATCCCTGAATAGACCAATAGCAGGCTCTGAAATTGAGGCAATAATTAATAGTCTACCAACCAAAAAAAGTCCAGGACCAGAAGGATTCACAGTTGAATTCTACCAGAGGTACAAGCAGGAGCTGGTACCGTTCTTTCTGAAACTATTACAATCAGTAGAAAAAGAGGGAATCCTCCCTAACTCATTTTATGAGGCCAACATCATCCTGATACCAAAGCCTGGCAGAGACACAACAAAAAAAGAGAATTTTAAATCAAAATCCCTGATGAACATCAATGCAAAAATGCTCAATAAAATACTGGCAAACCGGATCCAGCAACACATCAAAAAGCTTATCCACCATGATCAAGTGGGCTTCATCCCTGGGGTGCAAGGTTGGCTCACCATTCGCAAATCAATAAACGTAATCCAGCATATAAACAGAACCAAAGACAAAAACCACGTGATTATCTCAATAAATGCAGAAAAGGCCTCTGACAAAATTAAACAGCCCTTCATGCTAAAAATGCTCAATAAATTCGGTATTGATGGAATGTATCTCAAAATAATAAGAGCTATTTATGACAAACCCACAGCCAATATCATACTGTATGGACAAAAACTGGAAGCATTCCCTTTGAAAACTGGCACAAGACAGGGATGCCCTCTCTCACCACTCCTATTCAACATAGTGTTGGAAGTTTTGGCTAGGGCAATCAGGCAAGAGAAAGAAATAAAGGGTATTCAGTTAGGAAAAGAAGAAGTCAAATTGTCCCTGTTTGCAGATGACATGATTGTATATTTAGAAAACCCCATTGTCTCAGCCCAAAATCTCCTTAAGCTGATAAGTAACTTCAGCAAAGTCTCAGGATACAAAATTAATGTGCAAAAATCACAAGCATTCTTATACACCAGTAACAGACAAACAGAGAGCCAAATCATGAATGAAATTCCATTCACAATTGCTTCAAAGAGAATAAAATACTTAGGAATCCAACTTATGAGGGATGTAAAGGACCTCTTCAAGGAGAACTACAAACCACTGCTCAGTGAAATAAAAGAGGACACAAACAAATGGAAGAACATACCATGCTCATGGATAGGAAAAATCAATATCATGAAAATGGCCATAATGCCCAAGGTAATTTATAGATTCCATGCCATCCCCATCAAGTTACCAATGAGTTTCTTCACAGAATTGGAAAAAACTGCTTTAAAGTTCATATGGAACCAAAAAAGAGCCCGCATTGCCAAGACAATCCTAAGTCAAAAGAACAAAGCTGGAGGCATCACGCTACCTGACTTCAAACTATACTACAAGGCTACAGTAATCAAAACAGCATGGTACTGGTACCAAAACAGAGCTATAGACCAATGGAACAGAACAGAGTCCTCAGAAATAATACCACACATCTACAGCCATCTGATCTTTGACAAACCCGACAAAAACAAGAAATGGGGAAAGGATTCCCTATTTAATAAATGGTGCTGGGAAAATTGGCTAGCCATAAGTAGAAAGTTGAAACAGGATCCTTTCCTTACTCCTCATACGAAAATTAATTCAAGATGGATTAGAGACTTAAATGTTAGACCTAATACCATAAAAACCCTAGAAGAAAACCTAGGTAATACCATTCAGTACATAGGCATGGGCAAGGATTTCATGTCTAAAACACCAAAAGCAATGGCAACAAAAGTCAAAATTGACAAATGGGATCTAATTAAACTAAAGAGCTTCTGCACAGCAAAAGAAACTACTATCAGAGTGAACAGGCAACCTACAGAATGGGAGAAAATTTTTGCAATCTACTCATCTGACAAAGGGCTAATATCCAGAACCTACAAGGAACTCAAACAAATTTACAAGAAAAAAACAAACAACCCCATCAAAAAGTGGGCAAAGGATACGAACAGACATTTCTCAAAAGAAGATATTCATACAGCCGACACATGAAAAAATGCTTGTCATCACTGGCCATCAGAGAAATGCAAATCAAAACCACAATGAGATACCATCTCACACCTGTTAGAATGGCAATCATTAAAAAGTCAGGCAACAACAGGTGCTGGAGAGGATGTGGAGAAATAGGAACACTTTTACACTGTTGGTGGGATTGTAAACTAGTTCAACCATTATGAAAAACAGTATGGCGATTCTTCAAGGCTCTAGAACTAGAAGTACCATATGACCCAGCCATCCCATTACTGGGTATATACCCAAAGTATTATAAATCATGCTGCTATAAAGACACATGCACTTGTATATTTATTGCGGCACTATTCACAACAGCAAAGACTTGGAATCAACCCAAATGTCCATCAGTGACAGACTGGATTAAGAAAATATGGCACACATACACCATGGAATACTATGCAGCCATAAAAAAGGATGAGTTTGTGTCCTTTGTAGGGACATGGATGCAGCTGGAAACCATCATTCTCAGCAAACTATCGCAGGAACAGAAAACCAAACACCGCATGTTCTCACTCATAGGTGGGAACTGAAGAATGAGATCACTTGGACTCGGGAAGGGGAACATCACACTCTGGGGCCTATTATGGGGAGGGAAGAGGGGGGGAGGGATTGCATTGGGGGTTATACCTGATGTAAATGACAAGTTGATGGGTGCTAACGAGTTGATGGGTGCAGCACACCAACATGGCACAAGTATACATATGTAACAAACCTGAATGTTATGCACATGTACCCTAGTACTTAAAGTATAATAATAATAATAATAATAATAATAATAAAAGTAACATAGCATAGGTAATAGCCAAATAACTATATTGTACTTTTTAAGATGCATGTGCAGAAGACTACATAAAGTAACTGAAAAAATGTAAGTGCAAAGAAAATTTTGATTCAGTTCTTTTTAAATAAAGTTATAAAACTTCAAAAAAAAAAAAAGAACTAAATGTGTATTAGATTTGACAGTTTTTAGTTTATGGGTAATAGTATCTAGAAAAGCTACAGTGAAATGACAATGTTGCAGTAATTTGAGAAGTGTACAATAGATGAGAAAATTAAATGGAATAGTGAGTGGGAACTCATCTTTTAAGAAATTTGGATGAGTTGAAAAAAGAAGCTGGTAACTAGAGGACTAGAAGGATGCTTGGGGAGTATAGGACAGCTAAACCTTATTATAATTGATGAAATGACCCCGTAGACAGGAAGTGTTTAAAATTGTTGGAAAAAAGGTAAGATAATCAAAGCAAAACTAGCACTGGACAATGTTAAATAAAAAGACTCTATTCAAGATTATTGTTACAGGAGAGAAAGTTTGAAATCTGAACTCAGTTCAGACAAAATGACTAGAAAGTTTTGATGATCTGGGATGGGGGTCATAGACCTTCTCTGATCATAGACTTTGCTCAAAAGGAGAGTAAACTTTCTCATATTTTCATGCTATGAGGTTGTTTTACAATTTAGTTTCCTTACCTGTGGAGGTTAGATTCCAATCTTTCCACAGAAATTTATCATCAAGAAAGACAGTGCCCTTATTAAAGAATGGCTTCCATGTCCTTGAGAGAGACATTTCTGGGATTTTGTGTTTTGTTTGTTTTTCTTTTTTAAAGCCAGTAGCTTTTTATAAACTTTACACATCAAGAGGATGGAGAAAAGATTCACAATTTGAAGTTTTCTAAAGTAAATGTTCTAAGTAAAGAGAGGTCAAGAGTCTACAATTGAACCTAACGGGAAGAAGCTTTTTGAAAATTTCTTCAAGTTGAAGGGAGCCTTAAGGCCATCTTGGTCTTTCTACAGACCAAGTACTTATTTTAGCTGGAAAAGACTGAGGTTAAGGGTAAGGGAGGAGCTGTTGAAATAAAAAAGCAGGAAATATATCCCTTCAGTTGAACCTGGAGTGTTTGAGGTCAGGCTCAGGTGGATGTAAGTCTATAATGGTGGGACAAGTAGTTGAGAGAATTTAAGACTGGGTCTCTCAATTTTCTCGATAAAGAAGGAGGTCAGAAATACAAAGACCTGAGAGTGTGATGTGGGGTGGGTGGGAAATGGGGAAAGCCAAGATCAGGAAGATTATGGGGGTGATAAAAGAGTTAATCAAACCATGACCCCTTGAAATATAAAAACCATTCACAGAGAGATACAATGTATTTCAAAAGAAGACATTGCCCATGCCCCCAGCAGCATTTATAAAAGGTCTCATCATGTTTCCGAGTTGTCATCTTTTTTGCTTCCTTTCTTCCACTTAAAAGGCTGAGCTGGATACATAATTATATTTTTTCCTCTTTTTGCTAATGATGTTTTTCAGTTCCTCTGATTTGTAAAGTTCTGTGTCAAACCTATAAAGATTTCTTGGCAGATTGCCTCCTCTGTGTGTAGAATATGATAGAGGCATTGAATTTTTTAACCAGTTTTTCTGAACTTTGGTTATTACTGTGATGCTGGGTATGTTCATTTCTCTCCTCCTTTTCACAGTGCATTAACTTTAAAATAACATCTAAGTCCCTATCTAGCTGTTTTCACATTTTATTTTCTTCTATTGCCAGCCAATGAATTGTTCAACTTTTCAGTCTCTCTTTTGGGATTCTACTTTCATTGACAATAAGAGTTATTAAGATCTGTATAGTTGGTTTTTATCCTCACTTAGATCTGTTTATATCTCTTGGGTAACTTTTCTGTGCACAACTCCAATTACTTTATTTCTGTACTGTCCTTTCTTTGTACCAAAATTTGATTTTGTTCATTGTTATGGTCGTATAATAGATTCTTGGACTCCTTTTTAATTTTCTTGTCATGGTTACTCACTGACTTTCTTTTTGAGGTTTTTATGACCTGATGATATTAAAATCTATTTCCAAGTTTTGAATACATATTCAATTTCTGGAGATTTGTTTTCCTTTGTTCTCCCATCTTAGAAATTTCCGTAACAACTGTTCTTTGGTTAATGCTTTTATTCACATTTTATTCACACCTAAAACTGTATTCCATAAATTTAGAATTACATAGGCTTATGTCATAAAAATACAATTAGAAATTTTAAAATCGTCCTTCTTTTAATTATGATTCTTTTATATGGGGAAGAGATTGGACTATGTTAATTGTCAAGATATTTTTACATCTTAGAAGATTCTGTATGTTATGAAAATGTTTCTAAACTGCATCTTGATATATATATTGTGCATCTTTTTTTCTGAGTCAGGGACATAAAGAAAGTAAGCAATTTCCAACCACCTATGATTTGAAGACGTCACCAGGCTCAAACATGGTACCCCCCAAAACTCCCTCCCCTGACACTGATCTGCCTTCTTACCCTCTCTCCTCATAACTGGCATGAAACTGTAATTATGACTATGATTCTTTGAATAATAAAGTTTAACTTTATCTCTCTGAGACTCCAGGAGCCATACAGGTAAATTTCCTAGGCCAGGTGTAAAATGTCCCAGATAATCATGCTTTCCAAGGGGTGATCATGACAGATGGGGAGGGGCAGTTAGAAGGTACTAAAGGGAAGAATTACTCAAAGGGGACAACGGGGGCAATTTCAAAAGTAAGTCTAAGGTTAGCCCTACTCTTACATTACAGGTAAGAGTCTTTATTTTGATGATAAGTTCAATATTCTCTTAGTGATTAACTTACCAACCCAACACTATGAAGCATGAAAACAGATTGTCTCCATCTGGAGGCTAAGTCATTTTCCACTGTGAACAAAAGGTAAGTATATTTAGCCCTTCTTTTAAGATAATACTTCAAAGAGTAATAAAGGGTACTTTTACATGTGCTTTCTAAGTTGTTGTTAGAACTGTCATCCTCACTTTAATAACAGGAGCACTACTTCAGTGTAAGAAGAACCAAGGCTGTTACATTTCTCTTAGTAAATAAAGAAAAAGTAATATTTTAAAAGCTACTTTTGTGACCAACAGCAGTAAAATTTGTGCCCCCCACCCAAATGTTTCTGCAATGGAAAGCCATCAGTGATCTCATTGTACAGATAAACATTTCTACCTACAGATATGTAAGATATTCTGAACAAAATGACAATATCTGAAAGAGGCAAAAGGCCTTAAATTGTAGAAACAGCTATCTTTGAATATTTTTTGTTTTCCTTTTATTTTATTTGTTTGTTTTTAGCTCTTTAAGGAAGATGGGTTATTGCAGCAGCTAAAACAATTTTTTGCTCTAACAGTGTTAATCAAAGATTTAGGTCATTAAAATCAATATTGAGATTTAAGATACCAGTCATGAAATATTTGTTATCCAAGTTTGATCTTTAACAATGGAAAATATTTATTATACCTCAAACTTATAATTTATAATTTAAATGAAGGATAATAACAATATCCACACATATATTTAGATTTCTATGGAACTCTCAATATTCTCTCAGTACAGTTATGTGCTGTATAGATGACATCCTTATTTGATGTAAAAAGTGACTGAGGACACAAAGTTATGGTTAAAATCGATAAGAATAAATTTATTTCTTATTTTTTATATAAAAATATGCATTCTAGTGTTTTCTCCCCTCACCCCCACTGGCCATCTTGCATTCACCTTTGGGTGCAGTCACATCATTGTAAACATATGAGATAATAAAAGTTGGTACTTTAAACATATTTTATTGTTGAAGTAATCATCTTTAGGGGCAATCTTATTATGTATGCAGTAATCCTTTAAGAGCTGTAAACATTTCAGATAATGTTACTATCAAGCGCATACTCCTTTCAGATGAGAGTTACTATCAAACACATTTCTCCTTTCAGATCATGAAAATATTTGTGTGGTGGCTCCAGTGGCGCAATCGGTTAGCGCGCGGTACTTATAAGAAAATATTTGTGTGCACTTCTATGAAGAATGTCACTGTTCAAATGTTATCCACAAATTGTGACATACTTTAAAAGTTCTATTTATCTTTCCCTCTGAAATACGTGTTTTCACCATGGTGCTTATTTTACCTAGAGATGATATTCTAAAATAAGTGCATAAGGGGGCGGAGCAAGATGGCCGAATAGGAACAACTCCAGTCTCCAACTCCCAGCGCGAGCGACACAGAAGACCGGTGATTTCTGCATTTTCAACTGAGGTACTGGGGTCATCTCACTAGGGAGTGCCGGACAATCGGTGCTGGTCAGCTGCTGCAGCCTGACCAGCGAGAGCTGAAGCAGGGCGAGGCATCGCCTCACCTGGAAGCGCAAGGGGGAAGGGGATCCGTTTTCCTAGCCAGGGGAACTGAGACACACAACACCTGGAAAATCGGGTAACTCCCACCCCAATACTGCGCTGTAAGCATACAGGCATTCCAGGAGAATATATCCCACACCTGGCCGGGAGGGTCCCACGCCCACGAAGCCTCCCTCACTGCTAACACAGCAGTCTGCCGCGATCTATCCGCAAGGCAGCAGCGAGGCTGGGGGAGGGGCGCCCGCCATTGTTGAGGCTTAAGTAGGTAAACAAAGCCGCTGGGAAGCTCGAACTGGGTGGAGCTCACAGCAGCTCAAGGAAGCCTGCCTGTCTCTGTAGTCTCCACCTCTGGGGACAGCGCACAGCTGAAGACCAACAGGGGAAGTAGCGGGAGCCGGTGCAGACGCGAACGACTCTGTCTGACAGCTTTGGGGAGAGCCGCGGATCTCCCAACGCGGAGGTTGAGATCTGAGAACGGACAGACTGCCTGCTCAGGTGTGCCTCTGACCCCTGAGTAGCCTAGCTGGGAGAAATCCCCCACTAGGGGCAGTCTGACACCCCACACCTCACAGAGTGGAGTACACCCCTGAGAGGACACTTCCAAAGGAAGAATCAGACAGGTACACTCGCTGTTCAGCAATATTCTATCTTCGGCAACCTCTGCTGCTGATACCCAGGCAAACAGGGTCTGGAGTGGACCTCAAGCAATCTCCAACAGACCAACAGAGAGTCCTTCTGACTGTCAGAAGGAAAACTATCAAACAGGAAGGACACCTATACCAAAACCCCATCAGTACGTCACCACCATCAAAGACCAGAGACAGATAAAACCACAAAGATGGGGAAGAAGCAGGGCAGAAAAGCTGGAAATTCAAAAAATAAGAGCGCATCTCCCCCTGCAAAGGAGCGCAGCCCATCACCAGCAACGGATCAAAGCTGGTCAGAGAATGACTTGGACGAGAGGAGAGAAGAAGGCTTCAGTCCATCAAACTTATCAGAGATAAAGGAGGAATTACGTACCCAGCGCAAAGAAACTAAAAATCTTGAAAAAAGAGTGGAAGAATTGACAGCTAGACTCATTAATGCAGAGAAGATCATAAACGAAATGACAGAGATGAAAACCATGACACGAGAAATACGTGACAAATGCACAAGCTTCAGTAACCGACTCGATCAACTGGAAGAAAGAGTATCAGCGATTGAAGATCAAATGAATGAAATGAAGCGAGAAGAGAAACCAAAAGAAAAAAGAAGAAAAAGAAATGAGCAAAGCCTGCAAGAAGTATGGGATTACGTAAAAAGACCAAATCTACGTCTGATTGGGGTGCCTGAAAGTGAGGGGGAAAATGGAACCAAGTTGGAAAACACTCTTCAGGATATCATCCAGGAGAACTTCCCCAACCTAGTAGGGCAGGCCAACATTCAAATTCAGGAAATACAGAGAACGCCACAAAGATACTCCTCCAGAAGAGCAACTCCAAGACACATAATTGCCAGATTCACCAAAGTTGAAATGAAGGAAAAAATCTTAAGGGCAGCCAGAGAGAAAGGTCGGGTCACCCACAAAGGGAAGCCCATCAGACTAACAGCAGATCTCTCGGCAGAAACTCTACAAGCCAGAAGAGAGTGGGGGCCAATATTCAACGTTCTTAAAGAAAAGAATTTTAAACCCAGAATTTCATATCCAGCCAAACTAAGTTTCATAAGTGAAGGAGAAATAAAATCCTTTACAGATAAGCAAATGCTTAGAGATTTTGTCACCACCAGGCCTGCCTTACAAGAGACCCTGAAGGAAGCCCTAAACATGGAAAGGAACAACCGGTACCAGCCATCGCAAAAACTTGGCAAAATGTAAAGACCATCGAGGCTAGGAAGAAACTGCATCAACTAACGAGCAAAATAACCAGTTAATATCATAATGGCAGGATCAAGTTCACACATAACAATATTAACCTTAAATGTTAATGGACTAAATGCTCCAATGAAAAGACACAGACTGGCAAACTGGATTAAGAGTCAAGACCCATCAGTCTGCTGTATTCAGGAGACCCATCTCACATGCAGAGACATACATAGGCTCAAAATAAAGGGATGGAGGAAGATCTACCAAGCAAATGGAGAACAAAAAAAAGCAGGGGTTGCAATCCTAGTCTCTGATAAAACAGACTTTAAACCATCAAAGATCAAAAGAGACAAAGAAGGCCATTACATAATGGTAAAGGGATCAATTCAACAGGAAGAGCTAACTCTCCTAAATATATATGCACCCAATACAGGAGCACCCAGATTCATAAAGCAAGTCCTTAGAGACTTACAAAGAGACTTAGACTCCCATACAATAATAATGGGGGACTTCAACACTCCGCTGTCAACATTAGACAGATCAACGAGACAGAAAGTTAACAAGGATATCCAGGAATTGAACTCATCTCTGCACCAAGCGGACCTAATAGACATCTATAGAACTCTCCACCCCAAATCAACAGAATATACATTCTTCTCAGCACCACATCGCACTTATTCCAAAATTGACCACATAATTGGAAGTAAAGCACTCCTCAGCAAATGTAAAAGAACAGAAATTATAACAAACTGTCTCTCAGACCACAGTGCAATCAAACTAGAACTCAGGACTAAGAAACTCAATCAAAACCGCTCAACTACATGGAAACTGAACAACCTGCTCCTGAATGACTACTGGGTACATAACGAAATGAAAGCGGAAATAAAGATGTTCTTTGAAACCAATGAGAACAAAGATACAACATACCAGAATCTCTGGGACACATTTAAAGCAGTGTGTAGAGGGAAATTTATAGCACTAAATGCCCACAAGAGAAAGCAGGAAAGATCTAAAATTGACACTCTAACATCACAATTAAAAGAACTAGAGAGGCAAGAGCAATCACATTCAAAAGCTAGCAGAAGGCAAGAAATAACTAAGATCAGAGCAGAACTGAAGGAGATAGAGACACAAAAAACCCTCCAAAAAATCAATGAATCCAGGAGTTGGTTTTTTGAAAAGATCAACAAAATTGACAGACCGCTAGCAAGGCTAATAAAGAAAAAAAGAGAGAGGAATCAAATAGATGCAATAAAAAATGATAAAGGGGATATCACCACTGACCCCACAGAAATACAAACTACCATCAGAGAATACTATAAACGCCTCTACGCAAATCAACTAGAAAATCTAGAAGAAATGGATAATTTCCTGGACACTTACACTCTCCCAAGGCTAAACCAGGAAGAAGTTGAATCCCTGAATAGACCAATAGCAGGCTCTGAAATTGAGGCAACAATTAATAGCCTACCCACCAAAAAAAGTCCAGGACCAGATGGATTCACAGCTGAATTCTACCAGAGGTACAAGGAGGAGCTGGTACCATTCCTTCTGAAACTATTCCAATCAATAGAAAAAGAGGGAATCCTCCCTAACTCATTTTATGAGGCCAACATCATCCTGATACCAAAGCCTGGCAGAGACACAACAAAAAAAGAGAATTTTAGACCAATATCTCTGATGAACATTGATGCAAAAATCCTCAATAAAATACTGGCAAACCGGATTCAGCAGCACATCAAAAAGCTTATCCACCATGATCAAGTGGGCTTCATCCCTGGGATGCAAGGCTGGTTCAACATTCGCAAATCAATAAACGTAATCCAGCATATAAACAGAACCAAAGACAAGAACCACATGATTGTCTCAATAGATGCAGAAAAGGCTTTTGACAAAATTCAACAGCCCTTCATGCTAAAAACGCTCAATAAATTCGGTATTGATGGAACGTACCTCAAAATAATAAGAGCTATTTATGACAAACCCACAGCTAATATCATACTGAATGGGCAAAAACTGGAAAAATTCCCTTTGAAAACTGGCACAAGACAGGGATGCCCTCTCTCACCACTCCTATTCAACATAGTGTTGGAAGTTCTGGCTAGGGCAATCAGGCAAGAGAAAGAAATCAAGGGTATCCAGTTAGGAAAAGAAGAAGTCAAATTGTCCCTGTTTGCAGATGACATGATTGTATATTTAGAAAACCCCATCGTCTCAGCCCAAAATCTCCTTAAGCTGATAAGCAACTTCAGCAAAGTCTCAGGATACAAAATTAATGTGCAAAAGTCACAAGCATTCTTATACACCAGCAACAGACAAGCAGAGAGCCAAATCAGGAATGAACTTCCATTCACAATTGCTTCAAAGAGAATCAAATACCTAGGAATCCAGCTTACAAGGGATGTCAAGGACCTCTTCAAGGAGAACTACAAACCACTGCTCAGTGAAATCAAAGAGGACACAAACAAATGGAAGAACATACCATGCTCATGGATAGGAAGAATCAATATCGTGAAAATGGCCATACTCCCCAAGGTTATTTATAGATTCAATGCCATCCCCATCAAGCTACCAATGAGTTTCTTCACAGAATTGGAAAAAACTGCTTTAAAGTTCATATGGAACCAAAAAAGAGCCCGCATTGCCAAGACAATCCTAAGTCAAAAGGACAAAGCTGGAGGCGTCACGCTACCTGACTTCAAACTATACTACAAGGCTACAGTAACCAAAACAGCATGGTACTGGTACCAAAACAGAGATATAGACCAATGGAACAGAACAGAGTCCTCAGAAATAATACCGCACATCTACAGCCATCTGATCTTTGACAAACCTGAGAGAAACAAGAAATGGGGAAAGGATTCCCTATTTAATAAATGGTGCTGGGAAAATTGGCTAGCCATAAGTAGAAAGCTGAAACTGGATCCTTTCCTTACCCCTTATACGAAGATTAATTCAAGATGGATTAGAGACTTAAATGTTAGACCTAATACCATCAAAACCCTAGAAGAAAATCTAGGTAGTACCATTCAGGACATAGGCATGGGCAAGGACTTCATGTCTAAAACACCAAAAGCAACGGCAGCAAAAGCCAAAATTGACAAATGGGATCTAATTAAACTAAAGAGCTTTTGCACAGCAAAAGAAACTACCATCAGAGTGAACAGGCAACCTACAGAATGGGAGAAAATTTTTGCAACCTACTCATCTGACAAAGGGCTAATATCCAGAATCTACAAAGAACTCAAACAAATATACGAGAAAAAAACAAACAACCCCATCAAAAAGTGGGGAAAGGATATGAACAGACATTTCTCAAAAGAAGATATTCATACAGCCAACAGACACATGAAAAAATGCTCATCATCACTGGTCATCAGAGAAATGCAAATCAAAACCACAATGAGATACCATCTCACACCAGTTAGAATGGCAATCATTAAGAAGTCAGGAAACAACAGGTGTTGGAGAGGATGTGGAGAAATAGGAACACTTTTACACTGTTGGTGGGATTGTAAACTAGTTCAACCATTATGGAAAAGAGTATGGCAATTCCTCAAGGATCTAGAACTAGATGTACCATATGACCCAGCCATCCCACTACTGGGTATATACCCAAAGGATTATAAATTAGTCTACTACAAAGACACATGTACACGTATGTTTATTGCGGCACTATTCACAATAGCAAAGACTTGGAATCAACCCAAATGTCCATCTGTGACAGACTGGATTAAGAAAATGTGGCACATATACACCATGGAATACTATGCAGCCATAAAAAAGGATGAGTTTGCGTCCTTTGTAGGGACATGGATGCAGCTGGAAACCATCATTCTTAGCAAACTATCACAAGAAGAGAAAACCAAACACCGCATGTTCTCACTCATAGGTGGGAACTGAACAATGAGATCACTTGGACTCGGGAAGGGGAACATCACACACTGGGGTCTATCATGGGGAGGGGGGAGGGGGGAGGAGGGAGGGATTGCATTGGGGAGTTATACATGATATAAATGATGAATTGATGGGTGCTGACGAGTTGATGGGTGCAGCACACCAACATGGCATAAGTATACATATGTAACAAACCTGCACGTTATGCACATGTACCCTAGAACTTAAAGTATAATAAAAAAAAAAAAAAGGTTAAAAAAAAAAAAAAAAAAAAAAAAAATAAGTGCATAAGATGAAAATTATATTTGGGCAAATTGGCTTTGAAAAGAACTAATAAAGTGGTTAAGTAGAGAATAGCTTACCATGTCAGTCACCTTATTCTCTCAGCATTGGATGAATTTATTTAATGTAGCTGCTATGTTTTTAGAAGAGATGCTATTACAAAAATAAAGTGTAAACTTTTAACTTGAAAAGCACAGTAAGAGCAGGGAGATAGAGATGATCTGCCTATGAGAAACCCAAAAGAACAGCAGCATTATAACTCCTAAGTCACATTTATTTGGGAGTACACACTCCTCAAATAACTTATCCTGCTAAAAAGCATTTTTTTTCTTTTTCCCTGGCTCTCTTTCTCCCCACCTTCAAATATGAACTCTTATATTTGTGTCATTTAAATTTGTACATGGCATTCACTGTGTTGGACTTTAGTGTGTCCCAACAGCTACGTGTTCTAAGATAAGACATTTAAAAAATTCGATTTAGTCATGGATCCTCTTCTGCTCATGTACTACACACTAGCTTGGCTTAAGAAAGAGTCATCTGTCTTGCCTGTGAAATATCTAGTTGCTTCTTCAGCTGCCATGTTGTGCTGTATCCATGTCTATGCTGAAACTTTTGAGGCTGTGCTGCAGTGTGACTTCATTCTATCTTCTTGTGCTCCTCTCACTTCAACTTCTCAAGCAACTGCCACTGACAAATCCTGCTGTCATCCTAGAGAATTCACCCTTAGCAGGACTAAATAGCTTGCCAACAGTGGGCCAAACATGCTACACTGCATATCTCGCATTCACAGGGAGCACTAATATCTGCCTTGTCTCTCCTCTCCTTTTCAGACGGGTTCTTTCTTAAGTCTCTGTATGTCATGCCAATATGCACTTAAAATAATGCATTGCACAACCATGCCCCCAACCCTGAGCCCACAAGGGAAGAACAAATTTAAGTGATATTGTGTCCTAAAAGATTGAAATATGAGGCTTTTAAATTGCCAGTGTAAATAAAGCGTGATGACAAGTGAAGACAAATTCATTTTGTAATTCAATTTTAGTTTTTCATTTCTCTAAACGGCACTATTCCCCAGATATTCCAGAATTAGGACAGGTATATTTTTAGTCAGCAGCAACTGGACTTGACCCATTTAGACTGCCACTTCCAGACAAGCTAATATTCTCAGCTTGGACCCAAAACAATTGATGATTCCAGATAACGAAATTTTTGTTAGTTTGACAGTGCTCTTCATGGAATTCTAGGTGGACACATGTCCCCCTAACTCATAAAGATTTTCACAGACATTCTTTCTTTCTCTTGGCAGGGGAGGATGTCTCACAACCGGGGGCAAACATTTAACATTGCTTTAAAAAAAAATCTGATTATATAGAGCTTGCATTCCGAATGCAATCTGAAATCATGATAACTTAAATAACAGTAAAAATCATTTATCTACATCACTGGTTATTCCTATCTTTCTCATCTTTAAAATATTATTGGTCTTATGAAAAAAACTAGTCTGTAGAGAATGACAGGACATATTGCTAAGTAATTAAAGAATTAAAAAATAGATCAAAGGGTTAGCTAGCAATTTGAGTTTGAAAGGAACTTTTTGTTTTTATTTCATGTCAAATTAAAAATTTTCCCGTATATGGGTTAGTCTCCTCTACTTTCACAAAATAAATTCTGTTTTTTAATATATTCAGCATTAAATAAATTAAAATGTCCTGTTATATTATTTAATAAGCTATACCATACAATTCAGTATATAGGTATAATATGTGGAAATAAGTATGGACAAATCTAACATTAGCTAGAGAGTTTCACCTAGCTGTCTGATCCAAGATATCCTTAATAGTTTTACCATTTACATACATTTTGCACTTTGGAAGTTGGATTTTGTAAAGGCAACTGATCTGATGAAGCTACTTCTGTTGCAAGAAAAAGAAATAATTACTTCAGATAATCGTGGTTTGTGTTATGCTAGAAGACAGGTGGATCCCCTCTAGAATTTCAAGGCCAGGAGTTTAAGTGCAGCAATCTCAGAAAAACAAGAGCTGCACTGAAAGTAATGGATTAAGAATTGGTGCAATAATCTTGGCACAGAAGAAAGTTATGGTTTTCATTCTGATACTACACCATTAAGTTGATTAAGCTACATTCTGATTGTCTATTTTCTTTCACACCTAAAATAACTAACTCCCCTTAGCTCCTGTTCCTTAGCAACATTAATTTATAAATAATCCATTATAGATTTTTAAGACTCAACTAGCTTTCATGACCTTTCACTTGCAGTTCCTAACAATGACCATCAAATTCCTGCATGTTTTTATCCATACTCCTAAGATAGAAGATCTGATGACTCTAACTCATCAGGTTAATTAGATCATTGGTTGCTGTACAATTGTTGTCCTTAAAACAAGTGCCCTTGGTTGGTCTAATTACTGTGGCGTGGCATTCATAGTTACATGCTAGAGCGAGGTCTGTAACAAAATCTTTTTCTTAGAAAGAGATTTCAAGGCCTGTAGCCATGAAAATTAACCTTCCCTTTTACCGGCGGCATAACTAAAATAAGGAAGATTAATTGATCATTCAATGTGTAATTAAGATATAATAGAAACACAAAATGTATTAATCAGAAAGTATGAGAAAGCAAAATATCTGTGACATAATTTTGGTCTGAGCTTAACCTGTTACCCAGAGATGCTTGAGAGGACCAAGTAACTAAAGCATAGGATCATTGTTTTCATAGGCAAGTGGTTTTAACTCTATTAATAAGGACTCCTTTTATGATGTCCGCCAATGTGTTTATACTGTGTGTATTTTTAAGGTAGAATAAATGTTTCTTACACCTCATAAACTGCTTCAGAGATGCAGAGATGGCAAGTTTTCAGATTCATTTTATTAACTTGCATATTCTTAATATTGAGCCTAAAATATAGCATGCAAAATAATACATTATGAAAAAGCAAGTTTATATATACATAAAATAAATTTAAATAAAATGATAACAAAAAACAATTTTGGCTATATATTATGAAATTAGTAGAACCTAACCAAGAAGAATATGTGGTAGAAATGCAAATATTAATCCACTATAAGCAAGTACTTAATACATGAGAGGAGAGAACTCACTGTACATCCAAATAAATGAGCAAAGGGCATTAACTGAAATTCAGCATCTTTTCCTCTTTTCATCAAACAAAACAAAATATATAGATAAAATAACCTTTTTAATGAACAGTGGTAGAAAGACCTTTATTTATTTATTTAACAGATATACAATAGCTGTCTCAAATGAATACCACCAATTTAATGCTGAAACATTAGCAGAATGCCTGATCATATTAGGAATAGAACAGGGAAGCTTATTATTATTCTAGTGCCTACATCTTTTTCTGGAAATAAAAGACATAAAAGTTGGAAAGAAGAAATATGTATCTCTCTTTACAGATAATATACTGATCTTAGATCAACTCAAGGCCTGTATAGATAGAAACTATTAAACTTAGTAAAAGATATCAATATGAGAGCAAGTTAGCATAATCACTGTGGAAAACAGTTTGGAGGTTCCTCACAAAACTAAAAGTTGAGCTACCATATGGTCCAGCAATCCCACTGCTAGTTATATACCACAGAGAAAGGAAATCAGCACATTGAAGAGATATCTGCATTCCCATGTTTGTTGCAGTTTTGTTCACAATAAGATTTGGAAGCAACCTAAGTGTCCATCAACAGATGAATGAATAAAGAAAATGTGATACATATGGACTAGTGAGTACTATTCACCCATAAAGAAGAATGAGATCCTATCATTGGCAATAGCATGGATGGAACTTGAGGTTATTATGTTAAGTGAAATAAGCCAGGAAAAGAAAGACAAACGTCACATTTTCTAACTTATTTATAGGCTATAAAAAACAAAACAATTGAACTCACAGAGATAGAGATTAGAAAGATGGTTATTAGAGTCCGAGAAGGGTAGTGGGGAAGTGGGGGAAGAAGTAGGGATAGCTAACGGGTACAAACAACAAACAGAGAGAATGAATAAGACCCAGTATTTGACTGTACAACAATACAGTATAGGGTGACAACTATAGGGTAACAATAGTCAATAATAATTTAGTTATACATCTTAAAATGACAAAAAGAGTCAATGGGATTGCTTATGGCACAAAAGATAAATGCTTGAGAGAAGACTTCAGACAATCAACCTTCTGTGAGCTAAAGGAGGAATTACAAACCCAGTGCAAAGAAACTAAAAACCTTGAAAAAAGATTTGATGAATGGCTAACTAGAATAACCAATGCAGAGAAGTTCATAAATGAACTGATAGAGATGAAAACCATGACACGTGAACTACGTGACAAATGCACAAGATTCAGTAACCGACTCAATCAACTGGAAGAAAGGGTCTCAGTGATTGAAGATCAAATGAATGAAATGAAGCAAGAAGCGAAGTTTAGAGAAAAAAGAGTAAAAAGAAATGAACAAAGCCTCCAAGAAATATGGGACTATGTGAAAAGACCAAATCTACATCTGATTGGTGTACCTGAAAGTGACGAGGAGAATGGAACCAAGTTGGAAAACACTCTGCAGGATATTATTCAGGAGAACTTCCCCAATCTAGCAAGGCAGGCCAACATTCAAATTCAGGAAATACAGAGAACGCCACAAAGATACTCCTCGAGAAGAGCAACTACAAGACACATAATTCTCAGATTCACCAAAGTTGAAATGAAGGAAAAAATGTTAAGGGCAGCCAGAGAGAAAAGTCGGGTTACCCACAAAGGGAAGCCCATCAGACTAACAGCAGATCTCTCGGCAGAAACTCTACAAGCCAGAAGAGAGTAGGGGTCAATATTCAACATTCTTACAGAAAAGAATTTTCAACCCAGAATTTCATATCCAGCCAAACTAAGTTTCACAAGTGAAGGAGAAATAAAATCCTTTACAGACAAGCAAATGCTGAGAGATTTTGTCACCCCCAGGCCTGCCCTACAAGAGCTCCTGAAGGAAGTACTAAACATGGAAAGGAACAACCAGTACCAGCCACTGCAAAAGCATGCTAGAATGTAAAGACCATCGATGCTAGGAAGAAACTGCATTAACTAATGAGCAAAATAAGCTAACATCATAATGACAAGATCAAGTTCACACATAACAATATTAACCTTAAATGTAAATGAGCTAAATTGTCCAATTAAAAGACACAGAATGGCAAATTGGATAAAGAGTCAAGACCCATCAGTTTACTGTATTCAGGAGACACATCTCACATGCAGAGACACACAAAGCCTCAAAACAAAGGGATGGAGGAAGATCTACCAAGCAAGTGGAAAACCAAAAGAAGGCAGGGTTTACAATCCTAGTCTCTGATAAAACAGACTTTAAACCAGTAAAGATCAAAAGAGACAAAGAAGGCCATTACGTAATGGTAAAGGGATCAATTCAACAGGAAGAGCTAACTATCCTAAATATATATGCACCCAATACAGGAGCACCCAGATTCATAAAGCAAGTCCTTAGAGACTTACAAAGAGACTTAGACTCCCACACAATAATAATGGGAGACTTTAACACCCCACTGTCAACATTAGACAGATCAACGAGACAGAAAGTTAACAAGGATATCCAAGAATTGAACTCAACTCTGCACCAAGTGGATCTAATAGACATCTACAGAACTCTCCACCCCAAATCAACAGAATATACATTCTTCTCAGCACCACATCGCACTTACTCCAAAATTGACCACATAGTTTGAAGTAAAGCACTCCTCAGTAAATGTAAAAGAACAGAAATTATAACAAACTGTCCCACAGACCACAATGCAATCAAACTAGAACTCAGGATTTAGAAATTCAATCAAAACCGCTCAACTACCTGGAAACTGAACAACATGCTCCTGAATGACTACTGGGTACATAATGAAATGAAGGCAGAAATAAAGATGTTCTTTGAAACCTATGAGAACAAAGATACAACATACCAGAATCTCTGGGACACATTTAAAGCAGTGTGTAGAGGGAAATTTATAGCACTAAGTGCCCACAAGAGAAAGCAGGAAAGATCTAAAATGGACACCCTAATATCACAATTAAAAGAACCAGAGAAGCAAGATCAAACACATTCAAAAGCTAGGAGAAGGAAATAAACAAGTAAGATCAGAGCAGAACTGAAGGACATAGAGACATAAAAAACCCTTCAAAAAATCAATGAGCCCAGGAGCTGGTTTTTTGAAAATATCAACAAAATTGATAGACTGCTAGCAAAATTAATAAAGAAGAAAAGAGAGAAGAATCAAATAGATACAATAAAAAATGATAAAGGGGATATCACCACCAACCCCACAGAAACACAAACTACCGTCAGAGAATACTACAAACACCTCTATGCAAATAAACGAGAAAACCAAGAAGAAATAGATAAATTCCTGGACACATACACTCTCCCAAGACTAAACCAGGAAGAGGCTGAATCCCTGAATAGACCAATAACAGACTCTGAAATTAATAGCCTACCACCGAAAAAAAAGTCCAGGACCAGAAGGATTCACAGCTGAATTCTACCAGAGGTACAAGGAGGAGCTGGTACCATTCCTTCTGAAACTATTCCAATTAATAGAAAAAGAGGGAATCCTCCCTAACTCATTTTATGAGGCCAACATCATCTTGATACCAAAGCCTGGCAGAGACACAACCAAAAAAGAGAATTTTAGACCAATATCCCTGATGAACATCAACACAAAAATGCTCAATAAAATACTGGCAAACCGAATCCAGAAGCACATCAAAAAGCTTATCTGCCATTATAAGTGGGATTCATCCCTGAGATGCCAGGCTGGTTCAATATATGAAAATCAATAAATTTAATCCAGCATATAAACAGAATCAAAGATAAAAACCACATGATTATCTCAATAGATGCAGAAAAGGCCTTTGACAAAATTAAACAGCCCGTCATGCTAAAAACTCTCAATAAATTAGGTATTGATGGAACATATCTCAAAATAATAAAAGCAACCCACAGCCAATATCATACTGAATGGGCAAAAACTGGAAGCATTCCCCTTGAAAACTGGCACAAGACAGGGATGCCCTCTCTCACCACTCCTATTCAACATAGAAGTTCTGGCCAGGGCAATCAGGCAAGAGAAAGAAATAAATGGTATTCGATTAGGAAAAGAGCAAATCAAATTGTCCCTGTTGGCAGATGACATGATTGCATATTTAGAAAACCCCATCATCTCAGCCCAAAATCTCCTTAAGCTCAGAAGCAACTTTAGCAAAATCTCAGGATACAAAACCAATGTGCAAAAGTCACTAGCATTCTTATACAGCAATAACAGACAAACAGAGAGCCAAATCATGAGGGAACTCCCATTCACAATTGCTACAAAGAGAATAAAATACCTAGGAACCCAACTTACAAGGGATGTGAAGGACCTCTTCAAGGAGAACTACAAACCACTGCTCAACAAAATAAAAGAGGATACAAACAAATGGAAGAACATTCCACGCTCATGGATAGGAAGAATCAATATCGTGAAAATGGCCATATTGCCCAAGGTAATTTATAGATTCAATGCCATCCCCATTAAGCTACCAATGACTTTCTTCACAGAATTGGAAAAAACTACTTCAAAGTTCATATGGAACCATAAAAGAGCCTGCATTGCCAAGACAATCCTAAACCAAAAGAACAAAGCTGGAGGCATCACGCTACCTAACTTCAAACTACACTGCAAGGCTACAGTAACCAAAACAGCATGGTACTGGTACCAAAACAGCATGGTACTGGTACCAAAACAGATATAGACCAATGGAACAGAACAGAGACCTCAGAAATAATACCACACATCTACAACCATCTGATCTTTGATAAACCTGACAAAAACAAGAAATGGGGAAAGGATTCCCTATTTAATAAATGGTGCTGGGAAAACTGGCTAGCCATATCTAGAAAGTTGAAACTGGATCCCTTCCTTACACCTTATACAAAAATTAATTCAAGATGGATTAGAGACTTAAATGTTAGACCTAAAACCATAAAAACGCTAGAAGAAAACCTAAGCAACACCATTCAGCACATAGACATGGGCAAGAACTTTATGTCTAAAACACCAAAAGCAATGGCAACAAAAACTGAAATTGACAAATGGGATCTAATTAAACTAAAGAGCTTCTGCACACCAAAAGTAACTACCATCAGAGTGAACAGGCAACCTACACAATGGGAGAAAATATTTGCAATCTATTCATCTGACAAAGGGCTAATATTCAGAACCTACAAAGAACTCAAACAAGTTTACAAGAAAAAAAAAAAGCCATCAAAAAGTGGGCAAAGGATATGAACAGATACTTCTCAAAAGAAGACGTTTATGCAGCCAACAGACACATGAAAAAAATGCTCATCATCATTAGCCATCAGAGAAATGCAAATTAAAACCACAATGAGATCCCATCTCACACCCGTTAGAATGGTGATCACTAAAAAGTCAGGAAACAACAGGTGCTGGAGAGGATGTGGAGAAATAGGAATACTAGTTCAACCATTGTGGAAGACAGTGTGGCGATTCCCCAAGGATCTAGAACTAGAAATATCATTTGACCCAGCCATCCATGACTGGGCATACACCCAGAGGACTCTAAATCATGCTACTATAAAGACACACCCAGAGGACTCTAAATCACGCTACTATAAAGACACATGTACACGTATGTTTATTGCAGCACTATTCACAATAGCAAAAACTTGGAACCAACCCAAATGTTCATCAATGACAGACTGGACTAAGAAAATGTGGCACATATACACTATGGAATACTATGCAGCCATAAAAAAGGTTGAGTTCATGTCCTTTGTAGGGACATGGATGCAGCTGGAAACCATTATTCTCAGTAAACTATCGCAAGAACAGAAAATCAAACACTGCATGTTCTCACTCATATGTGGGCATTAAACAATGAGAACACTTGGACACAGGAAGGCTAACATCACACACCGGGACCTGTCGTGGGGTGGGGGGAGGTGGGAGGGATAGCATTAGGAGATATACCTTAGGTAAATGACAAGTTAATGGGTACAACACACCAACATGGCACATGTATACATATGTAACAAACCTGCAATAGCTATCATGTATGCCAGCTAAAGACAAAGAATTCCAAGAAAATATAATAAAATAAAAATATTCTGTTCAGGATAGCAATTATTAACTCTCTTAAGGCATCCAGAACTGTGGTGTTCAATACAGTAACTTTAATTCACATGCAGCTATTGAGTATTTGTAAGCAGCTTGTCCAAACTAAAATGTAACCTATGCACTGCATTTTAAAGACTTAGCAGAAGAGAAAAGTAAAATATCTCATTAATACTTTTAGGTTGATTACAGGATAAATGGCATTATTTTGGATATGTTGAGTTAAATACAATATGTTATTAAAGTTAATTTCATCTGTTGGTTTTCACTTGTTTTTACTATAGCTACTAGAAAATTTAAATTTGCATATGTGGCTTAAATTTGTGGAGAGCCTCAAAGTTCTACTGGCCAGTGGTAACCTAAAGTTAAGCAAAGAGAAAAGTATAAAGCTTTTATGAACAATGGAAAACATTACTGAAGGACATAAAATAGCATTAAAATATTTGAGACAAATACTACTCTTGAATGGGATTTTATAATGTGAAAATAATCATAATAAGCAAATCCATTTATATACACTAAATGCAATTTCAGTTTTGTGTCAAAGTGTCAAGTGGACTTCACCAAGCAATTCTAATATTGATTAGTTGATGGTAAAATGTTATATATGTGAAACTCAACAGAAAAAAATTTTAAATAAAAAATTATTGAGAAGCTTGCACAAATAGATCATAAAATATGTAATGAATTTTTAATTCTTGAAGAGTAGCTGTAATTTTACAAAAATAAATTGATTAAAGGGATAAAATCAAAACACAAAAATACACTCAAGTATATAAACATATGTATAATTAAAACTAATGTATTGCCATAGTGACATCAAGTAAGTGGAAAAAAGTCAAATTATTTTAATTATCTAAAATAATCTATTTAAATATTTGGTGCAGGTGAAATAAGTCCTGACTATATATCATAACACATGTTAAATCAATTCTAATTAATTAAACTGCTAATTACAAAAAAGTGGAATACTTAAACAGAAATGTTTATCCTATATCAGGGAAAATAAATAAACTATTTTAAGCAAATGGTAAATGCTCTAAGCATAATAGTTCATGTAGCAGACATGATTACTCTATGTGACGGGTACTCTCCTTATATCACCTTTACTAAAGAGAAAGATGAGATTCAGCAAGGTTGAGCAACTTGTTCGAAGTCATTCAGCATTTAATTGGTAAAGTTGGGACTAAACTCACATGTATGTGCCTCCATAGCCTGTGTTCTTAGTAACTACACTGTCACAGAGGAAAAGCATAATAAATAGGTTTGCATAAAATAAAAAAAAAATCAATACTAAAAAACTAAAGCCAATAACTTGAAAAAATTGGTGAAAAATTTTTACAAATCAATAATAAAAATAGATTTTTCAAAAAGACAACTAAACAAAAGAAAATGCAAATAATCATTAGTGATATTAAGAGAGTGGAAAAAGGACCTCTGCATCATGGTCAAGCTACAAAATGCAAAATAAAATGAAATACTGATTTTTCAATTAGTCTTTGGCTAAATAGGAACAATTTGATTGCAACTTTATAAAAAATTTAATTTTTGTGGGTTCATAGTAGATGAATATGTTTGTAGGGCATATGGGTTATTTTGATACTTGCATACAACGTGCAATGATCATATCAGGCTAAATGGTGAATCCATCACCTCAGGCATTTACCTTTTCCTTTACAAACAATCTAATTATACTCTTTTCATTATTTTTAAAAGTACATATTAAGTTACTATTAACCCATCTTGCATTATAGATACAGCAAAATCTGTCCCAGGTTAAAAAACACACACTAGGCCAGGCGCAGTGCCTCACGCCTTAATCCCAGCACTTTAGGAGGCCAAGGCAGACGGATCACTTGAGATCAGGAGTTTGAGATCAACCTGGCCAACATTGTGAAACCCCACCTTCACTAAAAATACAAAAATTAGCCGGGCATGGTGGCGCACACCTGTAATCCCAGCTACTCCAGAGGCTGAGGCAAGAGAATTGCTTGAACTCAGGAGGTGGAGGTTACAGTGAGCCAAGATTGTGTCACAGCACTACAGCCTGGGAGACAGAGCAAGACTCCATCTCAAAAAAAACAAAAACAAAAACAAAAAAAAAAACAGACCACTAAACTAGAAAAGTTGTGCTTGTTAAATAAGACTTTGAAAAGATTCATTGTATGCAGATGACTTTCTAAACTTCTGGGAGCTTGATGTTAGTAGAATTTTTTTGACTAAGAGCTGGATGTAAGTTTGGATGATAATGTGTACCTACTTTACTAATGTAATCTAATCACTTAAAGTTATTATATTTGTAAAAAGAAATGAATTACACAGTCATTGGCTAAGTATGATGTCAAAATAATTGTGAATAGAATTTCAAGAGATGTGTAATGTAATTTTTTTCTGGTATTAACAGGCGAAGTGGGGAAAAGAATGCTTGCATCTGGGATATTATCTCACCAGGATGCACCATTAGCCATTTTATCATTTATTTATATTCTCTCACTTCCACATTGTTTTTTGGTTAATCAACTGAAATTTTTAAAATGGTAGATGGTATAAAAAGACTAATTTGAGGATTGATTATTTTAGGTCAATTTATAGTAATTGAAAATAGTACTGGTACCTTGCCTAAATAAGTGGACAATCTTGGCTTTTTATGACTATTTTGAACACCAAGTTAATTCATTACTTTCTTCACATTGAAAAATAAGATTGCATGTCAAAAGATAAAATGAAATACAGAACATGAAATCACTGTACGCTTGAGTAGCAAGGGATCAGACAAGAGTTTAGTGATAAATGGACAGACATCAGCTTTTTTAACAGATATTTTTTCTAAAGTGGAACAGTCTCAAACAACACAAAGCAAAATAATTTACCTTATTATTTATTTTAATGGTTGATTCCCTAGATTGTGGATCAGACCCTGAAGTTAGACAAGGAAATAATATTTCTCTAGTAAACATTAAGTTTGAGAGATGGAGACAACTTTGATTTGTTTGAGCTAGTACTTCACTTTGCATGTGAAACGTGCATATTGTACGTGTGTTAAATAAACAACATTACAGGGTTATCTCTCCACTGAAAAGACTTTTACGATAGTTTCCCTGAGATTGCTGATCAGAAACCCTATGTCAGTCCTGTGAAAACCCAAACAACTTGACCTGTGAGAAACAGATCATACTTAACTTTCTCCCTACTCAACCCCTCAAATAATCCTTTAAAAATGTCACTAGTCCTACATATGGCCCCCACGGAATGCCTGGGGACTTGAATGTATTCTTTGCTGCTGAGGACACTTCAGTTTGTGAAGCAAGAAGCTGTGTCATTTGCAACTTAATGGTCTACAGAACTGAAACTCTAAGACTTGCCAAAGAAATTGAAGACATAAGTAATCATCCATTATTCAATAAAGTATCTAAATGAAAGAAACAAAACACGTATTTTATTTGTAACATGCATATTCTATGTACAATCGTATTAGTCATTTCTTGTAAAAGACTGCAAAGAACCTAACACTTTTATGTTAGCAATGCAATCTTATTGCTGAAAGTGAAAAATAAGTTTTCTCTTGATCTTTGAAAAATAAGTGTTCTACTTCACAAGAATGTATACTCATTTTCTTAGAGCTACGCATATGTTCTTGTTAGATAGTATATGCCTGATATACATGTGGGTAAGAACAAAAAGAGTCCATTATGTTTTGAAAGCGAATAATGCAAATGATCATTCAAGGAAAACAAATGAGCAACCAAGGTTTCTGCTCCTCATCTTTTTCTATTCATGATTTGAGAGGTTCAGTATATGCAGATCTATCATTTAAGTACATCACTCTTCTCCTTAAATGCAATTTTCTCTTCCACAGAGGCTAATGTGAATTAGTAGAACAACTACAGGGATAAACTGGTTAGAGTCAGCTAGCAAAATCTGCTAAATTGGAGAGTCAGTGTGAAATTTGCTGATGCTGCCATAATTAAAGTTAGATAAGAATAAGGTATATTCTAACAATGTGCACTAGAAGAGATCATACATCTCTTCACAGAGAAGATAGGTTGGGTATTCACCTTATTTTATTGCTTAAATCCATGGAGTACAATTTTCAGAAATTTTCCCACACCTCCTACCGCTATTGATTTGTTGATCCTATGGTTCCATATTCTCTATCAGTGACTTTGATGATCAATATGATACCTTTGTCAGAGAGACCATTACCACTATGTGTGCTAGAAACAACCATGAAAGTCTTTCCCCCCCACTTAGTGTACATAATGTAAAATTTTGCTTTATCTTCTAAAATTATTTCACTATAATATTACAATGATATCTCACCAAGAGATTGAATGTACAAATGGACAGACCATAGAGAAAAATAGAACTCTAAACTAAAGCCTCTACAGCAACCTATCCAGGAAGCCAAGCCACAGCCTCTTCACCAATTGATCCAGAATGCTCAGGACTTGGTTAATGACTTCCAACTCCCCTAATTTTTGCCTCTACTTCAAATTAAAAATCAACCAGAGACACACAAATATGCTTCCCTAAAACAACGACAAACAATACCCTGACTCTACCTAGCCTGCCTCCAGCTTCCCATGCCAATATTCTCTAATCGGAATATACATGAAGCCTTCACATTCTTTTCACTATGAACTTTTCCCACTCCACTGCCTGCTTTGAGTCACTGGAAAATACTAGTGAGGGTGGGTGATTCTGAGTAAATAGCCTCTTTTTGTTTTTGTTTTGGTAATCTATATTTCTACAACACATAGCATGTAGTATTAATCAGTGCATTTTTTTTTTTCTTGAGACAGAGTCTCACTTTGTCACCCAGGTTGGAGTGCAGTGGAATGATCTTGGCTCACTGCAGCCTTAACCTCCCAGGTTCAAGCAATCCTCCTTACTCAGCACCCAAGTAACTGGAACTACAGGTGCACACTTGTATATATATATACACACACACACACACATATATATATATACAAATTATATATATGTATGTGTGTGTATATATATATATTTGTATTTTTTGTAGAGACGGGATTTTACCATGTTTCCCAGGCTGGTCTCAAACTCCTGGGGTCAAGCTATTCACCCACCTTGGCCTCCCAAAGCCCTGGTTTTACAGGGGTAAGCCATCGCTCCTGGCTTCATTAGTGTTCTCTTTACTAACTCTTTTGTTTTATTCAAGCCTCAACTGACTGGATACAATCTACCCACATTAGGGAGAGCAATCCACTTTACTCAGTCTACTAATTCAAATATCACTGTCATTCAGAAACACCTTGACAGAAACACACAGAAGAACATTTGACCAAATATCTAGGCACCCTATGTCCCGTTAACACATAAAATGGAATATACCAAAAAAACTGTATGTGGTTTTTTATTCACACACAAAAATAAGAAAAATAAGTAAATGAGAACTCTTTAAAAATTGAATTCTTTTGTGTAGCACACTTATGGCAATATTGATGAAATCCAATAGTTATTCTACTAGGATGTATCATTATGAGAGAAATCTTGCTGAAAAAACTAATCATATTTTATGAATGCATTTTTGATAGAAGAAAATAAAACTATACTTTTCTAAATATAGCAGAATGACTATTATTTCTAAAATAACTAAATTTTCCATGTAGAGATAAAATTTGATTTAGCAATAATGAGAATTTTAGCTTTCTAGATACTAATTCTTTCATGAAAATGTCCTAAGACCTGTTTCTCAAAATAGTTTCACAAGATATTAAAGATGTTATTAAAGTGGGGAGGGTGGCTTAATGAATTTGGGAAATTCTGGGTTAAATACTACAAAAAAGAGTTCTTTTTAGGTATTCTAGGGGTTTTTAGTAGCTTCATGAGTCTTATGACTCTTCAGGAGGGAGAAATAATACACATCTTTTTCCAACTTTTGGACCGCAACGTTTTTTTTGTTCTGGAGTATTTCATAGATCAGTGTTCTGTGAAACACACTTTGGAAAATGCTTCTCTTGAGTATTTTAAGTTTGATTCAGTTCTAATGTACATTTCATTTCAAGGGAATAAAAATACCTCTTTATATTATGAAACTGTTACAACATCTTATATAAGTATAGAACTAATTAGTTTCAAAGTACTTTCAGCAATATTATTGCACTTTAACTTTACAAGATTTTTTTAAGGCAGGTATAATAATCATCATCATATGAACAAGAATTTAGAATAGAGATCATTTAAGAGACTTACCTAACGTTGAATAGCTAGTTAGTAATAGAACTTGGGTTAGAATTCCTTTTTAAAGATACTCATATACTCAGACAAAAGCTCTTTCCTCTTAATTATACTGTTTCCACAGCATTGATTCATCAATGTCTATTCATACATTACTTGAATACGAGGGAGACTAGTCATTCCTGAAGTCTAGTCAGGAAAATGACTTTTAGCCATCTAAGACTGAGTTTCAACACTACCTCTCTGGACACTGACTATGTTATCCTGGACAAGTTTCTTTCTTTCTTTTTTTTTTTTTTTTTTTTTAGTAGAGACGGGGTTTCACCGTGTTAGCCAGGATGGTCTCGATCTCCTGACCTTGTGATCCGCCCGTCTCGGCCTCCCAAAGTGCTGGGATTACAGGCTTGAGCCACCGCGCCCAGCCGACAAGTTTCTTAAGCATGTTGAACCTCAGTTTTCTTATTAGTAAAATGGGTTTTAAAAACAGTTCCACGATCCCTTTACTGAAACCCTGAGACTAGTTGTATTTCTCATTGTAAACTGTATTATAATAAGGTAATTTACTCCATATTCCATATCACAGTCACAGCAATACCTGTTACAAGAAAGTGTTGTTCACCTAAATATATAAATAATCACACTAAGTAAATTTGGTTAAAGATTATGGTTAACCTCAAATCAATTCAGTTCAGACTTTTGCCACCAAATAAATTTTATCATCAATTGAATGAAAACAGCTTTCAGTTTCCGGGGTTTTGGATACCAGAACTTTGATAACAGATATGAATACCTACCTAATTGGATTGTTGTGAAGATACACAGAGATATATATGTTAGAGCATATAGAGCAGTGCCTGGCACCCAGTACAAGATATGCACAATAAATGCCAGCTGTTGATATTGTTATCATCTAATCTTTTTAATAAAAAAGTTACATGATAACTTAAAACCATTATAAAATTTAGAATTACCAAAAACACATATCATCATATTTTCTAAATTATTCTGTGACTACAATAGACTTTTTTTGTAATGAGAAAAAAAGAGTGAATAGAAATCATAATTAATACATCTTAAGTGAATGCAAATCTGCAAGATTATGACCAAAGATGTAGCGTTAAAAGACACTCTTATAATGTATCTTGCTCTTTACTCACTGTAAGCAGCTATGAGCCCTGTTATTTATACTCTGTGCATTCAAGTGCAGCATGTGACACCAAGAAGAACCAAATACCTAGTTATTGAATGAACACAGTGATGAAGGATGAACTCCCAGTATCTGTGCAAACCTTGTATATAATTGTATTTACAGGTATCAGTCCTTGTTGCACTTGCAGAATTGAGTCTTAGAATTATAAATCCCTCTTTGGGCAGCATAATGCATATTTCCTCCTTAAATGTGTGAGCTTTAAAAGTCTTGGTTACTGAATTATTAATTCCCAGATAATGTTGTAGAAATCATGAAATAAAAAGCTCAACTTATGCCCCTCTGTGTTAGCCAAACAGAATAATGAGGACCCTATGTTTGGACAAAGTATAAATGTGGCTGAACACATGTGAATTAGGAAAAAAATAGTAATTTGGCAATATATTCAAAGCGATTTAACTTCAAAATAGTAACTAAAAAAAATTTGCTTCTTAAGAATGAAATTTTGATTGTCAAAGCACAGAAAACATATTAAAAATGATCACCTTCCTTCTTGAAGATATATTGTGTTTAGCAATACTATGCTGATAGGTATATGTACAAAAATCATGCACATATTGATTTTTTTAAGTTTTTTCTTTGAGAGGGAGGTGAAGTAAGATGACAGAATAGAAGGCTCCACTGATCATTGCCCTGCAAAGACACCAATTTAACACCTGCCTACACAGAAAAAACACTTCATAAAAAATAAAAATCAGGTGAGCCCTCATTGTACTTGGTTTTATCTTTGTATCACTGAAACAGGCACTGAAGAGGTAGAAAAAACAGTCCTGAATGACGGGCACCACCCCTCACACTCCCCTAACAAAAACAGCACGGTGTGAACTCTCTAGGTGCTAAGGAAGGGTGAATACAGCAACTGTGATACACTGAACTCTGTTAGAGCAAAAAGGAATATTCTGTTAGCGCGATATTCTGTCAGAGCAAAAAGGAAAACTGGACCAAACTTAGCTGATGCCCACACACAAAGAGAGCATTAATGTCCATTCTGGACAATCCTTTGATGACTTATCAAACTGTCAAACCATCCTTTCAACAAATCTGTTTTGTTTTGTTTTGTTTTAATTTAAATTAGTGGAGTTTGTTTCTGGCTTTTGCCAGAAATAAAAAAGTGAGCCTTGTCTAATACAGGTCAATGGTTTCATATATAAAGCTATTAGGACTGTTTACAACATGAAAACAAGAACAACAACAGACGTGAAATAACCCACAATGGAAATGTAGTTAAATAAGTCATGGTAAAAACTATGAAAATGAAATATGTTATAGCCTTTAAAACTATGTTTCCAAAGATTGTTAAATAATCAATGTTTATGTAAGAAACTATTAACTGAGAACGCAGAATACAAAACTGTTTAATCGATATTAATTATGTGTATTTGTACATACACAGATGAATGTTTAGAAGAAAAACATGCAAATATCAGGAGCAGTCAACTGTGGGTGGTGGGCTCACAGGTGACATGGTGTTCACGTGCTCTTTTACTTAATAAGTAAGCATTTATTTTTATACATACAGAAAATTTTAAACTATTATTTTCAATATTATATTTATTCCTATGTAAGCATAATATTTAGTTTAGTACTTAAGCAAATTATGTGAAATTTCCAGTTAATTGAGTCAAATTACTGAATTATTATTTTATAGAGAGAAAGCCAGAGAATGAATGTATACTAAGTAGTCTTTATTCTCTGTGTCCATTTACATAAACAAACCACAGAGGTATCTCTCCCCATAAATTAGATTCTTAAGTGACTTTTTCATTAAACAAATATTAAGAAAGTATGATAATGACTTGAGTTGTGTTAAATTCTTCCTTTAATTAAGAAATAAGGCCCACAATGGATAAGATAATTCTTATGCTGGAAAAGATATGTAATTCCAATTATGTGCACAAGCGCCATGTAATGAATTGAACCCTTTATCTTTTGCCTTCTAAAAAAAAAATACATCATCTGACTTATTAAATGGTTTAGTTGAAATACTTTTGTTGATTTTTTGCAATAGAGGCCTGCTCTCTGGAAAAGTATAGTATAGGCTAACAATCAATTTCTGAAAGTAAAGATATTAAAAAATAAATTGAATAAGCAAAATAAGGGCTTTTTTCTAGCTGAAGACTAATTTTTGTTACAGGCTAATGTTACTACGACACCTAGAAATTAAACACAATAAATAAATGAATATATATACATGACTATAAAGAATTCCTTAAACATTAAGTAATTCAATTTCATTCTATAAAGCCTCAATATACATAAAGCCAAGTAATTCATTTGAAAATCACTGAATGAGAAATTATATAATCTGGCTCTTGAAAAAGTTTAGCTATGTCCAAAATGGCTACAAATATTTCACATATTGAAAACCCATATATCTTCATTTTTCCTAAAAATGCAGAGTATGTAAGTAATACTATTTATCAGATTAAAGGCGAAATTTTCATTTTAAAAAATAATTCTAAATCTTTTCAACAACTGACTATTTATTATCTTTCTACATCCCGATATTCACTCTTGGAGAGTTCAAAATCTATGTGTATCACCTTAAGACTCCTTTATCTTTTATTTATTTTCTGTACTATTTCATTTCACTTCATTAAATCTTTAATCTTCAGCAAACTGTTTCCTAATTGTTTTTTATTTATAAGTTGCAGTACAAAACTCCTGTTATTTTGACTTTATATTACAAAAATTTGCCTTTCAAACATTCAAACATCAAACTCTGAAACTATAGCTTCTTTTCACTTGTAAAGTTACTGAGATTTTCTTTAAAATTAAGATCAAATCAGATCAGACTTCCTTTTCATCTCCAAATTTAATTTAATAAGTATTTTTAGTGCTTATAGATAAGCCAGTAACTGTCAAAGATTGTAATAATTCATGAATACAGTCTGTTCCATGTAGCATATATCAGACTTCTTGTATGATTTTTCTGAATTACATGCATCCACATCACTGAAGATTCTGATACTCTTTTCTTGTTAATCTGAATTATTCTGCTGAATCTTTCAATTTTGTTTTATGTCACACCAATTCTTAGAAAGTAATTTTTCTTTGATTCTGATATTTTGACTTTACCTCAATCTAGGATACACTTCACTTCTCAGTTCATGTAAATACCAATTAAAACATTTTTCAGGGAAATGCCTACTAGTAAATCTACCAAACAAGAATAAGAAATGAAGAACAAGAAGAGGGAGGAGTAGGAGGAAAAAGAAGAGAAGAAGGGAGAAGAAGAAAAAAGCAAAGAGACAGAAATGACAGGAGAAAAAAGTTGGCTGTAAATTTGAGTTCCTAAATGCATTTAAAAGAAATTCACTGGGGCATGTGAGTCTATTTTAAACTTTCCATACATTTTATCTTTATACTTGTGTCTCTGTTTCACTGTATTTACAACTCTTCCCAGAACAAAAATATAAACCTTCTAAGGTTGTCCAACAACCACTTCATAGGCAAATTTTAAGATTTCCTTGAAATTCTGCTGAATATTCAGGCAACAGCTAGTTCTTCAAAATTATCTTTAACTTATAATTCATATCTGTGTTGTTTTTTAAAAAATCCCATATTATACAAATATACTTAAGATATATCAATAATTTTTCACTTCTTTTCAGTCTTTCTCTTTAATTAACAACTCAATTAACATGTATTTATCAAGAGACTTTTATCCATAGATAAACTTGCTGTACTATAGAGGAACCAATATTGCATCCACATGAAGTCCACATGCATAGATGCTAGGGATTTTAGCATATTGCAATGTGCTGCATAAAGGTGATAACACATATATATTTGCTAAATACATGTGCTAAATATTTATCATGCATATATGTGATAACACATATATGATATGTGCTAAATATATATGGGGTGTTTTTCTAGGGCTACTACACTCAACTTCCTCTCTTCTTTATATTCTGCAAGCCATATACTACAGAAAAGCCAGAGTAAACTTTTCAACATTGTACGTCGGATCATTTCAGTCTGTTCATCCCTCTTCTTCACCAACCCCTCTTCCAGTTTCATGTTTTCAAATGGCTTTCCATGACTCTTAAGATAAATTTCACTTTGACCTACAAGGCCCTACACAGCATCTCTCTGCTCATAATTTCAAAGTTATCCTAAACTACTCTCTTTCTTGCTCACTAAGGGAGCCACACTGGCATCCATTTTGTGCCTTGAACACAACAAACATTTTCCTGCCACATAACTTTTTTAAAAAATAAATTTGACTCTGTATGCTATTATTAGCTCAACTGTCTCGCGTTAGAGAAGCTGCTTCTCAATCATTAAGAATCTCCAAGCACTACCAGGTACTCCCTATCACATTACTCTTTCTATTTTCTTAAAATGTGGACAGACACGGTGGCTCATGCCTGTAATCCCAGCACTTTGGGAGGCCGAGGCGGGTAGATCACTTGAGATCAGGAGTTTGAGACTAGCCTGGCCAACATGGTGAAACCTCATTTCTACTAACAGTACAAAAAAATTACTCAGGCTTTGTGGTGGGCACTTGTAATCCCAGTTACTTGGGAGGTTGAAGCAGGAGAATCGCTTGAACCTGGGAGGCAAAGGTGCAGTGAGCTGAGATCCCGCCATTGCTCTCCATCCAGGTTGACAGAGCAAGACTCAAGTCCTTTTCCTGGCTCATCCCGGCTCAAAAAGCTACCCCACTGAGCACCCTGTGACCCCCCATTCCTGCCCGCCAGAGAACAAACCCCCTTTAACTGTAATTTGTCTTTACCTACTCAAATCCTGTGAAACGGCCCCACCCTTATCTCCCTTCGCTGACTCTCTTTTCGAACTCGGCCTGCCTGCACCCAGGTGATTATAAAGCTTTATTGCTAAAAAAAAAAAAAAAAAATTTGTGCTATGGCATGTAATTATGTTGTATGTCTATTACTTGAGTGCTCCCAACCCCTAACTAGTTCCGTGTATTTTTCCATAAGGGTAAGAATAATGCATATAGTAGATAGTAAATATCTGGGATTAACAAATAAATATAGAAGTAAATCAAATCTGAGAGAGGAGGTGAGCTGAGTTTGCTGTGGGGGCATTGCACTGAGCTGGAGGTTGTGGGGTCAGAGAAGGTTTGCCACAGAAGATAGCATGGATTGAGTCAGGGGGAGGACTACCACGAATTAGTCAACTCAAGAAGAGACTGAGAAAGACCTTCTAAATCTTCATACCAAATAAAAAATTACATGATAAATTTTCAGAAATTAGAATCCAGAATTAAATTTGGCAAGACAAAGTTGCAAATTATGGAGTGCTGGGTCTTAAGTTTTCTGAGATAACTAAAGCAATGTAATAAAAACCCTTGTGCCATACTAATGACTTTTTAATTGTATTTTATTTGCAAGATGTGTCTAGTAAAAGACTGTACAAGGAAGTTAATTTCAGATAGATCACTCTAATGTCAATGTCAAGGGTGGTTTCCTAAGTTTTAAGCCTAGGGATCTAGATAGGCAATCATTTGTCATTTATTAAAACAGGCAATCCATTGATATAGGATGTTCAAACCTGAGTGAAAAGATAAGAGTTTCATTTTAGATGTGTTTCAAATTCATATAAGAGTATAAGTATAGGTTTCCAATAACCAAAGGAATACGCACGTCTTAAAATCTGAGCTGGAGGGAGAAGTTGAAGGTAGTGACAGTGTTACAGCTATTCACAAATATCTCATCTTTTTTTAATGTGGAATCACAATCCCCTGCTCCCTTTTTGTAAGCAACGTCATAGCAATAAAATGTGAGAAACAGTGATGTATATGTTATTTCCACAAATATGCTTTAAGAGACAATGCAATTTACTACTTCTTTTGAGTGACCATGAAGACAGTTGACACCACAGCTATTCTGTAAAAGATAAGTATCTCTTGAGTTAAACCATTGGAATATTATGGGCTTGGTTATTACTAGAGAAAAGCCTAGTGTCTTCTTACCAATAAAAAAATTATCAGTTGTCTACTTATGCATGGTATATTAGACTGTGCTCACGGGGCTTATAAAGATATATATGAGACTGGGTCACTTATAAAGGAAAGAAGTTTAATGGATTCACAGTTCCACATGGCTATGGATGCCTCACAATCATGCCAGAAGGTGAAGGAGGAGCAAAGTAATGTCTTACATGGCAGCAGGCAAGAGAGAGTGTGTGCAGGGAAACTGCCCTTTATGAAACCATCAGATCTCATGATATTTATTCACTATCATGAAAACAGCATGGTAAAAACCCACCCCCATGAATCAATTGCCTCCCACCAAGTCCCTCCCATGACATGTGGGAGTTATGGGAGCTACAATTCAAGATGAGATTTGGGTGGGGACACAGCTGAACCATATCACATGGTAATTAAAGCCATGAAAGAAAATGATATTTCTGTGAGTGTGTAAGAATAAAAGTATGTCAAAAATCGAACCTTTTGGACCTCCATCATTGGAAGGATAGATCAGTCAAGGAGTGTCCTCAAAGGTCACTAATTAGTAAAGAAACTTAAAAAGAGAGTGGTGTCTCAGAAGCAAAAGTAGAAAAGGATAAAAGTAGAAAGAAGTAGAAAATATAATGAAACACAAACTATGAAAATAAATTAAGAACTGAAAAGTGAACCTTGAGTTAGGAACTGGAACCAATCATGACCTTAGTGAATGAAGTTTTATTTGGATTGTTTGAAGGCACAATATAGTAAGTTTAGTATTGGCCAGGAGGCAAAGACTGCTTGTAAGGAGACTGGCTGTAAAGGGTAAAATCTTACCTTTTTTATAAAAAGCAATAGTAATTAAAATAATGAAACACATTTGATCATCAGAATTTCTTTTATTTCCCAATTAAATTATATCAGTAGGCACATACATTATGTGTAACAATATTATATATTCAGTGCCTTAAACGCTGGGAGGAAAACATAGAGTTAGAACAGCAACATAAAGATCAGTATAAGTGGCTTTAGAACAAAGAGACTTTTTACATGAGCAATGTCACTATAACTTTATATAGATCTCATCAAAAGTACAATAAACATAGTAGGATAAAAAGACTTGTTTATTTGGATGACTACATTCCATGCACACACACACAGACACACACAGGCACACACACATATCTATAGACATACATATATATTACATTATATATAGATACACACACACACACACGTATATAGGACATAGGCCTACATGCACATGCATGCACACATGTATATTATAACTATATCGATACTGAGAAGAATGAAATTTTGGTAAAATGTATTTTATGAATTAAATTTTTCTGAGTTTTCAAAATACATTAGTCCATTAATTTGGGAAGAAAAATGTATTCTTGAGGTTATTCAGTATTTCTCTTAAGGATGTTTTATCCTATAATTTTAATTTACCCTGAGATTGATACTTGGGGATATTTTTCATAAAATGAATTATCATTAGCTACATGCAAAATATTATAATGTCTCTTAGACAGTTAACATTTTTAAAATAGTGACTATCCTGTATGTATGTATATATATATATACACACAAATATATATGTGCATATATATACACACATATATATGTATATATACCAACTGAATTATTTACCTTAAATTGACTAATTTTTTCAGAATTTAGACTCGTAATAATGTTGATCTATAGTAGGAATGAATAAATACAAGAAGAGAAGCTAAGATTAAATAGCTCTATTTCAATAATTGAGATATAAATTTATAGAAGTAAATGGATGGGTAATATTCTGAATCTCAAGAAATATTTTATTGTCTTGATGTGCTTCAGATACCATCCTGAATATCAATAGTGCTTAGAAGCTGTTTGAGTAAATGTTAAGCTTAAAATGTAAATTTATGCAGCAATTAGAGTATCATTTGTGTAGAAATGCAGCAAATTTGAGATAATATAAAATTGCTACAAGCTTTTAGACAGGGTGAGAACCTTACAGGCTCATTTTAAACTGTCAGATGAGGTCTTGTATTGTTATGGACACTCTGTATTAATGCAGATGGGATGAGCAACTATTTATTATCCTTGCTGAGTCTATCAAGATTCATCCTTTCTTAATCAGATTCCCTTCTAGTCATAATTAAAATTTGCTCTTTCCAAACTGTAAGCCACAATGTATTATCATACAAATTAGACATCCATAAATTTAAACTATAAAAGAAGGTATTTAATTGTTTTTTGTAACTTAACACAGTTGGCCAAATACCATTCCACTCCTAAATATGTCAGATACATACTATCTGGATATGCCAATCAAATGATCAAAAGTGAGTACCTTAATATAAAATCTAAGTAATATGTGCCACACGATGATAGCAGGTTTTCTCTAGCATTAGCTCTGTGATTATATAAGTAAAATTCCACCACAGGAAAAATCCTGGCCAAAACAACGTTCTCCAAATCAGTGTTACTTAAAATATGGCCTGCAGGCCGATGGAGGACTGCAAAATAACACAGCCCATGGCAATATTAATACATTATTTGAGAAGTGCTTAGAAACTTTTATTGCACTATGGCACTGCTGAGACGTCCAAGAACACCATCCTTTTTCTGTTCATTCGTTTTTATTTTGTCTTTTTAAAACCTTCATCCTTCAATGGCTCAAAGGAAAAAATACAGATATTTTGAGAAGCACAGGGTGTTGCTTCCTGATATGGTTTGGCTGTGTTCCCACCCAAATCTCATCTTGAATTTTAATCCCCATAATCCCCAAGTGTCATGGGAGGAACCTGGTGGGAGGTAATTGAATCATGGGGGCGATTTTCCACATGCTGTTCTTGTGATAGTGAGTGAGTTCTCACAAGATCTGATGGTTTTATAAGCATCTGGCATTTCCCCTGCCGGCACTCTTTGTCTCTCCTGCCATCCTGTGAAGAGGTACCTTCCACCATGATTGTAAGTTTTCTGAGGCCTTCCCAGGCCTGCGGAATTGTGAGTCAATTAAACCTCTTTATTTATTACCCAGTCTCGGGTATTTCTTCATAGCAGAGTGAGAACAGACTAATACACTTGGGATGAGAACAGACTAATACGCTTTGTTTGTTGAGGCAAATTTTAGGCAAATTATTTAATGGCAATAAAAATGTACTTCAAGGCATTATGTGGTAATAAATAACGGGTAATTTTTCAGCAATATAAAATCCTAAGTGAATACACACTATTTTTAAGTGACCTCAAAGACATTAATCACATAATTTCACTGATTGAATTCTAGGTTAGTGGATCCATATTAGTGGATCCAATCTCTTTTTCTTTTATTTCTTCCTTTCTTTTTCTCTTTCCTCACCCCACTCTCGCATTTTTGGAGGGCAAGGGCATCCTAAGAGTAACTGATCGTTGGCTTTCTAACCATTTGGCTTCTCATGGATATCGCCATTTGGCTTCTCATGGATATCTACAGTTCATGTCTATTAATAATTTTATTTATTATTGAGAAAAACTCCTCATGCAATAGGTCTAATAAAATGTGTGATATTTCAGCTGTGGTTCCACACTGATTTGTACCCTGACTAGAACATGATCATAGTTCTGGGCCTTCACTCCAAGCAGTTGGTAGTCCCTGGGGGTCATTTCTCAAAAAACAGTTTAACTGATGTTGGTTAATGAACTTGTTGAAGCTTAGTTAAGGAGAAATGCTTTATGTATACAGACAATTCTCCAACCTCCTCCACAGCACAAAGGATCACAAAGTCATGAGTTTCCTCATAAAATGTCCACATTAGAGCACAGCAAAATCTATTCAGACATTCAAATGTGACTATCAGTTCGCTTACTGTCATTTAGAGATGAAGCCACTCACCAAAACTTTGGTATTTTCGAAAGGGCCCATGACTTTTGACTTTATACCAATTTACTTCCTTCATCGTTAGTTTTGCCTTTTTCAGAAAAAAATTGACTGTCATGAAAAATATGACAAATATCTTGAGGAATCCATTAATTCCACATTTACAAGAACTGCTATAACATATTTTCTCACACAAATGTAGAAATATCTATCATGCATAATCTTAACCTAAAGATTTTTGAAGGTGGTACTTTTTCCCCAATATAGCAAAAAAGTGTTATGAAGTGAGGAAAAATTATACTATAATAAAAGTACATGTTTTAAAATGTATTCTCATTAGACTGCAAATAGACCTGAAATAGGTTATTTTTAATTTTTAATATAATGGGTGTGGAAGAGCTAAACATAATCAAAATGCCTGCTGGATTTCCATGGAGACAGATCTTGGCTGTTTTCAACCTGTTGACTGCTTCTCCTTGAATACACATGTGCTCTGAGGCATTGTTTTCTAGTACATACCAGTTTCCTCACTTGCCATGACTTATAATATTTCACCTCTAAGATTTTTGTTTTAAAAATTTCAAGAGAAACTGCTTCTGTAATGTTATGATGATCAGATGCAGACTGTCTTGTTAAGTTCGCATTATGCAGAAGGAGGAAAAAATGTGTTTTTAAAAAGTTCTTGAACATCTAGTACTACAAATAATAAAGGTCAGTTCTGTTGAAATGATGGAATCTTCACTGCCTATTACTTCACAAAAATATTTATATATGCTTCTTTTTCTCCAAAATTACATTTCCCTGCAGTGTGACATGACTTATGCATGTTTGCACAACATGCAAAACTCCTTTCAAGTTTTACTACGGTTGTATCTATCACTTGGTAAGCAATTTTTTTCATTGGTTATAGAATTTATTGAAATCATTTTATGAATTGCTATTCCTTGTTTTGTTTGAAGTAGAATATATATTTGCTCTCATAATATATTTTGGACACAGGTAGTTTTGACATTCCCCTATTTAATTTTTACAACCTCATTGGGTCATGGCTGGCTTTATTTTATTTTATTTATTTACTTATTTTAAATGTTATCATTGAGGCACCTACATCCCATAATTGAAATACTTGAAGCTACCTTAAATTATCTCCAAACTTTTTGTCAGATCTAATAAAGGTTGGCTGTTTCTAAATGTCAGTTAGAGGTAAAGTTAAAGTTTTATTATTCCTCTCTTTCTACTGCTTCTTCTTGTCCCCAAAAATTGAAATTAAAACTTAATTTTAATCAAAATTAAAATTGATCTTCACATTTCTGTCTCTCTGAGACAATGCTCTTTCTGGTTCAGATCTCTGCACAGGCTGCAGGGAAGCCCAAAAAATGAGTTTCAGAGTCTCAACTCTTATGCTCAGCCATTGTTTCTCAATGCCCAGCACTTACACACCTTTCCTATTTCCTAAGGGTGACTTCCTTCTTTCCTTCCTTCTTTCCTCCCTTCCTTCCTTCCTTCTTTCCTTCCTTCCTTCCTTCCTTCCTTCCTTCCTTCCTTCTTTCCTTCCTTCCTTCCTTCCTTCCTTCCTTGCATTCATCTTTCTCCTGTCTCACTCTCACTCTTACTCTCTCCTTTCATTTCTTTTTCAGTTTTAACTTACAGAAAATGTTCTAATCCCATGAACTGTTATACCTGTGTTCTGAACCCTGGTTTGCAGTCCAGTCAACTCTTTTCCTTTAGGTAATTTTCTATTTCCATGAATTCCTTGCTTATCTTGGCTAAGAAACACTCAGTAGGTCCATCTTATTTCACTGTGACAGTTCTACATAACTTCAGATCTTGGTAGCAGGGCTTGGGACAAAATTTTTACCTCCAAGATTTTGTTGATATCCTACTCAGCAACCAGCTTTACCAAGAAGAGTTATCATAAATGTGGGGTGAATAGAGAGGACAGTAAGAGACTATAGGCTATAGGGAGGAACCAGGTTAGGAAAGACTAGATAGTGTATTTGGAAGATAATGAGAGCGTCAGTTTGCCCAGAACATTTGTACAGGGGCACATTTAGAGAGAACTTCAAAGACTAAGATGAAGAACAGAATGTGATCACTCTGCAATGTGGTGGGACAAACTGAATTCTTTGGTACCATGGTCAAGGGTCAGAGGACAGTCCTAGGAGCTAGAGAGAACTGATTTTTCCATTGTTTCAATCATTGTGTATCCATAAGAGGGAGCTCTAATCAGAATATAGTGGAGATAGATGTGTCCTTTATAGAAAATAGTCAGTTATTTTGTAGGATACAGGGCCAAAATAATATATACACAAACACACATATGCACACACAAATACCTTGAGACAGGGTCTCCTTCTGTCACCAAGGTGGGAGTGTAGTGATATGATTATAGCTTGAACTACTGGGCAGCCTTGAACTACTGAGCTCAAGAGATCCTCTTGCCTCAGCCTCCTGAGTAGCAAGGAGTACAGGAATGTGTCAGCACATGTGGCTAATTTTTTAAAAAGATGTAGTCTTGCTATGCTGTCCATGCTGGTCTTGAACTCCTGGCCTCAAAGGATCCTTCACCTCAGCCTCATGAAGTGCTGGGATCACAGGCATGAGCCACCATGTCTGGTGTGTGTGCGCACGTGTGTGTGTGTGTGTGTGTGTGTGTGTGTGTGCATGTATATAAAATTTGGTGGAGTAATGTGGAAAATGTAATTCTTGTGGAGTTATTTTCTAAATTTTCAATAACATTTATGAAAATAAAAAACCAACTATAACCTTCTCACCAAACCTTCCATTCTTACTAATACTTATTCTACTCACAGCCTTTCCCTTCACTCCATGTGGGCAGAGCCAGTAGAAACTGAAATCAGATATGTTTCCTTCACTTTATGAAGTCACCATAAATGAAGCAATTGAGAAAATCATTGATATTAAAAAAGAGCATTAGTTTTTAGTATTCATAAGATCAAAAACTGAATTGGGAGGAGAATGGAGAATGAGGCTAAGTGGCATTTAGGCAAATGACCTCCATCCCCTCACTTACCCAATGAAGCTTTTAGGGCAATCATCAGACTCTTCAGCAAAGTGTTGAATAAAATGTATCAAGGTCCACAGCGTCTTAGGAATTAGGACATATGAACATATGTCTATTCCTAATACAATCATTGGAAAAGGAAATGGGTTTTAATTAGAACTATCTCTGAGAGTCTCTTCAGCTTTATTTTACATACATAGCTATGTAGATGTGGAGTAGGTATCTGAAAAATATCAGTTTCCTTAGGAAGAAAAAGAAGGTGGGAAGGGATATTATGAAACAAACAAACAAACAAACAAAAACACCAAAGTCTTCTATGGGTCAGTATGCTTACTCCTATTTTATACATGAGAGCACTAAAGTTGGATGTGTTTATTACATTGGCCAAAGTCTCAAAGTCTCTTATGTGCAGAGTCAGAATTCAAACCAGGTTTGTCAGATGGAAAAGTCTCAATGAGTTTTACCACTTCTTAAAAAGATGTTTTCAAAGAGAACACCAGAATATCTGACTAAAAACACTATATTTTAATCCTGCATCTTGCCTGTGAGGAAAAGGACTTTGTACTTTAAATTTGGAAGGTCAAAATAGTTGACATTTTTTATTCTCTTCACTGAAAATAATGATTAATAAAATTGACAGAATTTGAGTCTCAGAAACTATGAGTAATTTCAAAACAACTTGAAATCTGGGCATGGTGAGTCATGCCTTCAATCCCAGCACTTTCGGAGGCTGAGGTGTAAAGATCGCTTGAGCCCAGGAGTTTGAGTCTACAGTGAGCCGTGACTGTGCCAGTGCACTCCAGCCCAGGCAACAGAGCAAGACTATCTGAAAAAAAAAAAAAAAAAAAAAAGGCCAGGCGCAGTGGCTCACCCCTGTAATCCCAGCACTTTGGGAGGCCAAGGTGGGAGGATAACCTAAGGTCAGGAGTTCAAGACCAGCCTGGCCAACATGGTGAAACCCTGTCTCTCCTAAAAATACAAAAATTAGCCACGTGTGGTGGTGGATACTTGTAATCTCAGATACTCAGGATGCTGAGGCAGGGGAATCACTTGAACCCAGGAGGTGGAACTTTCAATGAGCTGATATTGTACCACTACACTCCAGTCAGGGTGACAGAATGAGACTCGTCTCCAATAAACAAACAAACAAACAAATAAAATAAAATAAAGGACTAAACAACTAGAGAGGTGTTAACTAAAACTCTGGCACCAGATTCCAAGCAATGAGAAAAAATCTCTGAAAAGTAGTTTAAAATTATCTCAATACTTATATAGCCATTCATCTTGCTCTTTCCCTGGAAAGAATGACTTTTTATTTTTAAAATGCCTTTGTAATTTATAATAAAAAAGTAATAGCGATAAGAATTGTCCTGGTTCTTGACCTATGGAAACATATGGGGATGATATAGCAAGAGGTAAATTTTCCTATCAAGTTGTGCATGTAATGATTAGTTTTTCTCCAAACCTGTGCTGTGTGGCTTTTCCCAGGCTGAGACCCTCTCTTTATTCATACGGAGGGTTTTTATATTGGCATTTCTTTGTTTGTTTTGTTCAAAGGAGTGCCCGTTCTCATGAAAATGACTGGTAGTTGGAATTGTAATTTTATTTTCAACATCCTTATCAACAAGAGTATAACCAACATGGTTTAGTGGGACACTAATATCAGCACCAAAGTCTTTGCAGTTTGATAAGTGTAAGAGAAGCAATCTGAACAGAAATCCCTCCAGGGACAAAGGATGGACATGGCAAGGCAATCTGCTAGTTTATAAGAACATAGAAATAGAGTGATCCTATTTATTTCTGTGGTCCTAGAAAGAGTTTATATGAGTAAAACAATTGAACAATTACAGTGCAGTGTAATGTGGATCCTATAAAAAACATAGGGGGGATACATAACTCAATAAAGAAAGGAAGCTTGTGAGACATTTCTGAGAAGAAATGTTTGCATAGAGTTTTAAAGACATCAGATAGGCAAGAAGGGAATGAGTATTCCACACTGTTGGAGTATCAACATGACTGATGGGGAACATCTAGGATGCATGGCAGACAGTTTGTCATCTTGGTGTTTATTTCTAGAACACAGATTAAGTTTGGAGAGATTGGGTGGGTTCAGATGCCAAATGATCTTTGGTACCAACTTAAGGAATTAGATATGTTTTGGTAACAAGGTGATATCAAATTTGCATTAGAGAAGATAATTTTAGTAACACTGTTGAGGGTGATTTGGAGGGAGATTATGACCTCAGGCAGGGGGATTTGATATAAATTTACTGTAGTCTTTTTAACTGAGAGATGATGAAAGTCTAAATGAAGTCAGTAAAGAAGAGAAATAAAGAGGAGATAGAGTGATTAATTGTATATTGGGTGTAATGGAAGAGCCAAAGATATGTCTTCTAGTTTAGAAAACTGACTAGATAGTAATGTAAAATATGAATAACAAAATTATGAGGAAGATCTGGATGAAGCAGGGAGGGGAAAGTCAATGAGTTTGATTTGGGACATGTTGAATGTGAAGAACAGATACATGATCGCCTGGAGATGTTCAGTGGGGATTTGAAAGTACATGCCTGGAGATTCAGAGAGAGGTGTCTATTTGGTGGAAGTTGAATATTTTCAAAGAATATGATGACTCAAGTAATGTAATTTTTAAAAAGAACAACGTTTCAGAAGGAATTATACTTTTAAGGGTGAAGTTGATGGTGAGTCTGGAGACAACAAAATCAGATTGTTTGCACAAAATGGGAAGAAATCAATTGGGAGAGAATAATCTAAAGTCACTGTCAAACACAGTAAACAAGCAAGTAAGTAAATTGATTTTATTCATGCTATTGCAATAGGGAGACCACTCAAAATGTAAATGTCAAGATCAGTGTGGTTTGTCTTAGGCCTTTATTTATTTATTTATTTATTTATTTATTTATTTATTTATTTATTTTAAGACCGTCTCTCTCTGTGGCCCAGGCTGGTGTGTAATGGCCTGATCTTAGCTCACTGCAACCTCTGCTTCCCAGATTCAAGCAATTCTCCATTCTCCCACCCTCCCTAGTAGCTGGGACTCCAGGCGTGCACCATCACGTCGTTATTTTTATTTTTTATTTTTTTTAGTAGAGATGGGGTTTAGTCAGACTGATCTTGAGTTCCTGACCTCAAGAGATCTGCCTGCCTATGCCTCCCAAAGTGCTGGGATTATAGGCATGGGCCACCACACCCGGCCTGTCTCAGACTTTTACAGGGAAGAGTTACAGTGATTTACAATTGGAAAGTTTATGTGTGATCTCTAATTAAAGAATGGCAAAATTATAATCACAAAGTGCAATGTCACTGAGATCAAGGAAGAAAAGAGTTTTAAGGATAAGGATGTACTTATAAGTTAAATTAATTTTTTTTAAACTTGTATTTTAGGTTTAAGGAGTCCATGTGCAGGTTTTTTATATGGGTAAATTGCATGTCACTGAGGTTTGGTATATTAATGATCCCATCACCAAAGTAGTGAGCATAGTACTCAACAGGTAGTTTTTGTTTGTGTGTTTGTTTGTTTTCTGAGGCAGTCTCGCTCTGCCGCCCAAGCTGGAGGTGCAGTGACGCGATCTCAGCTCACTGCAAGCTCCGCCTCCCGGGTTCATGCCATTCTCCTGCGTCAGCCTCCCCACTAGCTGGGACTACAGGGGCCCGCCACCACGCCCAGCTAATTTTTTGTATTTTTTAGTAAAGACGGGGTTTCACCATGTTAGCCAGAATGGTCTCGATCTCCTGACCTCGTGATCCACCCACCTCAGCCTCCCAAAGTGTTGGGATTACAGGCGCCCAGCCCTCAATAGGTACTTTTTTAAACTCACTTTCCCCTCCCAGCCTCTCCCCTCCAGTAGTCCCCAGTGTCTATTATTGCCATCTTTATGTCCATATTTACCCAATGTCTGGCTCCGTCTTACAAGTGAGAGTATGTGGTATTTGGTTTTCTGTTCCTGCATTAATTTGGTTAAGATAATGGCCTCCAGCTGTGTCCATGTTGCTACAAAAGACATGATTTTATTCATTTTTATGGCTGTGTGGCATTCCATTTTGTATATGTACTATATTTTCTTTATCCAGTCCACCACTGATGGGCAGCTAGGATGCTTACATGTCTTTGCTATTGTGAATGGTACTGCAATGAACATAAGAGTGTTTGTGTCATTGGGTGCAGTGGCTCACACCTGTAATCCCAGCACTTTGGGAGGCCGAGGTGGGGGATCATTTGGGGTCAGGAGTTCAAGATCAGCCTGGCCAACGTGGTGAATTCCTGTCTCTACTAAAAATACAAAAATTAGTCGGGCACGGTGTCAGGCTCCTGTAATCCCAGTCACTCGGGAGGCTGAGGCAGGAGAGTCTCTTGAACCCAGGAGGCAGAGGTTGCAGTGAGCTGAGATCATGCCAGTGGACTCCAGCCTGGGCAACAGAGTACGACTCCGTTAAAAAAAAAAAAAAAAAAAAAAAAAAAAAAAAAAAAAAAAAAAAGTTCTTGTGTCTCTTTTGTTGAATAATTTATTTTCCTTTGGGTATATACCCAACAGTGGGATTCCTAGGTCAAATGGTAGTTCTGTAATCAGTAGCATTTCTATACACCAATAACATCCAAGCTGACAGTCAAATCAAGAATTCAATCCCATTTACAATAACCAGAAAATGAAAAAAATACCTAGGAATACAGCTAACCAAGGAAGTGAAAAGTCTTTATAATGAGAATTATAAACGTCTGATTAAAGAAAGCGGAGACAACACAAACATATGGAGTAACATTTCATACTCATAGATAGAAAGTATCAATATTGTTAAAATGACCATACTGCCAAAGCAATTTACGGATTCAATGCTATGTCCATGAAACTACCAATGTCATTTTACACAGAATTAGAAAAATCTATTCTAAAACACATATGAAACAACAACAACAAAATCCTCTATACCCAAAACAATTCTAACAAAAAGAGAAAGGCCAGACACTTCACACTACCTAACTTCAAGCTATACTACAAGGATATAGTAACCAAAACAGCATGATACTGGTACAAAAACAGACATATAGACAAATGGAGCAGGATAAAGAATTGAAATGGGGCCATACACCTACAACCATCAGATCTTCAACAAAGTCAATAACAAGTAATTGGGGAAAGCACTCTCTATTTAATAAGTGCTGATGGGATAATTGGATAACTATATACAGAAGATTTAAACTAGACCTTTCTTTCATCATTTACCAAAATTAGATCAAGGAGGATTAAAGATTTAAATGTAAGACCCAAAACCCTAAAAACCTGAGAAGGAAACCTAGGAAATACCATTCTAGAACTGGGCTATGGCAAAGAGTTTATGACCAAGTCTCCAAAAGCAATTGCAACAGAAACAAAAGTTGACAAGTGTGACCTAATTAAAGAGCTCTGCACAGCAAAAGAAACTATTCATAGAGTAAACAGACAACCTACAAAATGGGAGAAGATATTCACATACTACACATCGGACAAAGGTCTAATGTCCAGAATCTGCAAGAAATTTAAACAATCCAACAAGCAAAAAATAACCTCATTAAAAAGTGGGTAAAGGACATGAACAGACACTTCTCAAAAGATGATATGTATGTGACCAAAAAAAGATATGGAAAAAAATGCTCAAAATCACTAATCATTAGAGAAATGTGAATCAAAACCATAAACCATCTCATACCAGTCAGAAGGGCTATTAATAAAAAGTGAAAAAGTGACAGATGTTGGCCAGGTTGTGGATGTTGGCCAGGATGTTGACCAGGTTTTGGAGAAAAGGGACCACTTATATGCTGCTAATGGAAATGTAAATTAGTTCAGCCACTGTGGAAAGCAGTGTGGAGATTTCTCAAAGAACTTAAAACAGTTTATTTAATTCAAATGCATACTGAGAAAAAGATCCTTTCTTCAACTAGATAACCAATAGTGAGGTTGGAATGGGCAGTTTGAAAAGAATAGTAAGCAAACAAGTTAAACTGCATGTGGTATGTAAAATGAGTGATATGTGAAAAATCAAAGTTGCATTTTCTCATAAATTTATTCAATAAATTGTTGGATGGAGATAGAGTAATTAGTAAGTATAGCAGAATCAAAGGAAGATGACACCATATTTGGCTACGCAGAAGGGAAGTAGTGGGTGTAAAAAGGATTGAGTGTTATTTTTATAAATTTGAATTGTCCAATCATGTAATCAAAATTTGGTATGGATCAGAAAAACATATATATAATTATCTATAGATAAGATGTCAAAGATATGATTAGGACAATGAAATATTTTGGGAAAAAATAAGTAGATTAATGGAATGCAGATCTAAAACAATAATCATTGTTTTATTTAATAATAATTTTAAAATATTCAAATTTAATAGTAAGACATAATTAATGAATTGATAATTATAATTTTATCTATTATTATAGTTACTAAAAATAAATATATAAATGTTTAATAATAATTGACATTAATTGATATATTTTTCTTATGGATTACAAACTAGGTTAGGACTTCGATAAATGAAATGAATGTGGGAAGGAAATTTAAATAATAAAAATGCTGAATTATTTTAGATCTTACGTTTGAGCCTTTAATCCACCTTGAATTAATTTTTGTATAAGGTGTGAGGAAGGGATTCAGTTTCAGCGTTTTGCAAATGACTAGCCAGTTTTCCCCACACCATTTATTAAATAGGGAATCCTTTCCCCATTGCTTGTGTTTGTCAGGTTTGTCAAAGATATGATGGTTGTAGATGGGTGGTGTTATTTCTGAGGCCTCTGTTCTGTTCCATTGGTCTACATACCTGTTTTGGTACCAGTTCATGCTGTTTTGGTTACTGTAACCTTGTAGTATAGTTGAAGTCAGGTAGCGTGATGCCTCCAGCTTTGTTGTTTTTGCTTAGGATTGTCTTAAGAAACTATCATCAGATTGAGCAGGCAACCTACAGAATGGGAGAAAATTTTTGCAATCTATCCATCTGACAAAGGGCTAATATCCAGAATCTACAAAGAACTTAAACAAATTTACAAGAAAAAAACAAACAACCCCATCAAAAAGTGGGTGAATGATATGAACAGACACTTCTCAAAAGAAGACATTTATGCAGCCAACAAACACATGAAGAAAGCTCATCATCACTGGTCATTAGAAAAATGTAAATGAAAATCACAATGAGATACCATCTCATGCCAGTTAGAATGGCAATCATTAAAAAGTCAAGAAACAACAGATACTGGAGAGGATGTGGATAAATAGAACACTTTTACACTGTTGGTGGGAGTGTAAATTAGTTTAACCACTGTGGAAGACAGTGTGGTGATTCTTCAAGGATCTAGAACTAGAAATACCACTTGACTCAGCAATCCCATTACTGGTTATACACCCAAAGGATTATAAATCATTCTACTATAAGGACACATGCACACATATGTTTATTGTGGCACTGTTCACAATAGCAAATACTTGGAACCAACCCAAATGCCAGTAGATAGACTTGATAAAGAAAATGTGGCACATACACACCATGGGATACTGTGCAGCCATAAAAAAGGATGAGTTCATGTCCTTTGCAGGGACATGGATGAAGCTGGAAACCATCATTCTAAGCCAACTAACACAAGAACAGAAAACCGCATGTTTCCACTCATAGGTGGGAGTTGAACAATGAGAACACATAAACACTGGGGCAGGGGGGAATCACGCACCGGTGCCTGTCAGTGGGTGGGGGAATGGGGGAGGGATAACATTAGAAGAAATACCTAATGTAGATAACGGGTTGATGAGTGCAGCAAACCACCATGGCATGTGTATACCTAGGTAACAAACTGGCACGTTCTGCCCGTGTACTCCAGAAAGTAAAGCCAAAAAAAAAAAAAAAAAAAGAAAGAAAGAAAGAAAAAAGAAAAGCTGAACTCTGTGAGATAATAAAGACATTTAATTGCATAGAGGAAGAGTTACAGCATGTTTGTGCCTTGATTGCAAAGACCTTTCTCCCATTGGAACTAGTAATTTTTAATATGTCCCATTGTATCAGCATGTGGAACATAAAGTGCTTGCAATTACAGCAAACTATCGCAAGAACAGAAAGCCAAATACCGCATGTTCTCACTGATAGGTGGGAATTGAACCATAAGATCACTTGGACACAGGAAGGGGAACATCACACACCGGGTCCTATTGTGGGGAGGGGGGAGGGGGGAAGGATAGCATTAGCAGATATACCTAATGTAAATGACGAGTTAATGGGTGCTGGACACCAACATGGCTCATTTATACATATGCAACAAACCTGCACGTTGTGCACACGTACCCTAGAACTTAAAGTATGTGTGTGTGTGTGTGTGTGTGTGTGTGTGTATATATATATATATATATATATATATATATATATATATATAGACTGCAGTTGACAAGGCCATGTAAGCAGACAATGAAATATCCCCAGAGTGATTAATGGGAAATATTTGGCAAACATAATGAAATTACACACATCTCCAGGAAGACTCAATTCTCAAAGTAAACTTTGAGAAATTGTGTACCTAGGGATAGATTTCTATGAGCAAGAAGATTTCTGATTAAACAAAGTATTCTGTCAGCCCCATGGATATTTATATTAGCACCATATTATGCAATTAGAGCAGAAATATAAATAAACATTGTCAATATTATATAGAAAGGAAGGCTCTCATCATTTTTAACTTACCTTCACACTTAAGGATTGCTAAATTGTTAGCCAAAAACAGTCAATGATCCAAGGCCTGATACACTTTGGAATTCTTTTAATCTTATATTGTTAAAGTTTTATTATGTATCACATGCTTATTTGTTTCTTCTGCTTTGTTTTGTCTAATGCTTGTCTGTGTCGGGCTATTTCTTGATTAAAGCAGGGTTTTCGTTTGATATTTAATATTTCTGCTGATAGAAAATCAAAGAATCTTGAAAGAAAATGTTAGACAAATGTGTTTTTCATCTTTGATGAAAAATAAGTTCATGTGCATTTGTACATTGCTGTTAGGACTACAAAATATTTTAAAGCATTTAGAAAGGAATTTAATGATAGAAATATAAAATAAGAAGGTCATCCCCTTTTACAATGGATTCTGAGTCTGTGTAATTATCCTAAAAATTAACTTGAAATTACACAGGAAAAAATACTCTGGGTTAAAAGATATTTACTGAAGAGATACAAATTGAAAATAACCCCAATTTTTAACTACAGGAATGTGAAGTCTATGTAGTTGATTGAATAGTATACAGACATTAAAATATTGTATATAATTAGCCTCATAGCATAGTAAACTGTTAGTGTTACACAAAAAAGAAAACACTGCTATATATATAGACACATGTGATTACAATTATAAAAAACAACAAAATGACAAGAAATATAAGAAAATGTTACCTGTAGGTGCCTTCTCTGTAAGATTATGGATATTCTGCCTTTCTTTTCTAGATTTATGTATTTTCCACATTTTCTACATGAACATGTACTGTTATATACAAATATAAACCTACATTTTATTTTTTTAATAATAAAAACAGTGTCCTTCAATGAGTCCATATAGGGTCTCATGGGAAGAATCTGAGAACTGCCGTTAGTGACAAGAAATTGTTGGTATAAGCATAAGCTAATCATTGCACCTGAGGTACATATAATTAAAATTATTCTCTTGAACTACTGAGATCCAAAAATCATTGATAAATGCAAATGTATTGTTGATTCAAAAATCATTGATAAATGCAAATGTATTAAGTTGATTCATTAATACATGAAGCTGTTACTTCCTTTGAAGCTATCATGACTTATATCAATGTCTAATTTGACTAATCTCCTGGGAAGGCCCAGGAGAAACAAAGTCTAGAAAAGAAGTGTTCTTCATTGAATAAAGGAGAAAAATTTCTGAAGCATGGGGATAGGGTTAGGGAAACCAGTTAGGAGATGTAATTATTAAGTCAAATCCTAAATACTACCAGTTGTAAGATTCATTATTACTTAATGTATGACTACAAAATGTAAAATGCTGCCAATTAAGTTACAATACAATGCTAATCATAACTTGGAATTTGTATTTTTTCCATCACTGTAAAAGTTATAGTGGATTTTCTTACACATAGATTTTATTATATATCTGTCATGCATACGTCAAAAGGAAAACAGAAGAAAACTGAACTTCTAATATGCTTCTAACATTACTTTCCAACAAGCATATGAAAAAAATGCTCCGCATTACTAATCATTGGAGAAATGCAAACCAAAATCACAATGAGATAATATCTCAAACTACTATTAACAAAGTCAAAAACTAACAGATGCTGGTGAGGTTATAGAGTAAAGGAAACACTTACATACTGTTGGTGGAAATGTAAATTAGTTCAGTCATTGTGGAAAGCAGTGTAACAATTCCTCAAATAACTTAAAATAGAATGACTATTCAACAGAGCAAATTCCATTATTGGGTATATACCAAAAGTGATATAAATTATTCTACCATAAAACACATGCATGCATATCTTTATCAGAGCAGTATTAACAATACCAAAGACTAGAATCAACCTGAATGCCCATCAACAGTAGACTGAATAAATAAAATGTGATATATATAAATATACCATGGAATACGATGCAGTAATGAAAAAGAATGAGATCATTTCCTTTGCAGGAACACAGATAGAGCTGGAGGCTATCATCCTAAGCAAATTAATGCAGGAAGAGAAAACCAAATACTGCATGTTCTCACTGATAAGTAGATGCTAAACAATGAGAACACATGGACACATAGAGAGGAACAATAGATATTGGGGCCTATTTGAGGGTAAAGAGTGGGAGGAGACAGAGAAACAAAAAAATTATCTATTGGGTACTATGCTTATTACCTGGTAACAAAATAATCTGTACACCAAACCCCCATGATGTGCCGTTTACTTATATAACAAACCTGCACCTGTACCCTGAACCTATAATAAAAATTTAAAAAAACATTACTTTCAGGGTCTGATTCTTCTGAATGATTTTTCAACTCAGAGCTATTTATGTCTATGTTTTTTTTTGCAAGACTAGCGTATAAACTGACAATAGAATTCTCTTCCAAACTTTCCATATCTTGATACTGCCACTTTCTTGATTACATTAGAAGCTGACACATAATTTTTCCTAAAGTGATTTTAAAATGGTTTGTACACAGAAAAACTGAGGGAACATCATTGTCTAATTAGAAATAATAGCCAAGTTCACATATCCAGTGGCACTAAACAATGATGCTGACTAGCCAGCAGTGATTATAAGCTCCTAGACATGGTAAAGTTTCTCCCAATTTTACAGAAGTTAATTTTTTTAAGTATTTCAGAATCTGTGAAATAAGGTAACAGAACATAAGATAGTAGGATGGTAAATACTGTGTAGGTCCTGGGTGACAGGAAAATGGACAGGCAGGGGGCAGTTTGGTAGTTCAGGTGGATTCAAAAAGAAAGACCAACGATCACTAATGATAAACTCGCATATTTAGCTTTCTGAAGTAAGCATAGCTGGTGTCATTATTTCCATTTTATAATAGAGAACTATATCCAGTGATTTATATAGAGTAAGAAATAATCTAAGTCTTCTGATTTCTGGAACGATTTGTGTTACTCTGTCATCATAAAGATATCCACTAAAAGGGATACAGAATTAACATATACAGATATGGTAATTGCATATACATACCCAATAAAAGGGATATGGTATTGAAAATATATACACAATAACAAAGTGATATAAACTAAAACAATATTCAACAAAATATACAAACAAAACAATATATCAACAAAAGGGATATAAAATTAATTAAACTTGAGCTAAATATGTAATTATATATTTAAAAAATAAGTAAAACAGACATTAACCATAACTCTTTGGTTACCCTAAATATGTAGTTGTTCAAAATGCCAAACCAATGCATGCATTTTTTACATTATTAATATCTAAAAGATGTATATATTTTATCACATCACTGTATAGATCCACTTTACCTCTCTCTTCATTCTTTCTCTGTTAATGCTCTTTAAAACCTGATTCCTCTAAGTTTATTTCCTTCCTGCTAGCTGTACTTCTTGCCCTCCTCTGTTTTTCGCTTTGTGGAGGTCTCTTTAGTAATTATGCCATTCTACTAATTAAGCTCAAGCCTAAAAGCTTTGCTGACTCTTAAATTACATGCCAATTTAGCTTTTAATTCCTTTCTACATATTATGTCTTATATGACCCTGATATAACGACTTCCTGTTTGCATTTCAAACATCTGTTTGAATTTGGATTTTAACATTGTATACTTTTATATCTACACAATCACTACCTTATTGTCATCATTTTTTAGCAGCATTCTTCTGTCTACCTCTATTGATGTATACTTGACAAATAAAAATTGTATATATTTAAGGTAAACATTGTGTTATTTTGATATGCATATTCATTTTGAAATGTTTATCAAAATCAAGATAATTAGCATATTCATCATCTCACAGAGTTATGGTTTCTTTGTGTGTGTGTGTGTGTGTGTGTGTGTGTGTGTAGCGAGAAAGCTTAAGGTCAACTCTCAGCAAATTTAAGTATACAATATGGTATTATTACCTATAGTCACCATGCTATACATTAGACCTCCGTAATGTATTCATCTCACGTAAGTAAACGTTTCCATCCTTTGACCAAAACTTTTCTGTTATTTATTAGGCTTTGAAATTTCTTTTGAAATACAATAAAATTAATTATAATATACATTTAATTAAATATATAATTATTCATCCTACAGCTGTAAATCTTTTAATATTTTCTTTTAACTTCAAAAATGCACTATCATAAGAAAGCAGAAATAGTATTAAGTTTCTTTGTGGTTGAGAAGACTAAAATAATTATAATAATGAATTATAACTTTAAAAATCAAATTATGGTGTTCTTTCTTTGTTGTTAGCTTCATTGATCTACCCATTATGCTACTTTTCTTCCAAGAAGTTGGGAGAAGAAGAACATTTGTGTGGCTATTTGGAAGATTGATAAAGTATAGTTAGTTATTGTAATCAGGGTTCTTGCTGGTTCCCAGATCTATTCCAATTGCTTGTAAAATTCAGCAACCATGAGGGATGCTAGTAGAATATTTAATAAGGAAGGTTATATTCAGAATGCACAATATTTTTCTTCTTCCTGACAACATAAGTAGGATCATCCTGAGCAATTAAATATTCACACAAAGGAAGACAAGAAACCCTTGGACAAGACAGTTAAAGATTATGGTATTTTAAACCTGCAATGGTGGCATGTGTTATTGCTCTTTTGGCTATAATTTGTTCAGGTGTTTTTATCAGGCAAAGGCATCTAAAATGCATTTAAATTGAAGAAGTAGCAAGGTGTTTAAACAGTAGATTTGTAAAACTTCATGACAGTGAAAAATAAAAATACATATTACCAGTATATAAGAAAAAAATAAATGAATGTAATAAAATGAGACAAATGAAATATAATTATATTTCTTGATATTCAAATTGCATGATTTTAGTGTTGAAACAATTAGACTTGAAATAAATGTAATCACTAAAGAAAACAATTAGGAATCTGGGTGTAGTGATAAATACACTTACTTGGGAAAAATTACCACTCTGAACCAAGCTCTCTGAAAATGTAAAAGTTTTACTCTCAATAACTTGAAAAATCTATAGATATTAATGAAAAAGTCCTCTATAAAACTCTACTAGTATACTGCCTTTGTAGCCCAGATACAAAAGCAAAGTTTGGTTTGCTAAGAAATGCAGTAGTCAGGGTAATTAGATTATTTTTAACTCCAAGATACATTTCATCTTGAAATTTCTCTGAATTAGTATTTGGGCCTCTGCTGAAAATAAATTATCCTGCTAGTCCTTTTTAAAGTGTATCAATTTATTTTCATCACAGCCGACTCTATCTGAACCCAAACCTGCAAGGACTAGTGATGTTTCTGAGATGGTTTTCAGAAAATCTTTGTTAAAAGCTGACACGTCCTCTTTAGAACACTTCAACTTTCCTAGTGATTAAAAAAAAAAAAAAAGTTAGAAAAAAATAATTGGACTAGTTTCCTAGGTCTACTTATCGGATCAGTTAAAAGTTTAAATATTATTTGTAGATACAACCTAAGTGGTCTCTTCGTTTGTAATCATCTTAACTTCATCATCTAATTAATCTTGCTTAAGGTCTTCTAACTCTCTTAGAATAACTTAAGACATCAAAAGAGGCACACATAAAGAATTCGTCATTAAATACTAACAAAATAAAAGCAAAGCTCAATGTAAATTCCCATTTTGACCTAGAATTTGGTATACCCAAATACTTATCAACCTGATTATTATTATTTCATCAAAACAAAATTAGTTTTTAAGAATGTAGTTTATGTTAATGTAAGACTAAAATGTTTGAAGATTTGGGGTAATGCATTAATTTATTAAAAAGTCTTTCCAATCAATTCAAGTTTTCTATAACTTTTCCCTAAAGATGACCTCTCTGACCTTTTTCAGGGTTCCACACAGGTAAAAAGGCTGGTGATACTCACCTACCACGCCAAGCACTAAATTCACCACAGTCCTCCACATAATAGTCTTTGGCTCCCTGGCTCATGGATAAGGAGTATTTTCCTGATTAGCCATGTTACTGCTCTAAAGCTGCATATCCATTTCTTGTCCAATCCCATTAGAAATACTGAAAAAAAAAAATGCAGAAAGTTAGAGACATATCCAGCCCTTAAGCAGGAAATTGGGGATGGACTGCAAGAAATAATTGGATAGCCTCACTTAACAAACTGACTAGTACAATTTTGACCTCAACATTAACAACCTGTGTGACCATAGGCAAGTTGTATGTCCTCTTTAAGCTTTAGTTTATTTACCTGTCATGTGGGGTAATACTAATAATAGCCAGCTCATATGTCATTGTTTTGAGGATCAAATGAGATAATGCATCTTACACAGAGGAAGCAAGCAAGTCAATAAATGCCAGTGTTTGATGTTGATGGTGTTACTTTTCCCTGCGAGCCACAGAGTATTGAAAAAATATCCTGTTTTACTTAATTACTAGTTTTGTGCCTATGCTGCATTTATTGCAATATACTCTGATTTGTTTAACTTTTAGAGTCAATAAGATAGACAATATCTCTTTGTTATTCAGAAAGGAATTACATAGTCCTGGCATCAACAATAAGAATATAAGAATTCTTAGAGAAGAATGCAGAATTGTTAAAGTAGTTCTTTATTAAGTGGGGATGAAAATTTCTGACTCCTATCTCTCCCTTTTGTATTTGATCTTTTGAGACTCTGCAGAATGAGGGACAATGGCTAAACAAGTCTTCTGCTAAAAGGAGGGAATCAGGAAATCAAGAAGGGAGCTGAAAATAAATACATCAATTTTCAACCAGATGATCTACCTGTCTATTACCTTCTATGTATTTGTTTTATTCCCCTAGCCTTAGTAAAACAATATGTAAGTGTTCTAGAACAGTACTATACTATACTGTAAATGCAACTTAATCATTGAGAGATTCCAAAAGTGAAAGTGAAGGAGAAACACAAGGGTTAACAGTTAAGGATAATTCAGCATTCTTCCTGAATAAAGATAACCTACTCATTGTCAAATTGAAGAGATTGGGATTTCGTTTTGTAAAAATTTTCAGTGCATTTGGAGTAACCTATTTTAATCCTATGGGATACACGCAGGCAGTACTCTGTTCAAACTTCTGGTCAAAAGGAAACCTAAACTTGAACAGTAAGAACATTTCAACTTTAAAAGTGAAGAAACTCCTGCTGTCTGAAAAGACTTCAGTTTATCAACTCTATCAAGGCCCTGAGGAATCAGTGGCCTTTAATTTCCTGAGAGGGGAGTTTCCTTATGAGAAGCACTAGAGACACAAACCATATCTGACAAGCTAAAGAAGAGACCAACTGCGGTGGAAATATCTCCAGGTATTTTTGAGTACTTTATCACACCTATTCTATACAATAAAGGATTTTTACTAACGTATTACATGAAAAATTATATAAAGCATAGAAAACATAAAAATGGAATCCCAGGCTTAATTCCACATTATATTTTAATAATGTCAGTCTTAACAATTGAACTGTAGTTTCCTTAGTTTATAAAACAGTGTATCTCATCTATTTGTCAGAAGAAGATACAACACAAAAATTAATGGGAACTTTTTAAAAATCCTTAAATGATGGCTTTCAGTGACATGTAAGATATTTTTATCTTGCTCCCCTTTCTTAAACTAATATAAAAATTGCAAAACAGAAGAAAATTTCATCTTCAATGAACCAGAGAAAGAAGCAAATCTTCAAAGAACTTCAGTAAATACTCTGAAATCTATGTTCTGAGAGCTAATTAGATGTTCTGAGTGCCAGAATATAATAAAAATGTGCCTAAAATCATGGTAATGTCTCTGAAAAAACTTCTGTGCAACACAACAGAAAAATAGCAAAAGCCATGTTGAAGAAGAAAACTTGTTGACATAAAATTTCTGGTTGAGACAGAAGCATCAGAAGAAATAAGGCTGATAAATTGAGGAGGATGACTGTCAGTTTTAAAAACAGTTTATGGAGCCTTGTTTTTAGCCATGGAGACCCCATGAAAACCAAATTCAAAATTAGACTTATCCTAAAAAAGAAAACAGATATAGAAGATTTTCTGGCCCCACTCATGTCAGTTCCAAATACAATATTTGAAAGAAATTTCTGGCTTTACACCTTCCTGTAACCTTAATAGACACACATGTGTGCATGCACACACACACATACACACACACACACAATTCCTTTTTTTAACTTTTATGTTTAAGTGAAGGTTTGTTACATAAGTAAACATGTGTCATGAGGGTCTGTTGTATATAATCACCTAGGTATGAAGCCCAGTACCCAATAGTTATCTTTTCTACTCCTTTCCCTCCTCCTGCCTTCCCCCTTCAAATAGATCCTGACTTCTGTTGTTTCCTTCTTTGTGTTCACAAAGTTATTATCATTTAGCTTCCACTCATAAGTGAGAACATGTGGTATTTGGTTTTCTGTTCCTGTGTTAGTTTGTTTAGGATAATAGCCTCCAACTTCTTCCATCTTCCCACAAAAGACATGATAGCCTTCTTTTTCGCGACTTCATAGTAGTCCATAGTGTATATGTACCACATTTTATTTATTCAGTCTGTCATTGATGGGCATTAAGATTGATTCTGTATTTTCTATTGTGAATAGTGCTGCAATTAACAGTTGCACGCATGTGTCTTTATGGTAAAATGATACATGTTTCTCTGTGTATATACCCAGTAATGTGATTACTGGGTTGAATGGTAGTTGTGTTTTTGGCTCTTTGAGGTATCATCATAATGATTTCCACAACGGCTGAACTAACTTACACCCCCACCAATAGTGTATAAGTGTTCCCTTTCCTCTGCGACCTCACCAATATCTCATATTTTGACTTTTTAATAATAGCTATTCTGAATGGTGTGAGATGGTATCTCCTTGTGGTTTTCATTTGCATTTTTCTTGTTTTTTTTTTTCGTTTTTACTTTTATTTTATTTTATTTTTATTGGTATACTTTAAGTTCTAGGGTACATATGCACAACATGCAGGTTTGATACATAGGTATACATGTTCCATGTTGGTTTGCTGCACCCATTAACTCATCATTTACATTAAGTATTTTTCCTAATGCTATCCCTCCCCCTGACCCCACCTCACGACAGGCCCCCATGTGTGATGTTCCCCACCTCCACCCTGTGTCCAAGTGTTCTCATTGTTCAATTCCCACCTGTGAGTGAGAACATGTGGGGTTTGGTTTTCCGTCCTTGTGAGAGTTTGCTCAGAATGATGGTTTCCAGCTTCATCCATGTCCCTGCAAAGGACATGAACTCATCTTTTTTTATGGCTGCATAGTATTCCATGGTATATATGTGCCACATTTTCTTAATACAGTCTATATCACTGATGAACATTTGGGTTGGTTCCAAGTTTTTGCTATTGTGAATAGTGCCACAATAAACATACGTGTGCATGTGTCTTTCTACTAGCATGATTTATAATTCTTTGGGTATATACCCAGTAATGGGATAGCTGGGTCAAATGGTATTTTCCTTTTTTTTTTTTTTTTATATATACTTTATGTTCTAGGGTACATGTGCACAACATGCAGGTTTGTTCCATATGGATACATGTGCCATGTTGGTGTGCTGCACCCATTAACTAGTCATTTACATTAAGTGTATCTCCTAATGCTATCATTCCTCCCTCCCCCCACCCCACAACAGGCCCTGGTGTGTGACATTCCCCTTCCTGTGTCCAAGTGATCTCATTGTTCAATTCCCACCTATGAGTGAGAACATGAGGTGTTTGGTTTTCTGTTCTTGTGATAGTTTGCTGAGAATGATGGTTTCTAGCTGCATCCATGTCCCCACAAAGGACATGAGCTCATCCTTTTTTATGGGTGCATACTATTCCGTGATGTATATGTGCCACATTTTCTTAATCTAGTCTGTCATTGATGGACATTTGGGAGACCTAAAACCATAAAAACCCTAGAAGAAAACCTAGATAATACCATTCAGGACATAGGCATGGGCAAGGACTTCATGTCTAAAACACCAAAAGCAACGACAACAAAAGCCAAAATTGACAAATGGAATCTAATTAAACTAAAGAGCTTTGCACAGCAAAAGCAACTACCATCAGAGTGAACAGGCAACCTACAGAATGGGAGAAAAATTTTGCAATCTACTTATCTGATAAAATTTTTGCAATCTATCCATCTGACAAAGGGCTAATATCCAGAACCTACAAAGAACTCAATTACATTTACAAGAAAAAAAACAAACAACCCCATCAAAATGTGGGCAGAGGAAATGAACAGACACTTCTCAAAAGAAGACATTTATATAGCCAACAAACATATGATAAAATGCTCATCATCACTGGCCATCAGAGAAATGCAAATCAAAACCACAATGAGATACCATCTCACACCAGTTAGAATGGCGATCATTAAAAAGTCAGGAAACAACAGGTGCCAGAGAGGATGTGGAGAAATAGGAACACTTCTACACTGTTGGTGGGACTGTAAACCAGTTCAACCATTGTGGAAGACAGTGTGGCGATTCTGCAAGGATCTAGAACTAGAAATGCCATTTGACCCATCCATCCCATCACTGGGTATATACCCAAAGGATTATAAATCATACTGCTATAAAGACACATGCACACTTATGTTGATTGCATTTTTCTAATGATCAGCGACGTCGAGCTTTTTTTTCACATGCTTATTGACCACATGTATGTCTTCTTTTCAGAAGTGTCTGTTCATATTCTTTGCCCACTTTTTAATGGGATTGTTTTTCTCTTGTAAATGTGTTTAAGTTCCTTATAGATGCTGGATATTAGACCCAAGATGCATAGTTTGCAAATATTTTCTCCCATTCTATTTCTCCCATTTCTCCCATTCTCTGTTTACTCTGTTGATAGTTTCTTTTGCTGTGCAGAAGCTCTTATGTGATCCCACTTGTCAATATTTGCTTTTGTTGCAATTGCTCTTGTGTCTTTGTCGTGAAATCTTTGCCTGTTTTTATGTCCGGGATGGTATTGCCTCGGTCACACATGTTACTGTATAGAACATAGCCAACCCTGCTAAAAATAAGAAGTAATCAGAAAGAAGAGCATTAAAAAGAGCATTAAATTGTTTTAATTGAAGAAATAAACTTAAGCAGTTAAGTTAAATAACAAATATTACAACAAATGTCTCAAGAGTACTGTAAAAAATGATCAGGTGCAGAAACAAAAAAGAGTATGACATTGATTGAGAGAGAGCTCAAAATAAAGATAAAATAGCTCTTAAAAGAGAATATAAGGCAAAATAAAATCGAAAATAATCAGAGATCAGCATAAAATTATAAAAATAAAAGATATTATATAAGTTAAAGTCATATTAGAGTAACACAGATACAATATTACAAAACATAAAAAATGATAGCTAGACTTGAAAAATGACAGAAAACAAAAGAATGCAAAAGACCAAAGACATTAAAATTATTATAAAGAAGATTCTAGTACGTAAGATAATGAAGAGCAAATAGCAAAATTCAGAATTCTGAGAAAAAACAGAAAGCATAACATTTAAAAATAAATGTTCAAAGACATAACAAACCCTGCGTCCTGCAACTGCTACTATTCTAGCAAAGTGCAACCCAGAGGTTTTTAACCTAAAGACAGGTTTTAGTGACCATGTAGTAGAAGGAGTACAAGATAGTTAGGGAACCAAGATAAGATATAGCAAACATTGAAATCTCCTGCAATAAACTATAACCTTTATAAATACATAATTTTTAATTATAATAAAGACACTACTTACAAATAATAATTAATGTGTTAATTCCAAGTGTGGTTCATGTAATGACCAGAAACAAGTAGTCAGGCAAAAAGGAAGAAAAAAACAGAAATCCTAAACTATACCCATTGTCTGCTGCGATGGAGCTGTGACTAAAGTAACCATTTTGAGTTGAAAACTCTTTTCTCCACTGTAAGGACAAAAGTCATGTCAATAGGAGACATCCACAGCCCAAAATGTGTTAGTGAAAATTTCCTTATGAAATGTGAGCTTTCAGAGATCACCACAAGGTGACATCAGGAATGTGGTGACTAGGAAGCACCTGACCCTCACTTCCCTGAGGAAACATCAGGTAAACAACGTGGTGTATAAAAGAGCTCTATGGGAGTTCCAGAAACCACCTAAGAATCTGCAGCAGCCAAGAAAGCATATAATCCAGAAGAAAAAAACAACAAAATGATTGAAGAATTCAAAAAGTTTTGCTTACTCATGCCTCATCCTCTCCTTGCCACAACATAGTGTAGTCAAAAGGAAGCTGCCCTAATTTTAGTTACTCCCTTGGGATGGAAGTAAAGAAAAGAAGAAATAGGTGGCAGTGTGTTATGTCCTGTCTGTCGGCTGCCCAGAGTATGGGATTCTGTGTTGTCTGACTCAGAGCTCAAACAGGAATGGTGGCATAGTTAGGATCTCAGATTGCAGGCCTCTGAAAGCAATAGTGGGCTCTATGACATGTAGAAACATTAGGGAGACAGCATAACTGTGGGCACTGGGAGCAAGAAATTGCAGAAAGACAAATAGAGTAGAATATCCAAGGTCGTGAGAAGAGGCAGGGATGAGGCATGTAGCAATTTTAAGACATTTAAACACAGCTTTGTATGAGGGCAATATGGGGAAAATGGGCATGCATAGGCCCAGGGAAGACATATGTCCAGAAAATTCCTGAGAAGACTTTAAGTCTTCATGTCAGTCTGATTACTGAAGGTCTCTCCCTCATAGAGCTGGTCTGCAAAGATTGGAAGAGGTGACTATTTTTCCAAATGTCCAACTTATAAAAAAAGTCAGTGAACATACAAAGATACAAGGAAACATAGACCATTAAAAGCAATAAGTTTCTATGAATCAACCCTGAAGAAACACATGCTTTAGACTTACTAGACAAAGATATTAAACTAACCATCATAAACATTCTCGGTCAGCTAAAGGAAAAACATGTACACAGAACTAGACAAATTAGGAAAACAATATATTAACAAATGTGAATATCAACAGAGATAGAAATTGTAAAAAATAAACAAAAAGAAATTCTGATTAGAAAAATAATATAACTGAAGTTAAAGTATTACTAAAGGAGATCAATAGCAGACTTGCACAGGCAGAAGAAAAAAAAAATAAGAAAACAGGGAGAAAAGTCATCGAAATTATTTAGTCTGAGGATCAAAAAGAAACCGAATGAAGAAAAGTGAACAAAGCCTAAAGGAATCATGAAACAACATCTAACAGACCAATATGCATATACAGGATTCTTAGAAAAGAGAAGAAAAATAGAAAGAAATCTTATTTAAATAAATAATGACTAAAAATTCAATTTTGAGGTAGAAAATATATATACAAATAAAATAAAGCAAATAAATTCCAGGTAGGATAAATTCAAAGAGGTGCACAGGGAGAAACACTATAATCACATTTTAAAAGGCCATTTGTATGCTATCTTTTGAGAAATGCATATTCAGATAATTTGCCCATTTTTAAATTGGATTATGTGGTGTTTGGCTCTTGAGTTGTTTGAGTTCATTATATGTTCTGGTTATTATTTCCTTGCCAGATGGATAGTTTGCAAATATTTTATCCCATTCTTTAGATTATCTCTTCAGTCTGATGATTGTTACTTTTACTGAATAGGAGCTTTTAACCTTGACATAATCCCATTTCTCTATTTTTGCTTTTGTTGCTTATGTTTATGAGGTCTTATCCAAAAAAGTTTTTGCCCAGGCCAAGCCTAGCAAGAACTTTTCCAATGTTTTGTTCTAGTAGCTTCGTCGTTTCATGACTTACATTTAGTCTTTAGTTTATTTTGATGTAATGTTTGTGTATGATGAGAGATAGGAATCTAGTTTCATTTTTATGCATATGAAACCAGTTTTGCAACCACCGTTTATTAAAGAGACTTTTTTGACGAATATGTGTTCTTGATATTTTTGTCAAAAAGAAATTGACTTTATATGTAGACTTATTTCTGGGTTATCTATCTGTTATGTTTGTCTATGTGTCTGTTTTTATTCTAGTACTATGCTATTTTGGTTACTTTAGCTTTGTAGAATATTTTGAAGACAGGTCATGTAAAGCCCTCGGTTTTGTTATTTCTGCACATGATTGATTTGGCTAATCAGGGTCTTTTGTGGTTACTCATGAATTTGAAGGTCAATTTTTTTTTATTATTATTTCTGTAGAGACAGTCATTGGCATTTTGATAGCAGTTGTGTTGAATCTGTAGATTGTATGTGGTAGTATGGATGTTTAAACAATTAATTCTTCCAAACCATTAGCATGAAATATCTTTCCATTTGTTTGTGTTCTGCTTAATTTCTTTTATTGTAGAGGTATTTCATCTTTTTTTGAAATTTATTTTGAGGTGGGTTTTTTTGTTTCTTTTGTTTTATTTTTGCTGTTGTAAATGGAATTGCTTTCTTGATTTCTTTTCAGATTATTCACTGTTGGAATATAGAAATGCTGCTGATTTCTGTTTATTGATTTTGTATAGTGCAACTTTACTGAATTTGCTATCAAATCAAATAGTTTCTTGGTGGAGTTTAGGTTTTTCCAAATATGAAATCATGTAATCTGCAAAAAGGAATAATTTTAATTTTTCCTTTCCAATTTGGATGTCCTTGTTATTTATCTTGCCTAATTGCTCTGGCTAGGAGTTCCAGTAATATGTTAAATAAAAGTGGTAAACATGGTCATTCTTATCTTGTCTGAGACCTTAGGGGAAAGGCTTTCAATATTTTGTAATTCATTTTGATACTAGCTGTGGGTTTGTTATCCATGGCCTTTATTATGTTGAAGTATATTCTTCCTATACACTGCTTGCTGAGAGTTTTTTTAATCATAAAGGTACGTTGAAATTTATCAAATGTTTTTCCACATCTACTGACATGCTCACATTTTTCTGTCTTTCATTCTGTTGATGTTATGTATCATTTTTATTGATTAGTGTATGTTGAACCATCCTTGCATTCCTAGGATGACTCCCATTTGATCACAACAAGTAGTTTTTTAAGGTGTTGTTGGATTCAGTTTGCTAGTGTTTTTTTTTTTTTGAGAATTTTTGCATTTATGTTCATCAGGAATATTGGGCTAGAGTTTTATTTTTTGTTGTGTCCTTGTTTCATTTGAGTATCAAAGCAATGCTAGTCTAATAGAATGATCTTAGGAGGATTTCTTCTCATTTTTTGGAATAGTTTGAGGATAATTGGTATTTATTTTTCTTAAAATTTTTGGTAAAATTCATCAATGAAGCCAAACAGGCATGGGTTCTTCTTTCATAGTTCAATGTTTCTTACTACTTTGATCTCATTATTCATTATTGGTCTATCCATGATTTCTATTTTTTCATAATACTATCTTGGTAGACTGTATGTGTCCAAGAATTTCTCCATTTGTTTCTAGGCATCTCAATTTGTTGGCATATAATTGTTCATAATAGTTTCCAGTGATTCTTAGTATTGTTTAGTACTGGTTGTACTATCTTCTTTTTCATGTGTGAATCCTACTAAACTAAGCTTCATAAATGAAGGAGAAATAAAGTCTTTCCTAGAGAAACAAACACTAAATAAATTGGTAACCACTAGACGGATCCTACAAGAAATGCCCAAAGGAGTTCAAAACTTGGAAACAAGAGGGTGATAGTCATTAACATAAAAACACATGAAAGTGTAAAAGTCATATGTCTTAGCAATTACACAATCAAGATAACAAAGCAACTAAGTAAACATTATAATGATAAAAACAAAACCTCACATGTCAATATTAAGCTTAAAAGTAAATGGACTGAATGCTCTACTTAAAAGATAGAGACTGGCAGAATAGATTTTAAAAAATGATCCAATGATACACTGGATACAAGAAGCCCACCTAACTGGTAAAGACATTTACAGACTCAAAACAGAGGAAAAAGATAATTCATGCAAACAGAAACCCAAAGTGAACAGGAGTAGTTACATTTATATCAGAAAAAACAATAAACAGTGCTGGGAATATTGCATAGTCATATGCAGAAGAAGAAAACTAGATCCCTCTTACCACATGCAAAAATTAACTCAAGATATATTAACGACTTAAATGTTAAGACCTGAAACTATAAAAATCCTAGAAGAGTTGAAAAACTCATCTGGGCATTTGTGTAGGCAAAAAATTTATGACTAATCCTCAAAAGGAAATACAACAAAAACAAAAATAAACAAATAAGACTTAATTGAACTAAAAAGTTTTGCACCAAAAAAGAAATAATCAACAAAGTAAACAGACAACCTACAGAATGGGAAAAAAATAATTGCAAACAATTCATCTAACAAAGGACTAATATTCAGAATCTACAAGGCAGCCAAATAACTCAATAAGACAAAAACAAACAACCATACTAAAAAGTGGGCAAAGGACATGAAGAATCATTTATGAAGAGTAGATATACAAATGGCCAACAAACTTGTGAAAAAAAAATGTTCAATATCATTAATCATCAGAGTTATGCAAATTAAAACCACAATGAGATACCATCTCACACCAGTCGGAAGGACTATTAAAAAGTCAAAAAAAAAAAAAAAAAAGATGCTGGCAAGGTCGCAGAGAAAAGCGTATTCTTATACACTATTTGTGGAAATGTAAATTAGTACAACCTTTATGGGAAACAATATAAAAATTTTTCAGAGAACTAAAAATAGTACAACCCTTTGATCCAGCAATCTCAGTACTCCATATCTACCCATAGGAAAATAAATCATTTTATCAAAACAATATCTACATTTGTATGTTTATAAAAGCACTATTCACAATAGCAAAGTCATGGAATCAACCTGTGTTCATCAATGGATGATTGAATTTAAATGTGGTAGATACATAACATGGACTACTACTCAGCTATGAAAAAGAATGAAATCGTGTCTTTTGTAGCAACATGGATGAATTGAAGCTTCTTGCTCTTAGACATGACTCAGAAACAGAAAGTCAGTAACCCCATGTTCTCATTTATAAGTGGGAGCTAAACAATGAGTACTCATGGTACCGACCAGAAAAAATATACATTAGAGATTCCAAAAATTGGGAGGATGAGAGATGAAAAACTACCTTTAGGGTACAATGTACACTATTTGTGTGATGGGTACCCTAAAAGCCCAGACTTCACCACTACACAGTGTATGTATGTAACACAACTGCAGTTATACTCCTAAATGCATAAAAATTAAAAAAAAAAATAAAAGAAAATAGGATGATAAAAATACACACAAATTACCCTTCTACTGTATTCTTCATCTGGCTAGATTTTCTAGTACCCTGTATATTTCACAAGTTCCCACTCATTATATGAGAGTCAACTTAAAAATACTAGTTTTCCTATTATAAAAGTAATTAAAAATAGTAACATATGGTTGTTGTAGCAAATTTAGAAAAAAATGGACCAGCAAAATGAAAACGAGTAAAAATAATCTGTAACCTCACTGGCTATAACCTTTTCATTAGCATATAAATATATATATGTATTATCATGAAAATAAAATACATATTAGATTGGTGCAAAATTAATTGCTATTAATATAAATAGTATTTTAAAATCTCTTATTCTCTTTACAGTTTAGCATATATGTGTCTTTATCATTGAACACACAAACATTATTTTAATGATATCATTGTATACACCTATGATTGTCTCTTAAAACAATCCTCTGTCCATCAATGTGATGGAAAAATCTATATATTTGAGCAAAAACACAAATATCATTTTTTTGTGATAGAAAAGAAGAAAAAAAACACATCAGTGGTTGCCAGAAGGTTAGATGGAGGGGAAGATGGTTGAATAATTGAAGTATAGAAGATACTTTATGGTAGGAAAACTATTTTGTATGATACCATATTTGCCGTAGAAATCTCTGCCCACTGGGAATATTTCTCTTTACCACGTTTTTAGAGCTTCTTCAGAGTAGGACTGTAAAGAATTGGCTGTCACTTCTAGCTAGTGCCAAGACACCATGCAGATGCATTCATAAATCAGGCCTGAGTTTTTTCTTCTTTAATGAGTCATAGGTAACTTTGACTTTGTATGGGACCAAAGGTATGAGTTGAAGAAGAACCAGCACAGCAGAGGAAGCAGATATGAAGTCTGAGCCACCTACCAGTGCTGTTTACTCATTTCTTCTGATCCTGCTCAGTCTCTGTCTTTTACATACCATTTCCATTTTACAGCAGAATGCTGCTATGCACATTCAATTTTATGGTTGGGTAGATCAGATAATATTCAGTTCATAATGGGCAATTGGGGGTGAATTGTCACTTTGTGTTCCAGTAGCAAACCAAGAACTGCTTTTCATGAACAAAATTTATTGTCAGAATAGGATATGGCCTTCCTGCAAATGCCTCAGACACTGAGCTATTATTCTCATATTGACTTCTGCTAGACAGCATCTACCACAGACACTTGAAACTTCCAGTCCATAATGCCCAAGTGTCAGAGTAACTTATATTGCAGCCATATCTCATGCACACCTATTTCTTGCTCTGAGACGTATAAAAACCAGCAGCCTTATAAAACATCCAGAAAATAGGTCAGAGTCAGATGACAAATATTCTGTGCATTGTCTCTAAAATCCAAAAAGGTCTATCAAGTATTGTATTTATTTTCCATTAACGTACATTTTGAAAGAGTATCTCAACATGCTGAAGACCACTGGGCCCTTACAAACCACAGTTGTGCCATGGCCCTGCATTTTCACAGAAATTATGTCTCCATCTCTTGCACATGTGCCTTACAAGCATCTAGGATGTTTGCTCTTTCCTGTCCACCAGTTATAAATGAAATAACATCATAAATGTAATGAACCAAAGTATTGTTCTATTGAATATAATGATAATCAAGATAGCACTTGATTATATATTATGTCATATATTATGTCATATAATATATATCTTGTCATATATTATGACAGAAAGCCAGAGAACTAACATAGCCTCAAGATAAGACAATAAAGGAGACTTGTATCTGCCCCATTAATACAAAATACATCTGATTTTCTTTAGCGATAGGTATGGGATAAATACAAAGCATTTTAGGATTTATACACTAGGCATTAAGGCTAATGTTGACTGGCTCTAGTAAGAATATCACATCTGGAACCAGGAATATTGACCCTACTACCTGATTAAACTGTTTTAAAATATAGGCAGTCTTCATCACTTATCACTTAAGCAGAGGCCAAAAGGCAAGGCGAATGAATTTGTGATTGGAAACACCAGTCCTGCATAATCTAATCAATCCCCCTTGAGATGTGGTATTTATTTATCAGTAGCAGAGATGGTTCCAGAAACTTCCACTTAACAATTCATGTTATAATAGTTCCACATTCAAAAATTAGGGAAACAATGTGTATATTTTACTAGGCACCCAGCACATCTTTTTCCACTAAATATTCTGGACCCGAAGAATAATCAGAAGCTGAGGCAATAGTTCTACTGAACTTTCCAAGAGAAGAAAAAGGACTTAAGTTAGTAATTCTTCTATAGCCTCACCTCTATAAGCCCACAGTCAGACTGACATACCGTATTTGCATTTTGGTTTCCAGGTATTAGCAACAGTTCAGAGCCAGTATCTAACACTGCCAAAAGTTCTGTGTATTTTCTTTTCCCCAGTGCACAATTTCCCTGGTAAATAGCTTCAAATCACCACTAGAAATCCTTATGGGGCAATTCATGATTTATACATGTAGCCACATTCCAGAAGCCCTCAATATCTCTCTCTGCTCTGAGGCACTCTCTCTCTCTCTCTCTCTCTCTCTATCTCTCTGAAAAATTAACATCCACATAATGTTACTGTCTTAATCCATTTTGTGTTGCTATAAAAGAATATTTAAAGATGAGTAATTTATAAATAAAAGAAGTTTATTTAGCTTATGGTTCTGCTGGTTGGAAGGTTCGAAATTGAGCACCTGGTGAGGACCTTACATGGTAAGAAAGGAAGAAAAAGAGGTGGGGGGAATGCCAGGCCCTTTGTAACAACCATCTCTTACAGGATTTAATAGAGTGAGAACTCACTTGCCTCCAATTAGGGAGGGCTCTAATCTATTCATGATGGATCTACCCTCAAGAGCCAAACACCTACCACAGGCCCCACTTCCCAACACCACAATGGGGATCCAATTTCAACATGAGATTTGTTGGGGACAAACTAATCATATCCAAACTATAGTAGTTACCAAAAAGAAAAAAGATAATGAGAATCATAACGTTTTGACTAATAAAAATGTTCCTACATAAAAACATGAGACAATAGAAATCTGTAACATTGCACCCCAATTTAAATTAATTATCTTAACAAGCATTTTAAAATATGAATTAAAGCATTTCAAATCAGAAAATAAAAAACTCAGAACAGACACAGATATTAAAAGTTATATTATAAAAGGAGAGCTGATTCAACCTGAAAGAATGTTAAGAAAAATTCAAAATTATCACAGAAATGAAGTCTTAATTACCACATGCTCATAAGAGAATAGATTTAGCTGATAGTATAAAAGGGAACTTGAAGACATAAACAAAAACAGTCAAGTTAATGAAAATGAAAAAAATAAAGAAATACATCTTAAAAATGATCAATAAGAAAGTGATCAATAAAGAAGCTAAGCAAAGAAATTCAGCATACACTTCATTAGAATGCCCAAATAAAAACAAAATATAAGGCAACCTTAGTTTAAAATGTAATCTAAGATAACTTTCTGAAAACGAAAGAAGGTCTGATTTATGTATTAAAGGTGAACATGCCAACCTGCATTCAAGAAAGTTAGAAGTTTCTCTCTTTTGGTTAATTGGTGCAAAAATCAACATTTATTTACACTGTGACAGTGCCAAAATAGTGGAATCCATTTCAAAGAGAATTTAGTAATATCTAGTAAAGCTACCTATGCATTTACTTTTTGATCCAGAAATAACATTGCTAGAAACTTACCTTAAAGTTTGACATATCTGACAATGCATAACAAACATGTTTATATGGTTAATTGTTAAAGCAACATTTTAGTAGCAAAATATATCTTCAAAAAAGGTCCACTTATTAAAAGATTATTGAATGTACTATAGTACATCCACAAAATGAAGTTTTATGCAACCATGAAAAAGAATAGAGAAAATTTCTATAAACTGATATGGAGCGATTTTTAAAATATATTATTGAGCCAGGTGTGGTGGTGAGAGATGACAACATGCTAGCAGCCTCACTGTTGGCACCTCCTCAACCTTGGCATCCACTCTGGTGGCACTTGAAGAGCCCTTCAGCCCACCACAGCACTGTGGGAGCCCCTCTCTGGGTTGGCCGAGGCTAGAGCTGGCTCCCTCTGCTTGCTGGGAGGGGTGGAGGGAGAGGCGCCAGAGGGAACCAGACTGTGTGTGGTGCTCGTAGGCCAGGGCGAGTTTCCCTGCACCGGGAGCCGCCAGCCCCTGGCAGTGTGGGGCTTAGCACCCAGGCCAGCAGCTGCAGAGGGTGCACCAGGTCCCGCAGCAGTGCCGGCCTGCCAGCACTTCACTCGAATTCCCAGCGGGGCCTCAACTGCCTCCACGGGAGGCTGCCCCCAGCGCCCCCTGTGCCATGGTGCCCAGTCCCATTGTCCACTCAAGGCCTGAGGAGTGTGGGCGTTGCTTGGGACTGGCAGGCAGCTCCGCCTGCAGCCCCAGTACAGGATCCACTAGGTGGAACCAGCTGGGCTCCTGAGTCTAGTGGGGATTTGGAGAACCTTTATGTCTAGCTAAGGGATTGTAAATACACCAATCAGCACCCTGTGTCTAGCTCAAGGTTTGTAAATACACCAATCAGTACTCTGTATCTAGCTAACCTAGTGGGCACTTAGAGAACTTTCCTGTCTAGCACTCTGTGTCTAGCTAAAGGATTGTAAACACACCAATCAGCACTCTGTATCTAGCTCAGGGAACGTAAATGCACCAATCAGCACTCTGCCAAAATGGACCAATCAGCTCTCTGTAAAATGGACCAATCAGCTCTCTGTAAAATGAAATGGACCAATCAGCAGAATGTGGGTGGGGTAAGATAAGGGAATAAAAAAGCAGGTTGCCCGCAGTCAGTAGCTTTGTTCTTTTGCTGTTAGCAATAAACGGTTTTTTTTTTGTTTTTTTGGAGACGGAGTCTCACTCTGTCACCCAGGCTGGAGTGCAGTGGCCGCATCTCAGCTCACTGCAAGCTCCGCCTCCTGGGTTTATGCCATTCTCCTGCCTCAGCTTCCCGAGTAGCTGGGACTACAGGCGCCTGCCACCTTGCCCAGTTAGTTTTTTGTATTTTTTAGTAGGGACAGGGTTTCACCATGTTAGCCAGGATGGTCTCGATCTCCTGACCTTGTAATCCACCCGTCTCGGCCTCCAAAGTGCTGGGATTACAGGCTTGAGCCACCGCGCCCAGCCTGCAATAAATCTTGTTGCTGCTTACTCTTTGGGTCCACATTACCTTTATGAGCTGTAACACTCACGAGAAAGGTCTGCAGCTTCAGTCTTGAGACCAGCTAGACCACGAACCCACAAGAAGGAAGAAACTCCAAACACATCCGAACATCAGAAGGAACAAACTCTGGACACATCATCTTTAAGAAATGTAACACTCACTGTGAGGGTCCGCAGCTTCATTCTTGAAGTCAGTTAGACCAAGAACCCACCAATTCTGGGCACAGTGGCACACATCTTTAATCCCAGCTAATTGGTAGGTTGAGATGGGAGAATCACATGAGGCCAGAAGTTACAGTCCACCTTAAGAAAAATTCCATCTATAGCAAGAGCTCATCTCAAAAAAAAATAACAGAATAAAAATGTATATAGTTAAATTTTAAAATCAAGGTACAAAATAGAATGTATAAAGTGCTACTCTTTGTGTAACAAAGAGGAGAAAATAATATTTTAATGTATTGCTTATTTTTGCAAATCGAAGTTCTATGAGGATAAATCAGAAACAACCAAAAACAGTAAACTGTATAAGATGTGAGATTAAGAAGGAACAGGGTGTAAGCCATAGAGATATGAGTGAAACTTCTCTGAGATACATTTTTTACTTTTATAATTTCAAACCATGTATGTTTTACATTTTAAAAAACAAAGGTACATAAAAGAATTTTTAAAATTATAAAATTGAATATAAAGAAAAAATAAAACTGTACACCAAAATAAGAATATACAAACAAATTTAAATCAAGAAACTTACATAAACAAATATTCTGAAGCATTCTCAGGACAAATAGAACTGCAAAAAAGAGAAGGTCTTGAACTTTGTAGACTTGGAGGAGATATAGAAGTTATCCAACAAAAGAAAAGAAGAAAGGCATTCCAGGAAACATTAAATCATTAATCAAAGAGTCAAACATTTACAGAATTCTTATTTTGTGCATTGTCTTGTATAATAGGATAGCAAGTAGTAATGTTATAATACTTCTAAGACTAAAAAATGTATACAAATTGGACAAGAGAAAGACAAATTGTCTTTGCAGATTTCATGATTATATGAATATTATATGAATATATATAATCATGATTATATATAATTATATCATTTATATATATATATATTTCCAGCAAAAAAACTATTAGAACTGATAAACACATTCATCAAAGTTGCAAGATATAAAACTGACATATCAAAATCAATCGTTTCTATATACCAAAAGCAAACTAGTTAAAAGGAAAATCAAGAAAGCAATCCTATTTACAATATCCACAAAAAAATACCTAAGAATAAATGTAACCAGGGAGGTGAAAGACCTCTATAATGAAAATTGGAAAACACTGATGAAAGAAGTTGAAAAGGATTCAGACAAATGGAAATATCCCATACTCATGGAGTGGAAGAATTAATATTGATAAAATGCCCATACTACCCAAAAGGATCTAGAGATTTAATGCTATTCCTATCAAAATACAAATGACATTTTTCGCAGAAATAGAAATAACAATCCTAAAATTCATATGGAATCACAAAAGATCTCAAATAGCCCAACCGATCCTGAGAAAAAAGAACAAAACTGGAGGCATGACACTAACTGACTTCAAAATACATTACAAAGTTATAATAATCAAAACAGCATGATATTCATGAAAACAGACACATAGACCAATGGACAGAATAAAGAATCCCCAAAATAAATCCACATATTTACAGCCAGTTGATTTTCAGTAGAGGCATCAAGAACGTGCAATGGGAAAAAGTCTCTTTAATAATGATGCTGGAAAACTGGATATTCACATGCAGAAAAATGAAACTGGACTCCTATCTCTTACCTTAGACAAAAATCCAATAAAAATTGATTAAAGACTTAAATGCAAGATCCAGAAACTTCAAACTGTTAGAAAACATAGGGGAATTTCTTCAGGATGTTTATCTAGGCAAAGATTTTACGGCTAACACTTCAAAAGCACAAGCGACAAAGATATAAATAGACACGTGGTACTATATCGAAATTAAAAATCTCTGCAGAGCAAAAGGAGCAACACAATGAAGAGATAACTTGTAGTATGGGAGAAAATACTTGCAAACTATTTATCTGACAAGGATCTAGTATCCAGAATATATAAAGAACTCAAAACAACTCAACAGCAAGCAAACTAATGATATAATTAAAAACTGGACAAAGGAACTGAATAGACATATCTCAAAAGAAGATATGCAAATAGCTAGCCGGAATATTAAACAAAATGCTTGATATTACTAATCATCAGGGAAATGTAAATCAAAACCAAAATGAGATATCTTACCCCAGTTAGGATGTCTGCTATTAAAAAAACAAAAAGTAACAAATGCTGGTTAGGGTGCAGAAAAAAAATTCACACACTTTTTATGGGAATGTAAATTAGTACTGTTACTATGGAAAAGATTATGAAAGTTTCTCAAAAAATAGAAACAGAAGTACCATATAATACAGCAGTGACACTACTGGGTATATATCCAAAGGAAAGGAAATCAGTATGCAAACAAGGTACCTGCACCGCCATGTTTATTGCAGCACTATTCACAATAGCTAAGATCTAAAAATCAATCTAAATGTCCATAAACAGATGAATGGATAAAGGAAATGTGATATATATATATAAACACACATATACCATTTTATGGTTTAATTGTATACCATTGTGTGTGTGTGTGTGTATATATATATATATATATATATATAGAGAGAGAGAGAGAGAGAGAGAGAGAGAGAGAGAGAGAGAGAGAGAGAGAGAGAGAGTCATAAAAAAGAATGAAATCCTGTGTTTGTGACAACATGGATGAGCTGGAATATATAAGTGAGGTAAGACAGGCACAGAAAGATAAATATTGCACATTCTCATTCATATGTGGGAGATGAAAAAAATGAGTTCATGGAAGTAAAGAATCAAATAGTGGGTATTAGAGGCTGTGAAGAGTATTTAGGAGGGGAGAATGAGGAGAGGTTGGTTAACAGATAAAAAATCACTGGTAGATAGGAGGAATGAGTTCTGGTGTTCAACAACAGAAGGGTAAATATGGTTATAATGTATTGTATATTTCCAAAAAGCTAGAAGAGAGGGTTTTGAGTGTTCACAACTCAAAGAAACGATAAATGTTGGCCTGTGAGTCTGTTTTGAGGTGATGGATGTGCTAATTACCATGTTTATAGAAATATCACACTGCATTCCAAAAATATGTACAATCATTGTGTCACCTAAAAATAAAAGGGGTAAAAATGGAAAGAAAATGCATTAATATACAGCCTCTTGATTGTGGAAATAATAAGCAGACTAACTAATGTAATGAGACTTAGGACAGAATAATTAATTAGGCTGAAATTGATTAAGGAAAAGGGGATAAAAATCTGTCTGTGATAATTCAGGCTTCAATTAAACTTAAAAAAGAAGAAGAAAGAAGAAAAACATTCTTTGGTTCCATTATTGGTTGGACAGCATTATATGGACTTGTCCACAGAATGTTCAGCAATTTAGATATTTTCTTGTTGCTTGGTTGGCCTTTGTGTGTGTGTGATTTTTTCTTCCTCTTTAATAATAGGATAGTAAATTCCAACTGTTAAGAACTCATTAGGGGTCTGCTAAATTCAGGCAGCAACCTTTCATGAAAGCTGTTCTTACCATAATTGTCGTGAAATGTTACTGTTATCACCTCATGCCCAAGCCAGCTGTTGTTGAGACACCACTGAGTTTTAAAGTACATCAAATATGTAAAACACAACTGAGATCCAAGGGCAAATGATATTACGAAGGCAATTGTGCTGTACACATTGTAGCACTATATCAAGGGTATATATTTATTTTATAGCTGTTGGCATGTTTCTTAGACCTTTCACATTTGATAGCTATTTACACATTGCAACAGTTTAGAGATATTAAGCATTTTTATAGTTAAAAGTCCCCAAATGTTTACATCATAAACATTGTGCAATACTATGGTTGTAATCATAAAATTAATTTAATAATTAAGTAGTCAACTTTAGCACAATAATATCAAGCCCAAATTATAAATATTCTCATTAGTCTTCTAAATTGGTGCTTCATTAAGCACCATGAAAAATCTGAATAAACTAACATTGCAATGTAAAGCCAATAGGAATTTCTGACCTTTCCATCCTACCAGTTCTGACATGGCTACGTATATTAACAAGCCCCTTTTAAACATACAAGTGTTTAAAGGGAAAATGATGTAAAGAAAACTTGAGGAAAATGATTAGAGAATTACTGAAGTAGAGCAATTAGGGTTGCAGCTGCTGAGCAGTTAAAACCAGATTTTATTTTTGTCAGTAATTGTTTTTCTCATATATACAACATTTATTTGTCGGAACACATTTGAATTTACACAATGTTCGGCACCTGATTTTCTATGTGTGAATTTATCTTCTCTTCCATTGTTAAGTATCTTGAATGTTCCAGATATGCCTACTGCCTCTTTCTTTTACTTATTATCTCACCATTGACTAGACACTCCTTTTTCATTACTCAGCTATGGACTTCTCAAAATACTCTCCTTTCCTCTTAGCAAGATAGTAATCATCTGTTATCAGTTGTAAGAGAATTATATTAATCTGCTCTCTCCCTAACCCATGTTCAAACTTAATCACATGCTCCATCTCAAATATCTATCCCCTTATGGTGTTTATGATGCTATACCATTCTGAGTCGACTATTTTTTATTTCTCTATCTAATATCATAAGAATAAATAATTGCAGATATGTAACTTGCAGTATATTTGCTCTAAAGCCCTCCGTTCCTAAGGCTTTGTGTGAGGAAAGATGAGGGTGAATGTTACTAAAAATCAGACCTTTGTTCAGCTTTGGGTTTCATAGTTAACTTCCTGTACTTCTTTAGCAAGATAGTAATCATAAGAACCTGGCTTTGTCAGAAAAGGAAAACGATTTCTTAGTGCATTCACTCCTAAGATAACAAGTACTAGGCCTGAATTCACTCTTAAGATAACAAGTGATAGGCCTGAATGATGAGACCACTGATGTAAGGTAGGTGAATCCCAGCAAAAAGTGGAAGGGAGAGTATTGTGGGAAAAATTGGGCCAAAGTAGATATGTATGGGAGGTGTTCTCAATATAATCTAGCAAAAATGTGGAACCAACCCAAATGCCAATACACACACACACACACACACACACACACATACATGCGTATATGATGGAATACTACTCAGCCATAAAAAGGGATGAATTAATGGCATTCACAGCAACCTGGATGGGATTGGAGACTATTATTCTAAGTGAAGTAACTCATGAATGGAAATGTAAACATCGTATTTTCTCACTCATAAGTGGAAGCTAAGCTATGAGGGTGTGAAGGCATAAGATTGACACAATAGACTTTGGGGACACAATGGGAAAGTGTAGGAAGGGGATGAGGGATAAAACACTGCTAATTGAGTGCAATGTATACTGCTTGGGTGATGGGTGCAACAAAATCTCACAAATCATCACTAAATAACTTACTCGTGTAATCAAATACCACCTGTTCCAAAATAACCTATGGAAATAAAAAAACTTTAAAAAATATAAAGACTTATATAAAGTAAAGAAATAACAACAAAAAAAGAAAAAACAAAGTAGCAAGAAGCTTGGTGGCAGTATGCACAGTTGTTAGAATGAGGATCTAATCTTAGCCCCACTACTTATTACACCCATGGCCTGAGTCAAATTTTTCTGAGATTCAGTTTTCTCATTATCAACCCCATGATTATCCATGCTGTTAGTTATAGTAATACCTACCTTTTAAGTTGTTTTCTTATAAGATGGTTGTAAACATTAAGTGCCAAAGCAATTGAATATAAAGAACTTAAAACCATGCCTGGTAGATGGTACGTGCTCTGATAGTGTTTATCAAGTATATTTATGTCTACATCTTTCCCTTTTCTGGGCCCAATTCCTAGAGAAAGGGGGTTTCTTAGATAAGTTTTTCCCCAATTAAGACTCTGGGGAACTGCTTCAGAGGTTGCCATTCCAGAATAATCTTGGCAGGATAGCATGGTTATCTGAGGGAGGACTGACTTTAGCTTCCTCTGTCGAAATGTTCTTGGTCCCAGGCATGGCACCTGAAGGATCATAGAGAGTTATTCCTCAGTATCCTTGGAGAATTGGTTCTAAGACCCTTGAAGTTACCAAAATCTGTGGATGCTCAAGTGCCTTATATAAAATGGCATACAATTTGCATATAACCTACACACATCTTCCCATATACTTTAAATCATCTCCAGATTATGTCTAATATCTAATATAATGTAAAGGCTATGCAAGTAATTTTGTGCTATATTGTTTCATATTTGTATTACTGTTTATTCTTGTATTACCATTATTTTATTTTTACAAATATCTTTGACCTGAGGCTGATTGAATCTGCAGGATACAGAAGGCCAACTGTACACTGAAAGGTGATGGCATGGAAGTGAGCTGAAGTATTGGCTGGGCTACTGGCTCCAGGAGAGTCACAACCTTAAGGGTAAAATAGTTCTCATTCAAGATCACAACCAACCTCAGGGTGTCCACAACATGAGGAAGAGCCAAAGACAGGCACTAAGAAAGATGGCTAGCTAGTTTTTGCCCCTTCTACAAGAAAAAATAGGTCACAAGTTACATTGTCTCCAGATTAGAGGGCAAAACAAGAGTGTTTGGAACTATGGACTGTTAGATGCATGTGAGAATATTAGTATTGGAGAGCAAACAAAGGGAACAAGTGACCTTATTCATATCAAATAGCGAATTCTCAGAGCTCAAGCCCTACGCCCCCATCAGGTTCTCAGAATCCTGGATGCAGAATCAATCCAGCAGAAACTAAAAAATATTTCATTGGTGAATTCATGGGACCAAGATTAAAGACCTAACTATATTGACATCGATTGTGACCAACACTACCACCACCGGAACAACAAAAAGCCTAGTCAGAGTAGTCTTTAACAAGATTATATTGAGGACACTGTCTCGTGCGCGCACACACACACACACACACACACAATCTATCCATGACTCCCAGTCAACTCTTTTCAGACTTTTAAACATGAGAAAACAATGAAGTATAATCAAACAACTTAAGAAAGCATATAACATGTAAATTATAGAGGAGCCTGAACAAGCAACTAAACAAAAAACATAATTAATCTTAGAGGACAAGGAATTATATTCAAAAGAAAGAGCAGAGCATTAGGATTAGCATTATCAGTGAGACAAGACATGGCAATTTATCCATTTCACAGGATAGGGTGATTTAAAGAAACAAACATTAAGAGAATAAGGAAAAGCTTTTGCAATTTAAAATTATCAAAATAGAAATTAAAATTCTGGGCCGGGTTTGGTGGCTCACGCCTGTAATCCCAGCACTTTGAGAGGCTGAGATGGGCAGATCACGAGGTAAGGAGATCGAGACCATCCTGGCTAATAAGGTGAAACCCCGTCTCTACTAAAAATACAAAATTTACCCTGTAGTCCCAGCTACTCGGGAGGCTGAGGCGGGAGAATGGCGTGAACCCGGGAGGTGGAGCTTGCAGTGAGCCCAGATTGTGCCACTGCATTCCAGCCTAGGCAACAGAGTGAGACTCCGTTAAAAAAAAAAAAAAAAAAAGAAAGAAAGAAAAAGAAAAAGAAAAAAAAAGAAAGTAAAATTCTGATAGGCGGTTAGGAAGATAAAATTGAGAAAATTTCCCAGAAATGAAATGAAATTTAAAAATCAAATAGATGAAAAAGAAAGAAGTACGATACTCCGAGGAGTTCTTGAAAGACAGAAAAGAAAAAAATTAAGAAGGGATTTTATCAAAGAAAGAATTTCAGAAACTTTTATAGAACTACAAACAGTTGCCAGGGTGAGTGCCTAACATGATGATGAAAATAGATCTACACATCTCAGGTTTTCTAAATGCCAATGATAAAATGAGAGTATACAAGTTTATGGAGAGAGATTTATAAAAACGCAGATCATACATAAAGTATTAAGAATCAGAATTAGTCCAATTGCAGCATTAGAATAACAGAGATATTGGAGTTTCAAATTATGAAGAAAATTCTATACCAAATAAAGGCAAAAGTCAAATAATACTTTTAAGCATGCACAATTCTTGAGAAAATTGTCTCCTCTACATCTTTTCTTAAAACACCACCAAAGGTGCGTTCTTCCCGAACTAGAACACAGACAAGAAAGCAAAAGACATGGACTACATAAAGAGGAGAGCAAACAAGGATATTCCATTTAATTTCCCAGACGGATAGAGGAGAAAGAGCCCAAAACTGACGGAGGCATATCAGTGATGTATAGGGTATGGGCCCACATTAGTACCCAGTGAATCAAGAAACAGATCTGATGAGGGCTATTCTCGCCAAGGTCCCCTTTGCCATTGTAGGTACTAGCTTGGTAACCTCAGAACAAAATGCCATGGTAAGCTTGACTCAAATTCATATCTTCACTTGGCTTATCTAACCTTTTGTTAATGAAGTTCCTACTCTGTTTTTTATATCCTGTTGCTTGGATCAGTTCATGGCTCTCATTGCTCCTGCACAGATGTCTGCTCTGAGCTATACTGAAGAGCAGGAGGTAGGACATTGGAGCTTAGAAGCAGGAGACTCCATATTACCTACGAAATTTCAATACTTTGCCCATATTCTAGGCCTGTCATATGTCCCAGTTTTGCTAAGCTATATGTTTCTCAGAATCCTTTTATGTCCTTACCCACTGACTTTCCAAGAATTTCTTTGAAACTTTCAAAAGAGATGAAGTCAGACTATGATCCAGAGACTCTGTTCAGCTTACCTTCTCGTGGACTCTTTTAAAAGTTCTTTAATAGCTGTGATACTGTCATTCTCTTTTACAACTAGGTTTGTCTTTGTCATATGTTTTTCAAAATTAATCATCATGCTATTAAGGACATGTACATAGTTAGAAACAGTACAAAGAAGGAGACAGATGGCAATATGATTAAACAAGGGCACATAGGAGCCCCTGAAATACAGGCAATTAACAATGTTTTATCCTGGGTAGGTAGGATGTTAAGTAGATTACCACCTTTGCTGCTACTATTAATTTGTAAACTGCATGTAGGACATGTGATACATTTCAAAAGTAGATAATGTCAACAGCATCAATCAATAAGAAAGAAGAAAAGGAAGGAAAGAAGCAAAGTGGAAGGAAGGAAGGAAGGAAGGAAGGAAGGAAGGAAGGAAGGAAGGAAGGAAGGAAGGAAGGAAGGAAGGAAGGAAGGAAGGAAGGAAGGAAGGAAGGAAAGAAGGAAAATAACAGCAGTGTTAACATTGTTATTCATTCTTTCTCTTGTTTAGTTAATATATATGTGTTTACTGTGCATCAATTACAAATAGATTATTGATGACCCTCTCTATCCAGCATCATGGAAAGTTTACCTTGCTATGTTTTGGTTATGTTATTAAAATTTACATTAACCTGATTGAATGTAGAGTAAGGCCATCTTTTACCATTTTGGTAGAGAACACATTATATAATTTTGCCTTACACTTTTATGTTTCCAAGGATATAAATATATGGAGAAGGTTTACTTAGAGTTTCCATATCCAGAAACTTAAAATACCTACATATTTAATTTTCAAATATATTCAATGGAGTCTTTATACTTGTTCCTGAGGGAAGAAGAGAGAGAAATCCAGTCAGAGCCAGATTAACCACTATAATATGTTTAATGCTTATAATTTATCTGTTTTATATAATTTATCTATATTAATATTAAAGGTAGTTGAAACATATATGTTGTAACTAAGTTTTAGCTAGTACATTAAAATGTCTGCCTAAATGCTTTTAAAAATATATCAATGATTTAATTGGATAAAATATTTCTATCTTTTAAGTGCAAATGACCATAGAAGTAAATCGACAATTCACTATAAATTTACACAATGTATATTTCTTCTAACATGGGATCAGCAAATTATGGCCTAATCATTACCATTATTGTCTAATATTAACTGACATCCAGTATATACCACATAGTGTGCCAAGGTATTGATATGTATTCTGATTAATCCAAAAATAAACTTCAAAGGGTGGATATTTTAATTTTAATTTTCAGAGAAAAAACAGGGACCCAGAAACATTACATTACCTACTCAAATCATAAGAATAAGGCAATAACAAGAACATGAGTTTCTAATTAGATCTGGTTGATTTTAAAACCTGTTCTCTTTATAGGAGAAACAAAATAAATAAAAAAATAATTTCCGGCATGGTATGTGTCTTGTGTTACTATAAAGGAATACCTGAAGCTTGGTAATTTATTTTTGTTTATTTATTTATTAAAAAAAAAAAGGCTTATTTGGCTCATGGTTCTGCAGGCTACACAAAAACCCTGGAACCAACATTTGCTTCCAGTGAGGGCATCAGGCTGCTTCCACTCACGGGAAAAGACGAAGGAGAGCCAACATACAGATATCATATGACAAGAGAGTGGAAGCAAAAGTTTGACAGGGGGAAGTGACAGGCTCTTTTAAATGACTAGCTCTCAAGATAACTATTATGGGAACTAGTAGAGTAAGAACTAGTACCTACAATGGCAAAGGGGACCTTGGCGAGAATAGCCCTCATCAGATCTGTTTCTTGATTCATTGGGTACTAATGTGGGCCCATAACGCTGTATATCATTGATATGCCTCTCTCAGTTTTGGGCTCTTTCTCCTCTCTTCGTCTGGGAACTTCAGTGGAATATCCTTGTTTGCTCTCCTCTTTATGTAGTAAAGAGTAAGAATTACTGTGAGGACAGCACCAAGCCATTCATGAGGAATCCACTCCCATGACTCGGCCACATCCCCCCAGGCCCCACCTCCAATACTGGTGATTAATAACCACATAAGACTTGGTGGGGTCAAACAAACCATATCCAAACCATAGCAGTGTGGTAGTGTGGTTAGGTTAATAAGCCATAATTAGGAGCTCAGATAGCATCAGAGTCCTGTGCCAGGAAAAACTAACACACATACACACACACATGAAACATTCTTAAGAAGTAGGAAGGATAGAAAAGCAACTTACAAAAACTATACAACTAGACTTTCAGTTTCTGGTTGTGCATATAAGGAGTTGCCACTCTGCCCAAACAAAAAGTAGAAGAAGAGACTGAAAAATCAACAATTCTCTCACTTGTAAGAGAGGTGAGAACACAGGACAATCCACTGCCCTCAAGATACGAGAGAGAAACAGGTGATGAACACAGGAAGTTATGGCTTACGAAAGCAGAGACTCACAGAAATACCAAGAGAACTAGTTCAAGGATAGAAAAACCTTAACTGTAATAGACAAATTTCCGGAGGCTCAGTGTGCACAAGTCTAAGAGTTAAAAATTACAGGAGAATCAAGTTATGGGTACAGGGAGAGGTGTACAAACTTTTGTTGAGTTGTACTTGCAGGAGTTGAGCCAGGTTCTGAAAATAAACAGAAGAAAAGAAATAATAAAAATTAGACTAGAAATCAGTAAAATTGAAAACAGAAAATCAATAAAGAAAGTCAATAAAAACAAAAGCTGGTTCTTTGAAAAGATCTATAAAATTGATAAGCATCTGGCTATGCTAATTAAGAAAGAGAGAGGACAAAAATTAATAATATCAAACTTAAAAGAGAGAACATCACCACATGGCTAAAATCAGAAATGAAAAAGAGAACATCACTAGACTTTCCACGGACACAAAAAGGATAACATAGGAATACGATGAACAAGTCTATGCCCACAAATTTGTTAACCTAGATAAAATAAACAAGTTTGTTGAGGAAAACAATCTTCTAAAACTCACATAAGAAGAAATACACAACCTTAGTAGGCCTATGTCTATTAAAGAAATTAAATCAACAATTAATAACCTTCCAAAATGGAAAGCACAAACTCCGGATCAGTTTATTGGTAAATTTTACCAAACATTTAAAAAATAAATTATACCAATTCTTGACCATCTCTTCCAGAAGACAGAAGCAGAGGGAATATTTCCTAACTCATTCTATGAGTCCAGTATTATCCTAATAACAAAAACTGACAAAGGCCTTGGAAGACAATAAAACAGACCAATATTTGTCATGAACATAGATGCAAAAGTCTTCAACAAAATAATAGTTTTGAATCCCACAAATGTATTAAATTGTAAGTAAATTGAACCTGACAATGTATTAAAAAATGCCAGGATCAATCTATATAAGTACAGAAATATATACATTTGTCTCAGGTATGCAAGACTGCTTCAATACTTGAAAATCAGTTAATACAATTCATTATACATACAGGTTACAAAAGAATAACCACATGATCATATCAACAAATGCAGAAAAAGTATTTGACAAAATCCAGTAGCCATTAATAATAAAAACTCTCAATAAACTAGGAGGAGAGACGAACTTTCTCATCTTGATAAAAAATATTTATGCACATATACACACAAATTACAGCTAATAACATATTCAATGGTAAGAAACTGGAAGCTTCCCCATTAAGATTGGGGAAAAGGCAATAGTGCACCTTCTCTTCACTTTGTTTTGGTATTGTACAGAAAGTCCTAATGCAGTAAAATAAAAAAAAAGAAATATAAAGACTTGGAAGGAAGAAAGAAAACTGTCTTTGTTCACAGATGACATGATTGTCTATGAAGAAAATATTAAAGAATTGGCAAAAACAAAGAAGTGGGAGGTGGAGCAAGATGGCCGAACAGAAATCTCCACCAATCCTTCCCCTGAAAGAGCAGCAAGTTAACAACTATCTACAAAGAAAAACAACACCTTCATTAGAACAAAATATCAGGTGAGCACACATACCACCTGGTTTAACTTTGTATCACTGGAAGAGGCACTGAAGAGATAGAAGAAACAATCCTGAATCCCCTCTCCCAACTCCTCTCAGTAGCTGTGTGGTGCAGAGAGCGCATCTCTGGGCCCTGAGGGATGGGGAACACAGCAATTGTGAGGCAATGAACAGGGCTATTCTGTTAGAACACTTAGAAATGCTAGACCAACAGGAGTTCGAGACCAGCCTGGCTAACATGAAGAAACCCCATCTCTACTAAAAATACAAAAATTAGCTGGGCATTGTGGCAGGGGCCTGTAATCCCAGCTACTCAGGAGGCTGAGGCAGGAGAATCACTTGAACCTGGGAAGCGGAGATTGCAGTGAGCTGAGATCTTGCCCCTGCACTCCAGCTGGGTGACAGAGCAAGACTCCATCTCAAAAAAGGAAAAAAAAAAAAAAAAAAAAAAAAAAGGAAAAAGAAATACTGGACCAGAATCAGCTGGCACCCAGCCACAGAGGGAGCATTTAAACCAACCCTAGCCAGAGGGGAATTGCCAATCCCTGCCATCAGAACTTGAATGCCCACAAACTTCATGCCACCTAAAGCCAGAGTGCTCTTGGTCTCTAAGTAAACTTGAAAGGTAGTCTAGGCCATAAGGACTGCAACTCTTAGGCAAGTCCTAGGGGTGAACTAGGCCCAGAGACAGTGGACTGGGAGCACATATGACATACTGAGACACTAGCTGGGACAGCCAAGAGAGTGCTGGCATCACCCCTCCCCTAGCCCCAGGCTGTACAGTTTGAAACTCCAAAATAGATCCTTTCTTTTCACTTGAAGAGAGGAGAGGGAAGAATGGGGAGGACTTTGTCTTGCATCTTGAATACCAGCTCAGCCAGAGCAGGAGAGAGCAATCAGAGTCATGACGTCACCATTCCAGACCCTAGCTCCCAGACAACATTTCTAGACCAGTCCCCAGGCCAGAAGAGAAGCCACTGCCTTGAAGGAAAGTACTCAGTTCTAGCAACACTCTTCACCTGCTAACTGAAGAGCCTGTGGGCCCTGAATAACCAGAAGTGATACCCAGGTACTACATCAAGTGTCATGAGTGAATATCTGAGAATTGCTGGCTTCAGGTGAGACACAGCACATTACCTGCTATGATGGTTAAAGGGTAAAACTCCTTCTACTTGAGAAAGGCAGAAGGAAAAATAAAGTGGAATTTGTCTTGCACCTTAGGTACCAACACAACAGGGGAGTAAAGAACCAAGCACGCTCTTGAAGTCTCTGATTCTAGGACTTGACTCTTGGATGGCATTTGTAGACCTGCCCTGGACTAGAGAAATCCAACTGCCCTGAAGGGTAAGTCCCAGGCCAGGCAGCATTCACCACAAGCTAATTTAAGAGACCTTGGGCCTAAAGGAAACATCAGTGGTAGTCTGGCAGTACTCCTTGTGGCCAAGGGTGGTTGGTAGCTACAAGGTGAGGCTCCTCTGCCTTCCGAAAGGGTAGGGAAAAGTGGGAAGGGCTGCCTTTTGTGTGGTGAGTGACAGCTCAGCTGAACTACAGTAAAATACCAGGTAGAATTCTAAGTTTTTCGTTTAAGTCCCTGACTCCTGAACGGCACTTATGGACCCACCCAGGACTTGGGGGACCTACTGCCCTGAAGGGAATGACACAGACCTGGCTGGCTTTACCCCCTGCCAATTATAGAGCCCCCAGGCCTTGAGCAAAAACATAGACAGTAGCCAGGGAGTGGTTACAGCAGACCTTGGGGAAGACCCAGTGTTGTCCTGGATTTAGGTCTGGCCCAGTGCAATAATAGTGGTGTGGCCACATGGGTACTTGTGTCACTCCACTATGAGCTTCAGGTGACTCAGAACAGAGAAAGAGACTCTATGTTTGGAAGAAAGTAAGACAAGAGAACAACAGGCTCTGCCTGGTAATTCAGAGAATTCCAGATCTTATCTAAGACCATTAAGGCAGTACCTCTATGAATCTGTAAGAACCACAGTGTTACTGGGCCTGGGGAACCCCCTAAAGCAGAAGCAGATTAGATCACAACACCCAAGCCCTTTCAAATCCCTGAAAAATCTTATCAAGAAGGACAGCCACAAATAAGCCAAGACAGTAAAGACTAAAATAAATGCCTAACACTCCAATGCCCAGACAGAGAACATCTATTAGCAGCAACACCATCCAGAAAAACATGACCATATCAAATGAACTAAATAAGGTACCAGTGACTAATCCTGGAAAAACAGAGATATGTGACCTTTCAGACAGAATTCAAAACAGCTGTGTTGAAGAAGCTCAAAGAAATTCAAGATAATGTAGAGAAGAAATCTGATATTCTATCAGATAAATTTAACCGAGATTGAAATAATTTAAAAGAATCAAGCAGAAATTCTGGAGCTGAAAAATGCAATTAACATACTGAAGAATGCATCAGAGTCCTTTAATAAAGGAATACATCAAGCAGAAAAAAGAATTGGTGAGCTTGAAGACAGGCTATTTGAAAATACACAGAGGAGACAAAAGCAAAAAGATTAAAGTGAAGCAAATCTACAGGATCTAGAAAATAGCTGCAAAAAGGGTAAATCTAAGAGTTGTTGGCCTTAAAGAGGAGGTAAAGAAAGAGATAGGGGTAGAAATGTCCTTCCAACAGATAATAGAGAACTTTCCAAACCCAGAGAAAAATATCAATATTCAAGTACAAGAAAGTTATAGAACATAAAGCATTTTAATCTAAACAAGATTATCTCAAGGTATTTAATAATCAAACTCCCAAAAGCCAAAGATAAAGAAAGGATCCTAAAAGTAGCAAGAGAAAAGAAACAAATAACATACAATGAAGCTCTAATTCATCTGGCACCAGACTTTTCAGTGGAAACCTTACAGGCCAGGAGAGAGTGGCATAACATATTTAAAGTGCTGAAGGGAAAAAATTCTTTTACCTTAGAATGGTATGTTCAGTGAAAATATTCTTCAAACATGAAGAAGGAGAAGTTCCCATAAAAACAAAAGCTGAGGAATGTCATCAACACTATACCCATCCAACAAGAAATGCTAAAGGGAGCACTTTAGTCAGAAAGAAAAGGACACTAATGAGCAATAAATAATCACGTGAGGAACAAAACTTACTGATAAAAGTCAGTACACAGAAAAATACAAAATATTATAACATTGTAATTGTGGTGTGAAACAACTCTTTGGAAACACTAAACAATAAACCAATTAAAAATAATAACTACAACAACTTTTCAAGTCATAGTAAAATAGGATATTTATAGAAACAACAAAATGTTAAAAAGCAGGGGGAAAATGTTAAGGAGAGTTTTTGTTAGTTTATGCAAATGGTGTTAAGTTGTTATCAGGTTAAAATAATAGGTTAAAAGATAGTATTACAACGCTCATGGTAACCTCAAGTCAAAAAACATACAACAGATAAACAAAAAAAATAAGAAACTAAACTAGCTGGGTGTGGTGGCCTATGCTTGTAATCTCAGCAGTTTGAGAGACCGAGGCAGGTGGATTACCTGAGGTCAGGAGTTTGAGACCAGCCTGACCAACATGGTGAAACCCTGTCTCTACTAAAGTACAAAAAATTACCTGGGTGTGGTGGCAGATGCCTTTAATCCCAGCTACTTGGGAGGCTGAGGCAGGAGAATTGCTTGATCCTGGAAGGTGAAGGTTGCAGTGAGCCGAGATCGTGCCATTGCACTCCAGCCTGGGCAACAAGAGTGAAACTGTTTCAAAAAGAGAAAAAGAAGAAAAAGAAACTAAGCCATATCACCAGAGAAAATCAGCTTTACTAAAGAAAGACAGGAAGGAAAGTAAGAAGAGAAGACCACAAAACAACCACAAAACAAATAATAAAATGGCAGGAGTAAGTTCATATCAATAATAACATTGAATGCAAACAGGCTAAATTATTCAATCAAAAGAAATAGACTAGCTGAATGGATGAGAAAAAACAAGAACCATTGATCTGTTGCTTACAAGAAACACACTTCACATATAAAGACACACAGACTGAAAATAAAGGGATGGAAAAAGATATTCTATTCCAATGGAAACCAAAAACGACCAGGAGTATTTATACTTAAAAAACAAAATAGATTTCAAGACACAAACTGTAAGAAGAGACACAAAAAAAGTCACTATGTGATGATAAAGGAGTCAATTTAACAAGAGGATATAACAATTTCAAATATACTGAACACCCGGATATATAAAGGAGGTATTAATACAGCTAAAGAAACACCAAAGCACCCAGATATATAAAGGAAATGTTATTAGAGCTAAAGAAAGAGATAGGCTCCAATACAGTAGTTACTGGAGACTTCAACACCCCACTCTCAGCATTGGACAGATCTTGCAGATAGAAAATTAACAAAGAACCATCAGACTTAATCTGCACTATAAACCAAACAGATCTAATAGATATTTACAGAACATTCCATTCAAGAGCTGCAGAATATACATTTTTTCCTCAGCACATGGATCATTCTCAAGGATAAATCACAAAACATTCTTATGACATTCAAAAAATGAAACAATATTAAGCATCTTCTCTTACCACAATGGAATAAAGCTAGAAATTAATAAGAGGAATTTTAGAAACTATACAAATACATGAAAATTAAACAATATGTTCCTGATGGAACAGTAAGCCAATGAAGAAATTAAGTAGGAAATTGAAAAATTCTTTGAAACAAATGATAATAGAAACACAGCATATCCAAACCTTTGTGATAAAGCAAAAACAGTACAAAGAGGAAAGTTTATAGCCAAAAGTGCCACATCAAAAAAAAAAAAAAAAAAAAAAAAGAAAGAAAACCTTCAAATAAACAATTAAATGATGCATCTTAAAAAACTAGAAAAGTAAGAGCAAACAAAACCAAAAATTCGTAGAAGAAAAGAAGTAATAAAGATCAGAGCAGAAATAATGAAATTGAAGAAACTACAAATATGAATGAAACAAAAAGTTGGCTTTTCTTGAAAAGTTAAACAAAATTGACAAATCTTTTCCCAGACTAAGAAAAAAGAGAGAAGATCCAAATAAACAAAATCAGAAATGAAAAGGGAGATATTACAGTTGATACTGCAGAAATTCAAAGCATCATTAGTGGCAACTATGAAGAACTATATGCCAATAAATTGGAAAATCTAGAAGAAATGGTTAATTTCCTAGATACATACAACCTACCAAGATTGAGCCAGGAAGAAACACAAAATCTGAACAAACCAATAACAAGTAATGAGATCAAAGCTGTAATAAAAATTTTCCCAGTAAAGTAAAGCCTGAGACCCTATGTTTTCACTGCTGAATCCTACCAAACATTTAAAGCACTACTACCAACTCCTCCGAAAAATAGAGGAGGCGGGAATACTTCCAAACTTATTCCCCAAGAGCAGTATTACCCTGATACTAAAACAAAAAACATATCAAAAAAGAAAAAAATAAGAAAACTAAAGGCCAATATATCTGGTAAATATTGATGCAAAAAATCCTCAACAAAATACTAGCAAACTGAATTCGATAATACATTAGAATGGCCATTCATCATGACCAGATGGGATCTATTCCTGCGATACAAAGATAGTTCAACATATGTAAATCAATCAATGTGATACATCACAGCAACAGAATGAAGAATTAAAAACTGCTCATTTCAATTGATGCCAAAATAACATTTGATAAAATTCAACATACTTTCATGATAAAAATCCTCAGAAAACTGTATATATAAGAAACTTACCTCAACCTAATAAAAGCCATCCATATAAGACAAACTCAAAGTTAATATCATACTTAATGGGAAAAAACTGAGAGCTTTCCTCTCAGATATGGAACATTACAAGGACAGCCACTGTCACCACTGTTATTCAACATAGTAATGAAAGTACTAGCTAGAGCAATCAGACAAGAGGAAGATATAAAGAGCTTCCAGATTGGAAGGCAGAAGTCAAAACGTTCTTATTTGCAGATGATATGAGCTTATATTTGGAAAAACCTAAACACTCCACAAAAAAACTACTAAAGCCAATAAACAAATGAGGTAAAGTTGCAGGATACAAAATCAACATCCAAAAATCAGTAGCATTTCCATATGCCAACCATGAACAATCTGAAAAAGAAATAAAAAATAATACCACTTATAATAGCCACAAATAAAATTGAATACCTAGGAGTTAACCAAAGAAGTGAAAGATCTCTATAATAAAAACTTAAAACACTGATAAAAGAAATCGAAGAGGACAATAAAAAATGGAAAAATATCTTGTGTTTATGGATTTGAAGAATGAGTATTCTTAAAATATCCATACTAGCCAAAGCAATCTACAAACTCAGTGCAATCCCTATCAAAATACCAGTGACAGTCTTCACATAAATAGAAACAACACAACTATACTAAAATTTATATGGAACCACAAAAACCCATCATAGCCAAAGCTGTCCTAAGCAATAAGAACAAAATGGAAGGAATTACATTACCTGACTTCAAATTAACTACAGAGCTATAGTAACCAATTAGCATGGTACTGCCATGCAAACAGCCACATAGACCAATGGAGCAGAATAAAGAACCCAGAAACGAATCCACATACCTATAGCAAATTAATTTTCAACAAAGGTGCCAAGATCATACCCTGGGGAAAAGGGAGTCTTCTCAATAAATGGTGCTGGGAAAACTGGATATCTATATGCAGAAAAATGAAATTAATGAAACTAGATCCCTATGTCTTGTCATACACAAAAATCAAGTCAAAATGTATTAAAGACTTAAATTTAAGACCTTGAACTATGAAACTACCTCAAGAAAACATTGGGGAAAATCTTCAGGACATTTGTCTGGGAAAACATTTCTTGAGAGGCTTTGATCTCATTACTCACAAACACAGGCAACCTAAGCAAAAATGAGCAAATGGGATCAAGTAAAGTGAAAGGAATTCTGCATAGCAAAGGTTACAGTCAACAAAAGACAACTCATGGAATGCAAGAAAACATTTGCAAACTACCCATCTGACAAAGATTAATAACCAGAATATACAAGGATCTCAAACAGCTCTACAGGAAAACATCTAATAATCCAATCAAATTGGGCAAAAGATTTGAATAGAAATTTCTCAAGAGAAGACATACAAATGGCAAACAGGCATATGAAAAGGTGCCCAATATCAATGATCATCAGAGAAATGCAAATCAAAACTACAATGAGATATCGTCTCACCACAGGTAAAATGGTATTTGTCCAAAACACAGGCAGTAACAAATGCTGGAGAAGATGTGGAAAAAAAGAAACCTTTGTACACTGTTGCTGGGAATGTAAATTAGTACTGTCACTATGAAGAACAGTTTGGAGGTTCCTCACAAAACTAAAAATTGAGCTATTGTATGATTCCAGAATCTCACTGCTGGGTATATATCCAAAAGAAAGGGAATCCGTATATCAAAGAGATATCTGCACTCCTATGTTTGTTGCAGTACATTTATTAGAGCTAAGATTTGGAAGTAACCTAAGTGTCCATCAACAGATACATGGATGAAAAAAATGTGGTACATATACACAATGGAGTATATTCATCCATAGAAAAGAATGAGATTCAGTCATTTGCAAAAATATCAATGCAATTGGTGATGATTAGGTTAAGTGAATTAAGCCAGGCACAGAAAGGCAAACATTGCATGTTCTCACTTATTTGTGGGATCTAAAAATCAAAACAATTGAATGTATGGACACAGAGAGTAGAAAAATGGTTACCAGAAGCTGGGAAGGGTAGTGAGGGTCTAGTGGGGAGGTGGTAATGGTTAATGGGTACAAAAAAATAGAAATAATGAATAAGACCTAGTGTTTGCTAGTACAACATGGTGACTATAGTCAATAATAATTTAACTGTACATTTTATAATCACATAGAGTAATCACAACAAAAAATGGAAAAATATTTTTTCATGTTTGGAATATTGGTGTATTGGAATATTGGTATAATTAGATTGTTTGCAACTCAATGGACAAATGCTTCATGATGTGTTTATTTTATATTGCATGTCTGTATCATAATATCTCATGTACCCCATAAATATATACACCATATACCCACAAAAATTAAAAATAAAAAACCTAAGAAGTGATTATAGCAAGGTTGCAGGATATAAGGTTAATAAAGAAAAATCAATAACTTACCTAAATTCTAGCAATGAAGAAGTGAAATTTGAAATGAAAAACACAATACTACCTACATTGACACCCCCCAAAATGAAATACTTAGCTATATATCTAACAAAATATGTACAAGATCTATATAAGCAAAATTAGAAATACTCTGATGAAGGAAATTAAAGAACTAAATAAATGGAGAGACTGTCCATGTTCACATATAGGAAGAGTCAACATTGTCAATACGTCCTTTCTTCCCAACTTGATCTATAGAGTCAATGTAATTCCCATTCAAAATACTAGCAAGTTATTTTGTGGATATCAACAAACCAATTCTAAAGTTTCTATAGAGAAGCAAAAGACCCAGGATAGCCAAAACAATGGTGAAAGAGAATGAAAAAAAATGTTGGAGGACTGACACTACCCTACTTTAAGCCATATCAGTGTTATGCTGACAAAAGGTAGATAAACAGATCAATGTAACAGAATAGAGAGCCCAGAAATAGACTTGAACAGATATAATTAACTGGTCTTTGACAAAAGAACAAAGGCAAAACAATGGAGCAAAGATCATTTTAAACAAAAGGTGCTAGAATAACCGGACATCCACATGCTAAAAGAGAAAAAAAAAATGAAAAGAGAGGGAGGAAGAGAGGGAGGGAGGAAAAGAAAAGGAAAGAAAGAAAAGGAAGGAAGGAAGGAAGGAAGGAAGGAAGGAAGGAAGGAAGGAAGGAAGGAAGGAAGGAGGGAGGGAGGGAGGGAGGGAGGGAGGGAGGGAGGGAGGGAGGGAAGGGGGGGAGGAAGGAAGTAAGGAGAGACAGAGAAAAGAAAAAATAAATCTAGTCACAGAAGTTAACATTCTTCACAAAAATTAATTCCAAATTGATCATAGACCTAAAAGCCATACACAAAACTTTAAATAAAAACTCCTAATAGACAACGTAAGAGAAATCCTAAATGACCTTGGGTATGAAAGTGGCTTTTTAGATACAACATAAAAGGCATGATTCATGAAAGAAATAATTAATAAGCTTGACTTCACTAAAATTAGAAACTTCTGGGTGGGTGTAGTGGCTCATACTTGTAGTCCCAGTACTTTGGGAGGCCAAGGTGGGTGGATCATGAGGTCAGGAGATCAAAACCATCCTGGCTAACACAGTGAAACCCTGTCTCTACTAAAAATACAAAAAAATAGCTGGGCATGGTGGCAGGTACCTGTAGTCCCAGATACTCGGAGGCCGAGGCAGGAGAGTCAGTTGAACCAGGAATGTGGAGGTTGCAGTGAGCTGAGATCACGCCACTGCACTCCAGCATGGGAAACAGAGCAAGACTCCGTCTCACAAAAAAAAAAAAAAAAAAAACGGCTCTGTGAAAGACAATAGAATAAGACCAACTATAGACTGGGAAAAAATATTTGCAAAAGACCCTTGTGATAAAGGACTGTTATTCGAAACAGACAACACACTCTTAAAACTTCACAGTAAGAGAACAAAACAAAACAAAACAAAACTGATTGAAAAGTGGGCCAATGGCCTTAACAGATACCACACCAAAGAAGATATATAGATGGCAAATGAGCATATAAAAGATGATCCATATCATATGTTATCAGGAAAATTAGAATTAAAACAACAGTGAGATACCACGACACATCTATTAAAATGGACAAAATCCAGAACCTTGACAACACCAAATGCTGGCAATGATGTACAATAGCAGAAACTCTCACTCACTGGTCATGGGAATGCAAAATGGTACAAACTCTTTCGATCATAATTTCTCACAAAACTGAACCTCCTCTTACAAATAATCCAGTAATTGCACTCTTAGTATTTACTCAAAAGAGTGGAAAGCATATGTCCTCACAAAAACCTGCACACAGATGTTTACAGCAGCTTTATGTGTATGTTCTCAAATTTGGAAGCAACCAAGATGTCCATCAGTAGATGAATGGAGATACTGTGATACATCCAGGCAATGAAATATTGTTCAAAGCTAAAAATAAATGAGCTATCCGGCCATGATTAAACAAGGAGGAACTTAAATGGATATTACCAAGTGAAAGAAGCCAATAAGAAATCACTACATACTGTATATTCCCAACTACCTTAGATTCTTAAAAAGACAAAACTATGTAGACAGTGAAAAAAAATCACTGCTTTCCAGGGTTTGGTGGGACAGCGGGGAGGGATAAATAGGAGGAGCAGAGGGCAGTGAAAATACTGAGTATGATACTATAATGGTGAATACATGTTATCATACATTTGTCCCAACCCACAGAATGCATGAAATTGACAGTGAACGCTAACGTTAACTATGAATTTGAGGTGATAATGATGTGTCAGTGTAGGCTCCACTCCCGTGGGGGTTATTGATAATGAGGAAGACTGTGCATGTGTGGGGTCGGGGAGAATATGGGAACTTTCTGTAACTTCCTTTCCACTTTTCTGTGAACCTAAAACTGCTCTTAAAAAAATAGTCTCTAATTTAAAAAATGCACAACTTTGTTTACTATTATTCACAGTTATGAAAACTGCAAGGAGTTTTAATAATACTTTTCCAAACATTAGTCAGTTATGAACAATTACCTTTTTTAACTCAGACTCCTCTTGGCATAGCACAGTTTTGATAATGTAGCCTTTACAAATTTCTTTCATTGTATACTCATAGATATCCTTTCAATTGTTCTCCCCAACCGATTTCATATAAAATTGCAAATATTTGATCATTTAAATAAGTAAATATTGTATGTAAAAAAAAAAACCCTACTATCTCAATATACCTGTCTAATCAGGGATTTGTGTCATATTAAATGTCCTATTATGATCAAACTTTAGACACTCTATCTTTCCTGTCACCTGCAATTGGATGATCTACTTTTGATCTCAAATTTGACTCTGTTTGCTTTATGTTGCCATTTGCCTTTCATCTTTCCTATTTTCCACTGCTTCTACTTTGTATTTCTGACTACAGTTGGTTCAAATCTCTACAGGGATTTCAGTTGAGTCATTTGGGGCTTCCACACCTTTCTCAGCAAGTTCAGTGCTGCTCGATCTCTTGAAAGCTTTTCTAAGCCTTGTTTTTAGTTCACTAACATTTCTGTCAATCGACTAGTTCCTATGTCAGTGACAGATGTGTGGAGCACATTAGCTGTAGGCCTATCTCTGTACGATAAAATACCTCTTTTTTTGGACAGTGCAGCACAATGTCTAGAAAGAAGAAAACAAGTCTGAAAGCAAATGTTGACATGTGCTTTAATGTTAAAGTATCCTTAAGTTCTTCAAATAGTTCTCTATAATATCACAAAATTCCCTCTGTTTAGGGTCAAACAGACTATAATAGGGAGTCATACAGTCACTTTTCTCAAAAGGCTTTGTTTTTGAAAAACACATATCTTTTAGTTTAGTCTCTTCTTCATGGGTATTCAGGAAATTTGAGTCATAGCATAACACATCTGTGATCCTGTGGTGAATGTATATGAGTCCACAATAATCCATTGCAATGTATCAAGGCATCTAACATAAATTATTGGAACAACTCATTTAATAACTTTCTAAGTCTGAGATTCATCATCCCCAAAATGGTGATAGTAACAGATTTGAATTCAGAGTGTTGTTGTAGAAATTAATTGAGATAATGTATGTAAAGCAGTTACCACACTGCCTATATTTTTGTAAGTTTTGTAAATTTAGCGCTTTTTATGATTAAATTCATGTATGAAAATATTTATCTAAATTAGTTTAACTTTTAAAATGTACACTCTTATATTTCAAAGAGTAGTGACAATAGAGACTAACCTAGGAAAAATATTTGTAAGTGATAGGTTTGAGGCAACACTGTAAAGAATCAAAAATTTAACATTATAATAAAATTTTTTATTATACTTTAAGTTCTGGGATACATGTGCAGCACATGCAGGTTTGTTATATAGGTATACATGTGCCATAGTTGTTTGCTGCACCCATTGACCCATCATCTACATTAGGTATTTCTCCTAATGCTATCCCTCCCCTAGCCCCCAACCACCCCCCAGAACCTGGCATGTGATGTTCCCGTCTCTGTGCTCTGTGTTCAACTTCCTCTTATGAGTGAGAACATATAGTGTTTTGTTTTCTGTTCTTGTGTTAGTTTGTTGAGAATGATGGTTTCCAGCTTCATCCATGTCCCTGCAAAGTACATGAACTCATCCTTTCTTATGGTTGCATAGTATTCCATGGTATACAGGTGCCACATTTTTCTTTATCCAGTCTATCACTGATGGGCATTTGGGTTGGTTCCAAGTCTTTGCAATTGTGAACAGTGCTGCAATAAACATACGTGTGCATGTGTCTTTATGTTAGAAGGATTTACAATCCTTTGGGTATATACCCAGAAATGGAATTGCTGGATCAAATGGTATTTCTAGTTCTAGATCCTTGAGGAATTGCCATACAGTCTTCCACAATGGTTGAACTAATTTACAGTTCCACCAACAGTGTAAAAGCATTCCTATTTCTCCACATCCTCTCCAGCATCTGTTGTTTTATTGGAGTCTTCAGGGAAAAAAAAGTGTTTTGTGTATGTGTATGTGTGTGTGTGTGTATGTGTGTGTGTGTGTTGGAGGTAAAAATACATTCTAATCACTGGCCACAACTCCCTTCACTTCTATAAAATTGTGGTTAAATAGTGAAGTATATGGAGTCCAACTACGCAGGTTCATAGTTTTGTCCGCTTTTGTCCAACACTGGATGTAGGATTTCCTTAGTACTTCTTTGTCTCACTTACGCTCATTGCTGCTGGGGTGATCAGAGCTAAATATATACACACATATATACACAAACACATATGCATACACATACATTTATGTTTATACATACAAACATACATAAATATACATACCTATATTTCTATATTCATGTCTGTCTCTGCATATTGAAAATTACATGTTTGTACCAATACCACTAATTCCGTTTCAACACCATAGGGTTCATTCTAGCTTTCGCTCTTTTGTATTTGTAACTTCCTTTTCCAACAGTGAGAAGCCAGCCTCCTATTATTTCAACATATTTGCCTATTTGCTCAATCTTCATCAATGTAGACAATGTGCAGACCCTACCAGGTAGCCCTGTTGCTCAGAAGCTCCCCTCTTATGAACTCTGCCAGACTATCATGCCTCTCTGTATCAATGCACGTAGTGATTCTTAACCTCTCTTTTGCATCATGAACTCCTTTGGGAAGCTGACATAAGCTACATACCCTTTCCCAAGAAAATGCACATAAGCCAATCTGCATAAAAATTATAGAATTTCAATGGGTCTATGCTACTAGATTTATGAATTGAGAAATTTGCTAATTTCTCTGAGACTCCATTTTTTATGTGAACATCTGTGGTGATCCTAATAGGATCCCCACAAAGGTCCATGAAGGTTTAAATAAGAAATTTTATGTACCAAAGTTAGAATACCACGAGCAAAACATAAATGTTAGTATTAGAATTATCTCCCCAATCAGCCCCTGCTCCACCTTATGACCTCCAATCAGTTGCTATGTACTTCCGTGTTTTAATAATTTATCACTTCATTCCTAAGTTCAGATAACAATATTTCTGAGTCTTAGTTTTCCCTTTCATAAAATGATGATAACGATATCTACCATTCAGACAAATTGTAAAAATTAGAAGTTATGTTGGCAGGGCATGGTGGCTCACGCCTGTAATCCCAGCACTTCGGGAGACCGAGACAGGCAGATCAGTTGAGGTTAGGAGTTTGAAACCAGCCTGACCAACATGGCAAAACCCTGTCCCTACTACAAATTAAAAAAAAAAAAAAAATTTAGTTGGGCATGCTGGAGTATGCCTGTAATCCCAGCTACTTGAGAGGCTGAGGCAGGAGAATCACTTGAACCCAAGAGAAAGAGGTTGCAATGAGCCGAAATTGAGCCACTACATTCCAGCCTGGGTGACAGAGCGACTGAGATTCCATCTAAAAAATAACTAACTGAATAAAAAAGAAGTCATGTATGTTAAGTAATTAATATATAAAATATTTTCAAAATAGTACTTATCATTTATATTTTTATATTGGAATGGTTTTGTCTTAGCTGTTTGTATTTTATTTCTTTTCTCCTGCGAATGTTTTTCTCTAGTTATCTGGTAACTGAAGTTTCATTCATTCTTCAACAATCATTTCAACTCATCCCCAGTGATTTTTTTTTTTTTTGGTCATTTTGTAGAAATTGTATTCCTTATGTTTCCCTCATGTTTCTTTCTCCTACACATACCCCTCAGACAGATGTATCTTGACTTAATAGTGCAGTGTAACTGCATTTATCAAGGTTAGGTATAAGAATCATTCATTGCAATTACTGTATACTATTCTTTATAAAAGATTAGCCAAAGATGTTGTCCACTTTTATATGCATTACAGCTTACGAGAAGATCCATAAGAGAAATCCCATGGAAAACTTAGCTTTAGAGATGAGCTTACCTTTGCTAATGAATTATATGCATGTTGTCTTTCAATGGAGTTAAGTGGGATAGAATAATTGTGGGCTTTGTCAAACATGTTCAAATCCTGGCTTTGCCATCTTCTAGCTCTGTGAATTTGGATGATACACTTAATCTCCTTGAGTCTCATGTTGCTGTTTTGTGAACTAGGGATAATATTTCTTCTGCCAAGAATGTAATTGAAGATTAAATCAGAATGCATATACAAGGAGCTTAACAAATATACTAAGAAAACAAGATAGGCTAGCTCCCCACCTTTGTCCTTGATCATTTATACCAATTCTCTTATTTTTTCTCCCCAACTGTTTTAATACTTAAAGCTAAGCTTTAAGTATTTAGATGTCTCTTTGTAGGTAACTTAAAAGTTCCAATATGATGATTTTATTCATTTTTAAATCCAAAAATGACTTTAGGGTTTAACTTTAAGAAGTTACTTACTAAATAAGTAAAATAAGTTACTTACTAAATTAATAAAATAAGTTACTTACTAAATAAGTAAAATAAATATGTGCATGTTTATTCAAATGAATGTTTTTCTATTCTGTTTATTTTTTATTTTTAAATTTACACATTGTAATTATACATATTTCTGGTGTAAAATTGATGTTTTCATATGTATATCTATATATGTTGCATAATAATCAAATCAGGGTAGTTAATATATCCATTGCTTCATGCATTTATTATTTCCTTGTGGTGAGAACATTCCAAAGCTTGTCTTCTAGATATTTTGTAATATATAATACCTTACTATTAACTCATCATCACCCTACTGTGCAATAGAACACCAAAACTTATTCCTTCTATGTACTTGTAAATTTATTGCTGTTAACCAACTCTTCCCATTCTCCCTCCCTCTCCTCCTCCCATGTCTGGTAAATACTGTTCTACTCTCTGCTTCTATAAGATGAACCTTTTTGCTTTCATTTTTAGATTCCACATATGAGTGAGATCATGTGGTATTTGTCTTTCTGTGGCTGCCTTATTTCACTTAATATGGTGTTCTCCAGGTTCATCCATTGTTGTCACAAATGACAGGATTTCATTCTTTTTTATAACTAAATAGTACTCCAAGGTGTATATATAACAAATTCTCCATCTATTCACACACTGTTGACTACTGAGTTTGGTTCCATATCCTGGCTATTATAAATTATGCTGTGATAAATATGAGAGTGAAGATATCTCTTCAACATTCTGATTTCATTTCCTTTGGATGCATACCCAGTAGCTGGATCACTGGATCATATGTTAGTCTATTTGTAATTTTTTGAGGAAGTGCCATATTGTTTTCCATAATGGCTGTGCTGTTTACAATCCCACCAACAATGTTTAAGTCTTCTCTTTTCTTCACATCCACAACACTTGCTTCCTTTTTCTTTTTGATAATAGCCATTCCAACTGGAGTGAGGTGGTATCTCATTGTGGTTTTTGTTTGTATTTTCCTGATGATTAATGATGTTGAACTTTTTCCATATACCTATTGGACATTTGTATGTCTTCTTTTGAGAAATGTCTATTTAGATTTTTAGCTCATTTAAAATCAGATTTTTTTTTTTTTTTTTTTTTTTTTTTTGCTATTGAGTTGCTTGAGTTTCTTACATATTCTGAATATTAAGTCCTTGTAAGATGTATAGTTTGCAAATATTTTCTCCCATTTCAGTAGGTTGTCTCTTCACTCTGTTTTCTTTGCTGGGCAGAGCTTTTTATTTTGATATAACCCCAAGGTCTATTTTTCTTTTGTTGCCTGTGCTTTTGAGGCATTATGTAAAAAACTCTTCCTCAACCTAATGCAATGAAGTATTTCCCCTAAATTTTCTTCTAGCAGTTTCATAGTTTTGGGTTTTACGGTGAAACCTATAATCCATATTGAGTTGATTTTTTTATGTAGTGAGAGTTGGGAGTCTAATCTCATTCTTCTGCATGTGGATAATTAATTTTCCCAGCACTATTTACTGAGATATTTCCCAAATGTGTTTTCTTGCTACCTTTGTTGAAAGTCAGTTGACTGTATGTGCATGAATTTATTTCTGGGCTTTCTATACTGTTCCATTGGCCTATGTGCCTATTTTTAAGCCAGTATTATCCTGTTTTGGTTACTATAACTTGGTAGTATATATATACATATTAGTTTTTGCTAAGGATTGCTTTGGCTATTCAGGGTCTTCTGTGGTTCCATATGAATTTTAGAATTGTTATTTCTATTCATGTCAAGAATGCCATTTATATTTGATACAGGTTTCATTAAATCTATAGATTACTTTAGGTAGTATGACCACTTTAACAATATTAGTTTTTTCAGTCCCTGCACATGGGATATCTTTCCATTTGTTTGTGTCTCTTCAATCTCTTTCATTGATGTTTTATAGTTTTCATTGGGGAGAACTTTCACCTACTTATCTAAGTTTATTTCTACATATCTTATTACTTTTGTAGCAATTATATATGGAATTTTTTATTTATTTCAGATAGTTAAATGGTAGAATATAGAAGCACTAGTGATTTTTATCTATTCATTTTTTACCTACAATTTTTCTGAATGTGTCACTAATTATAATAGTGTTTTGGTGAAGTTTTCAGGGTTTTCTATATAGAAGATCATGCTGTCTGCAAACAGGGGCAACTTGACTTCTTATTTTCCTATTTGAAAATCTTTCATTTCTGCCTTTTGCCTAATTGCTCTGGCTGGGACTTCTAGTACTATGTTGAATAGAAATGGTGAAAATTGGCATCCCTTGTCTTATTTCTGATCTTAGAGAAAAAGATTTCTGCTATCCTGGTTAAGTATAATGTTAGCTGTGCAATTGTCATAAATGGCCTTAATTGTGTTGAGCTACGTACCTTTTATACATAATTGTTGAGAGTTTTCAGCATGAAGAAATGTTGAATTTTGTCAAATGCTTTTTCTGAATCTATTAAAATTTTAATATGGTTTTTGTCTTTCTTCCTATTAAAGATATATCACATTTGTTTATTTGCATGTGGTTATCTTTGCAGTCTTGGGATGAATCCCACTTGATCATCTCAAATTATCTTTTCAATGTGCTGTTGAATTTGGCTTCCTAGTATCTTATTGAAAATGTTTCCATTTATATTCATGAGGGATATTGGTCTGTAGATTTTTGTTGGTGTTGTTGTGTGTGTGTCTGGTTTAGAATTAGGGTAATGTGGGCCTCATAAAATGAATTTGAAAGTAGTCCCCCCTCTTCAATTTTCTGAAATAGTTTAAGGAGAATTTATATTAGTTCTTTAAATGTTTGGTAGAATTGACTAGTAAAGCCACCAGATCCTGGGCTTTTCTGTGATGGAAAGCTTTTTATGTCGGTTTCAATTTAGTAGCTCATTATTGTTTTGTTCAAATTTTCTATTTCTTCATAGTTTAATATTAATAGGTGACATACATCCAGGAATTTATTCATTTTTCTCTATACTATTAAATTTGTTCATTTACATATGTTCATAATGGTCTTTTATGATCCCTAGTACTTCTGTGGTATCAGTTGTAATGTGTCCTTTTTCAGCTCTAAGTTTATTTGCATTCTTTCTCTTTTTTCTTAGTTATTCTTGCTAAAAGCTCTTTACTTCTATTTATCTTTTCAAAACTCTATCTCTTCGTTTTGTTGACGCTTTGAATTTCTTTAAGTCACTACATCATTTATTTTGCTCTGAGCTTTATTATTTCCTTCCTTTTGCCAATTTTGGGTTTAGTCGTTCTTGTTATTCTAGTTCCTTGAAGAGCATTGCTAGGTTATTTGGTTATTAGGTTATTAGAAATCTTTCTTATTTTTTAATGTGAGTGTTTATTGCCATAAACTCCCCTCTTAGAACTGTTTTTGCTGTGGTCCACAGGTTTGGGTATGATGTATTTCTATTCTTCTTGTCTCAAAATAATTCTTAATTTCCCATTTAAAATTTCTTCATTTACCCATTCATTACTTAAAAGCATGTTGTGGCCGGGTGCAGTGACTCATGCCTGTAATCCCAGCACTTTGGGAGGACAAGGCAGATGGATCACCTGAGGTCAGGAGTTCGAGGCTAGTGTGGCCAACGTGGTGAAACTCTGCCTCTACTAAAAATACAAAAATTAGACAGATGTGGCAGATGCCTGTAATCCCAGCTACTTGGGAGGCTGAGGCAGGAGAATCACTTGAACATGGGAGGTGAAGTTTGCAGTGAGCCAAGATTACGCCATTTCTGTCCAGTCTAGGTAACAGGAGTGAAACTGTCTCAAAAAAAAAAAAAAAAAAAAAAAAGCATGTTGTTTAATTTCCATATATTTGTGTACTTTTGAAAGTTTTTCTTGTTGATTTCTAGTTTTATACCATTGTGATCAGAAAAGATACTTGGTATGATATCTATGTTCTCTAATTTGTAAGACTCGTAGACTTGTTCTGTGTCCTAACATACTATCTATTCTGAAGAACATTCCATGTGCAGTTGAGAAGAATGTATATTCTGCAGCTATTGGATGGAATGTTCTGTAGATACCTGTTAAAAATCATGGTTTTAGGAGTTAACCAATGTGTACATTTAGTCTATGTTGAGTGCTAAGACCACTTAGTCTTAGAGTTTAAGTCCAGTGTTTCTTTGTTGATTTTCTGTCTGATCTGTTCATGTTGAAAATAGAGTGTTTAAGTCCCCTACTATTATTATATCGCAGTGTATCTCTGCCTTTCTCATTATAAAATAACCTTCTTTGTCACTTCTCTAAGTTTTTTGCTTGAAGTCTTTTTTATTTAATTTAAATGTGATTAATCCGGTTTGTCTTTTGGTTTCCTTTTTCTTTTTTTTCATCCCTTTAATTTCAGTCTATGTTTGTTTTTAATGGTTAGGCAAGTCTCTTTTAGGAAGTGATTAGTTGGGATTTTTTTTATTGATTCAGTTACTCTACATCTTTTATTGGAGAACTTAATCCATTTACTTTCAAGATTATCATTCATAGGTAAGAACTTACTTTTGCCATTTTTAAAATTATTTCTAGTTGTTTTGTAGCTTCTATGTTTCTTTCTGTATCTCTTGTTATTTTATTCTGTGGCTTGGTGGTTTTCTGTGATGCTAAGCTTTATTTCCTTTCTCTTTCTCGTTCATGTATGTACTGTAATTTATTTCTTTGTAGATAACATGAAGATAACATAACACATCTTGCAGTTATCATAAACTATATTAAGACAATAAAAAATGAACTTTGGGTGCATAAAAAGATTCTAGATCTTTCCCTCCTCTCTAAAACTTATTTTTTGGCTGCCTCAATTTACATCTTTATTTATTGTGTGTTATTTAGCCACTAACTGTAACTGTTATTTTTTTTTTTAATTTACATAGTACTGTTACAGTATTGGGTATTCTGAATTTGATTATAAATTTACATCTACTGGTGAGTTTTATACTTTCATGTGTTTTCATGATAGTAATTATTGCCTTTTTTTTTCCAGTTGTAACACTCCCTGAAGCATTTCTTGCAAGGCCAGTGTAGTAGTGATGAATTCCCTCAGCTTTTGCTTTTCTGACAAAGTCTTTATTCTTCATTTCTGAAGAATAGCTTTGCTAGATGTAGCGTTGTTGGCTGACAGTGTAGTGGGATTTTTTTTTTCTTTTAACACTTTGAATATGTCATCTTATTCTTTCCTGGCATGAGGAGTTTCTGCTGAGAAATCTGCTGATAGTCTAATAGGTATTGCCTTATATTTAACTTGGTGCTATTTTCTTCCAGCTTTTAGAATTCTCTGTCTTTGACTTTTGAACAGGTCTGCTTGTTTCCCAGGACGGGGGGTGGAGGGATGCCATACGGGTTCAGATGGCAGGGTCTTGGTCATTCCATCAAGCTCAGGATTCAGGCAGCTGAAGTAGTGGCACTGCATGGACCCATATTAAGATTGTGTAATGATGACAGGTCCTCAGTGATGGAGAGATGCAGTGGCTACTGGCTCCCAGGGAAGGATGCACTCCAGTTGTGGGTCTGGTTTCAAGATGGTGCTATGCCATAGCAGCTTAGGTCATGAGGGAGAGGTACAGAAGTGGCCCTGAGGCCATGCAGCTGTGTGAACTACTGACAATTATCCCAACTATATTTGTAGCCTGTAAGAACTGGGGTTCTTCTGCAGAAGGACCAATGTCATCTGTTTCAGCAATGGGGACTACTGGGGATCTCCAGCTTACTTTTATCCTGTAGGAAGCAACTGCCCTTACTCTGAGCTGCTCCCAAAGGAACAGACTGTTTCAGAGGCAGGATGTTTTAATCCCTTCTCTATGGTGCTATCCTGGGCTTCCATGTTCCCCAGGGATGTGGTTGCTCCTGTTATGGAACAGTATATTTCCTCAGTTATTCCATTTGAAATATATTTGTTTATTCATCATTTTGGTCCTTTTTGTTGGGGAAACTAGTGCCAGGCAACTCTAGTTGGCCATCCTGGTGATGTTTCTCCCAGATGAAGTATTTTTTATTTTTTACAAAGGTAAAAGCCAAAACATATATTTACTATCTTTACTACACATATGTAAGAATCTAAAAATAAATTGAGAGTACTTGATTGATGTTGTTTCATTATTGAAACTATTCTTAGTAAACCTGGAGATCTATTTCTTATGTTAGGATCATGATTTTAGGAGTTAATCAGTGTGTAACTTGGGCAAATTACTTAACTGCTCTGTGCCTTTTCCTCTTCTGTAAAATGGGAAAAATAATAACATCTACCTACCTACAGTTTTTTAGTTTTGTGAAGATTAAATAAAATGTGCAATGTGTTTAAATAGTGCCTTGCACAGACTTACAAAAACACTATGTAAGTTTCAGGAAAAATTTTTAAAAAACACTTCTTTACAATTAACCTATTAAAATAATATGCTATAATATCGTATAACCGTTAATTTAAATATCTATGCTGTGTCTATGCAAACAATAATATAGACACCCTAAGGGCATTCTGATTCTATATTGAACTAAAAATTATCAGTCTTGTACTGGCATATAAAAGAGTGACCAGAATGTCTGGTTTTCTTCATTTCTACATAAAGTTTTATTATATAGTTGGTGAAATTAATAGAGGTCAGCAAAGTTCTCAGAACCTCATTGTCGCATGTATATGATCACAGACTAAAATGTAAATCTCAAATTTGAAGCTAGTTCAGTCAAATCTATGAAAATGGATCACCCCTTATACGAAGATTAATTCAAGATGGATTAGAGACTTAAATGTTAGACCTAATACCATAAAAACCCTAGAAGAAAATCTAGGTAGTACCATTCAGGACATAGGCATGGGCAAGGACTTCATGTCTAAAACACCAAAAGCAACGGCAGCAAAAGCCATAATTGACAAATGGGATCTAATTAAACTAAAGAGCTTTTGCACAGCAAAAGAAACTACCATCAGAGTGAACAGGCAACCTACAGAATGGGAGAAAATTTTTGCAACCTACTCATCTGACAAAGGGCTAATATCCAGAATCTACAAAGAACTCAAACAAATATACGAGAAAAAAACAAACAACCCCATCAAAAAGTGGGGAAAGGATATGAACAGACATTTCTCAAAAGAAGATATTCATACAGCCAACAGACACATGAAAAAATGCTCATCATCACTCGCCATCAGAGAAATGCAAATCAAAACCACAATGAGATACCATCTCACACCAGTTAGAATGGCAATCATTAAGAAGTCAGGAAACAACAGGTGTTGGAGAGGATGTGGAGAAATAGGAACACTTTTACACTGTTGGTGGGATTGTAAACTAGTTCAACCATTATGGAAAACAGTATGGCAATTCCTCAAGGATCTAGAACTAGATGTACCATATGACCCAGCCATCCCACTACTGGGTATATACCCAAAGGATTATAAATTAGTCTACTACAAAGACACATGTACACGTATGTTTATTGCGGCACTATTCACAATAGCAAAGACTTGGAATCAACCCAAATGTCCATCTGTGACAGACTGGATTAAGAAAATGTGGCACATATACACCATGGAATACTATGCAGCCATAAAAAAGGATGAGTTTGCGTCCTTTGTAGGGACATGGATGCAGCTGGAAACCATCATTCTTAGCAAACTATCACAAGAAGAGAAAACCAAACACCGCATGTTCTCACTCATAGGTGGGAACTGAACAATGAGATCACTTGGACTCGGGAAGGGGAACATCACACATTGGGGTCTATCATGGGGAGGGGGGAGGGGGGAGGAGGGAGGGATTGCATTGGGGAGTTATACATGATATAAATGATGAATTGATGGGTGCTGACGAGTTGATGGGTGCAGCACACCAACATGGCATAAGTATACATATGTAACAAACCTGCACGTTATGCACATGTACCCTAGAACTTAAAGTATAATAAAAAAAAAAAAAAAAAAAAAAAAAAAAGAACTAGATTTCAAAAAAAAAAAGAAAATGGATCAAGGAAATAAAGTAGTCTACATCTGTTATGTGGCCAATGGATACCTATTTTGACTGATTCCTGTTATTTTTTCAATTAGTTGTCTTGACTTTACTATAAACACTTAAGAAGTGAATATAACACTTATCTACCTCACTATTCAGACTGACGATTGTAGTTTGACAATCTAAGATTTTTAAAAATCTATGTTGAGTGCAAATAGTTATTACTATGAATTGTGAGTGTTTTCAAAGATAAAAATAACATACAATTTTAGGGCCATAAACTAGGTTTAATCACTGGTATTTTCATGTGTGTGATTATGTTTCAAAGGTATCTTAATCACAAAATATAGTTTTAAAAAAACATGCCATTTGTGTTCTCCATGCTCGGACTACTTCTGAAGCTACAGATGCAGTGTTTATCAAAATTGTTTGTCTTGTAAAGGTGAGGATGACATTTCTAGACCACTAGCTACATATTTAGAAATGGTCTGTCAGAGAGTCAAGTCTATAAATAAGAACTGGAAGCAGCTGGAAGAGAATTGAATTCCTCTGGATAATTGGCATATGTGTCACCCAGGAAAAAGCAAGCACTCTGTCTAAAATAATGTTGACTGATGAGATAGGGCACATCTTCCCACAAATACCACACATTTTCGCGGAAAAAAAAAATCCAGTGTCCAGAGAGACATTTTAAATTTCATGACTTGTACTGTAAAATCAAATGAGATAGTTTCTTGAAACCTTAGTAAAAGGAGTCAAGACGGCAAACTATTTTTGTAATTAATCTCAGGCTCATGCTTTAAAAGCTGCATGTTCCACTAAGTACAACAGCATATAAATAAACAGTTCAAGTAGAAAGATCTCAGTTAAGCATATTTATGAAATGTCTGCCTTTGAGTTAATTACATAACACTGTTCAGATTTAGTAGTGGGAAAATATCCAACTGGTTTCTGTAGGGTGTCTCTTCACATAAAGGAAAATAATGAATATATTTAAAAAGTGCTTTGGAAAGTGGTAAAGCATGTGTCAGTTAATCAGAATAATCTATAAATGGACTTATTCAACACTCATATTTATAAAATCAGAAATAAAGTTAAATACCATCATGAAATCAATTTTTGATGCTGGTATATTGGTGAAAAGACCCAGTTGCCTTCTCTCAAACATCCAGAAATGTAGTACATTTTAGGTATCTCATGTAAGTGGCGTCATGCGGTGTTTGTCCTGCTGTGACTGGCTTATTTTAGTTAGTATAAGGCCCTCCAGGTTCATCCATGTTACCACAAATGGTAGGATTTCCATCTGTTTAAGGTTGAATAATGTTCCACTATACAAATATGCATTTTCTTTTTCCCATTCATCTGTTGAAGGACACTTGGGTTTCTACTATATCATATCTATTGTAAATAATGCAGCAACAAGCATGAGAATATAGATTTCTCTTTGATTATGATTTAAATTCTTTCGGATAAATATCCAGAAGTGAGATTTCTGGATCCTATGGTAGTCCTGCTTTTAATCTTTTGAGGAACATTTATAGTATTTTCCATAGTGGCTACACCATTTTTTTATTTCCACCAAGAGTGCTCAAGGATTCCAATTTTTCTACATCCTCCACGTTTTTAAATAATAACCATCAACAGGTGTGAGGTAATATCTTATTGTGATTCTGATTTACATTTCCCTGAGGATTAGTCATGCTGATAATCTTTTTCACATACCTGTTGGCCATTTATATGTCTTCTTGGGAGAAATGACCATTCAAGCTATTTACCTATTTAAAAATCAGGTCATTTGCTTTTTTGTTATGAGTTATAAATGTTTTTATATATATTTTGGATAATTTCCTCTCATTTATATGGTTTGCAAATATTTCTCCCATTCCATAGGTTTTCCTTTCATTCTGTTCATTGCTTCCATTGCTGTGCAGAACTTTTGCATTTGATGTAGTCTCACTTGTCCATTTTTGCTTTTATTACCTGTGCTTTTGGTGTCATGTCCAAGAAATCATTGTCAAGACTAATGTCAAGAAGCTTTTCTTTTATGTCTTCTTCTAGAAGTTTTACAGTTTCAGGTCATGCATTTAAATCTCTATTCATAGAAGTAGAGAATAGGTTGGTGGTTGCCATGTGATGGGGAAGAACAACATGGGGACTTGTGGTTCAGTGGGTTTAAAGTTTTAATTATACTCATTGAACCACAGCTTCTCATTTGAGTTAAATACTGTATTATATTTACAGTACTGTATTGTACATTCAAATGTGTTAAGAAGGTAGATCTAATGTTGAGTGTTCTTATTAAAAAATAAGTAAAAAAGCAAAAGGAAACTTTTAGAAATAATGAATATGTATGCCTATTATTTTAATTATGGTGATGGTTGACGGTTTCACAAGTGTATGCATATGTCCAACCTCATCAAATTTTATGCATCAAATATGAGTGGTTTTTGGCAATCAATTATATTTCAACATAGGATTTAAAAAATATAGTACAGGAAAAGACAAAGTATCACCTCAATAAATAATATCCACTTAAAAAACATATTCCAGTTGAGAAAATCTGCTGCTATATTCAAAAATTATTCATTTCTTTTGGCCCTTAGAATTACACATAACTGAAACTGAAGTTAGCATTAATTTTTGTTCATTCTGAGATTCTAATTTATAAGCCACATTAATCATGGAATGTAATAGAGGAAGAAAAAAAAACTAGGACTACAAAATAGTACTAAGAATAAAAATTTGGGAGACATAAGTCTAAAATTATGATATAGGACTAAGAAATTCTGCATTTAGTAATTTTAATCGCTTCTGAATATGTGGGATATTGAACAAAATATGAAATCTGAAGTACTTTCATTCATTTATTCAGTAATAATTATTGAGTGCCTAAATTATTCATTGTAATTAATCTCTATCTGGAAGAAGCAATAAATATATAAAAATAAAATACAGTGCTAATATGTGCCAAGCATTGTAATAGTCACTATATTTTGTACATCATTTTAAAATGCTCCCACATAAAGGTCAGAACTCCAATTTGCTTGTAAAAGAAACTGAGGGAAAGAAAGGCTTACTAACTTGTTCAACACCTGGAATTCAAACCAAGGTAAGTATTGTTGCTAAGCTTTTTCAGGCATAATGATGGCACATAGCCATACTTTAAGAAAAAATATCTAATTTAAAAAACCTGTTTTCAGAATAGAGAGGTAGGAGAAATCATTCTTGTAGTCATCTATCCTTCTGCTGTAATCATCATAATTAAAAATGCAACTGTTCAGGATAGATTATTGATCAAGATTTAACTATTAATAATCCACTCCACTGTCATTTTTAGAAAATTAATCATACAAATTAAACCAACCTTAGAATTCTTCTGAGTTTAGAGAATTAGCTACACTAGTTATTATTGTATTTTTACATAAACTATTGTTACTTTTAAAATATCGTGGTTCCTACAAATTCAGAATTTAAAAATAACTCATTAGCTATGGTTTGTAGTTCTATGTGGACTTGTCAATAAAGATTTAACTTATGAAGCTAATAATTACAGTCAGAGGGATGGTTGTGGTTGACATCATGCAGGACAGCTAAGATTGTGTTTTAGTCCATTTTCGTGCTTCTTTAATAATACTACAGATGGATAATTTATAATGAACAGAATTTATTGGCTCATAATTCTGAAGGCTGGGAAGCATAAGATTGAGAAACCCAGTACCTGGTAAAGTCCTTATTTTTGAGTCCTAAAGTGATGGAAGGCATCGTATCACAGAAGGGCAAGAGAGAAAGACAGTATGGGAGAGCAAGAGAGAGCAAATTCACTCCTGCAGTAACAAACCCACCCTGGTGATACCAACATTAGTTCATTCATGAAGGCTCTGCCCTCGTGACATAACAACTTCTAAAGATCTCACCTCCCAATATCATTTCAATAGCAATTAAATTTCAACATGTGTTTTGGAGGGAACAAACATTCAAACCATAGCACTCTTATAGCAAATCCTCAGCCTTTCTGGCCTTAGGATCCAGGCAACAGAGTGCATAATAACCACAGTCACTGGAAAGTCTCAGAAAATTTCCAGAAAAGAGAGGCAACGGGGTAGTGTAAATTCTATTTATAAAATTTGCCAAAATCTTTTTTTGACTGTGGAACTATGCACATATGATCCAAAGTATCCCAGTGATATGTTTGGATCTGTGTCCCCTCCCAAATCTTATGTCAAATTGTAATCTGCAATGTTGGATAGAGGTGGGGCCTGGTGGAAGACGATTGAATCACAGAGGTGTTTCTCATGTATCCCCTTGGTGCTGTATCTCATGATAGTGAGTAGTTCTCATGAGACCAGTTTGTTTAAAACTGTGTAGCACCTTCCCCCTCACTTTCTCTCTCTCGCTCCTGCTTCTGCCAGGTAAGATGCCTGCTCCCCGCTTGTCTTCCACCATGATTGGAAGCTTCCTGAGGCCTCCCCGGAAGCAGAGGCTACTCTGCTTCCTGTACAGTCTGCAGAAAGGTGAGCCAATTAAACCTCTTTTGTCTATTAATTACCCAGTCTCAGATATTTCTTTGTAGCAATGTGAGGACAGACTCATACACCCAGTCAAGGATAAAAGATCTGAACTTTGATTTGAGTTCCCTTCCAAGCAGCAGAGTTGGAAGTATAAATACAATCGTATTCATTGCTGGCTAAAACAAAAATTAAGACTCTTCAATGAATATAACAGAATTCTGTTCCTCAACAAAATCACAATAATCATGTTCAGGATATAAGACAGGAAAATATTCTGCATTTTCGAGAGAAAATACAGTAAATGGAGACCAACACTGAGATAAGCCAGATGTTATAATTAGCAAACAAAAATTTAAAGCAGTTTTGTAGCTAAATTCAATGATATAAAGGGAATTACTGTCCTCACAAATAAAAAGATGGAAAATCTAAGCAGAGAGATGAAAATATAAAGAGGAACCAGATGAAAATAATAGAACTGAAAACTGCAATATCTGAAATAAAAATGTCACTGGTTGTGTTTAATAATGGAGCAAAATTGAAAAAGAAAAGAGTCAGTAAATTTAAAACTAGATCAATAGAGGCATGGTGGCAGGCGCCTGTAGTCCCAGGTACTCTGGAGGCTGAGGCAGGAGAATGGTGTGAACCCAGGAGGCGGAGCTTACACTGAGCCAAGATTGCACCACTGCACTCCAGCCTGGGTGACATAGCCAGACTTCATCTCAAAAAAGAAAAAAAAAAAAAAAAAAGAAAAGAAAAAAATCAATATATAAAGTCTAGTAGAGAGATTATGTATAATTTTTTTCAGGTTAATAATTGCAGCACAACAATTTCCATAGCCTTGGATCCTTTCTGAGATAATATTATTAGATTAATTATTCTCTACAATAGTGTGGTTCTTAATGTTATGTTAGGATGAAAGGTATATAACTGTGTTCAGCAAACAAGCAAATTAAAGACACACACAAGAACTACAAATTTACTCACCCTCTGTACTACAGAAAGTGTGATTAGTTCCACAAGCTGACTATTTTAACAACCTTGGTAGCTACTAAGTTTATTCAAAAATTTATTTTTAGCTCCAAATTAGGTGGTGGTATTGATATTAAATGTTATTTTGGTGGGTTTTTCAGATTATGGCATGGTCATCAGTGGTCCAAGTTCTTATTTGTCTATTATGTTTAAACCTTAGGTGACTCAGATTATGTTTCTCACCAAATTCCTCAATGATGTATTTATAAAGCAAAAAAATGACAGCTTTTAAAATGCATAATGAAAGATACACTAAATTTAGAGGAATGGTAATTTCTCCTGTGCCATTTTGTGTCCTATTATAAAGATACTTGAACAAAATAAATCAAAATTGGAAGCTTTGTAAGTTTTAGAATCATGTTAAAAATGTGACGAGATGTTCATAAGGCAAGCACAGCCCAATAAAGTACCTTTATTCAAAATAATATATAACAACATTACTTTTTTTAAGATAAAATTGTCATTTACTGGCTTTTGCTTTCTAGCATGATAATCTCCCCAGTTTATTTAATATTTCCATTGGACTACTGATATAAAGTCATCTGAAGATTTGTATCTTTCTCTGTACTCTCAAACAACTCCCATGTGGGAATTCAAACGAATATTAGATTGTATACAAAAGAACCAGGATCAATACATTAGAATCAGCACATTCTATTCTCCACCTAGCATGGAAATCCCAATAGTTAAATTCCTACACCCCAGTTGTCTTCTGGATTCAGAAATGATCAGTGATACATAATTTCCAAACTGCACCCGATTTCTAAAAACTTTTAAAAAATTCTTCCTTAATGTAAAAGCCTCGTTATTTTGTAGCAGTGTAGCCACTTGTAGTACGTGTGCATGCTTCCACCTGTGATATGTTTCCCTTATTTCAACTCGAATCACTTTATAATAATAAAAGCTCCTAGTGTGCTTCTAATGTTCAATTTGATGTTCACTTTAAAGACCCAGGCTTGTAATGGCTATTCCTGTAGTCCTACAGAATTAAAAATACTTCTATTTCTAAAGCTTTAAGAGAACATTTTCTTGTGATGGAACCAAAGCGCAGCAAAACCTAAAGTGCTTTCATCTCATTTAATTTTTGTAGAGTTTTATTCTACATGACAGGTTACTTATCTGCTTCCCTGTATTTTGGACCAAATGAAAACAAAGAATAGAGATTGCCCATATGAAGAATAGTAATTTCACTTCACATTTTAACTCACAGTAACCCTAATGAATTCTTGTTATTGAATTGATAGATGATCAATTTTTTGAGTCAGAGAAGCAGTTCAAAAGTAGTTCTTCTACTTACAATTACTTCCCTAAATCCCCATTGTGATCATTTAGGCTTTCTTTTTTTTCCCCTTTTCTTCGAGAAAGAAATGAGTCTTTTGCACAAAAATAATGGCCTGCTTTATCCTCATAAAAGACATTTGCATTTTGGACACATGGGCATAATAATGATGGGGACTATATTAAATATGCACTACCCATGTAAATAGCCAACATTTCTCCTATATTTTCCTAATGCCATAAGCAGGAATTCACAAAGACTAGATTTTTCATGGTGCTGACAAAGTGAACTTGAGCAGTAGGAAATCTGAAAAGCTCTAACCGCGGTGGTACTTTATATACCGTGAGTATTTTAAGATTAAAAATGTAGTTTTATCTCAGTGTGCAGCCAGTGTTAATAACTAGTCCTATTCAAGGGAAGCTTCAAGGATGAGGTAATTGAAAGTTGTCCAATTGTGCTTGACTAACCTAACTTTAGAGTAGCACAATTCATCTTAGTCAGTATTGCACTCAAATAGCAAAGTTTCAGTAAAGCAGTAAGAGCCTTTACTTCATGTATTATCAACTTTGATGCCCTGAATGTGTTTCTGCTTTTGCAAATGATGGTACATGTAAATAGCATTCTGGCAGACTCTGATTACAAAGTCAGGCAGGCAGAAAAATTCATTTATGGTGAAAAGAACAGCAAATGTTAGAATTCTCAGTCTTCAGCAAAACAATAGTCATTTCACCTATAGCTAAGTTATCCATTGTCACGGCATAAATTTTTTGCAAGTTAATTTTTTATGATTCTTTTGATTCATTCCTTTTTCTACCAGAACAATGTGTTCTCAGCTATCTTCATTTACATTCTATTTTCTGATTCTTGGGATCTTGTGTGTTAAACTAATTATATTGGAGCAGCAATTTCACTTAAAAATGAGAAATACAACTTCCAACATTGCATATTCTAAATGAATGGTATGTGAACTTTCTGCCATGATCCCTGAGCATGTGCATTATAAAAATTTCTTTTACCTTTTGAGTGATAAGCCAGACCAAAAATAAATAAATAAATGAAACAGGATCTTCTCCATTGCTTCTCACAGGGTGATTCAGCCTTGTATCTGCTTCTCTTTGATCTACTTGACAAAACATTAATCTAAATCTTAGAATCATTTGGGCACATCTTGCAAATCTCCATCAAGTAGAAGTTAATAAATGTCTGCCTTCATGACATCATTTAATGTATCCTTTAATTATTTAAGATTATCCTGGCACTATTATTTGTCTAAAAACTTTAGATTCATTATATATGTCAGTCCAACTTATACAATTTATATATTTTTTAACTCCTCTGAGCTAGGTCAACTCAAACATACAGGCTATTGTCCAACATTGTCACGTGGATGTTCTTGAGCAAAATTTCTTATTAGCTATTCAAATGTAATGTGCAGGCTGGAGTCTTGGCATGGTTGTTCCTATGCCCATCTGTCATCATTATTTTGCCCATTTGCATTGTGATATGCCAAGATGAACTAGAGACAGAAGCCAACAAGGTCTGAATGAGGGATCTAGCCTTCAGGACATACAACCAAACTTATTTTCCCCTGTGAAATGTATTTTCACAGAGAGCAAATCAGTGAGAATTTAGTCTTTAAGAACTTTCCTAAGAGCCATCTTCCAAAAGTCAAAATTTTTTAAGTAATAAAATTTTGCTTGGACTTTCACTTTGGTGAGGTTCATGTCACATAACCAGATTTACAATTTCTGTCCTTACATCCTAGATTGTCACATACAAATTGTTTTTTGTAATCTCTTATTCATTAGAAATTATGATCAAGGACAACTTGGCAGGTTAGTATTAAGGGATATCCAGTTTAATTAGAGGATGAGTTTAGTCTGAAAGAATTGTTAATGCTGGGAATTCATACAAAGAGAATGAAAGATCCATAATAAGGTGAGAAGGTGGTGGGAAAGGACAAAAACTAAGGTGCAGTGATAGAAGTAAGCTAGATAAGCTAGAAGTATGGAGTAAGCTAGATAAATTTTTCTCAAATGCATCCTTATTTTGGTGCCTTAAATGCACAATATTAAATAATCTGATTCTATCAGGGTAAATGGTTATCAATTGGATAAATTCAAACTATAAAATTCCAGAAACAATGCTGCTTCAGGTACGGATGATTAAGCTAATTTAACAACTGCATAATACAGAGAAAAATTATCTTCCTTTCAGCATTTTCTCCCATTAGCTTGATACAATCTATATAGTAAACTAATTGCTGAGTATGTGTCAAATAGAAAGATGGAACATCCACTACTTTTTCCCAGTCTTAGTACTTTTAAGGCCAATTCATGTGGCATTAAACTGTAAAAAATATTTCCAAGGGGGTGGATACAGATTAACAAAAATTTAGGAGACAACATGTTTTGCCTTCAAGAGTAAAAATAATCATTCTGCATTAAAAATTATGCCTTTGTTGATATTCCTCACCATTTCCCATCCCTAAGTATACACTGAAACACTAACATCTCTCCCTGAATTTACACAAAACTAATATCAGGATTGGTTATTCTCCTCATGGAACTTAAACCTAGCAACAGAAGCAAACACTTTTTCTCTAGTGAATTCTTCCCCTTAAATGTAATGGCAGGTTCCAATTTCTTCCACGTATTGTGCTAAAGCGAATGATTTCAATGTGGGGTCCCAAAGGCTCTGTGGATAGAACTGAATGTCAATATTTGATTTCCTTTGTGGTCTTATGGTTTTCATCCGACACATTTAAAAACATTGTTCTTATAAAGGGCCCACAGACTTTACAAGACTGTCAAAGGGGTCTAAGACACGTTACAGGTTAAGAAGACACGTTCTGGAGCCTAGAGGTAATATGGATTTCATTGGTAAGCACTCCCCAAAAATGGCATTTAAGATATCACCTTGATGCTAAAACAATAAGGATCTCAAGTAAAACAAACAGTGAAACAGCAACTGTTTATATTTTTCAGTCTGTTTAGTTGGCATCAACAGATATAGATCATTAATAACTGAAATGAACTGAATGCTTCCTTGTTAAATCTGGGTTCCATAACTGAATTTGTTTCACAATACACTGAATACAAAGCAAACAAACAAGCAAACAAAATGCTATCTAGTCTTCAGGATCACAATAGGGCCGTGTCACAAATGACTTCACTGAATATCTGAACTGCCTACTAAAAAGGCTCTAAAATAGATTAATTGACCATTTTCAGATACTTAGCACCCAAATTTGTTAAGTAAGAAAAATTAACAAACTCATGTAGTAGAGACCAATTGTAAGAATTTCCTTGAATAAGTTATGTGAACGAGGTTCGCAGTTCTGTGTCATGTGCTTCATAGTTTAGAGATCTTTCATCTCTTATTTATTGCTACTTAAAATGCCATCCTAAGAAACATTAAGTCACTATTTTAAGAAAGATAGAATCTGTTTATGATTTGATTTCTCCAAGACTGCAATACATGTTTTCACATCTTTAAAAATACATAATTTCACTTCACTTTCTGAAGAGTTTGAATGTATGTTTCATTACAAGTGGTGTCTTACATTTACAAAAAGTCTATTGAATATTCTTTTTCATTTAAAAAAAAATCAGCTTTATAGCATAAGTTTCCATTTCCTAGAAAGCTTCACCAACTGCAACAATCTTAAAAACGGTATGTACAGAATACATATAGTGTTTGTATAGTGCTTTTTTTTTTTTTTTTTTTTTTTTTTTTCTGAGACAGAGTCTTGCTCTGTTGCACAGGCTGGAGTGCAGTGGTGCGATTTCAGTTCACTACAACCTCCACCTTCCAGGTTCAAGTGATTCTCATGTCTCAGTGTCCCGAGAGGTGGGATTACAGGCACCCTCCACCATGCCTGGCTAATTTTTTGTATTTTTTGTAGCGACAGAATTTCACCATGTTGGCCACACTGCTCTCAAACTCCTGGTGTCAAGTGATCTGCCCACCTTGGTCTCCCAAAGCACTGGGATTACAGGCGTGAGCCACCGTGCCCGGCCTTTATAGTGCTTTTAATAGTTAAAGCTCCACTATAATCATCAGGGATGGATTATTTTTATTATACAAAGCACTGTAGTGCATTAGTCAGTCTGTTATCCTCCTGATGGTTACTACCTCTTATTATGTCATTTGTCACGGCATTTATTCAATATGGTATTTTACATAAATAATAATCAAGGGGAAATAAAACTACACCTCCAGACTCTCTTTAGAGGCAATTACATTGTCAAACGTATAGGTAATGAGAAAATTTCCTAAGCTTTGAATACATTCTGAGGTGGATTATATAATGTTTGTTTGTGGGTTTTTGTTTTTTGTTTTCTTTTGGCTGTCTCAACAAACGTTTTTAGAGGTGAAGTTTCACACAATCAACAAATCACAAAGACAAACCTGAGGATGTGTTTGAAAACATAAAATTTAAAAGCCAGTATAAAGTGATTGATTGCTGCACTTGGAAGAATAAAATATTCTGTGGGCTAGGCTTAAAAGCAATATATGTCTAATATTACATGGCACAATATGCAAGTAAAATTAGTAGTCAGCACAGTTTTCTATCATGTGAAGGCCAGAAACCTACAAAAATTTCTCTTTTTTTAATCCAGAAATTAACCTCAAAATACCTGGCTTCTTGGTAAGTTCTTTGGAGTCTATACTGATGTGACCATCCTTCCCAAGAATTTAGAAATAAGGAAACTTGTGTTGTCCACTGAACATTACAATGAAGAAACAGGAAACAGTGAATCAGATGATGAGAAATCACTGTTATGGGGCACAGTTGCATTTAGGGTTCATATGGTTAAGAAAGAAAATGTCTATTTTTTTTTTTTTTTTAGTTGCTCAGGCCAAGGACTTTGACCTCATTACTTCCTCTTTGCCTGTATTTTACCTCTAATCCCATAGCAAATCCCACACTACTACCATCAAAATCCATCACCACCTCTACTGCCTAGATCCTTTTTGAAAAGAATGCATTTATCTTCTCTGGATTGTTGCAATAGCCTCCTGACTGGTGTTCCTGCCTTTGCCTAGTGTCTCTTCAGCTTATTGTCAACACAGCACCCAGAGGATACTGTTGAAAGGTATGTTAGCTCATATGTTTCTCTTCTCATCCCCTCCAAAGTCACTCAGAAAAGAGGCCAATGTCTTTTGAATGACTGAAGCAGTCAGCAGGACTTCATACCCTTCACATTCTGCTTATGCCTCTGTCTTGTCAGTTCCCATCTCATCTTCTGCTACTCCTCTCCTTGTTCACTCTATTCTGGCCATAATGGCCACTTTGCTATTCATGGAACTCAAAAGGCCAGGTCCTGTCTCAGAACATTGCACTTGTCGTTCCCTTGGCTTGGAGCACTTTACTCCTTTTAGATGCTTGCTATGTTCCCTCACTTCCTGTAGACCTTGATTCCAATGCCACCTTCTCAGTATGGGCTCCCCTGAGGACCCTATTTAAAATGGCTTCACTAACCCCTCTTGACCCCTTCTCTCCAAGACTCCACTCATTTTCTGTATTTGCCTCCATAGCACTTCCTGTCTATCCTACTATACATTTTACTTATGTTATTATCTGTTTCTTTATGTTAGAAAATTCATTTCAAATACAAATATTTATCTATTTTGTGTATTGTGGTATCCCAATACCTAGATAATGCCTTGCACAGGGTAGCAGCTCGATAAGTATTTGATGAACAAATAATTGAATGAAGAAACGAGTGAATTACTGGAAGAAGATCTATAAAGAAAAGATATGTGAAAACCTTAAAAATACAATATAGCTTCCATACTAAGACAAGCACAGATTTAATAAATTCACATATATGAAGAGAAAACAAAGGGAGAAGAGAGACAGGGAATAGCAACACGAAGGCATAAAGTCTCTGACACATAATTTGCCAGTGCTCTCTGCCTTATGAGAGAAGCCTTTGCCAAGGACTTCAAGGATTCCCAGCCTCACCGGTGGGATGGTGAACTGCATGTGTCAGACTATTTTAACTTAATGTCATTAACACTAAATTCTTCCAATGACCCTTATTCTGCTTCCACTTTCACCAATCAACCTCTGACCACCCCCGCCCCTCCATAGATCTGCTCACATAGTAAAAATGATCCCATAAAAGAGGCTTGTGATTCAAATGTAACTTTTTATGTGATAAACTCATTGAGGGAATGCACTTATCTTATGGCATCCAAAGAAGGAATGTATGAAATTAATGAGCACGATTCTCCTTTTGTTCATCCTTCCAGCAAAACTATTCTGTGGTGTGGTGACAAACCATCCCAATTTGCCCAGGACTGAGGCAGTTCTCCAAATGTGGGATTTCTGTGCCTAAACCAAGAAAGTGTTGGGCAGACCAGAAATAGGCGGTCACCCTCGCTACTACATGGCAGATGATGTTTATGATAAGGGCTAGGAATATTTAAATAGGTATTGTATAGCCCCTTCTTTGAATATCTGAGACATCTTTTTTCTCCAGCATTTGCTAACAGGAATTTTTTTATTGCTCTCCAGAATATTAGTGAAGTGTAACAAATGTTTAAAAATATTGGTGGACATTAGTGGTCTCCAAGTGACTTCTTAGCTCCAGGTTAAATTATTTCTGTCTTTTACCAGGACATCTGCCCATCAAAAACAAATCATTAAGGGAGAAAAATGCTTTGCCCATTGAATATGTAACTCTTACCCTTCATGCCTTTTTGGAGCTAGATGAAATCAGTCATTATCTATTTTTCTTAGTATCCAACCAAAGGGTCTAATTTTCCTAATTTTTGATGCGATGGCAAATGTATAGTTGACTATATCCATTTGTTTTAGAGAAAAAGAGAGAATAATTTGTATTAGAGGCATCAGAGAGTTAAGTCGCCTACAGAGAGACAATCTAACACTATGAAAACCAACTCACACTCTGCAGTCCCAGACAAACATCAGAAACTCTGGTTCTTTGCCTATGTGTAGGTTGCTTTAGTCTCTGCTGCAGGCAATTTAAGAAGTTCTATTACTACCATGGGCTCTGACTGGCCTTTGATGAAAATCATCTTTGTTCAGCTGTATTAGTTTCCCATTATATTCTGGTGAGGCATGAGAGCCAAGGTCTAAACAAAAAGAAAGACAATCACATGTCTTTATGTATCCCAGCATTTAAAGACTTAGATCTTTTCTTCAGCAACAAACCTATAACAGCAGGTTTCAGGTAGGAACTGCAGCTTTTCTTTAGATCTAGAAAGAAAGATGCTTATGTAGAATTTTGTTAGAAATTCTTCATCCCACACATCATTCGAGACAACATGGTATAAACAGTCTTCAAAGCAAAGACACTAGTGGCTATTTTACAATTATTACCTCAAGTTTTTCTTCAGTTGTTTCTTCAAATGCTGCCTTCTCAATTGCCACCATCACTGTTTCTTAAGCTTCCATGGAGAAAGTTTCAGTCCGCAAATTTACGGGCTAATCAAAATGGTGGTAAGAATATGTTACACAGCTTAATTTTAATCTCCAGTTGAAAATGGGGCAGAGATATAGCAAGACAGAAAGCACGTTGAGAAGGATTAAGGAATTTAAATAACATTTATGCTCCGATAAGCCCCTCAAGAAAACAAACGAAACTGTCCAGAGTGCAACTTTCATCATTGCTCCACTATCAGAATTTTAAACTGGAGATCTCCTTCTGGATATTACAAAATCCTTCAAGGTTAATATATCAAAAACAGAACTCATAAATTCCTCCATAATCTGTCCCTTTTTCTACTTTCCTGTTTCACTCTAATTAATGGAGCTGCAAGTCATCTATATTGGGAACGTGGGTGTTGTCACCAATTCTTCTGTCTCCCTCACAATCTCTCTGTAATTATATACAGGTGAGCTTGGCCAGTCAGTCCACAAGTATTGGAGAGACAGTCCACTGACACTAAGTTTAAGTTTACAGTCTTTCACTTTATCATTTGAACAGGCAATGAGAAGTGCAAATGTTATAGGCAAGTTTAAGGACTCAAGTACATAGACACAAATGCCTGATAGCCTTCTTAATTCCTCCTAGATTTGTGCAAAAGATGGTAAATGCAAGCCTCATGGAATAATTAAAAAAAAAAAAAATCCACCAATTCAAAAAGCCCAGATGGGGGATTATATACACTTCATGGTGTTTGGCTAGTGGAGGGACCATGACAGCACTCAAGGGTTTGCCATATTACCATATAAATGATTGTATCCTGCATCCCAGTGACATCCTTCTGTGATATTTTTCCTATTGCATCATCTGGTCTACTGAGGTTCCAACCCTATAGATGAGTCTAGGAACAACTCACCACACCAACGCTGTCAATTCCACTTCTTAAAGAGCTATGATATCATCACCTTTTATCTATTTTCATTGTCATTACTTTAGTACAGCCTTTGATCTTTCTTATCCTTAAGCCTCATCCCATGTGAACCCATCATACGCAGTGCTGCTAGTTAGCTTTCTAAAATTTCAACATATTTATGTTACTTTTGGCTTAAAAACATTTCGTGATTCTTTCCTTGAAAATGCCCAGCCTCCTAACTGTAGTTCCAAAGGCTCTTCGTGCCTTGGCCTGTAATCTTTTTCTCTGACATTATTTCCCAGCAGTGTCGTTTGCAGCAAATGCCCACTACTGCTGTTCTGTGACACCTGTTGCTTCACCCTATCATTCTGTCACATGTATTATTCTCCCCACATTCCTTAGTTATTTTACAATCACATTTTTGTTAGTGTTTTAATTTATAATTTTTGTGGGTACATAGTAGGTGTACATATCTGTGGGGTAGATGAGATGTTTTGATACAGGCAGGCAATGTGAGATAATCACTTCATGTAGAATGGGTTATCCATCCCCACAAGAATTTATCCTTTGTGTTATGAATAATCCAATTACACCTTTTTAGTTGTTTTACAATGTACAATTAAGTGATTATTGACTATAGTCACTCTGTTGTGCCATCAGATAGTATCTCTTATTCATTCTTTCTGGTTTTTTGTACCCATTAACCATTCCCACCTCCTCTCCAGCCCATTACCCTTCCCAGGTGACTAGTTGGATAGAGGCATGAATAACTGAACTATGATTTATGAGATAATATCCTTTCACTTCTTTCTGCTGTAATAGTCCTAATTCTCCATGGGGTGATGGATAATTGACTCAATGCAGAAAGAAAATCAATGAAGGATATTTATATAAAGCTTTATTTAAACCACCATATTGGCCGGGCACAGTGGCTCACGCCTGTAATCCCAGCACTTTGGAAGGCCGAGGCGGGTGGATCATGAGGTCAGGAGATGGAGACCAGGAATCCTGGCTAACACGGTGAAACCCCGTCTCTACTAAAAATACAAAAAAATAGCTGGGCCTGGTGGCAGGTGCCTGTAGTCCCAGCTACTCGCGAGGCTGAGGCAGGAGAATGGCGTAAACCCAGGAGGTGGCGGTTGCAGTGAGCCAAGACCACACCACTGCACTCCAGTCTGGGTGACAGAGCGAGAATCCATCTCAAAAAACAAAAAACAAACAAACAAAAAAAACAAACAAACAAAAAAACATATTTTGTAGCCCTTTCTTTCCTGGTGTCTATTATTCCTTCAAGATTTGATTTAATAATCTCTCCTATGTAAAGTCCTGTCTTCTCCCAACTGACTCAATCATTCTCTCCTCTATTTTAAAACCATATTTTCTATGTACTTATTTATAGTTTCACATATCACACCATTAGTTTTTACATGTCTCAGTGGAATGTGGACCCATCGGGGCTGTGGCTTGTAGAGCTATAGGCATTTTGATACTCTGACTTTGCTAGGAGATACTTTGTTCCAGATGAGAACATTTACTTAACACCTGAAATAATCAAAAGCATATTTTTATTTCCAAACTATTACCACCCTATCTTCCTAATCAGAGTATACTGAGCTTAATTTTATCTGCCTTTTTGACTCATGTTCATTATTTACAACTGTTGTCACTGAGGTGTAAGGATTTTGAGGTCTATTGATATTTGGAGTTACGCTTTCTTGAAATTTTTTACAATTATTTTAACACTTATTTCTCTTTCTCTCTGCCTTTGTCAGGTGTTACAGCGTTCGTTTGTTGTTGTTAATGTGCCTGTCCTTAGGACATCTCCCATGTCAAGGTTTATCTGAATGTGGTGCTTCTGTTCAACTGAAAAATCCAGACAACTGAGATTATTAGGAGTGCACTACATAAATAGACTTTGGAGTGAGAACTTGAGGCACTTTCTGACAAGTAAATTACATGATGTTAAGACTTGCATTTTGCTGTTCTAAGACTTGAAAAAGAAAAAAAAAAAACATATATAATTATTCTTCAAACTCAAGTCTCTGAGTCTATTCTGAATGAGAGAAGTCCTTCAGCTGAGTGAAGCCTGGAAGTAGATATTGTGGATCCGAATGCTGTAGTTAAAAAAAATAAAATTGAAAAAAAGGGAAAAAAGAAAAATCAATAAACACAAAACATTAGCTCCCAAAGTTATCATTGATAAAACTACTTAGAAAAAATAATTAACATTTGGAATTTGAAGCAACAGATACAAATCTTTTAAAGTCATGCATTTCTTGACCCAAATTTAATCTGGTTCCATAATAGTAACCTTTGAGGGAGAGAGAGAGAGTATATACATGCTCTCAAGTGTCAAGCACACGTGTATAATCAAGCAAGCCTGCTGCTGCTTTGTTGAGAGAGGAGTTAGTGAAAAGGAACAGATGTAAAAAAACGCTGAGGGCATATGGCAAGCAAGCCTAGAAATTTAGCAGCATCTCTGCTGGAGAAAATAGTATAATTTTTCTTCAATTCATTAAACATTATTGGAAATTATCTTTTTACATCAGAGGAGACATTTGCTTCATGATCTGTTGAAAAATTTCTGTGAGACATTTAAGCTTATTACGTTTTCTTAATTCCAGTGAAATTAATTCAAATTTTAAGCAGTAAAATACTGAGATGTTTTTAATTGATGTTCCCCAATACAAAACAAAATGCCACTTTATTGTCTAGCAAACCTATTCTAATTATCATCACTGAGGAATACATATAAAATTCATGACAGAATGATAAAAATTATTTGTTATTTGCAAAGTACTTTAACAACATTAACTAATAATTTTTTGTGCCTGATTTTGGATATACTGAATTTTCTTAATAGGAACTAATCTATGATGATTTTTTCATCTAGAAATAAAAATTTCATCACCATTTCTTGTTACTGCAATTAAGAATAAATGTACATATGGTCCTTTAACTGTAAATGATTCATAATTTAAACAAATACCCAATTCTTCAAGACTAGATGTTTCATCATTATAATTTTATCACTGTCATTTGTAATAAAATAGAATTCCTATAACAATCAAATATATGTATCATCAACAACTAGGTTAGGAAATAATTAAGTTGTCTAAATTTTACTACGACACCTAAAGAAATTTAAAAAAAAAAAGGTCATCAGTTTTTTTCACCACCACCAATGAAAAAAAGTTAGCTTGCAATTATCAGTCACTAAGAGAGAAAGGGGTTTCTTATGCTGTGATTATTATTTGTATACGGTATCAACAAGTGTTATTAAAAACTTTACAATGTTATTTACTTGCCATTTTAGTTTCTGTTTTTACTGTTTTTTTCTCTATTATCATTTCATGATATAGAATTTATAATCTCTTTGTTTTGTTTTTATATTTCATAAGAGATTTTCAAAGTCTGGAACCTTACTCTTCAAGATTTGTTTCCTAAATTAGAAGAATGAGCATAATCTGGAAGCTGCTTAGGGATGCAGAATCTCAGGCCCACTGAATCGAAATCTGTTCCTTAACAAGATCCCTAGGTGATTCATACGCATGCTAAAGAAACTCTATCCTAGCACATAACTCCCCTTAGCTCTAGCACATAAATCCACGTGATATTATTGGACTTTGTAATGTAAACATTCAATACTGAGTCTGAGAACTTTTATAACTGAATTTTTCAGTTGAAAGAAAAAATATGTTAAAATTATTGTGTTAACGTAAAAAGCTATGTTGCTTTTAGCAAACTTACTTTTCTTACATATTGTTACAATAAATAATACATAAGCAAGCAAAATGATTTTAAAGAGAGTGGGACATCCTCTTATTCCAAGTGTCACTTACAGTTTTTTTCAGATTCTTTATTCAATCAACAGTTTCAGGTGCTATGACTGTGGTAAAAAACTAATAAAGCAAAAATGTCCAAGAGACGGTCACTGCCCTCAGGTGGATTATGTTCTAGTGGGAGGTGTAGACCGATAGCAGATATCTATAAGTAAAATCTATAATCACAGCCAGGTAGAATGTACATAGTAAAATTGATTATTCTGAAACAATACTGTGTCAGAGAATTTGGATTATTCTATTAAGATTATAAAGAGAAAAAAATTGAAAGAAGGTTGTTATTGTAGTTGTTGTTTGTTGCTTTATCTTCTAATTAAACTTCAAAAATAAAAACCAAAAAGAGGTGAGTGGATCAGACTGTATTATACCACCACAATAGACTGAAGAGAGTAAGAGGGGTAAGGAGTGCTTCCAGCTGCCTTTCAACCTCTAGACAGTAAGCACAAGGAGATGGCTGTGGTGTATAATCTCAGGAAGACAGAAATATGAAGTCCAGGCAGAGCAAAATAAAGAAAGGAAGGTGGTCAACACAGGAATCACGAAATGCCAATCACATGGCAACGCCTGGAAGCTGAGAGAAAACCCAGACAAGGACTGCAGAATTGCTGAGAAGCTGATCTTCCAGTAGCTATTGGAAAAGGCCCCTTTATCAACAGTTACCTGCAAGTGACCCTAAGTTTGGCTGAACAGCATGTTAACATTCTCCTTTATAATGGCCCAATACCACCATACCATAACAAAAGCAAAGAAATAACAAATAAATGAAAAGGATGGGTCACTTAACACCCAGAGAGATAGACTACCAAAATGGCATGGAAGAAACCCCAGGACCTGGTTTTTAGGTGGGCCTGAACAATGTGTGTGCTTACTATGTACCAAGTGATGCGGACAGTGACTAGATTTTGTATTCACTACGACCTTGCAACATAGGCATTATTATTACTATTAGCTTCATTGAGAAATGAAGAAACTGATGTTCAGGAAAATAAAGTCAGTTGCTTGCTCAAGAATACAGATTTCAAATATTAAAAACGGCAGGCCCAAGATCTGTCTGATTCCATAATTGTCTGTTTTTCTTATTATCATACTTTAAGTTCTAGGATACATGTGCAGAATGTGCATGTTTGTTACATAGGTATACACATTCCATGGTGGTTTGCTGCACCCATCAACCTGTCATCTACACTAGGTATTTCTCCTAATGTTATCCCTCCCCTAGACCCCGCCCCCCAACAGGCCCCGGTGTGTGATGTTCCCCTATCTGTGTCCATGTGTTCTCACTGTTCAGCTCCCACTTATGAGTGAGAATATGTGGTGTTTGGTTTTCTGTTCCTGTGTTGTGGTTTTAATCTCCATGTAATAGAAGTAAATCATAAGAAAAAGATAATACATTATTACTGTAATATTATATAATACATAATACTATGTAGATTTCTAATCTAATTCTGACTTGAAAAGAGAGAAAAAGAATGCTAGCAGAAGTGAAATCTGTGTTGTCTTCTGGATAAGAAGAGGGACTACTAGACAAAGATAGGCATTCACACAAGTGGAACAGCACATAGACAAGCTTCAATGTCAGAAATAACATGGACCGTGGAGCTGGGGAGGGAGTAGATGAGCATCCAGGCTTGCTGGAGCTGAGAGCAACAAGTGGGGGTCTGTAGAGTGACGAGGCTGAAGACGTCAGGCTAGAGATCTGTTTTACAATTTGTTAAACCATGTGACCTTTAAACAATTCAGAATAGAAAAGAACTGGAGTTCATTGATTTTATCTTTTGTATTGTGATCTGTCCTTTTTCCATATGTTCAATATCTTTATTTTAAAAATTCACTACAGACATTGGAGTGTCTCCTTTCTGCATTGTTTCTATGAATTTCATGTTCTCATTTTTTTTCTCTTTCTCTTTTGTCTCTTTCTTTCACATTAAAAGTTTCTTCAAATCCCTAGTGACAATGATAGAAGCACTAAAAACAAAGTGACAATCCTGTATAAGGACAAGGTTTCTTGACTGATGGGCCTCACCCTCAGGCTGCTGAATGTGTTTAAAAATATTAATATATTAGTCACAGTCCAGATACTGTGACTCAACTGATTTGAGGTAGACACAAGCATCAGGATACTTAAAATCTTCCCCTAGGATATTCTAAAATGCAGGCAAGTTTGCAAATATTTGCTCTACGGTGATCTCAGAGGGACCCTTGGTATTACCTGGGGCTGGTTATTTTACTCAGTGAAGGAATCTTTAAAATTTCCTTGGCTTGGATACTGAAGTGAAGAAGGAGGCAAGGATAACAATGAAATAAACTATCCACATCCAAGGAAAGAAGGGAGGAAAATAGTAGGATGAAGCAGGATGGAGTCTTATCTTTATGTGAGCAAATTTATATTACATCTCCTGCTTGCTGGAGGCTATTATCCTACCCAAATTAACTCAGGGACAGAAAACCAAATACTGCGTGTTCTCACTTAAAAGTGGGAGATTAACACTGGGTACTCACGAACATAAAAATGGCAACAATAGACACTGGAGACTACTAGAGGAGGAAGGGAGGGGGCAAGGGTGGAAAAACTAACGGTTTGGTGTTATGCTCAGTAACTGGGAAAGGGGATCATTTGTACACCAAACCTCAGCAGCATGCAATATACTCAAGTAACAAACCTGTACATGTACTCCCTGATTCTAAAAGATGGCCACCAACGGTGGATTGGAAAAAGGAAATGTGATAAATATACACCATGAAATACTACACAAACATACAAAATGAAAACATGTCCTTTCAAGCAACATGGATGCGGCAGGAGGCCATTATCCTAAGCAGATCGATGCAGGAACAGGAACCCAAATACCACATGTTCTCACTTAAAAGTGGGAGCTAAACATGGAGTACACATGGAAACAGTGATGGGAACAATAGGCCCCAGGGCCTACTGGGGAGGGTGGGAGGAGGGTGAGGGTCGAAAAACTACCTGTCAGTTTCTATGCTCACTACCTGAGGGACAAATTATTTTGTCCACTAAACTCCAGTGACACACAATCTATCCATGTAATAAACATGTACGTGTACCCTCTTGATCCTAAAATAAAAGTTCAAAAAAGATTTAAAAAAGAGGAATGAAGAAAACTGCAAATCCATCTGCCATGGTCATCATACCACCTTGTCTTACACTCTGATTACCTAAGAAAGAGGAAGGAAAAGTGGACTGGGCTCTTCCAGGAAAAGCCAGACTATTACTAACTATAGAAAATACTCTTTATACTCTTTTCTCCCAGACAAACCTACTCCAATTCATAAGCTAAGGTGCAGTTACTTTTCCTGCTTTTTTGGGGGGGTGGGGGGGACAAGTCTCCCTCTGTCACCAGGCTGGGGTTCAGTGGCACAATCTCGGCTCACTGCAACCTCCACCTCCTGGGTTCAAGCGATTCTCCTGCCTCAGCTTCCCAAGCAGCTGGGACTACAGGCACCTTCCATCACACCTGGCTAATTTTTTGTATTTTAGAGATGGGGTTTCCCCATGTTAGCAAGGATGGTCTTAATCTCACGACTTCGTGATCCACTCTCCTCGGCCTCCCAAAGTGCTGGGATTATAGGTGTGAGCCACCGCGCCCAGCCTTTTTCTCCCTATTTCTATCAAACTATATGTCACATTCTCTAAATCAGTATCTTATCTATCTGCTTCCACTAGACTCTGATTTCTTTGTTGAGAAGGATCAAGTATCACTCATTTTTCTTGTTCAGCAACACCTATTACAGCCTAGCAAAGAGAAGGAATTTAATGATCTTTGTTGATTGATTAACTGACTGATCGACGTACTATATGAAGTGTAGCAGAAATAACAAAGGTAAACTTGAGGTTTGTAAAATATCTTTAGACGGGACATTTCAGCTTTAAAAAAAGAAGAAGATAAAAAGAGAAGATCTCATAACAATTCTTGGTAAAGGATGTTCTATTTCTCTAAATCTTCTTGCCTGATATAGGTTATTATAAGACTTCTGAAGAATTACTAGAAGGTTTTCAAATTCTGCAAGGCAATTTGGCAAGCATAAAATTTAAGAGAACTCCTGTCTACTCTCGTGAATCCTGGGATATCCTCCCAAGTTACTCCTGTCTGAATTTTCCTAAGTTACTTAGCTAAGTATTGGCCACTGGTGTTCTATTCCTCCTATAAAGGTTGTGCCTCAGTATCTCGTGAGGATCTTGTTAAAATACCAATGTCAGGGCTCTTGCTCATAGTAACAAAGGGATGGCCTTAGATGGAAAATTTAATGTTTTTGCACTTCAAGCTTCTGATTTTTTTTGTCATTCTAAAAGAAAGAAAAAAATATCTTAGGGTTACCTGCAAGAGTAAATCTCCATGTTTATTTTATCTAATTACTAAAATACTTTTCCAATCGATTAAAATAAAATAAACCACTTGCTTTTAATAGCAAGTCTCACCTCCACTCTCTAATGGGTCTAGTGCCTCAAGTGCAAAACACTTGTAATTTTACTTTTCTGGACAGTAAAACTTCAGGTTTCTGCCAGTGGGAAAGACAGAATCACCTGACTATGGGAAACTAGGAAGGGGGATCAGGAAATTTAAAGACATATCACATGTCCCCGTTCCAGCCTCAACTTGTACACCTGCTCATGCAGGTAACTGGTCACTCAAATTTAAGAGAGTCTTCTGGAGTTTTCTGCTTCAGCAAAGGAAACTTGCTTGTTTCCAACTTCCACCTTATCCCCAACAACATAAGATTTCTCATGTCTGTTGACTCTCAGCATGCATCATCTGTTTTTCAGTTTCTAGAAGATTGACTTATTTTGTTAGCTCATCTCTCTTTGTTCTTATTTTGTCTTGGTGTGTTTGTGCCTTTTTGTTTCTTTATTTTGAATGTTTATAAAAGGATATCTGGATAAATGCTTAATCATAAATCTCACTCCTATTGGTTCTAAATTCAACCAGGGAAGATTGATGATGAACATGAAAACAGAAGCCACACGCTAGCATCAAAATATGGAAGAAGATAGCAAATACTCTTGAGAAATATTGTTGACAGTTCATCTATATTCAAACTCCAGGAAAAGATTTTAAGGAACTGCAGTTCCACAGCTACCAGCACATATAGTCACTCTGTGATGGCCTGGGCTATTAGATCTTCCAGTCTGACTATTTGCATTCCATTTTATGAATTGTTTATTGAAGATATTCTTTTACATGTTGGCCTCAGTTATAGGGACTGGATATATGTTAACCACCATGCTGTGCATTTTACAGATATTCTTTATTAAATTGCTTAATAATCTTAGTAGGTAGGAGATATTTCCCCAGCTTGAAGTTAAGACAGCTGAGGTATTGAGAGGGCAAACATGTTGCCAAAGTTCACAAAGTTTAAGTGAGTCTAGAATACATTGACTGTGTTTGTTTGTTTGTTTGTTTGTTTGCTGATCTCCAAACTTGTGTTTGTAGCACAACGTGACCTCATCTCGTGAGTCAGGAATGACACTATCAGTTTGACATGGTTACCCCATCCACAAAGTCATACAGCAATTGAAGAATGTTTTCATGGCATGGAAATCAGTTTGTGGAAATTAGGATTCTCATTATTTGTTGGTCCGTTTGTTCTTCAGCTCATTTTTAATGACCCTGGCATACCAACCAGAGCTACTTAAATGTAATAGCCCCATAGAAACAAACTGTATCTAACCCAAATTCCTTCTGCAATTTAAGCCCATTTCTTCTTCATTTATTCTCAGGAGAGAAGGGAAATATCTGATAATCTTGTTTCTTTTAATAAGCTGCTATGCTTTTGGAAAATTGTAACTTAGAGTGTCTCTTGAATAGCAGCAAAAAAAAGTTCTCCCTATACTCAGCATGGATCAGCCTTTTATTATGCATGTATTCATTCTTTATTGGATTTATACAGTATCTTTTCCCTGAAGAGCTCAAGGTTCTAAGTGAGAACTTTTAAGGAGCAAACATTATTTCAACATAATGAGCCTAACTCTGTCTCCTACAGAAAGAGAGCAGAATATCATAAACTTAGCCAGAAGAGGGCCGCTATTCCTAAATAAACCAAGCCCAATTTATGAACACAGAGTATCCAAAGAGGGTCATCATTCCTGGGAATAGAAGCAAGACTAGGAGCAGAATGAGAGGAGAGCATTTTCATTGAGAGCCATCATGTAAAAGAGAAGCATCACCTTTTCTTTCAAATAAAGTTCATTTCTCACAGTGTGTGGAGGAAAGTGTGTGGATGATGAGATGCTATGAGGGAAGAAAGGGATCTGGATGGGAGAGAGAAGGCTGTAGCAGCAATTATGTAAAGAGGGCAGTTCCTTCTAAAGACAATTAACAGGCAAGAGAGATAAAGTGAAAGTTGAATGAAGTCAGTGACGTTTGAGGGTGAACTAGTAAGTGGGGGATTGTGGTAGCTTCTGGCCTTTACTTAAACTTGTCATTTTCCATTATTTAAATGCAATCATCAATGTCAAATGGGAGAAATTATCTTAGAGTAGTTTTCCAGAATACATATTTCTTTACATAAGCCTTATGTCAAACACACTAGAGTGGTAAATTAACTGGATCAGATGTTTAGGCTGCAGTTTCATAACTTAACAAAAAACACCCCCTTGTGAATAATTTCATGATTAGTATGTGTATAATCTAACTAAGAGCTTGGGCAACTTAGAGACAAAAGCGTGAATTTTTCTCCATGTTCCTTTTTAATTCTCCAGGGCATTGGAATCTATGTCATGGGATTCATATACACTGAGTAAATAGAAGACTTCATCAGATTCAAGATTTTAGGCCCTTTGTTTCTGCCCTTGTTTGCACCTAATGCAAACAAACACTGGTTTCTGAAGTTTCTGGGTTAAGAAGAGCACCTAGTCACATTGCCCATATCAACAGATACTGCTAAAACCCAAAAAAAAAAAAAAAAAAAAAAAAAGTTATATTAAGCTTATATCATTCCTGAACAAGAAAGTCTTGTTTACAAAATCCCAGGAGAGTGCTAACAGTGTTGGAAGGAATATCTTGAAAAACTACTGGGAATGTAGTTATGGGTTGAGAACCCCAAGTAAATGCTTGAGTAATAAAAACATCACAAAATATCCTTCTGGGAAGAGTGGGTTTTGTCATAGGAAGACAAAGCTTTTGTTTTGCTGAATATTGTTTCTCAGAATTACAGAAAAAGCAGAGAATTTCCTTTTCCGCTCTTATCCTAACAGCATTTAACCTGTCCCACAAATAAATGTTAAACTAATGTCTTTAGACTATCAATTTGACAGAATACCAAATTATTAACCTTTCTAAGGACCCCAAATTATGTCTATGACTGGAGCAACTAAGTATCTCAATATGGCCTTGTTCCTGAATATGTAGTGTATATGTGTGTGTGTGTGTGTGTGTGTGTATGTAATATGTAATATATATCAACATAATTGACCTAATAGAGGATAAGAAATTAAACTCTGGAGTCATAAAAAACCTGGTTTTGCTTTAGGCCTTGCCAATGAATCATTGGATGACTTTAGAAAGTTCCAAAATTGTTTAAGCCTCAGTCTTAGCATTAGAAAAATGGGACTAGTAATAATATCTGCTTTGTAAAATTTTTGTGATAATCAAATGAGATAATGCATATGCCATTGTTGATATAATACATGATTACCTACTAAGCTCTCAATAAACACTAGGTTTTATCAGGGTCTTTATTATATTATTATAGATTCAAACTTTTATCTCCCAGCCAATACAAACACCCTTGACTTCTTATTTATTATTACATGCCCCGTGCCTAAACTTGCTTCTATTTTTAAGTGCTTTAATTTTCTTCTTAGCACTGTTAACATTTTAGTTTTTATAATAATTACATTTTATTTGTATTCACTTACTATGTGAATCCCATACTGGAATATAAGCACCTGAAAAAGTCTGTATTACTCACCCCTATGTCACCATCATCATCAGCCAAGGAACATTGCAGATGCCAATAAGAGTCTGATAAACAGTAGCATAGGCTTGGCATATAGTGCGTGATACACAAATCTTTAAGTTGATACATAAGAATATAAGCAAATATGTACATCCAAAGTATAGTTGGATACAACTCTATTTGTATGTATGAGTGGCCTTTCTTCTATTGGTCCATTTCCTATACAGCAGGGAACATATTGAGTGACAGTTGCTTTATTACTGATTGAAGACTAGTTAATGAATTATGACTGCTTAGCATAACAGAGAGGTGAGTAAATTTGAAGAGGGCCAGGTTGATCAGCAGAGTGATTTAAATGCTAGAAAATAGGATTTAGAATGAGAAGCTAAGGGAATTGGGGTTATTTAGCCTGAAGAAGAGGATAGGAGGATGCTATACAGCAGGCAAATGCCAGCTGTTATTCATTTTTAAAGACTAATCCATGTAATAAAATGCAGGAGGTGACATGTTAAAGTAAATTCACCAGGGAACTCAAGATTTTTTACCATAGATTTGTGTTATGACTTTGGGGAACTTTCAAATTTAAATTGTACTTGAAAAAAAATCTCACAGGAAATAGCCATAATTAGGTATTTGGGAATACATATATGGGTTTAAATTAAATCTAATACTATTCAAAATAGAAAATATACAAAACAACCTGACTACCTCAATTGTATGTCTAGCCTTCATGTAACAAGTTTATTGTGCAGTCATTTCCAGGATAATTATTTAAATTCAGTAAGATTTTGATTCAGATATGATTTGTCACAGGCCTTTTCTCAGGAAATAAACTAATCTAGAACTCTATGTATAAAAGAAATATGCAGAATAATTAATACCAGAAAGCTGGAAATAATCTTGATTTGATAATGAAAATACTGGGATTTGATGATTTGGAATAATCATTTTAACTTTCATCTCATTTTATGTAATTACTTTACAAAACATGTCACTTGTATTACATTATGAATGCATTAAAACATATTGAAACTTCAAAATGTATCATTTGGTGAATTTTTCAGTAAAGAATTATTTTGCAACTTAAAATCATTTTTACAGAGATAATTCTGACTTTATATATTTAATTAATTTGGGGGGGGTTGAACATGCCTATATAGAAATATGTATTCTAATTTTACTTGAAGGATGAATGTTTGCCTAGTAATTTTCCACACAGAACTTTCTCTTCTTACTGAGGACCTAGAGTTTGCCTGTAGAATAACAATTACATTTTGTTAGATTCTTACTGAAAATAACTATTTCCATATACTGAGTACTTACTGGATATAAACACCATAAATGTATTATTTCTATTTCTCACAACAGTCCTTAAAGTAAGCACTATTATTTTCCAGATATAGAAGTCTGTCCAAGATGACACCACTAGTGGGTGGCATTATTGGCATTCTGTTCAAAGATGTAGGACCCTAGGACGTATGCTACCCTTTCAAATGTGTTTATGAAAAGTAATTAACTACACACAGGATTAACAACAAAAAAGTTAAAATAATATATTCCATAAACTGAGATTCAAATTTTAAACAAAATATTTACAGAGCTGTTATTACAGCATAGTGGTTAAGACAGTGAGATTTGGAATTATATTCAAATATTGGCCCCCACTCTTTGCCATCACTAACCTCAATGAGGTGATCACTAGCTTCACTTTTCTCCTCTATGACATGGATTTGATAAGAATAATACTTCCTAAAGCTTTGTAAGGATAAAGTAAAATCCTGAATGTAAAATACTTATTACAGTGCCAGGTATATAGTAGATGCTCAGTTATTGTTAGTGGAGATGCTAAGTGATACATCTTATGCAGACATAGACGGTACAGTCTTCATGATTACCTAGCAAAACAACGAAATTCTGAGTTTCATAGCCAATATCATACTGAATGGGCAAAAGCTGGAAGCATTCCCTTTGGAAACCAGCACAAGACAAGGATGCGCTCTCTTACCACTCTTATTCAACATAGTATTGGAAGTTCTGGCCAGAGCAATCAGGCAAGAGAAAGAAATAAAGGGTATACAAATATGAAATGAGGAAGTCAAATTGTCTCTGTTTGCAGAGGACGTGATTGTATATTTAGAAAACCCCATCATCCCAGCCCAAAAACTCCTTAAGCTGATAAATAACTTCAGCGAAGTTTCAGGATACAAAATTAATGTGCAAAAATCACAAGAATTCCTATACACCAATAATAGTCAAGTAGAGAGCCAAATCATGAGTGAACTCCTATTCACAATTGCTACAAAAAGAAAAAAAAACAATAAAATACCTAGGAATATGACTTACAAGGGATGTGAAGGAGCTCTTCAAGAAGAACTGCAAACCACTGCTCAAGGAAATAAGAAAGGACACAAACAAATGGAAGAACATTCCATGCTCATGGATAGGAAAAATCAGTATCATGGAAATGGCCATGCTGCCCAAATTAATTTTTAGACTCAACTACTTTAAATTTCATATGAAACCAAAAAGAGTCTGTAAAGCCAAGACAATCCTAAGCAAAAAGAACAAAGCTAGAGGCATCACATTACCTGACTTCAAACTACACTACAAGGCTATAGTAACCAAAAGAGCATGGTACTGGTAGCAAAACAGATCTATAGACCAAAGGAATAGAACAGAGGCCTAAGAAATACACCACAAATTTACAACCATCTGATCTTCTACAAACCTGACAAAAACAAGCAGCAGGGAAAGAATTCCTTATTTAATAAATGGTTCTGGGAAAACTGGCTAGCCATATGCAGAAAACAGAAACTGGACCCCTTACTTAGATCTTATATACAAATTAACTCAAGATGGATTAAAGACTTAAATGTAAAACCTAAAGCCATAAAAACCCTAGAAGAAAACCTAGGCAATATCATTGAGGACATAAGCATAGGCAAAGACTTCATGACTAAAATATCAAAAGCAATTGCATCAAAAGCCAAAATTGACAAATGGGATCTAATTAAACTAAACAGCTTCTGCTCAGCAAAAGAAACTATCATCAGAATGAACAGGCAACCTACAAAATGGGAGAAAAAATGTTCAATCTATCCATCTGACAAAGGTCTAATATTCACAAGGAATATCTACAAGAAACTTAAACAAATTTGCAATAAAAAAACCACCCCATCAAAAAGTGGGCAAAAGATATGAACAGACACTTTTCAAAAGAAGATATTTATGCAGCCAGCAACATATGAAAAAAAGCTCAACATGACAGGTTATTAGAGAAATGAAAATCAAAACCACAATGAGATACAATCTCACACCAGTTAGAATGGCAATTATTAAAAAGTCTGGAAACAACAGATGCTGGCGAGGCTGTGAAGAAATAGGAATGCATTTACCCTGTCAGTGGGAATGTAAATTAGTTCAACTATTGTGGAAGGCAGTGTGGCGATTCCTCAATGATCTAGAACCAGAAATACCATTTGACCCAGTAATCCCATAACTGGGTATATACTCAAAAGATTATAAATCCTTCTAATATAAAGACACATGCACACCTATGTTTATTGCAGCACATTTACAATACAAAAGACTTGACTCCAACCCAAATGCCCATCAATGGTAGACTGGATTAAGAAATGTGGCACATATGCACCATGGAATACTATGCAGCCATAAAAAAGGGTGAGTTCATGTCCTTTGTCGGGACATGGATGAAGCTGGAAACCATCATTATCAGCAAATTAACACAGGAACAGAAAGACCAAACACCACATGTTCTCACTCATAAGTGAGAGTTGAACAATGAAAATACATGGACACAGGGAGGGGAACATCACACATCTGGGCCAGTAGGGAGGTGGGGGGAAAGGGGAGGGTTAACATTAGGACAAATACCTAATTCATGCAAGACTTAAAACCTAGATGACAGGTTGATAGGTGCAGCAAACCACCATAGCACATGTATACCTATGTAACTAACCTATATATTCAGCACATGTATACAAGAACTTAAAGTAAAATAATAATAAAAATAAATAAATAAATAGATAAATAAATTCTGAGTTTCAAACTAGCATGTAAATCATGCCTTTGATGTATCATTTTAGTATTTCCTTTTTTGTCCTTCTGATACTTTCATTCCAGCTTTGTTGTTGAAATGGAAGATAGTGAAATTGTTGCAGAATGTTGCATTTATTTACAAGTGATTTACTTTGGCATGTTAACTCTCTTGTGAGAGCCTGCTGTTTAATAATACATTTCCAGAAGCATATCTTTTAAATGAAGTTGTTTACATTTCAAATGCAATGTGGTAAAATGTAAGTATATTGCCATGATTCCACAGCCCTAGGTTTCATACCTTCAGATTCATGGAAAGAATGATTTTTTTTTTTTTTCCTTTACATCTCCCTAAATAATCTTAACAGATACATGAACACCATCTTTTGACAAAAATAAATCACAGATTAAACTTTTTGTGATGGTTATCTTTCAACTATTATCCTGAATGTGGTTATTCTAAAATTGACTCAAATGCAGATAAAATTGAAACAGTTATATTGTCAATTTTTCTAAAGTTACTTTACCCTTGAATGAGTAATCTGAGCGACTTATTTATCTCTTTCCACAAGCATTCTAAAAATAAAGAGCAGACATACAGTTTAAAAATATGTTTTGTGGATCCAGGGTCATCTTACCTTTTTGCTCATGATATGCACCCACCCAAAAATGCCAGACTCATGTCAGAGCACTAACTCCCTAAGAATTGTGTTATGTGTGCTTGGAACTTATTGCAAAATGACTCAAGATCCCTCCAGAATTGCCAGATAATACCCCACTAATGACTGATGCTCCTCCACCCTGAATCATGCAGTTCCAAGACTGGATCCAACTCTCTGCCTTTCTCCACATGGCACACCACTGCCAAGCTTTCTGCTGGCTCTTTTTCTACGGTGACTGGGATTGTGAAGCCCTTTGCTATTTACTACATTCCTGATGGTTTAATCATTTAAAAAAATCAACATGCCAAAAATTTAAAATCCTGAAATTACATACATTCAACTTCTCAGAAGACTGAGTTGCATCATTTTAGTAAAGTCATTGTTTTATGTCCCTGGGGAGAATAAAATGAGAAAGAAAAACTTGTTTTATTCTTATTTATGCATGTATTTGCCTGCAGGAAAATATAGTGAAGACAATTTTTTCACTGGAAACAATTAAGAACTTTACAAGTATCATCTTTAAATGTTAAAATATGTTAACCACAAATCCTAGATATATAAGATTTTCCCATATCTTGAAATGAATATGTTAATTTTATTGGGAGGGGAGGTGTGTCAGAAGCTAAATGTCATGCTCTTTTTAAAAAAATTTTTGTCTTATTATACTATGAAAAAGAAATTTTTGAAAAACATATTGGAGCATTAAGACATAGTTCAATGTATTGTTTTTAAGAGTTTGTACTTAAGACAGTGTAATGACTTCTAAATAGGGCAGTATAAACTCAAGTAAATTACCAACCCAAAAACAATACAGCAGGGTATATTCATGAGTAATATAACACTTAAGTAGAGGACACTTGATATGATTTTGCCTTAGGTAAGGCACTCTATCACCACGGTAAGGTAGAGATTTGTGAGCAACAAGTTTACTAAGGAGCACTCTTGGGGCCAAAATCTGAGAGTAAATGGGGTAAGCAAGATTAGGCAGAGGAAGAGAGCGAACTGTGATACAGTTTAACAGAGGTGCAAGCCAGGTCCTTGGGGAGCTGTGGAGAAGCAATGGCTTCTCAGAGATGTCCCAATTTAGGCAAGGAAACTGGGTCTTTGTACTGCCATATTTAATAGTCGTCAGACATAGGGTGCCTCCAGAGAAAGAACATAATTTTGTGCAAAACAGCTCGTTTTGATCAAGTGCAATTCCCACCATCTATCAGCAGTCAATACTCCCAGCATCTGATGAATGCATGTTTCTAACTTGAGGGGGCAATCTAGGTGATACACTTCAATATTCATTACAGTGCCATATAGTCAGATAAGGGAGGAATTTTTTGTTTATATTTTTAGCCTTAACTTTAGTCTTCCTCACTAATCTGACATATACAATCCATCCTTTAAACTCAAATACCATACAATGCAGAAAGCTTTAGACTTACAAGAAAGTCTGAGATGAATCTTAAACAAAAAGACTCTTAGTTCACAGTAACTTACAATTACCATGTCTTGAATATAACAATCAGCACAGGTCTTTGTGAAACAATAGTTTTAATGACCTAATAAATTCCTATGGCACTATTTTCTGTGCCATTCTTTTAGCATCCTGGTTCCCAAACAATGTGTCAAGGTATTCCAGGGCACTGCAGAAACTCTTTGGATAATCACGAGATACTTTTAAATTGCTAGGAAAAGAGAGCAATGTCAGGCAGCATATGACCTCAAGGGAGTTCACAGTTTTAACACTGGATTATAGTATGTTTCTTCTGATGATGCAGTATCTTTGCAGAGCTGGATTTTCTGTGGTTTCTAGATGAAAAGCTGTTACCATGCAGAAATCATTGTGGAATGAGAAATGAGGGTGACGAGGCCCAATCCAATACTAAACTTTGAGAAATTCTGTAACACCCAACAGAAGAACATCCCATTGATAAGTAATGGTGATTATTTAAGAAAGAAATATAAAGCATTTTTTTCAACATAAGTATATTTCTTTTTAAATGGCAACTGAGTTGTTAGTACATTAACATGTATGAGCACTGATGGACAACTGTGAGAAATTACTGAGACCCTAATGGTGTCATGAACCAAGAAATTTTGGAAACCTCTGTTTTAGCATTTGATCACAGTGGGGGAAGAGGGTGTTCCAAACAGAAGAAGCTGCATGTGCAATGGCCCTGCACTGAGGGAGTCCCTGGCATACTTAAAAGTCAGTGTGTTTGTCCTGTACAAGAGAATAGTACTAGTCGTCTCTGCAGACTAGACCTGTTCAGTGCTAGTGTCCACATGATGATGGATTGGCACAAGATGATGCCGCAGAGCTAGAGCAGGCCAACTCTGAAGCATGTCATAGGCTTAGCTATTGATTTTATATTATACCTTGAAGGCAATAACAGAGATTTTAATTTAGGAAGGCACATGATCAGAGATGTGCTCAAAAATATAATTCTGGATGTCACTATTAATAACACTATATACTTTATAAATATTTGAGACAATTTATTGATCCAAGAAAGACATCATGAGGAGCTAAGCCAATATAAGTTTAGAGTTAAAAGGTCAGATTTTATATATATTATTAAGAAGGATTGACCATAAATTGGATGTGAGATATAAAGAAGGGAAATTCAAGAACTAGGTGCCCCTAACTCCCACGTTATTCAAGAATCCACTGTACACAATAAAATGTATTTAAAAAAAGAGAAATCTACACCCACACTCCTCTTCCTTCACGTATAAGCTAGATGATAGTCACATGTAAGGTGACCAATTCATTTAGGTTTGCCTGGGATTTTTCCAGTTTTATTACTGAAAGTCTCACATCACAGAAAATTCCTCGCTTTTAGGCAAATCAGGATAGTTGGCTCCCCTTGCCACATAGTCACATCTAGCTGGAAGAGAGAACAACTAGTTTTTAAGCCTGTTGAACAATGAATCCAGATGAACATAGAAGTTCTCTTACTAAGGAGGAAGAGGAAAATGAATATGCAACTAGCATACAGGAAAGCAATAGATATGAGTAAGAAATTAGCAATCTTCTATAATGATTAGTGATCAAGGCGGGCACACCAGATCTCACAAGACAAGTAGAGAACGAGAAGGTTATTAAGGAGATTGAAAAAGAACCATTTAAAATGTAGAACAACAGCAGGTGAGGGAAATTATAACAGCAAATTTCAAGAGGATGTATTCACCCTATAATCAAATGCTGTAGAGAAAGCCTGGCAAGCATCCTCTCTTACATTTTAGCTAAAAAGCAATACAACCATGGGGTTAAGATAGGTACCTAAGGAAGGTAGTTGCAAAGACATGAAAAGAAGCACAGAAGAGGAGGGTAAGGGCAAATGAAAACAAACCTAATTTCCATAGAAACTTTATCAATATCAACATTGGATTTCATGCCAATCCTGAAAGCAAGTGTGCTTCACAGTTTTCCAACACTAGTGCTTTAATACTCCCTGAGAACACATATTTTATTCTCCTTGGAAACCTTCCTTCCTTTAGCAGAGAGCTTCCCACAACTTAGGTGGTCTGTCCTGGCTGCAGTTTTCTTCCTGGCAACCTCACATGGTGCCTTATCTTTGCCTGTGGTAGGCACTGCCCACTGTCAACATCTGTTCAGTGAGAAAAAAGATTCAGGAGCTTAATTCTCAAATTCTCATGTCTGTGGTCATAGATGCTTGACATGATGTAAAGAGACAGAGATTATGGTATTTGATGCCAAAATGAAACATAATTAAATTGTTTAAAAAGGGCACTCAATTACTTCACCACACCAGTGTTTACCTTACCAAAATGTAGAGCCCTTCTGGTCCAGTGGCTCACACCTGTAATTCCAGCAATTTGGGAGGCCAGTGCGGAGGATTGTTTGTGTCCAGAAGCTTGAGACCAGCCTGGGCAACACAGCAAGATCCTGTCTCTACAAAAAATCAAAAATTAGCTGGGTGTGGTTACATACGCCTATAGTCTCAGCTACACTGGAGGCTGAGGTGGGAGGATCTCTTGAGCCCAAGAGGACAAGGCTGCAGTGAATCATGATTATGCCACTGCAATGATCATGTTGGGATACCTTCACACATCACCCACCATTTTAAGTAATATTAAATATTAAATTTTTTTTTAAAAAATGAAAAATAAAGTTCATGGACCACCCTTCGCTTTTTCTTATCTACTAGCTTCCTACCACCTTCACTTCTTTCTTCACTTAGTCTCCTGTCCAGCTTTGATTTCACGGCCCCTTCACATCAACTACACTTTGTTTCCATATCCTGATCTCTCCTATCCTTCTACTTCTGGCAAATTAGCACTGGAGTACTGCTAAAGAAACTCACATTAAACTCCTTGCCTATCTGTCCCTCACAGAAAGCTACTCTGTTAAAAAATTTAGACCACTTCCTCCAGCCACCTGCATTTTAATCTCAGCAGGAAATCTCACCTTCCACCTCACAGATCAAAGAGAAGCCATCAAATAGGAGCTACCCAACCCCACCACAGCTACAAAACCTGCCCATAATCACGGAGGAGGTGGCTCACGCATCTCCCCATGTGTGCACGCCACTCTATTTTATTTGGCCTGTCTCTTGCAATATTGTCAATAACCTTCTCCTGCACCCCAGGTTACCTTTTTCCTTTCTTAATTGACATTCCCAGGCATAAGCAGACAAAAATGTTTCCGTATACTTTTTAAAAAACCCTTTCTTGATTGTTTTGTTGCTACCCTATCTACACAATCAACGGTTTTAAATGAGTTTTTTTATGCTCCCTATCTCAGTTCATGCTGCTCCCAATCATTCTGCAATTTACTCCAATCTGGATTCTGCTCCTATTACTGCACTGAAATGACTTTCAGTATGGTCATCACTGACCATTATTTTGCAGCCAATGAACGTGCCTTATATGCTTTTTGCTTAAACCATGAGTCAGGACATGATAGATATTAGAAGTCAAAGTATCCAAGTTCAGATAATGGCTTCACCAATTGTTACCTCTGTGATTATGGGCAAATTTGTTAGTCTTTTAGTATTAGATTTTATCTGTAAAATGAAAATAATAAAAGAACTTACCTAATCGAATTGTTTTGACATGTTATTTAGAGAAAAGGTTATTAATGCAGTGTATGACACAAAATATACATTGAATACACATTAGTTTGTCTTGTAATTAGTTTTATCCTTCCCTTGGGAGGTAATTCTCCAGGGATCCCACACATTTTTGCACATCATGAAAGCAGAGGCACTGATAGCCTTTTGTTCTGGAATGTATTTTCAAGGATTTTTGTACATGGTATTGTCTTAGAACGTAAGGACTCCTTTGAGAGGGGACCCATTATTTGCTGTCCCATATAATGAAGATGTCCCTCTCCCAGGCAAATATGAGCATCTTTGCTTGCAGGAAAATACGAAAGACTAGGATTTCCTAAATCCACAGCTTTAGAGCTGTGATGCAAGCTCTCTGTGTATGCCACACTCACTGAGGCCCACTCTTTACTGACCCTGTGCTGTTTCAGCCTGCTCAGCCACAGATAATACAGTCCTTTGGCTCTGGTTCCAGAATCTCATGTCTTTGGTTAGTATTCTTGAAATTGTGACTGAATAATCTGTTAACACGCAAGTAGGTAAAATCTTGGACCCTTCACAGTTTCTGACACTTCTTGATACATTCCAGCTTTGGAAACTTGAGACAGCACCTTCTTCCTAAGACTCTCTGCTCTCAGCATCCATCATGCTGCAGTCTTGACACCTCTTCACTCTCACTCTTTCTTACTCTTCTTTGCTTTTTACCCTTAAAAAACAATCATGCCCACAATGTGGGCATTTCTCAGAGTTTTGTCTCTCTTTATTTCCCCACCTTAACTCCCCTGAACTGCCAGAAATACTCCTCTCTCCCTCTATGGCTTCAGTTAACATCGCTATGATGATGACTCTAAATCTGTATCCATAATCCAGGTCTTTCTCCCAACCACAAAAAGGTATACCTAATTGATTGCTAGACATCCTGACTTGAATATCTCAGAGGTGCCTAAAACCCAGCCTGCTGAAAACTGAATTTATCACTGTCTCTTGAAAACATACTTCTGCCTTAGTATCTTCTGTTTCAGTGATGGATTTCCCCCCACAACCTCCTATTGCCCAGGCCACAATATGAGTGTCATCCCTCCCGTTCACCCACTGTCAATTGCCAAGCCATTTATGCCTCCAAAGCAGGTTCTGAATACAATCATTTTTTACTATCTATGCTGATGTGACCATAAACCAAACTACTGTTAATAGCTTCCTAAATTGTTTCCTTTTTTCTTTCCTATTCTATTCCATTTATTACATAGAAACACAGGAATCATTTTCAAATTTAAATCTTGATTGAACAAGTTTAAATGGTTTCCCATTGGCTTGATGTCAAAGTCCAATCTCTTCAAAATGGCTTACAAATCCCTGACCTCTATTCATTGCTTCTGCTGCCTCTTTCAACATTCTACTCCTCAAACATATTGAACTTCTCTGGACTCCATAAATGTGCAAAACTCTGTCTTCCTCCAGGCCATTGTCCATGCTGTTGCTTCCTGGGATTTTTAGGTGTCTCATATTAATTAGATAATCTATTTTATATCATCCTATCCTATAAAGTAAATATTTGAAGAGGGATGTATATGTCCATCCCCTATCGTTAAACAACAGCTTTAATGTGCAACTATCTGCTTTGACAATGAACCTAAATGATTACATATTTTGTGACTAATATGTAAACAAATGGCCTTCATAATACTGACCCGAACGAGTTTCCTATCAGTATAAGACGAAAAGCAGGAGTTGGTATTTAGGGCAGATTCCTCTCCTGTTCTGCAAGTAAGTGTTCTGTGTGATGAGCTCTCTTGGTCACATAGATATATGTCTGTACTCTAAATACTTTAGGAGTCCAATGTCAAATATGGTAGAATACTAAGTAGTGTAGATAATACTCTTATTTTAAACGTTAAAGAGGGGTCTTTTCTCATAGGTATGGTGAAGTAGCTACTATGAGACTAATACACCCATTGGAACAAAACAAAACACAAAACAGCTGTTGGAAGACATCAAAGAGTGGCAAAAGACAGTCAAAATTCCAGAGAAAAGGGAAATTAATAGAGATGAATAAGAGCTTCAAAAGCATTTCTAACTTTGAAGTGCTAGTCACAGGGACATACCAGAAAAAAAAAAAAGTTGCCTAATAGTTTGGAACCATCTCACTGACCTCAGGGAAAAAAATTAAGAGCTGCAAAATAGGCAGATTTTGAGAATTCAACATGATGAAAAAAGAGAACCACAGATAAGTGAAACAAACAATCTATATGAAATTGCCTTAGAAGCATTTGTTGGTTTCCAAATTTCACATACACAAGGACAGTTTCCAAAACAATAAAGCAACAAACAACTGTAAGAGACTAAAAATCAACAAATATCTGCAATTTCCCAATGTGAAAATGGAGTCCAAGGTGCACTCATGAAAGACGCTATGGTGGGCAGCTCAGACGTTCAGTGAAAAACCTTAAAGGGCTGAACTCTAAGAATAAGGCAAACTCTAAAGGGACTTAACTTGACTAAACATGGTCTGATTGCCTTCTCTTCACTTGAATAAAAAATTAAATGCTCTTCAGAGGAGGAAAGTGTTACCTGGAGATTTTTAAATTGTCGACACAACATATCCACTAGTCAATAAAAACGACCAAGCATACCAAGGACTAGGCTAAATGACTATAAATTAGAAAAATAAAGAGAAAACATACATAGACCCACAGGGAATCTAGATATTAGAGTTATCATACATGGACTTTTAAATAGCTATATATATTTAAGCAAATATATATTAAAGTAGCTTTTTAATATGGTTCAGGAAAATTGGGGAAAAATGGAGAAGTTCAATGGAGAACTAAAATCCATAAGTAAAATAATCAATTGAGAAAAATCACACAAATGAAAAAAATGCAATAAATAAAATGGCAGAAAGGATGCAGGACTAATAAAATCAATTTAAAATTTGATAAAAAGAAATTACAGTACAAAACATAAGAGGGTAGAAAATATAGAAAAGTGTTTAAGAGACAGGGTAAATAGGTCTAACAGAGACGTACTCATAGTTCCAGGGCAGAGGAAATTTAATTAGAAAGAATTTAATTTAATTTAATTTAATTTAATTTAATTAGAAAATTAATTAGAAAGAAACAATATTCAAAGAAACTGTGCCTGATAAAATTTTATAAAACTGGTAAAAGACATCCAGCTTAAGATTTAAGAAGATACTTGAACCTCAAACCGGATAATTATTTAAAAGCCACACTTAAAAACAAACAGGAGAAAAGTTTGAACAAACACTTCACAAAGAAATATACCCAATTACCAATAAGCACCTCATCATGGTCAGCAAGGTTCAGCATGGTTTGCCCAAATCTGCCTCTCAGATCTCATTTCCTACCACTCTCCACTTCAACCACAAACCTTCTTTCCATTCTCAGAATAAATCCAAGCCCATTTCTGCCCTAAGCTCTACCAATATACTTCTCTCCTTGTTTGGAACATACTTCACTCACATCTTTATGTGACTGACTTCACATTAAGAGGCAGTGCTTCACTACCCAAACTAATTAGCCTCCTTTCCCAGTCTCTTTCTGCCACATCACACTATTTAGTTTCTTCACAGACCTTCCACTATGTAATATCAGCTCCTTTGTTTACCAGTTTATTTCTTTATTGAGTGGCTCTCCCCAAGGCATGTAAACCTCATTTGAGCAAATATTGTCTGTCTTATTCACGATTATATCTCAGTGTCTAAAAGTCTTTAGCCTGGCATGTAGTACACGCTCAATATTTGATGCTCATTTTGAAATGAACATAATACTAACCACCAACTTCAACAGCTAAGACCTCCTCTATTTTATTGATCTGTAACCTTCAAGGTCCAGCTCTGTTTTTGTACCTATATAATTACTTCTTAATTCCATCATCACTTATTTTTGTATTTACTGGATTCATGCAGCTTTAAAGCTTGACCCTCTATTTTATCACTTTATTTTATGCTCAACCTACTGAGAATTAGAGTTTCAATTATTTGAATCTACATGAGGTTAAAATCTCCCTGAAAGTAGTCATTTTTATATCTGTTATACCATGTACAGTTTACTGAATTCTATTCATTGACTTACAGACTGATCAGTGGTGGATTGTAAATAATAGATTAAAAAGAGGAAATATGGCGACAACCGTTTATAAATTAGGAAAAATGGTGATAACAGAGGGAAATTGTAGCACTCTAAGCATTTGGGACATGTCACTACAATTCTTTATAGGAACTCACCTCATGTAGAGTTCTAAGGGTCATTTTCCAGTTCATTTTTCATCTATCTTTTTTTCTGTATCTCATCACTGAAAATAAATGGGACTTGATATGCTGGTGATTGTTAACATCTGACTGCCTTTGAATCACTACAGTCTGGTCTATCTCTAAAGCTGAATTGTTCTGTCTGAACCATAAGAGAAAGATTGTGGTGCTTGGCATTTTCTCATCTTTTTAAGTGATCCAAAGCCTATGAATCCTTTATGGTTTGCTAAAATGTTTATTCCTTCTAGTCTTCACTGGATGATCTAGCCCCTCTTGGTCTTCCCTCAATACTTCCTCTGCATCCTTTGAGTTCGTGGTATATAGATCAATAAATAACTTTTTAATATTCATTAACTAAATGATTTTTTAAATCGCAAAGGTAATTTAGTACATAAGAAGTAAGAAAACAATATATTCAGAATCCATTGGACAACAAATGTGTTTCAATCATTTTAAAAAAGAAAATAAAGAATCCATAAATAATAAAGGAAGGCAAAAGATGAAAGACCCATGAAATTAAAATTGAAGCAAAATAAAAGGATATGGAATACAAATAGAAGAGCAGACAGACTATCACTTTAAAAACTGAATATAAAAAGAGTATTTACTGTGGTTCTAAAAGTGAAAGCGAATAATTTGTTACAGCGAACATTATTTAACTTTGCTGTAGGAACATGTGAAGGATTACAGAACAACATAATACTCCTCAGATACAAAGGTGACAAGAGGTACTGAATATGAAGAAATTGAGATGTGAAATATGAGAGTTCATAATACAGAAAAACAAGTAAATTAAAAGAAAAAAACAAGAAACCAAAGGCAAAAGCAAATCATTTATTGAAGGGGGAGATGAAAAATAAGGACAACTGTGTAAAGAACAAAAAGTCTATCTGTCTCAAGAGTATAAACAATAAAAGCAGACATACTTGAAGACAGAAAAAAAGTAACTGAAATCTGGTGAGATACGTAGGATGAAGGAACAAGACTATTGACATACATGAGGTAGAAACTGAGAAAAAGTAAAGCATCTTAGGTACATAAACGGATCAGTGATAACACTGGGGTATATTTAAATGAAAGACTTAAAAAACAGGTGAGACACAAAGGGAATAAATAATCTGCTGACAAAAATATGGCACTCGAACTGCCCCAAATGAGAACTGAGTTACTATGAAACACATGTCAAAGAAATTATGTTACCTATAAAGTCAGGAAAGAGATGATAATGCATGTAACATGGACAAGGCAGGAGCTTGAACTTGCATGAGTCCCCGAGATGGTACACAATGCATCGGACTCAAAGACAGAAAAAGTGACACACAGTGTAGGCAAAGAAAAGATGCCCAATCGAATGGAGCAAGATGGCCGAATAGGAACAGCTCCAGTCTCCAACTCCCAGCGCGAGCGACACAGAAGACCGGTGATTTCTGCATTTTCAACTGAGGTACTGGGGTCATCTCACTGGGGAGTGCTGGACAATCGGTGCTGGTCAGCTGCTGCAGCCCGACCAGCAAGAGCTGAAGCAGGGCGAGACATTGCCTCACCTGGGAAGGGCAAGGGGGAAGGGAATCCCTTTTCCTAGCCAGGGGAACTGAGACACACAACACCTGGAAAATCGGGTAATTACCACCCCAATACTGTGCTTTAAGCAAACGGGCACACCAGGAGATTATACCCACACCTGGCCGGGAGGGTCCCACGGCCACGGAGCCTCCCTCATCGCTAGCACAGCAGTCTGCAATCTAACCGCAAGGCAGCAGCGAGACTGGGGGAGGGGCGCCCGCCACTGCTGAGGCTTAAGTAGGTAAACAAAGCCGCTGGGAAGCTCAAACTGGGTGGAGCTCACAGCAGCTCAAGGAAACCTGCCTGTCTCTGTAGACTCCACCTCTGGGGACAGGGCGCACCTAAAAAAACAACAGGGAAAGCAGCAGAGGCCTGTGCAGACCCGAACAACTCTGTCTGACAGCTTTGAAGAGAGCAGCGGATCTCCCAACACGGAGGTTGAGATCTGAGAACGGACAGTCTGCCTGCTCAAGTGGGTCCCTGACCTTCAGTAGCCTAACTGGGAGACATCCCCCACTAGGGGCAGTCTGACACCCCACACCTCACAGGGTGGAGTACACCCCTGAGAGGAAGCTCCCAAAGTAAGAATCAGACAGGTACACTCGCTGTTCAGCAATACTCTCTCTTCTGCAACCTCTGCTGCTGATACCCAGGCAAACAGGGTCTGGAGTGGACCTCAAGCAATCTCCAACAGACCTACATCTGAGAGTCCTGACTATTAGAAGGAAAACTATCAAACAGGAAGAACACCTATACCAAAACCCCATCAGTACGTCACCATCATCAAAGACCAGAGGCAGATAAAACCACAAAGATGGGGAAGAAGCAGGGCAGAAAAGCTGGAAATGCAAAAAATAAGAGAGCATCTCCCCCTGCAAAGGAGCGCAACTCATCGCTAGCAACGGATCAAAGCTGGTCAGAGAATGACTTTGACGAGATGAGAGAAGAAGGCTTCAGTCCATCAAACTTATCAGAGCTAAAGGAGGAATTACGTACCCAGCGCAAAGAAACTAAAAATCTTGAAAAAAGAGTGGAAGAATTGATAGCTAGAATAATTAATGCAGAGAAGGTCATAAATGAAATGACAGAGATGAAAACCAAGACACGAGAAATACGTGACAAATCCACAAGCTTCAGTAACTGACTTGATCAACTGGAAGAAAGAGTATCAGCGATTGAGGATCAAATGAATGAAATGAAGCGAGAAGAGAAACCAAAAGAAAAAAGAAGAAAAAGAAATGAACAAAGCCTGCAAGAAGTATGGGATTATGTAAAAAGACCAAATCTACGTCTGATTGGGGTGCCTGAAAGTGAGGGGGAAAATGGAACCAAGTTGGAAAACACTCTTCAGGATATCATCCAGGAGAACTTCCCCAACCTAGTAGGGCAGGCCAACATTCAAATTCAGGAAATACAGATAACACCACAAAGATACTCCTCGAGAAGAGCAACTCCAAGACACATAATTGCCAGATTCACCAAAGTTGAAATGAAGGAAAAAATCTTAAGGGCAGCCAGAGAGAAAGGTCGGGTTACCCACAAAGGGAAGCCCATCAGACTAACAGCAGACCTCTCGGCAGAAACTCTACAAGCCAGAAGAGAATGGGGGCCAATATTCAACATTCTTAAAGAAAAGAATTTTCAACCCAGAATTTCATATCCAGCCAAATTAAGTTTCATAAGTGAAGGAGAAATAAAATCCTTTACAGATAAGCAAATGCTTAGAGATTTTGTCACCACCAGGCCTGCCTTACAAGAGACCCTGAAGGAAGCCCTAAACATGGAAAGGAACAACCGGTACCAGCCATTGCAAAAACATGCCAAAATGTAAAGACCATCGAGGCTAGGAAGAAACTGCATCAACTAACGAGCAAAATAACCACTTAATATCATAATGGCAACATCGAGTTCACTCATAACAATATTAACCTTAAATGTTAATGGACTAAATGCTCCAATTAAAAGACACAGACTGGCAAACTGGATAAAGAGTCAAGACCCATCAGTCTGCTGTATTCAGGAGACCCATCTCACATGCAGAGACATACATAGGCTCAAAATAAAGGGATGGAGGAAGATCTACCAAGCAAATGGAGAACAAAAAAAAGCAGGGGTTGAAATCCTAGTCTCTGATAAAATAGACTTTAAACCGTCAAAGCTCAAAAGAGACAAAGAAGGCCATTACATAATGGTAAAGGGATCAATTCAACAGGAAGGGCTAACTATCCTAAATATATATGCACCCAATACAGGAGCACCCAGATTCATAAAGCAAGTCCTTAGAGACTTACAAAGAGACTTAGACTCCCATACAATAATAATGGGAGACTTCAACACTCCACTGTCAACATTAGACAGATCAACGAGACAGAAAGTTAACAAGGATATCCAGGAATTGAACTCATCCCTGCACCAAGCGGATCTAATGGACATGTATAGAACTGTCCACCCCAAATCAACAGAATATACATTCTTCTCAGCACCACATCGCACTTATTCCAAAATTGACCACATAATTGGAAGTAAAGCACTCCTCAGCAAATGTAAAAGTACAGAAATTATAACAAACTGTCTCTCAGACCACAGTGCAATCAAACTAGAACTCAGGACTAAGAAACTCAATCAAAACCGCTCAACTACATGGAAACTGAACAACCTGCTCCTGAATGACTACTGGGTACATAACGAAATGAAAGCAGAAATAAAGATGTTCTTTGAAACCAATGAGAACAAAGATACAACATACCAGAATCTCTGGGACACATTTAAAGCAGTGTGTAGAGGGAAATTTATAGCACTAAATGCCCACAAGAGAAAGCTGGAAAGATCTAAAATTGACACTCTAACATCACAATTAAAAGAACTAGAGAGGCAAGAGCAAACACATTCAAAAGCTAGCAGAAGGCAAGAAATAACTAAGATCAGAGCAGAACTGAAGGAGATAGAGACACAAAAAACCCTCCAAAAAAATCAATGAATCCAGGAATTGGTTTTTTGAAAAGATCAACAAAATTGACAGACCGCTAGCAAGACTAATAAAGAACAAAAGAGAGAGGAATCAAATCGATGCAATAAAAAATGATAAAGGGGATATCACCACCGACCCCACAGAAATACAAACTACCATCAGAGAATACTATAAACACCTCTACGCAAATCAACTAGAAAATCTAGAAGAAATGGATAATTTCCTGGACACTTACACTCTCCCAAGACTAAACCAAGAAGAAGTTGAATCCCTGAATAGACCAATAGCAGGCTCTGAAATTGAGGCAATAATTAATAACCTACCCACCAAAAAAACTCCAGGACCAGATGGATTCACAGCTGAATTCTACCAGAGGTACAAGGAGGAGCTGGTACCATTCCTTCTGAAACTATTCCAATCAATAGAAAAAGAGGGAATCCTCCCTAACTCATTTTATGAGGCCAACATCATCCTGATACCAAAGCCTGGCAGAGACACAACAAAAAAAGAATTTTAGACCAATATCCCTGATGAACATCGATGCAAAAATCCTCAATAAAATGCTGGCAAACCGGATTCAGCAGCACATCAAAAAGCTTATCCACCATGATCAAGTGGGCTTCATCCCTGGGATGCAAGGCTGGTTCAACATTTGCAACTCAATAAACGTAATCCAGCATATAAACAGAACCAAAGACAAGAACCACATGATTATCTCAATAGATGCAGAAAAGGCTTTTGACAAAATTCAACAGCCCTTCATGGTAAAAACGCTCAATAAATTCGGTATTGATGGAATGTACCTCAAAATAATAAGAGCTATTTATGACAAACCCACAGCCAATATCATACTGAATGGGCAAAAACTGGAAAAATTCCCTTTGAAAACTGGCACAAGACAGGGATGCCCTCTCTCACCACTCCTATTCAACATAGTGTTGGAAGTTCTGGCTAGGGCAATCAGGCAAGAGAAAGAAATAAAGGGTATCCAGTTAGGAAAAGAAGTCAAATTGTCCCTGTTTGCAGATGACATGATTGTATATTTAGAAAATCCCATTGACTCAGCCCAAAATCTCCTTAAGCTGATAAGCAACTTCAGCAAAGTCTCAGGATACAAAATCAATGTGCAAAAATCACAAGCATTCTTATACACCAGTAACAGACAAACAGAGAGCCAAATCAGGAATGAACTTCCATTCACAATTGCTTCAAAGAGAATAAAATACCTAGGAATCCAACTTACAAGGGATGTAAAGGACCTCTTCAAGGAGAACTACAAACCACTGCTCAGTGAAATCAAAGAGGACACAAACAAATGGAAGAACATACCATGCTCATGGATAGGAAGAATCAATATCGTGAAAATGGCCATACTCCCCAAGGTTATTTATAGATTCAATGCCATCCCCATCAAGCTACCAATGAGTTTCTTCACAGAACTGGAAAAAACGGCTTTAAAGTTCATATGGAACCAAAAAAAGAGCCCGCATTGCCAAGACAATCCTAAGTCAAAAGAACAAAGCTGGAGGCATCACGCTACCTGACTTCAAACTATACTACAAGGCCACATTAACCAAAACAGCATGGTACTGATACCAAAACAGAGATATAGACCAATGGAACAGAGCAGAGTCCTCAGAAATAATACCACACATCTACAGCCATCTGATCTTTGACAAACCTGAGAGAAACAAGAAATGGGGAAAGGACTCCCTATTTAATAAATGGTGCTGGGAAAATCGGCTAGCCATAAGTAGAAAGCTGAAACTGGATCCTTTCTTTACTCCTTATATGAAAATTAACTCAAGATGGATTAGAGACTTAAATGTTAGACCTAATACCATAAAAATCCTAGAAGAAAACCTAGGTAGTGCCATTCAGGACATAGGCATGGGCAAGGACTTCATGCCTAAAACACCAAAAGCAATGGCAGCAAAAGCCAAAATTGACAAATGGGATATGATTAAACTAAAGAGCTTCTGCACAGCAAAAGAAACTACCATCAGAGTGAACAGGCAACCTACAGAATGGGAGAAAATTTTTGCAATCTACTCATCTGACAAAGGGCTAATATCCAGAATCTACAAAGAACTCAAACAAATTTACAAGAAAAAAACAAACAACCCCATCAAAAAGTGGGCAAAGGATATGAACAGACATTTCTCAAAAGAAGACATTCATACAACCAACAGACACATGAAAAAATGCTCATCATCACTGGCCATCAGAGAAATGCAAATCAAAACCACAATGAGATACCATCTCACACCAGTTAGAATGGCAATCATTAAAAAGTCAGGCAACAACAGGTGCTGGAGAGGATGTGGAGAAATAGGAACACTTTTACACTGTTGGTGGGATTGTAAACTAGTTCAACCATTATGGAAAACAGTATGGCGATTCCTCAAGGATCTAGAGCTAGATGTACCATATGACCCAGCCATCCCACTACTGGGTATATACCCAAAGGATTATAAATCATGCTGATATAAAGACACATGCACATGTATGTTTATTGTGGCACTATTCACAATAGCAAAGACTTGGAATCAACCCAAATGTCCATCTGTGACAGACTGGATTAAGAAAATGTGGCACATATACACCATGGAATATTATGCAGCCATAAAAAAGATGAGTTTGCGTCCTTTGTAGGGACATGGATGCAGCTGGAAACCATCATTCTTAGCAAACTATCACAAGAACAGAAAACCAAACACCACATGTTCTCACTCATAGGTGGGAACTGAACAATGAGATCACTTGGACTGGGGAAGGGGAACATCACACACCGGGGCCTATCATGGGGAGGGGGGAGGGGGGAGGGATTGCATTGGGAGTTATACCTGATATAAATGATGAATTGAGGGGTGCTGATGAGTTGATGGGTGCAGCACACCAACATGGCACAAGTATACATATGTAACAAACCTGCACATTATGTACATGTACCCTAGAACTTAAAGTATAATAAAAAAAAAAAAAAGAAGGGGGGCGGAGCAAGATGGCCGAATAGGAACAACTCCAGTCTCCAACTCCCAGCGCGAGCGACACAGAAGACCGGTGATTTCTGCATTTTCAACTGAGGTACTGGGGTCATCTCACTAGGGAGTGCCGGACAATCGGTGCTGGTCAGCTGCTGCAGCCTGACCAGCGAGAGCTGAAGCAGGGCGAGGCATCGCCTCACCTGGAAGCGCAAGGGGGAAGGGGATCCGTTTTCCTAGCCAGGGGAACTGAGACACACAACACCTGGAAAATCGGGTAACTCCCACCCCAATACTGCGCTGTAAGCATACAGGCATTCCAGGAGAATATATCCCACACCTGGCCGGGAGGGTCCCACGCCCACGAAGCCTCCCTCACTGCTAACACAGCAGTCTGCCGCGATCTATCCGCAAGGCAGCAGCGAGGCTGGGGGAGGGGCGCCCGCCATTGCTGAGGCTTAAGTAGGTAAACAAAGCCGCTGGGAAGCTCGAACTGGGTGGAGCTCACAGCAGCTCAAGGAAGCCTGCCTGTCTCTGTAGTCTCCACCTCTGGGGACAGCGCACAGCTGAAGACCAACAGGGGAAGTAGCGGGAGCCGGTGCAGACGCGAACGACTCTGTCTGACAGCTTTGGGGAGAGCCGCGGATCTCCCAACGCGGAGGTTGAGATCTGAGAAGGGACAGACTGCCTGCTCAGGTGTGTCCCTGACCCCTGAGTAGCCTAGCTGGGAGAAATCCCCCACTAGGGGCAGTCTGACACCCCACACCTCACAGGGTGGAGTACACCCCTGAGAGGACACTTCCAAAGGAAGAATCAGACAGGTACACTCGCTGTTCAGCAATATTCTATCTTCGGCAACCTCTGCTGCTGATACCCAGGCAAACAGGGTCTGGAGTGGACCTTAAGCAATCTCCAACAGACCAACAGAGAGTCCTTCTGACTGTCAGAAGGAAAACTATCAAACAGGAAGGACACCTATACCAAAACCCCATCAGTTCGTCACCACCATCAAAGACCAGAGACAGATAAAACCACAAAGATGGGGAAGAAGCAGGGCAGAAAAGCTGGAAATTCAAAAAATAAGAGCGCATCTCCCCCTGCAAAGGAGCGCAGCCCATCGCCAGCAACGGATCAAAGCTGGTCAGAGAATGACTTGGACGAGAGGAGAGAAGAAGGCTTCAGTCCATCAAACTTATCAGAGCTAAAGGAGGAATTACGTACCCAGCGCAAAGAAACTAAAAATCTTGAAAAAAGAGTGGAAGAATTGACAGCTAGACTCATTAATGCAGAGAAGATCATAAACGAAATGACAGAGATGAAAACCATGACACGAGAAATACGTGACAAATGCACAAGCTTCAGTAACCGACTCGATCAACTGGAAGAAAGAGTATCAGCGATTGAAGATCAAATGAATGAAATGAAGCGAGAAGAGAAACCAAAAGAAAAAAGAAGAAAAAGAAATGAGCAAAGCCTGCAAGAAGTATGGGATTACGTAAAAAGACCAAATCTACGTCTGATTGGGGTGCCTGAAAGTGAGGGGGAAAATGGAACCAAGTTGGAAAACACTCTTCAGGATATCATCCAGGAGAACTTCCCCAACCTAGTAGGGCAGGCCAACATTCAAATTCAGGAAATACAGAGAACGCCACAAAGATACTCCTCGAGAAGAGCAACTCCAAGACACATCATTGCCAGATTCACCAAAGTTGAAATGAAGGAAAAAATCTTAAGGGCAGCCAGAGAGAAAGGTCGGGTCACCCACAAAGGGAAGCCCATCAGACTAACAGCAGATCTCTCGGCAGAAACTCTACAAGCCAGAAGAGAGTGGGGGCCAATATTCAACGTTCTTAAAGAAAAGAATTTTAAACCCAGAATTTCATATCCAGCCAAACTAAGTTTCATAAGTGAAGGAGAAATAAAATCCTTTACAGATAAGCAAATGCTTAGAGATTTTGTCACCACCAGGCCTGCCTTACAAGAGACCCTGAAGGAAGCCCTAAACATGGAAAGGAACAACCGGTACCAGCCATCGCAAAAACTTGGCAAAATGTAAAGACCATCGAGGCTAGGAAGAAACTGCATCAACTAACGAGCAAAATAACCGGTTAATATCATAATGGCAGGATCAAGTTCACACATAACAATATTAACCTTAAATGTTAATGGACTAAATGCTCCAATTAAAAGACACAGACTGGCAAACTGGATAAAGAGTCAAGACCCATCAGTCTGCTGTATTCAAGAGACCCATCTCACATGCAGAGACATACATAGGCTCAAAATAAAGGGATGGAGGAAGATCTACCAAGCAAATGGAGAACAAAAAAAAGCAGGGGTTGCAATCCTAGTCTCTGATAAAACAGACTTTAAACCATCAAAGATCAAAAGAGACAAAGAAGGCCATTACATAATGGTAAAGGGATCAATTCAACAGGAAGAGCTAACTCTCCTAAATATATATGCACCCAATACAGGAGCACCCAGATTCATAAAGCAAGTCCTTAGAGACTTACAAAGAGACTTAGACTCCCATACAATAATAATGGGAGACTTCAACACTCCGCTGTCAACATTAGACAGATCAACGAGACAGAAAGTTAACAAGGATATCCAGGAATTGAACTCATCTCTGCACCAAGCGGACCTAATAGACATCTATAGAACTCTCCACCCCAAATCAACAGAATATACATTCTTCTCAGCACCACATCGCACTTATTCCAAAATTGACCACATAATTGGAAGTAAAGTACTCCTCAGCAAATGTAAAAGAACAGAAATTATAACAAACTGTCTCTCAGACCACAGTGCAATCAAACTAGAACTCAGGACTAAGAAACTCAATCAAAACCGCTCAACTACATGGAAACTGAACAACCTGCTCCTGAATGACTACTGGGTACATAACGAAATGAAAGCGGAAATAAAGATGTTCTTTGAAACCAATGAGAACAAAGATACAACATACCAGAATCTCTGGGACACATTTAAAGCAGTGTGTAGAGGGAAATTTATAGCACTAAATGCCCACAAGAGAAAGCAGGAAAGATCTAAAATTGACACTCTAACATCACAATTAAAAGAACTAGAGAGGCAAGAGCAATCACATTCAAAAGCTAGCAGAAGGCAAGAAATAACTAAGATCAGAGCAGAACTGAAGGAGATAGAGACACAAAAAACCCTCCAGAAAATCAATGAATCCAGGAGTTGGTTTTTTGAAAAGATCAACAAAATTGACAGACCGCTAGCAAGGCTAATAAAGAAAAAAAGAGAGAGGAATCAAATAGATGCAATAAAAAATGATAAAGGGGATATCACCACTGACCCCACAGAAATACAAACTACCATCAGAGAATACTATAAACGCCTCTACGCAAATCAACTAGAAAATCTAGAAGAAATGGATAATTTCCTGGACACTTACACTCTCCCAAGGCTAAACCAGGAAGAAGTTGAATCCCTGAATAGACCAATAGCAGGCTCTGAAATTGAGGCAACAATTAATAGCCTACCCACCAAAAAAAGTCCAGGACCAGATGGATTCACAGCTGAATTCTACCAGAGGTACAAGGAGGAGCTGGTACCATTCCTTCTGAAACTATTCCAATCAATAGAAAAAGAGGGAATCCTCCCTAACTCATTTTATGAGGCCAACATCATCCTGATACCAAAGCCTGGCAGAGACACAACAAAAAAAGAGAATTTTAGACCAATATCCCTGATGAACATTGATGCAAAAATCCTCAATAAAATACTGGCAAACCGGATTCAGCAGCACATCAAAAAGCTTATCCACCATGATCAAGTGGGCTTCATCCCTGGGATGCAAGGCTGGTTCAACATTCGCAAATCAATAAACGTAATCCAGCATATAAACAGAACCAAAGACAAGAACCACATGATTGTCTCAATAGATGCAGAAAAGGCTTTTGACAAAATTCAACAGCCCTTCATGCTAAAAACGCTCAATAAATTCGGTATTGATGGAACGTACCTCAAAATAATAAGAGCTATTTATGACAAACCCACAGCTAATATCATACTGAATGGGCAAAAACTGGAAAAATTCCCTTTGAAAACTGGCACAAGACAGGGATGCCCTCTCTCACCACTCCTATTCAACATAGTGTTGGAAGTTCTGGCTAGGGCAATCAGGCAAGAGAAAGAAATCAAGGGTATCCAGTTAGGAAAACAAGAAGTCAAATTGTCCCTGTTTGCAGATGACATGATTGTATATTTAGAAAACCCCATCGTCTCAGCCCAAAATCTCCTTAAGCTGATAAGCAACTTCAGCAAAGTCTCAGGATACAAAATTAATGTGCAAAAATCACAAGCATTCTTATACACCAGCAACAGACAAGCAGAGAGCCAAATCAGGAATGAACTTCCATTCACAATTGCCTCAAAGAGAATAAAATACCTAGGAATTCAGCTTACAAGGGATGTAAAGGACCTCTTCAAGGAGAACTACAAACCACTGCTCAGTGAAATCAAAGAGGACACAAACAAATGGAAGAACATACCATGCTCATGGATAGGAAGAATCAATATCGTGAAAATGGCCATACTCCCCAAGGTTATTTATAGATTCAATGCCATCCCCATCAAGCTACCAATGACTTTCTTCACAGAATTGGAAAAAACTGCTTTAAAGTTCATATGGAACCAAAAAAGAGCCCGCATTGCCAAGACAATCCTAAGTCAAAAGGACAAAGCTGGAGGCGTCACGCTACCTGACTTCAAACTATACTACAAGGCTACAGTAACCAAAACAGCATGGTACTGGTACCAAAACAGAGATATAGACCAATGGAACAGAACAGAGTCCTCAGAAATAATACCGCACATCTACAGCCATCTGATCTTTGACAAACCTGAGAGAAACAAGAAATGGGGAAAGGATTCCCTATTTAATAAATGGTGCTGGGAAAATTGGCTAGCCATAAGTAGAAAGCTGAAACTGGATCCTTTCCTTACCCCTTATACGAAGATTAATTCAAGATGGATTAGAGACTTAAATGTTAGACCTAATACCATCAAAACCCTAGAAGAAAATCTAGGTAGTACCATTCAGGACATAGGCATGGGCAAGGACTTCATGTCTAAAACACCAAAAGCAACGGCAGCAAAAGCCAAAATTGACAAATGGGATCTAATTAAACTAAAGAGCTTTTGCACAGCAAAAGAAACTACCATCAGAGTGAACAGGCAACCTACAGAATGGGAGAAAATTTTTGCAACCTACTCATCTGACAAAGGGCTAATATCCAGAATCTACAAAGAACTCAAACAAATATACGAGAAAAAAACAAACAACCCCATCAAAAAGTGGGGAAAGGATATGAACAGACATTTCTCAAAAGAAGATATTCATACAGCCAACAGACACATGAAAAAATGCTCATCATCACTCGCCATCAGAGAAATGCAAATCAAAACCACAATGAGATACCATCTCACACCAGTTAGAATGGCAATCATTAAGAAGTCAGGAAACAACAGGTGTTGGAGAGGATGTGGAGAAATAGGAACACTTTTACACTGTTGGTGGGATTGTAAACTAGTTCAACCATTATGGAAAACAGTATGGCAATTCCTCAAGGATCTAGAACTAGATGTACCATATGACCCAGCCATCCCACTACTGGGTATATACCCAAAGGATTATAAATTAGTCTACTACAAAGACACATGCACACGTATGTTTATTGCGGCACTATTCACAATAGCAAAGACTTGGAATCAACCCAAATGTCCATCTGTGACAGACTGGATTAAGAAAATGTGGCACATATACACCATGGAATACTATGCAGCCATAAAAAAGGATGAGTTTGCGTCCTTTGTAGGGACATGGATGCAGCTGGAAACCATCATTCTTAGCAAACTATCACAAGAAGAGAAAACCAAACACCGCATGTTCTCACTCATAGGTGGGAACTGAACAATGAGATCACTTGGACTCGGGAAGGGGAACATCACACACTGGGGTCTATCATGGGGAGGGGGGAGGGGGGAGGGATTGCATTGGGGAGTTATACATGATATAAATGATGAATTGATGGGTGCTGACGAGTTGATGGGTGCAGCACACCAACATGGCATAAGTATACATATGTAACAAACCTGCACGTTATGCACATGTACCCTAGAACTTAAAGTATAATAAAAAAAAAAAAAAAAAAAAAAAAAAAAAAAAAAAAAAAAAAAAAAAAGAAATAATAGTAGCTAATTATTTATGAAGCACTTATTTTATGAAAGGCACTGTGCTAAAGTGCTTTACCTGAGTTATTTCATTTATCCTCTCAACAGTTTCTGGAGTATGTACTATCATCGCTCTTATTGTTTTGTAAATAAATATAAACCAAAGCCCATGGACGTTAAATAAATTAAGGTCATAAAGCCAGTACACAGAAGAGTAAGGACTAGAATTCAGGTGGTCTGATTTCAGAAGCATGGCTACATACTGCCTTCCAAGATGCTATGAGAATTAAATGATATGTACATGAAGTGTTTATAACAGTCTCTGACATATACATGCTCAATTAAATGTTACTATGTTATTTTAATTACTATTACACAAATTATCCATCACATCTCTGTTAAATACAGCAATGTTTCTATTTAGCACTTGCATGGCCTGTTTTGAGTAATTTAATCAAGCAACTTTTTCTAACTAGATAATATTTACAAGAGAGTTATATTTGTCAAGAAATTTCATTTGTCTCCTAGTCAAAACTCTTAATAACCAAATTTAACACATCTAATTTGTGGCTTATTTTATAAATTTGTTGTGACAAGATCCTCCATGAATTTTACCATTAGAAGGAAAATCTACATTCAATATACAATAAACACCATTTAATATACAATAAAAAAAAAAAAAAAAAAAAAAAAAAAAAAAAAAAAAAGAAAAGAAAAGATGCCCAAGGTAAAACCAACACCAAAACCAAACAAAAATCTCAGATTCACAAGAAGCCAACATGTTTCAGGGTTACAAGGGAAGTGGGACAGTGATGCAACTGAAAATGAATTTCAGAAAAATCATCTCTGACGGATGTAAGGAAAGGTAAGAGCTTAAGGAGGTGTTGAAATAACAGTCACACAGAATGCAACATTCTCGTTAGATTACCTTGGTAGAAAATCGCAGTATCTTCACATTTTGAATCAAACGATATAGCTTAAGGGTAAGATAACAAAGGGTGGGCAGGAAGCCAGGAGAGGGAAGATTTCCTTACATAAATGCCAAATGAGGATGCAGCTATATCCTGGATAGGAAAAAATACATACAGCCAGGAATCAAATGAAGAAAGTTGAATTAAGTTAAATAAATCAAATGTAAAGGAGAAAACAAATAAAGCTATGTAAACCTAAAAGAAGTATTTTGCGCCTCTAAGTATTCTACAAAATAAACTTCAAATCTGTGACGAATTAGATTATTTAAGAAAAAAAAGCAGTTGGGACCATTCTGAGAAAAGCAAAATCTCCCTACCTCATATCAAATACTCCATTTACTTCTAAATTTGGTAAATATTTAAATATTAAAAATGTAATTAAAAGAAAATATAGTTAATGTTTATCTAGTCTCAGGCACAGAACACCCTTTCTGGGTTCATATGTAGCAATAAATCCATAAGTGACTAAATAAAATGTTTGCATATCAAAAATCAGCACAAAGAAATATAAAAGGCAAATTTATAGCAAACCAGGAAAGCTATTTACAATCTGTATGATAAACATTACTAATTTTAATACTGAAGTATCTCTCCAAAATAAAGTTTTAAATACCTTAGTCAAATGAGAACAATTTACAGAAGAAGAAACACAGCAGAGAATCCTTTAGGAAAGTTTAATGTCATTATTATTTTCAGAAAATATAAAGTTAAAAAATAATATAACAGCCTACGATGCCTATCAATTTGGAAAAACTAAAAGTAAAAACATGAAAGACTCTGTAATATGAAGATCTCAAATGATGACTCTCATATACCTGATTGACATGTAATTGGAAGTATTGCTTTCTGGAAGACAATTTAGCAGCACACAGCCTGGCCCAGATATTCAATTCAAGATGGGAATTTATCCTAAGTAAGAAATGAGGAATGTGAAACAAAAATTTTCTTCGGTGAGGCAAATTGCAGAATTGTAAGAGAAAAACACTGGAAACTAATATTTAATAATCAAACTTGATTTTAAAAATCACTGAATACACATAGAAAAGAATATTGTACCGATGTTAAAAATGACATAATGGAAAATATATAATGACCTGTAATGCAGTTCACAATGTTTGGACGAACAGAGGCAAGATGGTGCACTTCCGGGTTCTTCTTCACCAACTTTTCCGGGCGCGCGAAAATGCAGCCAGCGCCCAGGGAAGGTGCAGACCAACTGGGCATGCGCCAGGTGACGTCAATCCGAAGAGACCAAGATTTACCTGGTCGCACCTGCGGAACGCCCCCTGACACGCCCGTGCCCCGCCTATTGCCCTCCCACTCCTAGAAAAGCCGCTCCGGCGGCACGCCACGGGCGGCCTTCCTCAGTCCTCCACTCCTGTCGGGATGTCGGGACTGCAAGAACTCTGTCGGAGAGCCCCACTGGGGGACTCTGTCCGCCTTCTTTGCCGGAGGCCGACAGACCTCTTCCCCACACCTTAGGTGACCAAAATAAACTTGCAGTTTTGCTCCTACACTTGCCTACTGGCTGGTTCTTTTGTGCCCGCTCTGGTGGTCTTAGAAAAACAAATCACACAATATGTTGCATGGATGAAATTATAAACAGTGATTATTCTGGGTAGTTAGTTATAAGCAATTTTTATTTTGTCTTATTTACATATTTTCTAAATATTTAATCCTGTTAAAAAATACATTATTTCAGTAATATCACAAACAATATAATAAAAATGTTATAGTAGAGTACAATTTAATGCCATGAAAAGAATGAGTTAGAAAACAGATTGTATATTATACATTTGTGAAGAGAAACAGAGTATACACTCAAGCACACACACACAGACACACACACCATAATTAACTCTAGGAAATTGTATTGCACGTCAGGCTATTTTACTGGGTGATATTTTTTTAATTGTTCACAAGAAATATCTATCACTTTTGTATTCGGTATGAAAAATACTATATAATAAAAATATTTTTGTTAAGATGAAACAATTATTAAATTGATATTTGCAGAAAATCAAGGCACGTGAGCTGCAAATACTGTCTGTGTGTGATGGTATGCAAGAGGAAAGTTAACTCAGAGAAAGGAAAAATGTTGAAGAAATAAGTTGGTTTAATTTAGTTATGAAGAGAAACAACTGCCTAGGAAATGTTTCAAGAAAAGTAAATACATAGAAAATAAAACAAGAGATCAAAATTAATTTCTCTGGGTCTACAGTGATAAATATTCTTCCCCAAAAAAGAAACAGAAAGGAGTCCATCTGAACTGTACCTAAACATGGAACATCAAAGCTTCCAACAGGCTAAATAATATAATTCAGGGTCAGGGGTGGTGGCTCATGCCTATAATCCCAGTTCTTTGGGAGGCCGAGGCAAGTGGATCACTTGAGGTCAGGTGTTCGAGACCAGCCTGGCCAACGTAGTGAAACCCCATCTCTACTAAAAATACAAAAATTACCTAGGTCTGGTGGCGGGCACCTGTAGTCCCAACTACTTGGGAAGCTGAGACAGGAGAATCGCTTGAACCCATGAGGCAGAGGTTGTAGTAAGCTGAGATTACACCACTGCACTACAGCCTGGGTGACAAAATGAGACTCCATCTAACAAATAATAATATCAATAATAATTTAAATTTTTAACATATTATTGAGTGCTTACTTTGAGAAAAGCATTGCTTTAAAGGGTTTTGGTGAGCACAAAAAGAAAGAGAGAAAAAATATATCCCTAGGAGTTATCAATCTAGAAGAAACAAGAATAATAATAAACATACACAAACAGTGTATGTATTAGACAATATGGGTTAATGTCAAGTAAGTAACATCAACCATGAGGAATAAAGCAGTTCAGGGAGGGCCAAAGAGTAAAAGCCTGGTGTTACTCAGAAAGGTTTCATAGAAAAAGTGGGATTTTAAATATCTTTTGGATAGCAGAAGGTGGGAAAGACACTGTGATGGCACACCTAGGGTAAATTTACAATAACATCACATTCCTCTTCCTTAGAGGAATAAACACCACCTACAGCAAATGCACAAGAGAAAAACAACAGCACAATTATAAGTCCACACCCTCTTCCTTTTTAAATATGGGGCAAAGAAGAAAACACTATTTTTTCTTCAGTTATCAAGTAACGCTGGACTAAATGGAATCCTTTCCAGTTCTGTAGATGGAGGATTCTACACTCACCTTGTACTCTGTCAGAGAGTTAACAGAAAGAAGTAAGCAATTGAGGATGTATATAAAACCAGTTGCATACAATTTGTCATGCCCCTGAGGTGAAAGGGTGCCAAAGGGAGACAAAGACAGAGTCAAGGTAGTAAGCAAGCAAAGATACACTGCCTCTGGCAGGTTCAGAGATAAAAGGTGACTTTCTGAGAAGAGTGAGCAAAAAGGTATGCTTCTCTGGAGAAGCCAACTTAAAAAAAAAAGAATAAAAAAGGATAAATGGAACCTAAGTTCACAAGGAGAACATTTGATCTATCTCGTGCACCTAAAGCCATAAAAGAGCCAAGGAAGAAAGGAAACAGCTGGAAATCACAGAGAATGGTCCTGAAGTGCAGAAAGAGATAACATCTTTTCCTGTCATTCCTGCAGCAAGCATTTGAATGCCCATGTCTTCTGGTGACTCAAAAATAAATAAGAAATGCAATGTTTTTAGAAAAATTGGTATCCTAGGGGGTCCATCATCTTCATATATGGGAGGAACATTTATAATTGAGGATAAGGTGCCATGGTTCACGGGAAAAATCATTGGGGAAAAAAAGAGTATCTTGAGAAAAAAAGAAAGATACACAAGGAAGGAAAGGGGAGGAAGGGAGGGAGGGAGGGAGCGAGGAAGGAAGACAAGAGAGAAGGGAAAGGAAGGGAGGGAGGCATAGACCATTAGGGAAAATCAGAGGCCCTTAGGAAAAGGAAAGAAGCAATAACACTTGTGGGATCCATGAGAAATAAAGATCGCATTTGGGGAAAGGCCTCACTCTGTGGGATCTGTGAAACCAAAAATGCCCTACATGGCTCTCCTTTATCTGAACCCCATCACCTCTCTAAACTCATCACATAGAACTCTCCTCCTCACAATGCACTCCCGCCCCACGGACTTTCTCCAAGTTCCCCAAGCACATCAGTTCATAGTTCCGGGTGACAGCATTTGAATTCCTATTCTGTTCACCTGAGATTGTCTTCATTCAGATACCATCAGGACTGACTCTCTCACTCCTCAACTGTGACCTTCTCAAGGAGGCCTTCCCTGGGGCCCATCCAGCACACACCTGCCATTATACACATCTACACATTTCTTATCACTATTTCTTGCTGAGTCTTTTTTCCCACAAGCAGATAGCATTCTCAATACTGTAAACTGCATTTTACTTATCAATTTATTCCTTTATTTCTGCCTAAGATGTAAGATTTATAAAGATGGTAACTTTTGTTCATTTTTGTCTTATCAGGCCTGGAAGATTGCCTAGTACACAGTATGTGCTCAATAAATATTTGAAGGATCAATATTAAAAATATGAACAATGTGCTACTCTAGTCTTTGAATTGAAAAAAGACTAAAGGTTTCATATTCTGAAGAACAAAGGAGAATTAAGCAGTGGGACAGATGAAGATAATATAGAGGTTTTAGACAGCTCAAAACCAAATAAATGGTTCAAAGCTGACATGGGAACAAGGATCCATAAAGATTTAACATTTACCAAAAACAATTTCCCTAACAGCACTGTGGGGGATAATAATCATTGTTCATAGATATTTTCTGCAGCAGAGGGGAAAAGTTGCAGGGTTACAGGCATAATTATTATGAACTAAAGTACATTGGTAGAAGACCTGACTGGGAGACAGAAAAGTCAAGGAATGCAATTTATATGTTATAGTTCTTATGCAGACAATTACTCATAAGGCATATCATGGAGGATGAAAAGTAAGCATTTTGGTTATTTAAAGACAAACTGTAAGCAAGACTCTGAGCAGATCAAACAAATGTGCTCAACATGAGGGAGTCTTTTTATCACACCAGCATTGCTCTGTCACACTAATGGGGGAACAATTGAATTGAGGTATGTTGAAGGAATAGGTCTTCATGGAATACAGGGAAAGAGGACATCTCAGTACAATTAAACAAGGGCACTTCCAGAAAAAAAGTCAGAATAGGTAGTTTATGATGAGGAATACCTATATACTTTATGTAAAATGTAGACTTATAGAGCTCTGTTCTGTGTGTTCTGATTGACATAAAATATTGTAAAAGAAATTTTTCCCATTTATCTGAAAGCTTAGAGATGATATTATTCTGTATATAACAATTAACCCATTAACTATGCATTCTTCATTCTGTTAGCATAGGATTCAGCTTTAGACCTGGCTCTTAGTCAACTCTGAACCAGTATTTTCTTAACACAATAATAAATATAAATGAAAAGACAAATGATGACCCCAAATTCTGTCTCAAAAGAAAGGCACAACACTACATATTCCCACTGGAATGGAAGAGATTATGAGAAATGCTTACAGTACCAAAAGGTAAATCCACATAACATGCCTTAGAAAAAAAAGTCAGACATGCTTAAACTAAGAAAAATGAAAAAGTCTTTTGTTCATCTAAAGCAAGAGAAGCAACTTGCTCCCTTAAAGCAAGCAATACTGATGGATGCTAGCAACGAGAAAATATAACACAGCTGGGCAGCATGTGAGGTAAAAATGTGTACGAGGGGCACATAAAACAGCAATGGTAAGAGAACAGAAGGTGAAGGAAGTATACATCTGTGCTAGGAAGAAGAAGAGCCATATGCACCTGTGGCACGTTGGGGAAAAATACAACAGACTTGGACGTAAAGACAAAAAAATGACGCACGGGGGATGGTTTATAAAGATGCTGCATTTCCCTGGAAGAAAATACAAGGCATCTGGATTACACTGGGAACAGATGAAGCATATGGGAGGTGGAGGGGAGGTGCATCTGGAATTCACAGAGATGTATGTGGCAGGGTGGAGAGGGGAGGTGAAGGATGAGGTGTTGGAAACGATGTAGCTGGTAAGTGCTATGCACAATGATGGTGCTCACGGGAACACTGATAAGATAAATATTCTTGAGTTTTACTAGGGAAAAGTGAGGCACTCTGCGCTCCTTGACAGAAATGTAAACACTCTTCAGGGAAGCCTTGTTATAAATGAAGCCTTGAGGAATATGTCAAGAATGAAAATAATGATCATAAAGAGAAGGGAAGCTGATATACCTTGTGCACTGGTGATGGGTATCTAAGACACTCCCTTTCAGCTGAGGGTTTGAACACGCAGAATGATAGATGAGAAAGATAACCGTGGGGAACGTGGTTAAAAAAAAGACAAGAAAAGGAAAAAAATGTCTACTCAGAGGAAGAAAAGAAAACTCCAAAATAAAACTCTGGAATGTATTAGAAGGATGTTTAAAACATCTGGATAACTTTGGCAGATAACCAAAAGTACTTCTAGTGACTAGGTAGAAAAGACAATACCCACGGGATTTACTGAGGGGAAAATGAAGTGAGTGATGAGAGTGAACAGATGGTGCATCCAAGCTAAGGAAGACTATTATTAGGCTCTTCTAGGACACGGTAACCCAGATTCTACTTTTTTAAAAAGATGGTATTTAAGGATTTTTAAATGGGGAAAAATATAAACTTTACATCAGTGCCTTCTTGTATGAGTTTTACCAGGAAACCTGTTTTATGGCCTATTTCTGGGTTGGCATCTTCCTTACCCTCACAGAATGCTTATTCATATCTGAGGCATAGAACCAATCACTTAACTAGAATGTTAATAAAACTGCTTAGCGTAAAACAACATTCGGCTTTGGGGGCATAAATATAACAAATCATGCTTATCCTGTGCCACCAAAATTTTGATTCTGTGGAACAGTCCCTGCATAAGGAAACTACATGAAAAGTCACTTCATGAGCTACAGGCTGCTGTGAATTGCACCACTGCAATTCGGAGATCTGCCACTTGCAACTGCCCTGGATTGTTGCTAGCTGCCTCAGCGGCATGTGAGCCAGTATTTCTCATACAGAAAAATATTGTGTTGAGCTACAAAACTGAAAGTGAACAGCCTGAGGACGCCCAAGGCTTATGAGGTCAGGCTTTCTAATAGAATAGAACTCTGCATTTACATTACAAAGAATAAATAAGGCTGACACAGAGTGTACTGTTCTTCCTCCAGGGTAACCAGCCCAGCCTGGTAGCTCATCCTCAAAGCCAGCAATTTACTCATCATCCTAGGTGCTTCTCCTGCTGAGGTGCATGTCTGTCTGGTCCATGTCCATCCTTTTCTTTTCCATCACCACAAATTTTGTTCGACCTCTCCACATGTTTCTTCAGGACAATAGCCTCATAACTGGCCCTGCCAACTTTTGTCTTGCTATCTTCAGAACCCATGCTTTACAGTGACCAAATCTTCTTCTATCTGACCAAATCATTTCCCATGATTATATGCCTCTTGTGATTTCTTCTCACTTATAGACTGAAGTCTACATTCGAACTGAGAATGACAGGTAAGATATTTCATGACTTGCACCCATCTGCCTTTCCATCCTTGTCTCTCACAGCTCACCCACATCAACCTAACCAGTTCCTGCTTTAGCAACACTGAATCACTTGCGGCCTCCACAAACCTTGTGGCTCCATGCTTAAACACTTTGTGCATGCCATTCCATCTATCAGGAATCTCTTCCTTCCTTGACTATATGAAGACCTGCTACAGGCCTTAGCAGTGTTGATTAGAGTCACCCGCCTCTGTAAGGCATTCCCCTATGTCTTAGAGTTAATAATTCTCTCCTCTGTTCACGTGTTACTTCTACTACTATTTATATCATGCTGGATTTTAATTATTGACTTAAGCATATATTTCCCCTTCTAGATTATGATTTTCTTGAGGGCAAAGATTCTATATTATGTAGCTTTTAAATGTCTAAAACACTATCATCTATGGTCAGATTACAGTATTTGTTTTGGAGTCTATATGCCACAGATTAATTGAATAAAGATAATCTGGAAGAAATGAGAATATAATAAAGATACAAAGAAAAATAATATAGAACACAGATACTAGTGACAAAAACTAAATCGTAGAAGGTAGTATAGTATGTCCTGAGCTATAAATAGCAATATGTGATAATTACCTATTAAAAAATGCAAGTAATCAAATTACTCATATTGTACCAAAAATTGTGATTTATTTATGTTTTAATAGGCAAACAAAATATCTAAACATTTTGAATAATATTTAAAAGACTGTATACGGAAAAAATTATTATCTATGCAGATTAACATTCAGTAAAGTATAATATCACTGTGATATAGAAAAAGGAACAGTGATATACTGCCCAGATAATACAAAATAGCAAAGTAGCTACTGACTATTTGAATGGGAGAATATAATGCATTCTGTCTGATGTACCAAATAAAAAAAGAAATTTTACAAGGTAGTAGAAGAAATGAAATGCTTAGAAACTCTTAACTACACAAGGGTAAGTAAAATAGCCTCAAGTTATAAGGAGGAATCCAAACTGTAGACATAAATGTGAAATATGAAACTGATGAATAATAGGTAGAAGTGCTGATAAATCTCATTTAACGTAAGAGAAATGACAGTTCACGAAGGAAAAGACCATGTAACTTAGAACAAAAGGAAGTAAAAGCAATGGTTTAATACAATGAAAACAAAGAATAATTCTCTGAACTTTAATAGATTTAATAAAGCTTCATGTGCTGAGAGATAAAGCGAAGAATTTGCCCATGAGGCTCAAACAGTAGTAGCAAATGATGCTACAGAAGGACCATGTAGAGAGAAGAGTGCTGCTCCTGAGAGCCAAAAGAAAAATGACCAGAAAGAAAGAACTACCACCTACAATGAAAGAAAAGACATCATGCATAGGAACAGAGTAGAAGAGTAGAGACTTCTGGCCTCATTCAGAAAAAAAAAGAAAAAACACAGAGTGTTGCTAAGAAGGCAAGGTTGTAGTATATAAAAAGAAGAAATCAGACTTATCAAGGAAAACACTTGAGTCTTTAGACACTATGTGAGAAATCCAATTGATAAAGGCATCAGAAAATTTCATACACCAGACATATGAAATGAAGAAAGAGAATCTTGCTCTTCTTGAACATCCACCGGGAAGGAGAAGAGAAACTTTTTGGCTTAGGAAATGCATTGCTTTTCTGAGAAAAGGAATGAAACTTTTAGAAAACAGTTCTGAGACAATGTATGGGAGATAGAAACATAATTAAATAATAAAGAGTATTAAGAGAAAATTACTATGAAATGTAATAAGGTAAAATAGGAATCATCTAATGTGTATAAAACAGACCTATAGAGTCTTACCTAAATGCAGGAACTCTCCAAATCAAGTTTCTTTAGCAGAGATGGGAAATGAAAGACAACAATGTTGGACAAAGGCATTATAGCCAGAGAAAGAAAGATGAACCCTTTCACCTTTCCCTGTAAGTGCTTACGGGAAAACAAGGAACATAACTCACATTTGAATGAAGACTGAAGATGAATATATTGGCTTGGAAATTCTAATTATTTTACATTTGAGAGTGTCTGTGAATAAAAATGACTTTATGGTGTTCTATTATTTAGGTTCGATCATAAAAGCCATATGCCTACCACAGTTCTTATTTTTCACAGTGGCAGTGAACAGAAAAAAACCTGCTAAATAAAATTTAAATAAAGAGGGAGAGATCAAAATAGAATTGCATTTTAAGTATATCCCTAAAGTTGTGTGTATTAAATATACCAGTTTTATATAATCTGTTATTGGTGTGAATATATGTGCATTTCAAATGCATAAACTCTCCTACTTTATAAAAAAGTCAACAAACATAAGTAAGCATCAGACACTGTGCTTAACTTTTAGGCACTTATGATCTAATTAAGTAGTCTAAATATGAAAAATTGAATACTAATAAATAAATTAAATAAGTTTATACTAAAGCAATGTAAGAAATCTCACAAATTCGTGTGATCATCATAATCAAATAATTCAAAGGAAGTGTCATATAGAGGAATTTAGAGCAAAATTTCTAGAGTAGTCTGGAAAGATTTTTTAAGGAGACAAAGCCCAGTTAGCTGAGCATGAAAGAAAAGTACTAATTATGTGGTGGGGAGTGGGGGGAAAGCAGGGATTATGAATTATGAGTACAGAAACACTGAAAATAAAATACAAGACAGATAAAGGGTTAAACTCTGGGCAATGATCAGAGAAAATATAAAATAAAATAATAAAAAAATACATTCCTGGACCATAGTAGAGATACTTAAGATAATGATGGACAGTTGATCCAAACCCCATCTCTTCTTCTAAAGTGATAAAAGTTAAATCAGGAAAACTGCGAAGTCCAGACTACGTTTCCCGATCACCTTGTTCCTAGGTATGGTCATGGAGTAGAAGGTGAAGTTCGATATTTCTGGCCCAATCCTTTCTTAAAAATAAATGTGCCTACTCTATGTTGTCTTTTGCCTTTTCTCTTCAGCTGATTGGAAGTAAATGATGACAAGACCCTAGGGGATAAAAGATTCACGATAGAGAAGGAACATGAATCCCTGAATCACCGTATGGAAGAAAACTGCCAGCTAACCGGAAAAATCTGTCATGGACTGTCATAGAATAAAGCCTAAAATTAAGGCTCAATATTATGTGCTGCTTTAACATCTGGTAAACTTGGAGAACCTCAAATGACCTAGTTGCAAACTCTCCTCCTCACTCTGTTCCTGTGGGTAAGGTGCCCTAGCCAAACAACCATCCTTATCAGAGAACCCAGTTACAGTTTCTGAGTAATGGGTTTCAGTTTACCAAGAGCCCACAGAATTATTCAAATAAGCCAGTGACATCCCCTTCAGGGAACTAGGGAGCATCTTTCCCTCTTGATACTACAAAGCCTTCCTCCCATAACTCCTGATTATTCACTCCATTCCCAAGGAAAACCTCAAATGGCCTTGTGTAGCATGTGTTGTCCTCCTCCCTCAGGGCTGTGAGTACACGTGACTAATAAACAGCTGTCAATCTCATCCATTCAGTGTCAGGAGTTGTATGTTTGGCCATCACTATAACCTAGGGCAGGAATCTCTTCCCTCACCAGCAGCGTGAATAGGAGACAATTAAAACATTTGCTTAGAAACAAACGGGAGGAGGGAGAGGTGCAGAAAAAATAACTATTGGGTATTGGGTACTAGGCTTAATACCTGGGTAATGAAATAATCTCTACATCAAACCTCCATGACACAAGTTTACCTATATAACAAACCTGCACATGTAGCCCTGAACCTAAACTAAAAGTTTAAAGATAAATAAATAAACAAACAAATAAATATTAATTTGTGGCTGCATTAAAATGCAAAAAAAAAAAATCAACATCTTTACCTTCTGTCAGATCAACTGTGTCAGAATCTCTCACAGATAGGGACTGGGGATGAATATTTCATAAATAGTCTCTGCAATGATTCTAATGTGTCACCAGACCCGCGAACTGTTATCTCAAAGGAAGGGGCACGCGATCCCTTTTTACAGTTGCCATCTTGGACATCCAAACAAGGACAAACCTCAAGAATTGTGGAGCCAGAAGATAGAATTGTGGGTTCCTGAAATATTGCTGGCACCTCAAACCAGTTGACTTTTATATAAGATCTAAAATGTCTACCATCTTCTAGCATGGTATTTTAGGTCTTTTTCACAGCAGCCAAATCTATATCTTAACTGAAACACAGATTTTGGTCCTGATTCCATCACTGTCCCAATTGGTATTTTATAACAGAGAAATTCCTTAATTCTGTCCCATTGAACTATTTATTTCATATTTAGAAATGGTCGTGGGCCGGGCACGATTACCTGTAATCCCAGCAGCACTTTGGGTGGCTGAGGCGGGGGGATCACGAGGTCAAGGAATCGAGATCATCCTGACCAACATGGTGAAACCCCTTCCCTACTAAATATACAAAAATTAGCTGGGCGTGGTGGTGCACGCCTGTAGTCCCAGCCACCTGGGCGGCTGAGGCAGAAGAATCGCTTGAACCTGGGAGGCAGAGGTTGCAGTGAGCCAAGATCACGCCACTGCACTCCAGCCTGGGTGACAGAGCAAGACTCTGCCTCAAAACAAAAACAAAAGCAAAACCAAAACAAACAAACAAAAAGAAATAAATTAAGAAAGAAATGGATGTGATTACTCTTTTGCGCAGTTACTTTAAGGACTAATAATAATAAAGATTCCAGAGCAAATGCCAGGTTCTATATAAAGAGGACCAGAATTCAAACCAAACTATTCACCTTTAACTTGTTTAAACTCCACAATAACAATTTCAACAAATGATAGTGTTCACATTTAACAAATACTAATATCAGGTCCACAATGAGGTTTAGAGAGTTCACCAAGGTCAAATAGCTAGCAAATGCTGAAGCTGGCATACTAATCCAAACGTTTCAGCTTCAGTCTGGGCTTTTATCTATACTACTATAATAAGTATCAATTACATGAAAATTAATATGTGAATACACACATATTAGCATGATTAGAGCATTGCAGGCATTAAATGAAGGTTTACTTCTTCTCCCCTTCTAATCTTTACTGAAAAAACCGACTTGTGCACATGCACACACGTGCATACACATACCTTTTAATCTTCCTTCTTGGCATGAGATTACTTAAGTTGACAGTAGTTTTCCAGAGAATTATATTGAGGCTAGGAGTCAAAAGGCAATGAGGGAAAAAAAACTGGAGGCATTGATGGGAACAAGAACAACAAAAAAAATCTACCTAATGTAAAAAGGAGATAACTCATTTCTTTCGCCAATCTCTCATTCAAAAACATAAAGCCAAATCTGTGTCCACCGTCTGAACACAAAATTCAGGATGAAGCAATGAATGCTCACTGACAGTACTTGTAAGAGTAAAGTAGCATGTAATTGACAAATAAAAGTTAAAAACAACAGCCACAGTAAGAATACTTAGTCCTGAAAAAATTGAAATGATCCGGGGACATAAAAATGTCACAAATGGAATCCACGCCAGAAAAAGATATTCCTCCCTAAACACACTAAAGGGAAACGCTGTCACATACCAGACACATAGACAGGAAAAGATGTCCTGGAGGGGTGGAGAGAAGAGTAGACTTCTGGAGCATATGGTAAAAAAGATGAGAAACTTGAATGTAAAGGAGGGATATGACTGACCACATGTCATAAAAGATGACACACTTGAGATGGTGTACGGAAAAAGATGACTTATCAGAGAAGTTAGTAGGTAAAATATGGAATGTTTTATCATTACAGAGACAGATGCTGACTTGTGAATAGCTCTTGTGAGTCAGCTTACCATGCGTCTTTTGTTCCTTTCATACTGGGGGGTGTGGGGCAAAGGAATTATAAGGAAGCCTCTTGAGATCTTCCATTACTACCAGTACTCCCCTTGTTGCTACTAAATGCATTTAATAATTCGTCAAAGTGTATTTCCCAAATCTGCTGCCAATAGCAGTATAATATTTATTCCAAGAAGCAAAAAACAAAGCTAGAAATATGAACGTTTCTGAGCAAGTTCGGAAATAGACGAAGAAATTTTCTAAGAAGCCATAATGTGAAAGTCCTGCTATCTTGGCTTTAAAATATTGAGCTGCCTACTTATTTATCCATATTCTGCATATAATGCTCACTTCAAGTAAAAGTACTCCTTATAATTTTATTCTTAGAAGGTTCTTGGGCACAGATCTACTATGAAAGGAGAAAAAAAAGTCAGTGGAATATCACACAAATTATGATGACAAGATACCCTAAAACCTTCTTAAATTCAAGCTTAAATTGTTTTCAAAACTTACTTTATCAATCAGAAAAATAATAGATGTTTGTCTGATAAAACGGTTCCACAGAAACTTTAAATAAACCTAGCTTCTCTAGAAAGCTGGAGAGAAATTGCAACTGATCTTTTGAGCTTTTTAGAGCCACACCTGTGTACAAAATGTGACGGGAAGCCACTCCTTGAAAAGCTACATCCATAAAACAAAATGGACATTGAAAATGTCATACTGAGGTGCTGTATATCACCAAAGTAAGAAGGGGATTTTAGTCCTGCCTCTGCCTCTTAGTAGCTAGGTAATTGTGGGCAAATTACCTGACCTTTTGGAATCTCAATTTTCTATAACATCAGGATAGTAATAGTACATACACTGTAGGGTTTTCTAAAGGATTAAATGAATTAAAATCTATAAAGTGATTAGTATAATGCTTAGTACATACATAATCGATATTATTATCATATATTCTATCATTAAAATAGTCTTAGCCTGAATATAGCACAAATCTTACTAAATAGGACATTTATTCTTAAAAAAAACTCAATGTATAATATACCATGTTTTTCCTATTAAATTAGCAAGAACTAAACAAGAATGAAACTACTTAATGCTGTTAAAGGACTTCTCATACTGTTGGTACATGGCTAAATTTATACAGCCACTTTAGATCTTAGTAGATTATTTTGTCTCATTTCTCTGCAGAAGAGTGGAAGAAATATACCAAAATGAAAGCAGTGGTTACTACTATAAGCATGCACTATGTAAGCATTATTTTGCTCATATAAGAATAACTTATAGAAAAAAGTAGAAATCTATAGATAAGAGACATAAGTAAAATGCTATGAAGATTTTGAGTTAGAAAAGTTGCTTTTAACTGGAACTAACTGCATCAAGTCTCAAGTAGTCACAGCATTTGTGCAAAGTAGAATTTAAACAGAGAAAAGAAGGTAGGAAACTCTTTGATAATATGAGAAAAGGATCAGATATAGGACAGGACTGGGCATAATTAGGAAACAGCAAGCCATTCTATTTATCTACAAAGTGATAAAAATTGGCATTCTTTGGTATGTACCAAGTCATAACTGGAAAATCACATTCATGGAGTTATGTTACATTAGGGTAATTGTAAAAGTATATTTAAAAAAAAAAAACAGGAAAAAAAAGCCTTTGGGCAAAATGGAATTTAATTCATTTTTGGAAGATTTTAAAATTAAAAGATTTCAAATAAGAATCCCAGTTTCTGGAACACTGAGCTTGAATATTGGCCAGAAGTAACTGCTTTCCCTTTTAGAGAGCATGTGCTTTCCAGAGTCATCACCACACATGCAGAGAATTCACAGATGCACCTGCCTCTGTTACCTGCTCTATTTACCTTGCCATGGATTTGAGTTTACAGCCCACAGTAGGACATGATAAGCCTGATGAATGGGGTAACTAAAGTATATGTCAACACTGTATTATTTCCATATGATTTTTTTAAAAGATGTGATTTATTTATTCAGTAATTTACACGGGGGTCGATCAAATCCAAAAATAGTGCCACATCCTCACCATTGTGTATGTGTGTTGTGTGGCATGGAGAACGGGAGTTGTTGCTAGTTTGTTTACACAATTTTGTTTTTCAATTTGCCCCATTGAATCAAAACCAACTCAAATGTTTATTTCTCTCTTGTGTTCTCCATTCAGATATTGTTTTTCCCCTTTTCTTTTTCCAAATAACACTAGGAGCATGGTCTATTCTTCTTTGTGGACATCTTTTCTGAAGACTATAAAACTCTTAAATGATTGATTAGTATTCATTGTTTTAACACAATCCTTTGCTTAGTACACGATGCTAATACTTTCAGATATGTGTCACATCAGTACCTTTCTTAAGGTTCTTTAATGTCTTTAACTTCTTTATGATCTTGAGCTCCACTTTTATTACTTTTTTTTTTCCATTTCAATCACTATACCTTCTAAGTCTCTGGAAGAAGCTGATCAAGGAAAGATTCCCCTTGAGATATTTTAGTTTATCGAAAGAATGTAATTTTTTTTTTCTGTGTAAAAAGGATTGTGAGCCACAAGAGATCCATCTCCTTAAGCACAACAGTCTCTCTTCCTTGAAAATAATATGAGCATGTATTGAACGCTTCTTATGAGTCAGGTCCCTTCCTCAGTACTAAATATGTATTTACACCTTTACTCTTCACAACAGTTTATACCTCGCAATTTAGAAGGTAGGTGTTACTTTTACCTCCACATTGTACAGATGAGGAGTTGAGGTGCAGAACATGAAACAGCTTTTCCCAAACAACACAGCTGGCTGGGAGCTGAGCCAAGCTGCAAAACCAGACAGGCTGGCTCCAGCTCCCACTGTGTACCCACCAGGCCACCCTGCCTCCCACCTGGCACAGCCCCAGTGACACACACTGCTCAGCATGTGGGACACAGTTCATGAGCACTCACTGACTTTCACTCAATTTAACTAGAAAGTGCTAAGATAAAAATAGGGAATTAGGAAAAAATGAAAATTGTAAGTGTTTAGCTTATCATTTTGAGTGGCAGAAAGCATGATTTAAAATGTTATATGTCTTAATCTACGGTTTCCTTTGTGGTATTTACTATTTTCCATTTTCTACACTCTAACGTGCACTTTAAGAGTACAGATGTAAGTGATGGGAGATTTTTATATAACAGTTTTGTTTACTCAAACATATTGCATATGTGCACAGTCTTAAACATATACAGGTGTATAGAAAATAATGTAACGAATATCTATATTTCCATCATCTCAAATTAGCTATTGTTAACATATTTTCTTTGCCTTTCCTTCTTGGGAAAATAAACAATGAAGATAATGTTGCAGTGCCCTTTAGAGAATACAATTCTGTTTTCCTTGGCATGATCTAGTTTTCTTTGATCCAATATGCTGGTTCAATGTCAAGAGTAGATGCTTTTCCAGCCAAAGATGACTCTTTCCTCATAGTTCACCCTTCTTCCCAAGTAACATATAGAAAGAGACATGGTGTCTCTAAAACTGTTCTTGCAATTGTGTTGCTAAGGTCAGCTTAAAGAAAAAAAGGCAGAATCATCTTTAAACATATTGGTTTATAATAGTCTCAGTTTTTCTCATTATGCATTAGGACAACAATAATAACCTCTTTTCAACCTAACAAATACTTTATCTGAAATACTATTTGTATAGAAGTATCTTTGAACCCATGTTGTCGAAGGCCTTGAAATTTTGCCTCGTTTTTCTCACAAAATATATTTAAATTTCAAGATAAGTTCCAGAGAAATCCTCCCCATAAAAGACAAGAACCAGTAAGTGTCCTTTAAGCCTCGTATTAGCCATCAAAACCCTTTACTCATCTGAGCTGAACTGGCACATCTGTGACGAGCTGTGCTTCACCTTTTCATCCCCTGTTGCATATTTCACTTCTAGGAAAAACTGTTTAAAGTACATAATCCTCATGCTTCCATCCCATCCCCCTTTTTGTGTTTCTAAAAGAATGCACGAATATCAGATTTTCACCTTGTTCTTTCCACCACCCCCCCAACCCCCAACAGAGTCTCACTCTGTCACCCAGGCTGGAGTGCAATGGTGCAATCTCGGCTCACTGCAACATCTGCCTCCCAGGTTCAAGCAATTCTTCTTCCTTGGCCTCCCCAGTAGCTGGTATTACAGTCTTGCACCACCACACCCAGCTAATTTTTGTATTTTTAGTAGAGACAGGGTTTCACCATGTTGGCCAGGCTAGTTCTCTTTTAATGAGCTTCTAAAAACATTTATCCTAACTACAAGTGTCTAACAGATTCTTCACTTACAAGAATAGTATATTTTCTCTTGATGTGTATGGGGTAAGTGATGGCACATGCTTAAGTAGCACAGACTAGACCCCTAGACACGACAGCAGTTCCAAATTCTCGAACCACCTGATTGGACATAAGCAAACACCAACACATGTAAAATTGTAAAACACTGCATAAATGTTTGTTTATGTGTAAAACAGTTACTGTTAATATCACCTATGTGTACAACATTACTGTTAATATCACATTTTGCAAACATACATACACATACAGTGAGATGAAAGTATATGTAACAACATATAAAAGCAGTCAATATTACTACTGTGTTCCCTTCACAGAAATATGATTATTGAGTTTGAGAAAATGAAATGAGATTAAATAGTTAAAACTGTATCTGTAGATACAAATCATAGATATTCCTAACATACTTGAATGTACCCCATTCCAGACCTGCCCATGCTTCTGCAATCACCTTCTACTCATCAGATTGCATGAAGCTGATAAAGGGGCCATTTGTCATTCTTCCCTTAGAAATCTTAAATCAGACAAAATTGACTCCTTGAAAACGAAAACCTGGTTCAATCATGTTTTGACATAGGAGGCCCCATGCCAAGTTTTTGTACATGATTCCCATGGAGATCAGACAATGTCATCTCTGCACTAGCGACTCAGTTAAGTCTTCTGAAAATTTCTTTTTTTTTTTTTTTTTTGTGAGTTACTGTTTTTATTTCTTTTTGATAATCATAAGTATCTGCCCATTTGTAAAGACAAAAATATGATAACTTTAATAAACCTTTTAATTTTATTAATGTGTCCAAGGTGTCTAATGAATTGGTTGATCAATCTAAAATGCTGATTCCCATATATTTTTTTTAATTACTTGAATGCATCCTACTTTCTCAATAAATGGGATGGCACCCTGTCAGTCATTTGGGATCCTGTAACAAATACCATACAAGGGATCTATAATAAACAGTTCTGGAAGCTGTGAATTCCATAATCAAGATGCCAGCAGATTCACTGTCTGGAGAAGTCCCAATTTCTGTCGTAGATGGCATCTTCTAGCCGGGTCCTCACATGTTGGAAAGGGCAAAGCAGCTTTCTGGAACCTTTTTTATAAGGTGACTAATCACCTCCCTGAGGTCCCAATTCTTTTTTTTTTTTTTTTTTTTTTTTTTTTTTTTTTGAGACAGAGTCTCGCTCTGTGGCCCAGGCTGGAGTGCAGTGGCCGGATCTCAGCTCACTGCAAGCTCCGCCTCCCGGGTTCACGCCATTCTCCTGCCTCAGCCTCCCAAGTAGCTGGGACTACAGGCGCCCGCCACCACGCCCGGCTAGTTTTTTGTATTTTTTTAGTAGAGACGGGTTTTCACCATGTTAGCCAGGCTGGTCTCGATCTCCTGACCTCACGATCTGCCCGTCTTGGCTTCCCAAAGTGCTAGGATTACAGGCTCGAGCCAATTCTTTTTTTTTTTTTTTTTTTTTTTATTATACTTTAAGTTCTAGGGTACATGTGCATAACGTGCAGGTTTGTTACATATGTATACTTATGCCATGTTGGTGTGCTGCACCCATCAACTCGTCAGCACCCATCAATTCATCATTTATATCTTGTATAACTCCCCAATGCAAGCCCTCCCTCCTCCCCCCTCCCCCCTCCCCATGATAGGCCCCAGTGCGTGATGTTCCCCTTCCCGAGTCCAAGTGATCTCATTGTTCAGTTCCCACCTATGAGTGAGAACATGCGGTGTTTGGTTTTCTGTCTTCTGAAAATTTCTATGTTACTTTTCCTAATACCCAATAGTGCAGTCTCACCACTCAAGAATAGCTTCCAGTACCACCCATTACAAAAGGCCTACAACAACAGCTGTAGTCTTCATCAGCTGGAGGAAGAGCACTTTGCACCGCTGATACTACAATTTGCTTCCAAAGTTCCCCTGGTTCTAGAACAGTGATGGAGCCACATACTATTGAGATGTCCTCTGTCACAACCAATACATATCCCTCTGACGTCTCACCCACTGTGCTTCTGAGCTCTTTCTCCATATTGGATGAAACTCACATCCCTGCCATTTCTGTCAATGTCACTGCTGACACAACTCCCTCTGCTCTCATCATTGAGAGTTTTAAATTCTCTGCTACCTTTATCATGATCCCCATGGGAAATAATAGCTTTGCTGAAAGGCAAAGGTCTTGCCTCTGGGGTCACTAACATGCAGGACAATATTTAAAAAACACAGCTCTCTAGTCTTCACAACATAATAAATATCAGCTTGACAATTTCTGACACTGGGAAACAACACTCTTGGAGACATTGCTCTGGCTTCCCACATTCACTGTCAGTAAGCTGATGCAGAGGGTTTGTTGCACTCTGAGCATTGCTAGGAGTCTATGCTAACTAGGATGCCTCTCCAAGAGATTACCTCTCATCTAAGGCTAAGAAATCTCTGGTCTAGCCTTAAAATCTCTGGTTGCCTTCACAGACGACTAAGGGCATATATACAACCAGCAATACTGTCTAGCCAGGACTCCTGTGACCACGGGATGAAAAGCGTGTCCACTGCCTAATGCTTGTAACACACACTCATTAAATACCATGGATCTGGGTTACTCAAATTTATCACATTCTTAGAGGCTGTATCTTATATTAGTGCTGAGTCAAACCATATTTTTCACTCAATTATGTTTCCTAATGGGTAAACTCCACAGTCCTTTATCTATCTTTCTCTTCATGAGCCCTTTCTAATTTATCTCCATTTTTCTAATACTGAAATCCCCCTTGCTAAGTTTAGTGGACCATACAGAACATCTTCATAGCCATGTAAAAGGAAATTCACTATATGCTAGTATATTATCGCCAATTTTCTGTGTGTTTGTTTTTGTCTATTATTCTGGAGATACACTGTTAATTTTACACACTCCTTACTGTTCTTTGTCTCCAGATACAGACTTCTCCCCTTATAATATAAGGTTCTATTTTTCTATTTTAAATTATCTGTTGTTTTGGCCCCTTTTAAAACCAGTTATGCTATTCTTTAGTCTTATTGCCAATTCTACTCATTTCAAATCTTATTGAAGAAACAAGATAACATTAAATAATAGAAAATAAAATCTACATGAAAATGTAGAATACTCCAATTAGGTAATGGCCCACTTTAAATGATATTTCACTAATTAATTTCCAATAATTGCCTACCTCATATTGTTATTCTTATTTATTTATTGAATCTAGCATAAATTTTAATTCATATACCACCATGTCTTGTCAAATAATCTGGCAAAACAAATAATGTTCATACTAATTGTATATTTCAGATACATACTATAAGTTCTTTTGAGGGCAAGAAGAGGAAAACAAAGAGAATGAAAGGAGATGTGAATATAAGAGTCAGAATTTCTAACATTATACATTTATAGTATGTACAGTTCCCTGAGTTTTTTTTTTCTGAGACTATCAGCCACTCTAAGGAAGTGATTTGCTATTACAGTTTTAACGTGTGTGTAACCAAAGTACCAGGGTTTTCCAGTAATAAAGGAGGTGACTGACACCTGAACACCTTTCCTACTACACCATGCCCAGCAGTTCCATCTCCAAAGGACCTAGAAGGGCCCAGGTTATTTTAAATAGATCATGTCAACTAGCTATCAAAAAATATGAAAAAGAGAGACTAGAAAGCTATGAAAATAAATCAAACAACACTTTGGGTCAGGCTGTGATGTAAAATTCCGGTCCAGTTCATGCTGTTTCATAACAGATAGAGTCAACATTCAGAGTCTTGCTGGTGTTTTGTTTGTTTTTCAGGAATTTAAATTTTACTAAAGCGTTTTAATATTTTTAAACTGGAAAATTAGCACCTCAGCTGCCCACAAAACAAAATAAAATACAAAATGAAAGTTTACATAAAGGGAATCTTAGATGTCAGTAAAGACAGAAGAGAGAAAAATGAGCTTTGAGTGAGAAGAAAAAAGTGACTGCTATGAAGGAGGTGGATCTATGAGCTCTCATGTTCCCCTAGGGTCCTGAAAATGTTCGCATTCAGGAATAGCAATGTAACTGCGGCAAGTGTTTCTTTTCTTTTGTTTTCAATGTCAAAAAAATGAAGTTATTTTATTTCCCAGCTAGAACATAATTCTAACACCACTGTTTGCTTTGCATGCCACCTAAAATTAACCACAAATGAAATGGCTTCATTTTGTTTTACATATAAGTAAATCAAAAATATCATTGTAACTGATTAACTGCATCCATGCCTCCAAAACATTGCACAGCTAGAAATGGGCTAGTGTGCCCTTTCTTTGTTGATTCAAAAGTCTGCATCCAAATCCCGCTCTATTAGTATCTCTGAAGTTTTTGTCTTTTGTATAACACATTCTGAAAAAAAAAAAAAAAACAAAACCCTAAATCCAAATGATCAAAATTACCACAATTTTATCAAGCAGGACTGTCCCAAGAAGGGTATGGTCTTTGTGATCGTGCCTACAAAGCTGGGCCACCCTGTAAGGGCTTCTTCTCTTTAAAAGGTTATATGACTTGGATGGGTGTCCCCTTCAAGTCTCATGTTGAAATCTGACTCCCAGTGCTGGAGAAGGGACCTGGTGAGAAGTGTTTGGGTCATGGGGGCAGATCCCTCATGAATGGCTTGGTGCCCTACTGGTGGTAATTAGTGAGTTCTTGCTCTGTTAGTTCACGAGAGCTGGTTGTTTAAAAAACCCTGGCATCGCTCTTGCTCCCTCTCTTACCATGTGGTACACCGGCTTCCCCTTTGCCTTTCACCATGATTGCAAGCTCCCTAAGGCCTCCACCAGAAGCATATGCCAGCACCATATTTCCTGTGCAGCCTGCAGAACTATAAGCCAAAATAAACTTCTTTTCTTTATAAATTACCTAGTCTCAGATATTTCTTTACAGCAGTGCAAATAGACTAACACAAAGAGATAGAGATAGAAAGAAATGGAGATAGAGACAGGGAAAGGGAGAAAAAGATGATGAGAGAGAGGGGGATTGAGTAAACTGAAATAACATAATTGCTAGTAGTGTCAACTTTAGTAACAGGACCGACCAAACCTTACCCCATCACCTCTCTGCAACTCACCAGGCTGCGAACCAGGGCAGCTACTCCTGTTGTACTGTGCAAGATATAATTATAAGAATATTCTTTTCTACTTTATTAAAGAATCTCAGTCTCTCTAATAGCAGCTTACATTTCTCCAATACACTCTGTTTTCTACAGCATAAAGTTCAAACTTTAGAAATCCCTTCACTACCTGATTTCTTCATCTCATTCTAGCCCTAAGTCCATCACACTTAGCTGCACTACACTACTATATGCATTTCTATGTACACACCCAGACCTTTCTTTGCTCATCCATACCTTTATTTTGAAATCACAGTTAAGAGGTCCTATTCCCTTGGTCTGGAAGTTGCCTCTATCTTTATGCCTTTATATACAGTTTCAAATTCCATTCAACTTTCACTTCTTTAAAACCTTCTCCAATCTCCCTGTCTGGAAAGGTACCTGTTTACTTTCTTCCTCTTTGCTCCCAAAGAACGTGGTATATATGATTTGGTTTTGTGTTTTCATTATGTTTAAATGTATTTTTTACTCACTAAAGAATGAGCATTTCGGAGTCGGTTATAAAAGCCCTTGGCACACAGTATGTAATATATGATTGCTGCATTAATAAATAGAGGAATGCATTTTAACTAATCTTATTTAATTGCTCAAAGCTAAAGGAAATTTTCCATTATAACTAATAAAATACATAGAATACTTATTCTATTCACAATTCTAGGCTGATAATGTGACAAATTGTAAATAAGGTAAAGTTTTATAGCATTTATTCTCTTTAGATTAAAATATCTTCAGTTCTTTTCTACCTAAGTAAATTCTACATTTCCCCAGCTGCTTAGAATGCTCTAAATGTAACCAGACTCCATCTAGGCCTCTCCCCTCAAAAAGTTCCATTTCCTAGACCTAGTTTTTTCTTGAAACTCAAAAAACCAAAACAATTATCTTAGAATTCACAGATAAGAAATTGGTGTCAGAAAGCCTATTTCCTGGGGCTAGGGAGAAAAATTGGTGATTTCACCAGCAGGAAGGGAAGAAGGTGTTCCAGAGACTTTGGCCAAAAGTACTTGGGGGTCCTTAATAATGAGAAGGAAATAATGATCCCCTGGCTGCCTTCTGCCAGAGATGACAGAGAAAAGCAAGAAAGACAAATCTTCCCTCCATTTACAACAATATGTTGTCTTTTAATGCTAATTAATTTTTTCAACTTAAAATACACCAGAGTTGCATTTTACTCTCATTACACTAGAACAAAAATTTTCCATTTGTACAAATACATACAAATGAATGTCTTGGAAATTGCAACTTCCTAGCATTGAATATATAGAAAAAAAATTCCTTCTCTTCACAATTAACAGTTCAGATGTCCGTATTTCATTCTGAGCAAAAGCTCAATTCATTCTAAGAGGTGCAGAGTGCATGCTGACTTTTCTTCAAACTAGTATCCTGTAGAAAGTAAGCAGTGACTCTTCTGTGAATACTCGTTCAAATTCTTGATAGATCAATGAAGGTCAAAGGAGAGTTAATTTAGAAAATCCTTGCCTGGCAGTGCAGTTAATGCTTCAGGAAAGAGTAAAAATAGATAGTGTGAGGTTTCCTCAAAAATAGATGTACAGGTGCTCCTTGACTTTGAATGGGATTTTGTCCCAATAAACCCATTGTAAACTGAAAACATTACATGGCAAATGCATTTACTACAGGTACGACTAACCAACCACACATCATAGCTTGACCTAGCTTACCCTAAATCTGCTCAGAACACATATTTGCATACAGTTGGGACAAATTGCCTGACATAAAACCTATTTTATAATAAAGTATTGAATGTGCCATGTCATTTATCGACATTCTACTGAATGTGTATCACTTTCACATCATTGTAAAACCATCATCAGTTGGGAAACATCTGTAACTTTTTATCCTTTTATTCTTCTACAAATGTAAAAAGTGATGAATCTTGACTATGTATAATCTTTTAAGAGTATGAATAATGGAGTCAGATAAGAACTACGTTCCAGATCCAAGCTTAACAACTTCAAACTGTGAGATCTTGGAGCAGAAAATCAACGGGACCATCACTCCTACCCTAACAGGGAGAACAGTCTGGATACCCAATAAACGTCATAGTTTTATAAAAATCCATTCAAGAGTTGGCAATGAAAAGAAAACTAAGTAAACCGAATTCCATAAAGTGATGAGCCTTTCCTAGGAGAGAGGAGACCAGAGGTGCTTTCATCCCAAGCAGAGTGGTAAAAGAAAACCACCATAGACAGTCAAACTCCTAACAATGTTTAACGGCTTCATATAGGCTACCATTCAACAATGCTAAGGATCCGCAGGCACAGAGCAAGTCTGTTTGCCAAACCTTTCCTGCAGGCCTTCACCACGTGTAAGGAGAGAGTGTGCCAAAGGCTGAAAGGAGAGCATGAGAGCTGAAAGATATTCCCTCCTCTGCACTTCTTTGGGCGTACAGCATAACTCTGCTGGCAAAATCTGACAATGATATTACAAAGAAATAAAATCATGGTTTAATAGCCCATATAAACATAGAAATAAAACCTTTAAGAAAAGTAGTATATTAAATCCAGTAATACATATAAAGATAAACTCCATTTGGAGTCAAGCTCTGTAATGCACACGTTGCTTTAACATGTGAAAATACTCAATTGTAGGTCATGATATTAACAGAATAAACAGAATTAATAAAATAAAGATATTAACAAATAATAAAGATATTAACAGAATAAATATCTCAAAGTATGCATTAATTTATAATAGCATATGCATATAATATGCATAATTAATAATAGCATACATTCAAGATATTTAAAAATCTCAGAAAAAATAGAAGAGAAGAGAATTCCTTCAGTCTGTTAAAGTGCATCTATGAAAAACCTATAGGTAACATTGTAATTGTAGCAAAATATTAGAATTCATTTTTCCTAAAATCAAGAACACCACAAGGATGTTTGCTGTGTCTATTTCAGATTACACAAAAGTTCTTAGCAGTGCAATAAGAAAATAAAAAACTAAATATAAGACAATCAGATTGGAAAATAAGTAAACTCTATTCGGCAATGACATGGTTGTGTGCATAGGAAACTACAGAATTAGAATTTATTAAAAAAATCCCTAAGAACTAATAAGTGAATTTAGTAAGCTCACAAGATACAAGGTCAACATGTAAAAATAATTCTATTTCCATACACTAGTAACAAATACTTGGAAAATAAAATCTAATAATATATATAATCTATAATAACATTTTAAAAACGTATGCTCTGAAAAGTAGAAAACAATGCTGAGAAAAAAATGAATAAAACATAAATCGATAGCTATCCAGTGCTCATGTACTAGAGGACACCATACTGTTAAGATATCTATTCTTTTCCAAAATTATCAATACACTTATCACAACCCCAAACAAATATCAGCATGATCTTTTTGTGTGGAAAGAGACAAGCCAATTCTAAAACGTATATGGAAATTCAAAGGATCTAGAATCATAAAAACAATTTTGCAAAATAAAAACCAGGTTGGAAAACTTACATTGCTGCCTGAAGTTAAGAGTTACTATAATAATACAGTAATCAAGATAGCATGGTATTGTGAAAAGGATGGACAAATAAAAATCAGTACAATGGAATAGAAAGTTCATAAAGAGATACACACATATAAAGTCAGTTGTAATTAGTGAAAGGCAGCAAAACAATTCAATAGGGAATGTAATGTTTTAACAAATAGTGCTGGAATAAATATCCTAATGTGAAAAAAAAATGAGACTTGACCCTACATGATTTCATACGCAAAAAGAAACTTAACATACACCACGAACCTAAATAGCAGAACTATAAAGCTTCTAAAAAGTTACTTAGATGAGTATCTTCAAAATCTCAGAGTTGACAAAGAATTTTTAAACAGAGCTGCAGAAGCACAAACCATAAAAAAGTAAATGATAAATTGGATTTCATTAAATTAAAAATTGTTGTACATTAAAATATACCATTAAGATAATTATAACAGACAAACCACACACGAGGAAAACAATTTTGCAACACTTATCTGACAAATGATTCATATATAAAATACACAAAAATCTCTTCAAAATCAACAATAAATTAAAAAATGGAAAAAAAACTAAGCTAAAATCTTAAACACTCATTTTACAAAAGAAGATAAACAGATAACTACTAGACCCTGTAAAGTTGCTCAACAGTATTAATCACCAGGAAAACTAAAAGTAAAACTTCAAGAAGATGCCATTCTGTACCTTGCAGAATCATTCAAATTAAATAAACCAACAACATCAAATTGGGTGCAGATTTGGGGCAACCAGAATTTTCACCCATTGCTTCTGGAGGAAATGTGGAATGGAAAAATATCATGTTCTTGTAAGATTAAACATATACCTACCTATGACATAGAAATTCTAATGCTGGTGTTTATTGAAAAAAGTGAAAATATATATCCACAAAAATGTTTGTACAAGAATGTTCAAAGTTGCCTTATTCATAATAGTCAAAAGTAGAAACAATCAAAATGTTCACTAATAGGATACTGGATAAATAACATATGATCTATTAATACAATGAAATGCTATTCATTAATTAAACGGAACAAACCATGATATACATCACCACATGAAAAAATATCAAAAAATATTGAATGACAGAAGCCTTACCAAAGAGCATACAATCAATCCATGGTTATAATAATGTGATGCCCAAGAACATCTAAGGTAATAGAAATTAAAAATGGTTTGTCTAGAGTTGTGAGGAGTGAAAACTGACCACAAAAGGGTCCAGGGCAGCATTGTGGGAGGATGGACATATTCAATATCTTGTTTTGGGTGATGGTTACATGGATATATGCAATTGCCAAGGCAGTCCAAACCAAATATTTAAGATTCTTTTGTGGCCAGGTGTGATAGCCAACACTTTGGGAGGAAGCCTAGGAGTTTGAGACCACCCTAGGCAACAGTGTGAGACCCCATCTACAAAATTTAAAAAACTAGTCAGATATGGTGGCATACACCTGTGGTCCCAACTACAAGAGAAGTTGAGACAGGAGGATCGCTTGAGCCCAGGAGGTCGAGGCTGCAGTGAGCCAAGACTGTGTCACTGCACTCCAACCTCGACAACAGAGCAAGACGCTGTCTCAAAAAAAAATTATTTTGTGTAATAAAGCCAGCATGTAAAAAATAATGTATGTTTTATATATATATATATATATATATATAAAGAAAATGGCCCAAATTTCAAAGATTGTTATATAAAGTTGATACAAAGTTCTTAACACAGTTCTAGAGACATGTAAACATAGTTTATTGTGTCTTTAAGTCAAAGCTTAGCACAGTAACTGCCAAAACTAGTAACCAAAATATTTTATTATGATATTACCTTAGAAATGGTGCCTCATTCCAAGAAGTAGGTTGGTATACATAACGAAAAAAAAAAAAAACCCACTGAACAGAGAGACAGAGATCATGGATCCGGCCCCTGTTGCATATACATCCTTTTGCACAAGTCATTGGATCTCTTGCAAAAAAAATATCATTGCTTCTGCCTTGTGCATCACTTCTTATGAATTGGAAATGAGAGTTCAGAGTAAGTGAAAGTGCTTTGAAAATTTCAAAGTCCTAGAAAAATGTTTGGAATTAAGACTAATTGCCACCACATGTGATGTCAGTAAAATGATTGTGATTTTCTTTCTTTTCATAACTGCACCAGTTGTAAGAGTCCTGGAGAAGTAGGAGTTTAAGCACTGCCTTTCAAAGATACACTGAGCTTGCAATCCAACCTGACATGTTCTATCTGGGAATGGACATCTTCAATCTGCTTCCAGAATCAGTGCAAGGCAAGCTGCAGAGAGAAACATGAGCTCCCAGTTGGTGTCTTGAGCTATTGGGAAATTCAATCTTGACCAGAGAGAAGCTGGAGGAGCAAACAGGCCCATCAGGATTTCTCATCATTTAGGATGCAGCCTTTCTACTGAGAATACTTGAGAAAATTACATGTTTTCTGTGAACTTCCCCTTTACATTTTTATCCTTTTTCTTATCCTCAGTGAGTACTAGAACTCTGTCAGGTTCAACTTTTACAGTTTGGGCCATTTGTGACTTGCACAAACACATACTACAGATTAAATTTCTTCACTCTATTTTCTTTTACAAATCAAGAAAAAGTAAATTTTTGTCTATTTCAAATATTGAAACAATTAATCAAAATTTATCTGAAGGTTTTATACAACTCTCATTTGATTTCATTATGAAATATATAAAACTGCAGTAATTCCTTAGAAAGAATGATACAAAGAAGAAGTACCGGAGACATTGCAACATTCTTTTCTCTAATCTAGCTTCCCACACAGAATAATCTGGACTGAAAACATTATCTAAAAAACATTTCAGTGGTAAAGCAAGTTGGGAAAATATATGGTTTAATCATCCTGCTTATCAGTGAGGAATATACACATATGAGATACTGGGGCAGGTCCTTTGACAAAGGACTTTGACTAATTTGAATATGGAATCATTTTTTTGTAATATAACATACTCATTAATATCACACCTGGGAAAATGCTAAGTTAGCATTTCACATACACCTGGATTTGTGATATTTCATGTAACTCTGTGGATAATATTCCTGAAGTTTCTACTTAAAGAGGAAACTTGGAAGTCAGATTCGAAGTCCCATCACAAATTTCACTATTTATGTTGCAGAAATAACTAATTCATCATTTTCTTCTAACTGTCCTGGAGTTTATTTTCCAGGGCATAAAGATACACACACAAAAAAGACATAGCAAGAGTAGATACAAAGGGGAAACAGTGATAGCTCTGATTCGGGACTTAGAGGTATTTGGGCTGTAGTGAGTTATAATCTCAACAATGAAGTGAAGAGACAGAAAGTAGCTTCCTGCATCTAAACACTCACCTGTGTTGGAGACAGGAAATACAGATTTTCTCTGAGTTTTGTATGACCTCGAGCAAGGAGTTTTATCTTTCTTTATCCTAGATTCCCATGTGCAAAACACAGTTGATTTTATCCGCCCTAGCAATCTAGGTCTGCAGTGGGGATAATATCCAAGAGAAAGAATGCATTTAAATGTGCTTTAAAAAAATGCAAAACACTGTCAAATGTGAAGGATGATTAAGGTATAAATTTCAAAGGCAGAGTAGCTGGACACCATGTAGAGAGGGTCAGAGACCAGGAATGACTGGCAATTTTCCCAGTCAGTTTGTAATTGCTGCTCAGTTTGCAGCATGGTCTTGTTCTTAACCCTTTGGAAGGGTGGCAGAGATGATTGGTTTGGAGGCTGCCTAAGTGGCCAGCAACTGAGACGTGCACCGTTTAACTTCCTTTTGGGCTTAAAATAATCAGAGAAATGGTCCTGACCTTCCAGGTTTGCCAAGAAGTTCTACAGAAGGAATGAAACCAAATCACTAAGAAGCTCAAAGAATGAGTTTCCCAGATAATCTAAAAGCTTTTATTAGTGAACTTTATCATTCATGTGTGTGCACTTGAAAAAACACACTGGTATTTACAATAAATGCATGTTCTATTTACGCATATCTGTAGCTTGGATATCAGCTTTCTGGGTATCTTAAATCTTCTAGTGTGCTGGGTGACAGAGCAGGAACACCGTCATCTTGGACAAACGCCACCAATTTAAGTACCAACTCCCTTTCTAACTTCATGTATTTCAAGGAGATCACTTCTCTTCTAACAACAAGAAGCCAGAAAAAGCAGACAGTAAAATACAGATAAGACAGCTTGGGCACAGAAAGAGTGGGGAAAGTCTCTCAGGTAATCACCAAACTTCAAACTTACACAATGGGCCCAGTAAAACAGTGGGCCCTAAGAGCACAATCCTTTCCCTTTAGGTGCACTAAAATAGGTAAGCTAAAAGCAGACTTGGGCAGGTGGGGTGGGGACTGCCGGTATGCCTGCAGCTGCAGGAAGATGTATAGGAACAGACACAAAACCTCTCCCTCCCAGATAAGCAAGACAAAGAGACACAGACTAAAAGTTGGCTGATGTGGTCTGGGAATGGGGTGAGAGCTAATAAAAACTCTGCTATATACAGACAGCACACCTGGTCCTAACTGAACCGTTGGGCCCTAGGAGGATAAGGCATCCCCTCCTCATGAGCCCCTAAACCCTTAAATACCCTTAGTCTGTAAGAGAAAAGGCTCCTGACCTAACCTGGCCAGAAGCCCCTCTCATATTTATTCTCCAAAATAAACCTGTCTTTGACTGTTGAGCTATTTTTCATGTTTCATTCTTCTTTCTTCAACTCTTACACTGAGAATAAACTTTTAATAATGTTTAAATTTAAATGACTCATAAAATTACCTTAAATAGACTTAGAAATAGGGAGCTTACATTGTTCCCCATCATTTCTTACTCAGATCCCTTCTTCATCTGAATTATCACTCTGTTTTTTGTCTGGCTCCATTGCTGCCCTATGCTCTTCTCACCCCGTAATGCCACCTTCACACAGTATGAGCCCCAACTGAGAGCTCATAACAATAAGTTCAAATGTTACATTTAGACATTCTAGGTTCAGAAATTTTCCTGAAAATATCTACCCGCTTAGAAAATTCCCATTAGCGCTTTCTCCTCTCTGGGCCACTATGAAACCTTCCTCTTTCATTTTTTTCTTGTTTTGAGACAGAATCTTGCCCTGTCCCCCAGGCTGGAGTGCAATGGCACGATCTTGGTTCACAGCAACCTCCACCTCCCAGGTTCAAGTGATCTCTTGCCTTAGCCTCCCAAGTAGCTGGGACTACAGGTGCCTGCCACCATACCCAGCTAATTTTTTTGTATTTTTAGGAGAGATGGGGTTTCACCGTGTTAGCCAGGATGGTCTCAATCTCCTGACTTCATGATCCACCCACCTCGGCCTCCCAAAGTGCTGGGATTACAGGCGTGAGCCTTGAAAGCTTCCTCTTTTCTTATTGTTCTACTCTCTGCCTCAAGGTTCCCTGAAAAATGAACTGATTTGTATTTTAACATTGATGAGAATTACAATCTATTATAATTTTGAATAAATAAAAGATTACAGGCAGTAGAAAAAGATGCAGTTTCAGTATTAACTTAATTTTCCTCTCTAAGAGGAGAATAAGAATGGGATGGGAGCCTACAGGGACACATTATTGCCTCTGCTTGTCTTCTGAGACTTGTGGGTGAACTAAGAGTATGAAGCTACTAAAAGCTAAAATCCAGAAAGAAATAACCTTTTGTTAGGAGAAAAATCTTTACTTTGATGTAGCAAATTTAGTTCTTAAATGATCTTGATGAAATAAAGGACTGAATCTCTTTGTGTAAAGAGGTACGAAAGGTGTTCTACTTTGTAAAGCTGAATGGTATGTATATGTATTCATTTTATTATTCATATATGTATATGCATATACCTATTATATTTTGTTTTAATAAGAAATTTATTTAAAAGTAAGCCAAGTCAGTCTTCCCAAACATAAATAAATATCAGAGCAAAAACATATTTTAATAAACCCAACATAGTTCTATTTTTAAATTGTAAACATTTAAACTGTAAACATATTGTTGAACAATAGAAAGAAAAATGGCTGCAAAAGGTAATATGGTCAGTGGGACTCTTCATGTTCATACATACATTCATGCATGCTTCATGAATGAAGCAGCTCAGGGAATGCTTCATGTGCTAGTGCACTCTGGCTTGCATTAAGGAGTGAAAAAGGACTTGGGTTCTAGTGCAGACTCAAGTTAAGAGATGGTAACCTTGAGAAGGCATTTATCTAAAATTTTTGAAGCAAGATTATAGTATTTTTTGATTGGTGGGAATATCTGACTTCCTGTTTTATAGGAAAAGAAATGAAGATGAATTGATTAAGGAACTTGACCAGTAACATTGATGTTCTGATTGCAAGGCCTAGGGTAGAACCCAGGTTCCAGCTTTCAGTGGTCTGTTCACTAAATAGTTGTGACTAGAAGCACCTGCCCTGACTCCTAATGGGGTAAAATGTTAGTAAAATTAAAAGCGCCTAAAGGATGACCATTTTCTAGCTTAAAGTAAAGAGAGTTTTTATTTCCTGCCTAAGATCAGGTTGTAGTGTAGATCTACTTGTTTCTTTTTCATTTTTTCCTTTTCTATTTTAAGAATCAAATCATCATTAACACCTGTTTGTTTCAGTGCTGCATTAGTCACGTTTTCCTGGTGAACAGTGACATCTGGTGGACACCTAAAAAAAAAACTGCATTTGCTTATAGAGTCATCAAAAGTTCAGGACTACAGGAGCCTTCAAGAAGCACCCCACAGGGAGCAAAGGTTAAACTTTAGAGAGACTTGTTTCCTACCATGGTATGAGAAATCGGGAAATCAGAAACAAGCCACCAAATAAGCTTCAGTAATGATCAGGAGAGCTTCCAAATGGCTAGAAGCCACCTAAGTAATTTTGTTAAATATTTGAAGCTATTTCCTTCTTAGCTCACTATTTTCAAAGATGGTATGCTTACTTTATGGAATAAGTGAAAATTATATGTTCTACTTTTTCTTTACTATTACTATGATCGAAACATACATGCAGAGAAGGGGCAAGACACACACACACACACACATTCACAAACACATACACACATACAGCCAACATTTCACATTGGTAGGTTCCACATCTGTGGAATCAACCGCTCTCAAATTGAAAATATTTGAAAAGAATATTGCTTCTCTACTTAACACATATATGCACTTTTTCTTGTCACTATTCCCTAAACAATACAGTGTAACAATTATTTACATAGTATTTACATCGTTTTAAGCATTATAAGCAAACTAGAGATGATTTAAAGTATACCAGAGGGTGTGCATAGGTTACATGCAGTTACTCTGGCATTTTGTATCAGGGACATGAGCATCCATAGATTTTGATATTCCCAGGAGGCCTTGGAACCAATATATAATATGTAAACATATACAACACATATATAAATATGTATATATTATATACAACATATAATATTTTAAAACCTTCTATTGGTTCTGCTTCTCTGGAGATTGCTAATGCATAAATCCCCAAAGATTAGACACAACTCAAGATAAAGTATATTAAAGTACATATATATGTTAGGGGAAGGAGATTAACTGATAATAAAATTCAGTTACTCCTGGTGGAATGGAAGCACTGAATAGAAAGACTTATGCAAAAATTACTTTTTTGTACCTTTCAGTTTGTATGATTAGGTGCATACCTGCTACATTGGTGAGGAAGGAGAATAACAGGGTAAATGTGTTTTTATGTTGAGATGAGTGAATCCAGGGCAGAACAGTCAAATCCATACTAATTTTGCTCTTCATAGCCATGGCTTGTCAAATTCGTCAGCAACATCGTTTTCAGAAACTGTCTTTAAGTGTCCTTTATCATTAAAGAAAGTATACAATGCAAAACTGATATATAAATTTCTAATACTTGAACCAAAAACTGTACCCTTAAATGTATGTCAGAGTGACCACAATATATATTTTTTCAATTTTTAAAAATTTTATTGTGCTAAGAGCACTTAATAGGAAATCTACCCTTTTAATAACTTTCTAAGTGTGCAACAAAGTATTGTTGGCCATAGGCACAGTGCTGAAAAGCAGATCTCTACAACTTACCTATCTTGTTTAACTGAAAGTTTATGCTCGTTAATTAGCACTTGATTTATCTCCCAGCCTCTGGCAACGACTAATCCACTTTTTGATGCCGTGATTTTGACAATTTTAGACATCTCATGTAAGTGGAATCATGCAGCACCTGTTATTCTGGGTGGCTTACTTCATATAGCATAGTGTTCTTAAGGGTCATCCATGTTTTCTCATTACAAAATTTTCTTCTCTGTTAAAGACTGAATAATATGTCTTTGTATTTATATACCACATTTTCTTTATCCACTTAACTTTCCATAGACATGTAGGCTGTTTCTACTTATTGACTATTGTGAATAGTGCTGCAATGAACATGGAAGTGCTAATATCACTGCAAGACCCTGGTTTCCATTCTTGCAAATAAATACCCCAAATTGAGATTACCAGATCATATTTTGAATTTTTTGAGGAATCTCCATTCTGTTTTTCACAGCAGCTGCACCAGCTTGCATTCCCCACCTATAGCATACAAGGTTTCCAAATTCTCCACATCCTCACTTATTGTCTTTTTTATGTATATAATTGGTATCCTAACAGATGTGAGATGATATCTCTTTGTGGCTTTGATTTGAATTTCCCTCATCTTATTAGTGCTGTTGAACATCCTTTCACATACCTGTTTGCTACCCTTATGTCCTCTTTGGAGAAATGTCTATTTAAACCTTTAGTGTATTATTTTAATCTAGTTATTAGGTGGTTTTTTGCTTTGTGTAGTAATTTTGCTGTTGAGTTGTAAGAGTTTTCTTATATATTTTGGGAATTAACCCCTTCTCCATTATATGATTTGCAAATACTTTCTCCCATTCTGTAGGTTGCCTTTTCACTCTATTAGTTGTTTCCTTTGCTGCACAAAATATTTCTAGTTTGACGTAGGCTTACTTTCCTCTCAAAAGACATACCTTTAGAGTGTCTTGTTACAGATACAACCAAATCTATAACAGTAATATGTTCATATATAGGAGGTCTGATTTTTTATCGAGAGAGGTAAACTAGTTATAAGGAATAGATTTTTAGCTCGAGGTGACAATCCTCATTTGAGAAGTTGGTTCTTTTTTTTCCAGTGACTGTCAACTCATATAAGTACAAATGATATTTTAACAGAAATTTGTAATTCCTCTTCTGTGCTTTATTTTTAAATTGTGTGTTATAAAATCTTCTTGCCATCTTTTAATTTGACTTGTTGTTATTACTTGTTTTTCTAATTAATTAATTTTTGATGCAACTCAGGACATTTTTTGGCAAACTAAAATGTTTTAAATTTATATTAAAATATCCTTTCACTGATAATTCAAAGACATTCACCCTATAGCTGTGCTTAGTTTATATGTGGGTCTTGCATTTCAGAGAAGAGTTTTTATTAGCTTTTAAAACAAAAAAAATACCTACACCAGCAAGTATAGCCCATGAGAGATACATTGTCATTTTGATATAAGGCACCTGTTTACTGCTTCTATCTGGAAATAAACCAAATAAATACATCTGGCCTGTGGAATGTTTCAGCAGTGAGTTACCTCAAAAAAAGCAAGTCAATAACAATACTCGAGCTATTGTAACAAAAGTCACCAAATGCACTAAGGGTGGTTTAAAAGAGTCTCAGGGATCTCTCTGCCAGGTATGACATAATACATCTTAACACTTCGGAGAGACTGATTAAATCCTTTTGAAATAATTTACTAGAGAAAACATTGGTCATTTTTCTTTTTAATCTACTGAGAAAAATGATAAGATATTATATCATTTCTTGGGTTGAACAATAGTAAAGTTTTGAAAAACCATTTTCATATGCTTTATACTTTATGCACATCCATCCTGATATCCAGAAGTGTGTCCCTCAAATAATAGCAAGAGTATGACCTCAACTAAAAAGAAACCAAAACTCTCTATATTTATAAAAATGCTAATTTAGTTTAGACATCTATGTGACATAAGTACTTGATAAATATTCAGTGCAGAGGATCCTGGATTTCTTGAAAGTTTTAATGGTTATATTGTTTTGGGTTTTCAAAAAGCTATGTGAGAGTTACTTGAGTTATCTTTGTGTTTATTATTTCTTGAGGCCTAGAGGATATCAAATCTATTGTTGGATCTGACACAGAAACTAGCAAATCTCCATCCCAGCCTGTGGCAGGGCAAAACAGTTATCAAAAATCTCTCCCCATTCAGAGTTTCTTGGAAGTTACATCCTAGTGCTAGAGTCTGATGTGTGGACACCCTCCTCCCAAGAATGCAAATTGTCTTCACTTGATGCCCAAAGCAAATGCAATGACCAAATCTCCCAGTCTCAAATATAACCCATGTTCTCCTGTACTTTAACAGAAAGGATGCATTTGAGAAGATACCATACCGACATAGTGAACATCTAATAAGTGTCTGCACCCCAGTCATGTCTACTATGTCCTGTATTATTTTTCTCTCACTGGTTACGTGCAGCCATATGAACACTCTGGGTCTGTTTTGTTGTTGTTGTTATTTTCCATCATCCTTGAATAAAGGCAAAGAGGAACTTACCAAGGCCAAATTTCCATGACCCTTGGCTGAATTTTTAATAGCAACTATTTTAGCTACACAAATATTCAGCAAAAGCCTTTAAAAATCACTACTATTCAAGACTTACTGAAATTATTAGCCAAGGATTACCTTTGTCAAGAGAACAGATAACAAAGTGAAGAAAGACAAGCTTTCACTTCAAAGGAATTCATTAGGTAGCTGAAATCTTCACAGGCAAGCACAAAAAGATAGTCTTCATTGTCACCTTTAAGAGGGGGATGGAGAGACTGTAACCATCCCAGTCTTTTTGTTCAATGACATAGCTGAGACATTGAGGAAGAAAGAATTGGTTTAAAAGAATTAGCATTTAGAAAGTTTTATATGTGTCTTCAAGTCTCATTTCCATTATTCTTGCTGTTACCATAACATATCCTCTGTCTCTAGGGCTTCCTGCTAAGGCAAGCCTGGGGGACTAACGGATTGGGAAGTACTCTCATCTTTAACATCAGACAGGGGAGGACTCAAAAGTGTGAACAGGCAAAGGGCAAAATTCTGACCAGTTGCTTCCCTATATATCTAGACCTCAGAAATTGATCCTACATAGAGAACGAGAGTACTGAGTTGAGCATATGAGTGGATTACTGAGAGGAGATGAGGGAGGAGAGCATCTCTCCAACTGATAATTGAGTTAAGCTTGTGTGATACTTGTTCAGGCATTGGTTTGAAATAAATACAATACCAACAGATCAAATTAGCAAAGCTGAACTTCAGGAACATCAAGATGCTTACACTGAATGAACTTACTGCAGTTTTCTAGTTGTGCTTATAAACTTGGAAGTAGATCAGTGTGGCCAGTGCATTTTGACATGCTTTTATTGATGAAAATAGCTGTTGTGTTTTTAGGCACAAAACTGTGACTTTGGGACACACTGAAATCAGAAATTAGACAAATTAGTTTCAAGGTGAACACTTCAAAAAGTGAGAAGGAGGCAAAGAAATGGAAATAGAGATCTGTCCTTTAGAATATTAAAATTATTGAGGAAATGAGCAAGATATTTCAAAACAGGTAAATCGAATAATTTCGCAACACTTCTGTGAGGTTAGGATAAGGATACAGCTTGGGCAATGGGTGTGTTTAACAATGCAATGATACAGGAAGTAATGAACCATTCCTAACATTGTGGAAGACATTGTAATGGTTAATATTAGGTATCAGCTTGATTGGATTAAAGAATGCCTAGGTGCCTGTTAAAGCATTGTTTCTGGGTGTGTCTATGAGGGCATTACCAGAGGAGACTGACATTTGAATCAGTGAACTGGGAGAGAAAGACCCATCCTCAATGTGGGTGGGCACCATCCAATCAGCTGCCTCACGGCTAGACCAAAGCAGGCGGAAGAAGGTAGGATACCTTTGCTTGCTGATACTTCTTTCCTTGCTGAGTGTTAGTTTCTGCTCCTCCTGCTCCTGGACGTCAGACTCCAGGTTCTTTAGTCTTGGACTCTGAGACCTGCAGCACTGGCTTCCCGGGCGCTTTTGGGCCTTCAGCCACAGACTGCAGGCTGCACTCTGGGCTTCCCTGGTTTTCAGGCATTCTGACTTGCAATGAGTGATCACCAGCCTCTCTTTTTCCCCAGCTTGCAGATGGCCTATCATTTACGGGACTTCGCCTTGTAAACCTGTGAGCCAATTCTCCCTAATAAACTCCTATATGTCTCTCTCCTTCTCTCTCCTATTGGTTCTGTCCCTCTGGAGAACTCTAATACAGACATTTGCAGGAAATATTCAAATTGGAAATAATCCCTTTTCCACGAAAAGGCGTTAAATATCCACAAATTTTTTACCTGACTGACATATCTATACCATATAAGACAGAACAATGGAAAAGAATGAGCATTGTTTAATATTTTTCTTGTCAACCAAGATACATGTGTATCAGGTTACTTGGTGGAAATTTAGGTCCCAGATTTTACTTTATTCCTCACTTCATTTATTTATTTTTCTAATCATCAATTGATTTATTTATGTTAAACCTCAGTGCCATCATTTAAACTTTGCTCCCTGCTTTGGGCCTTTAGAATTGAATTTTTTGTTTTAGTTTAGGGGAAGAATCTCTTTGATATAGAAAGGACGTTCAGAGTAGCTCTTTGTAATTAAGCTTTTGTCCTTTGTAGTGGTTTGGGGAGGGAAAATTTTGTCTCGATAGTGACCCCTGCTACCTTAGAGGATTCCTGAGGCAGATGGAGACTTGCACTAACCTGCCCCCATAAGCTGGTTATGGCTGTGAAACCAGACTTGGGCTTAGTGCAGAGGAACCAGGCCTAGCACACAGGGCTACTTAGGGTCAGTGTTTGCAGGCGATGGTTTTGCTGGCACAGCTGAGTTCTCCTGCCATGAGGAAGCCACAGGAAGACTGATTCTTGGACCAGCGCAGGCAAACTGTGTGGGATCCTGGCAATTTGCAGTAGGAAGCCCTGTACTATTAAATACTATATTAATTCATTAGAGTTAAAAAATTACCATAATTTTAATAAAGGAAATAGAGTCTTGTTCTGTACTCCAAACTGAGAAAAGGGAACATGCTGGTGGTATGTTAGGATATATCAGAGTTAATTGCAAAACAATTTGGAACATGAAATAATAGCAGCAATTATTATATATGTAATGTTTGGCTAAAGGATGCCTGCCTTCTAAATACTTCGCACATGTGTGTATATACACACACACACACACACACAGATTTATACACAAATATATATGCATATATATATACTCCTATAAACACACACACACACATATATATATATTTGTTTAGTCCTCATGACAATATTATCAATATGAAAAACAAAATGCAATGGTACAGAAGGGGATGTAAGATCTGTGGTTTTTGGCCATTTGTCCTTCTCATGGTACCCTAATACCTGTCCCATGTGCTGTGGATGAAAAGGTCAAAAGGGAGACAAGGAAATAAAGGATAGATGCAAGAGCAGAAACTCATTGCCTTGAAATAGATTAAGCATATTTCCTCCCGTGACTGGCTCAGTAGAATCACCTTTAATTAGGAAGAACAAGATTCTGCTCAGGTGAAAGAAGTTGGCCCTATTATTTATGCTTTCTTTTCTCCCTCAGCTGTATAATTTAACTTTGCAGATTTATTCAAAGTTTAGCCTTTGTCATAACCGGGGTTTTGTTTAACTAAGGAGGATAAATAATCAGATGTTGACAGAAATGAGCAATGCTCCCTTCAAAAATCTAATCTTTCTGGTCTTTGTTAAAGAAACATCAGGGGAAATTGATGACCATAAAGATTTATATTTATTAATCTAAGGGGATTTTTTTTCTAGCTCTGGAATGATAATAGTTATTTGAGTTATGGCTGAATAATGGAGACTATTGAATCAGAGAGTCCCCTTATGGTTAACACACATTAATCATTTTTATAATTAAAAATATATTTCTCAACTCAGTCTATTTTTCATATTTAAAGAATATTCATCAGACTAAAACTTTTCAGACACTCAATATGGGAAAGTTACTTTTAGAGAATGATTGAGAAAAGGAAAAGTCCAATCAACCAAATACCATCACATAACTCATATATGGATAGAAATATGTATGTTTTATATACATGATCTTTAGTCTAACAATATTTAACATAATGATCAACTTATTTGTACACTTACAATGATTTTATTTCTATTTATGTAAACTGTATGTGCTCATTGAAAAATGCAAATGCAAAATATGTTAAAGTAAAAATAGCCCTACACCTCACCTCCAAAAGATAGCTAAGTTTAGTATCTTAGTGACTATCTTTTAGATATTTACCCAGGCATATGCTCAGAAACAGATCTTGCTCACACAGACACCCACAAAGTTTACATACTATTATGATATTGTGGAAACAATCAAAGATCTCCCAAATGAGAACAAACAGAGGCGATTTATTCAGTTTGCTATAGCAAGGGACTCAGCCACTGTCACTTGCGTTTGGCAGAAACTCAAAGGGAAGGAGAGGAGTGGGAAAGCTTTGCAGTAGAAAAAAATGTTTTAGGTATGCTCTGATTGAAGCTTTTTGGCATGGGGAAGCTGGAAGAGGGCTAACTAGAAGCTGGGCATGTTATGTGACTAGTTAGTGAAACATATTTGACTTTCTCTGGGTGGTTCAAAGCTAGAAGCACAAAGATGTGTATAGAGTCAGGGGAGAATCAGAGAGAGAGAGAGAGAGAGACAGAAGAAAAGACAGTCATTAACAAAACCCTCATTGCTGCAAATTATTTGCTGCAGAGACTGTAGTCAGATGAGCTATGTAATGTTTTCTATGCAAAATAAGTACTTTTTTCTTAATGACCATGATATATGATCAGCAGCTTACCTACATCCTAGTGATCAATTAGTTTTCATAATTGAGATTGTCGTGAACTTCAAAAATGGAGCAAGATATGTATTACCAATTTTTTTCTTTAATGTTAAAAATAATGTAAATAGTTTTAAACAGCTAGAAAAACAATATTGCAGTGGTAAAATAAGTTAATTTTTACTTTTCAAAAAATGATATTTCAAATCAGTCATTAAATAATGTGTAATTTTAAGAAAGGTAAAATTTATAATTATGGATAGAATGATTTATTTCTCCTATCATTAAAAATACTTAATATTCTTGAAAAAGAAATTCAGGAATTACACTATATAAATTATTATGTAAATGTCTTATTGCTTATATAATTATTAATACTCTATTGAAACAGGACATTACCAGCACTCTTGCAATTTTAAGGTGTATTAAACTACTCAAGTAAGTATGAGCTAATAGTAATAAACAGTTATCTTGTTACTAAAAGTAAGTCAGAAATAAGGAATATCCACTGCTTGAGCTAAAATCTACCCTCTGATGAGTTTAATATAAGTTTTTAGGCAAATTCTAGGTGATGATATTTTCACATGATGTTAAAATGAAATATAGCTTTAAATGACTTTACTGGGAAAATCCTAAAAGACTCCAGGGTAGGTAAGATGTTATAAGAAAGAGAGGCACAGTTGTGTATCTGTGATATGTGTTTCAATGTATCTGGGTTTCTAAGTCTGTGTCAACCTTAGAATGTCTCTCTCTTTATGGAACACTTAATTGCTTACTTCATTTCAAAAGTGTCTAAAGTACTAAAGTAGGTGAGTCCTTCTGAATTCATTTGTATGGTTGTGTGCATGTGTGCATGGACGAGTATCTGTCCATCTGTATGTGGATGGACAGATGGACAAATACTCCTTTAATGGATATGCTTCTATTCTTCTTTGTCTACATTTTTCTATGTTTGTGTCTTTCTGAGTTAAACAAATTTTTATTCAACAACTTATACTTCATCTCATTGTAAAAAGTGTTTAAGGTAGCTGTATACCCTGTATGCACAATTGGTATTTTCTGTGGGTCTCTGCCTCTGCACTCTGCCTTTTTTTTCCCTGCCTCATTCTGGGATACCAATCACCCTGCATTTAACCATCAGTTCTTTTCTTTTTTAATTCTCTTCAGTAAACACTTTGCCTCATTTTTCATCATAGAAGAACTTCTATATAGTCTTATCTTCACTTCTGCCATCTGTTTCCCAAAGCTAGACTATCATTTTATTGACTGCAGGTTACTTTAGCACCCCCACTGAGTCTCAAATATATTACAACTAAGCTTTGCGGAAGTATGCTTCTTAAACTTCACATCACAGCCTCTATCCCCAAGCTATTTGAAGATCTATTGCTGAAGTTGCATAATAAGTCTACTCCTAAAGCAAACCTGTCAAAGGTGGTGGTGGTTTATGAGTCATGCCCTTGCACACTGCTATTTAATGAGTACAGGAAAAAATGGGCAGCCCTCACAAGTGCTGGCCAGCTTTCTTTTGCTTTACTTTCAAAGCTGAAACCTGCAGTTAGTGCTAACTGAAATGGTAATTCAGTGTAGGAACTGAGGATTATCTCTAAAGTCTATTCAATCCTGAGATCCAAGTATCCTATAAATATTGAAATGTGAACCAAATTTTCTGATTATATATATATATATATATTATCAGAATTATATTTAAAGAATTTAGAGAAGATGGTCAGATTGCTAAAAAAAAAAAATCTCTTCTGTGCTCTATAGAAAGATTTCTGAAAATAAGAGGTAAAGAAAAAATAGCTAATATTTTTAAAGACATCCTGGCTTCAGTCACCTACTTACACTGAATTATTTTTGTTTATGGGTAGCATTACATGACAGATTAAAGATGGCAGTAGATATTTTCGCATTTGTTTCATGGAGAAGGTGGTTCTAAATATCTTCTCCTTTAATCTGACTTGGCTTTAGTGATTAGCTTATTCAGCACAATGCAGTGGAAGTGAAAAAAATGAGATCTCTAAGGCTAAAATATAAACTGTTTGCATTTTTTCCTAGTTTTCCTGGAACACTGTCTCTGAGAGCCCTGATCAACCATGTAAGGAGGTAGATTGCCCTCAGACCTGAAGATGCCATGTGAAGGAGCTCTAGAAAACCGTTCCAGCTTAGCCCTTTTCTCCAGCCTCCCTACCAAGGTACCAGACATGCAAATTAAACCATACTGTGCCCTCCAATCTAGCCCATCTGCCAGTTAAATACTCCATGAATTGTTACACTTAGTACAATATATGTAGCTATGATACTAATCTCACTAGATACACCTAATGTAACATAACTTTTTCAACACTAAGTTCTATGAAAGACTTTATTGCTTCCACTGGGATATTTGAGAGCTACATTTAACCTACCAATCTCTCTACTGCTGTATCTTTTTATGATAGTCATTGTTGCTTTGGCCCTGTGTATTAATTGAGTTCCTTTTATTCATCAAAAAAATCTGTATTTCAGAAGCAATTTCTAAAAAAAGTTACTGAGTTTCATAGAGAGTAGACAATAAATATTTGTTTACTGATTGAACCTTTAACCCAAAGATCTCTTTCAGTAAATCCTCATTTCCCTGTGTCTTGTATTTCAGAGGCAGAACAACAGAATAAAAGGATTGTTGTGGTAATTGAGAGCAGAAAGATTCTGTTATGTTTTACTACCAGAGTTCACTCTGTTATGGAAACATTAGACGATTTCAAGAAAGGAATTTCCTAGATGTTAATTTACAGACACAGTGCTTAATTTTTTAAAATAACTAGCAACAGGAGTAAAATAGCTGGAGCCTACAGCCATGTCAGAGCACATTCTCCAAGATGAATCTCCTTACATCTAATACACACTACAGGAAAATACATACATTTCTCCAAGAATGTATATATTTTGTTATGGAAAAAAAAATCCCTTCTCCCTCAGGGGAGCAGATTCCCAGTCCAAAGGAATAGACTCCTTCAGGGGTACCATTCGTATTTCTTATTCCATGGAGTTGTGCTCCAGATGGGACAATCACATAAATATTTAACGGTGCCCTTTGAGTTGTGCAAACAAGTACTTTCTTTGCCAGATTCTGTCTCATATGTTCCACTCCATCCTACCCTCTTCTATCTACTCCTTCTCATAACCTTTTTTTTTTTTTTTCAATTATGCTTTCAGTTATAGGGTCCATGTGCACAACGTGCAGGTTTGTTACATATGTGTACACGTGCCGTGTTGGTTTGCTGCACCCATTAACTCATCATTTACATTAAGTATTTCTCCTAATGCTATCCCTCCCCCATCCCCTTTCTCATAATCTTTTGATATAAGCTAGTAGCTCTCAACCTGTGTTCAGATAAATTACTTCCACTCTCTACTTGCAGTTGCCTGCCATTTTAGAGTAGATTGGGTAGATTTTCTTATCAGGAGCACTGATAAGAAAAACTGGGTAACTATTTTGAGAATTGTAATTTTCAGTGTAAAACATTCCAGCTAGCATTTACCTAATGCAAGGTGAGGGTGAGGAATTCTGGAGTTGCTTGCTTGGAGAAGAACTTGAGTTGAGCAAATCATTACTTCCTTTTATCCTCTCTGAAGCTTTTCCCCAATAGGAAATATATACTCAAAAGATTAAACATGTGAAGACATTTTATTTAGAGCAACAGATATGATAAAACCAACACAATATAACTACTTTTATTGGCTGTTTTTCCATCTCAGATTTGGGGTAAGCAAGAAAGATAAGTAACCAGGGAGCCTACTTAATTATTCAAATAATGAATTATGAAATCTGTCTAGCCACTGCTGAAGTTCAGGTCACAATGAACCTAAATCCCAGTTGTATGATGCCAAAATAAAAGGCTAGAAGCAACTAGATCTGTTTCAAAACTGGGAACATCCACTAACAGCAACTAGTTGACTGTTGGAGGTCTCAAAGTTATAGGACTCTGAACTATACTTGTAAGAATATGAGAAAATAAATAGAAGAGAGGAAAGATCACACACACACACACCTGCGTACACACACAGAGCTAGTTCTAAGGCGGATATTATCTCATCTTCCTTTTATAACTTCCCCTTTGTGATGCTACATTACAACCAATATCAGAATTATTAGTTTCTAGGTTTCTCTAGGTCTGGAGAGTGGGGCTTTTACATTTTCCTGTGGGGAAATATTTTAATGCCTTCAAGAGAATTAAGGATAGGCAGAATTAGTTTGGGAAAGAAAGATAAAGAAAACAAAACAGCTAATTTTTCTTTGTAGGTTGATTGAAGGTCTTCAAGACTATACGTTTGAATGTGACATATGTCAGAGGTTAATATTGACTTAGCTCTGGCTAAAATTATTTTTATTTTTCCCTTTGTTGCTAGACAGAGGACCTGTTATGGACTTAATTGTGTTCCCTATAAAATGCATATATTGAAGCTATAACCCTTGTTACTACAGAATGGGACTGTATTTGAATGTAGGGCTTTTAAAGAGTAATTCAGTTACAATGAGATTATTAGGGTGAACCCTAATTCAATTTGATTGGTGTCCTGATAAGAAGAAATTAGGACACAAGAGAGCCAGCCATCTTCAATGCACATGTGCACAAGGGAAAGGCCATGTGAGGAAATAGCAAGAAGACTTGGCTTGCCATCTGCAAGCCAGGAAGAGAGGTCTCAGAAGAAACCAATCTTGCTAACACCTCAATCTTGAACTTCTGTCCTCCAGAACTCTGAGAAAGTAAATATCTATTGTTTAACCCACTCTGTCTGTGGTATTTTGTTATGACAGCCCCAACACAGAGATTAGGAAAGTGAGTAATCTTTCTAAAGTTTAGGTCTAGTATGAAAATAAAAAGATAATAAATAAAACAATAGAAGTTTTACATTTTGAGTCCTAGTCAACTATTTCCAGGAAAGGGACCAATTTTCTGATTGAGAGGACACTCTCTTCCTCTGGAAACTATAACCAGGTCATGATGATAATTCACCCATACAACATTGTTCTTTCCTTCGTGTTCAAGTGTTCTCTTTCCTCCCCTGGAAGGGTCATTTAAGTATACATTCTCTCCCTTTATTGTAATTTACTTAAGACAGTTTATACAGCAAGCCCAACCTCACAGCAGAAGCTTTCTCCAAGGGTGCAGACTCTTGAGCAATTCTCATTCAACTTCCTACCCTAGATCCTGATAAAAATCTTAGGACAGCTTTTCAAATTCGACTGGCAGTTTTCAGGTAACAAGATTAATTTTGTAAAAAAGATGCTGAAGGTTAAACTTGATTTCTGGAATACTTAATAGTCGATATCCCTGGAAATATAATTGAACATTGGCCTTGTAGAGAATCTCTCTCCTACAGCAAATTTTTAAAGTTTCATGAGGTTTAGATGAACCCTGAAAGACTTGTATTTTAACAATTCCATATCCCTTAGCTATTATTATTTATTAAGTTTGTAAAAATAAAGTTCATAATGTGCACTCCTCCATTACTGTTTTCCCTTGGACAATTTGTGCATATTTTTCTTTGATGAATCTTTAAATCAAAAAAGAAAATACCACTTTACAACTGCTTTAACTTGCCAGTTTACTGTTAGAAACCTCAGATGCATGGGCTGCTGTTATCAATTTCCTCCAGTTAACCTGATCTGCTTCTGCCCACCTCTACTAAAAATGAGCATGTAATCGTGAAACTTGTATCTGTTGAGCGGATAAAAATGCTGAAATGCCTGTCCCTGGGATTATGAACTGTTCTGGTTTTCCATCTTTAGCAGAACAAATGGTAGTTTGAATAATCTTAAACTCATCTCAGAGGTTTTAAATTGGGTTAATATTAATTTATCCATTTGTCAATAAAATACATGATGAATTTAAGTTTATACAAGCTTTGATATAAAAACTCAATGTAAAAGTAAGATATGGTGGATATGGTGCTTATTTTCCTCATAATAACACATCAAATGCAATATTAGCTTGAAGTTTATTCTTATCTCTTGAAAATTTTACTCTTGTAATTGAATATCTTCTAATCTAAACAATACTTCTGGATATTAAATTCAGGATTAAGAGTCAGGAAGGGTAAAAGGGAAAAGGGGGAACTGTACTTCCATTGCTACCAACAAAGAGTGAATCAGGTAGGAAACTTGCAAACAGTGAAAACTGTTCATCTCTAGCCGATAATTGATACAGTTTGCTTTAGTATTTATTTCTCTCAATAATGGAATTCCATGCTTAACATTAAGCTTAGTTTAATCAATGTATTCAGTAAACTAAAGAGAGATTTGAAAAGTCCAGTTGGTAATCTGAGTCCTTATAATGAATGATTGTGTAGACCTATGGAATGTCATCTAGCCTGAAAGGTACCTTGAAGGCTTTAGTTGCTGCTGACCCAGGCAGTGTCTGCAGTTTCCTTTTAGAGAATTATTACTTTAGGCATCTGCTCAGTATGAAGGAGGCCCTTGTTAAAATCGCATGTTAACCACTATTGGTTATTATCGCTTCACTATCTGTTAGTTATGGAATTTTGTAGGTGGACACAGAAAGGTAAGAGAAAAGCTAAAGTTGTCACAAAGCCTCAAAAGCATGGGGGGACGTGATGTGTAGTAATCATGTGGACAGCTTGAGAGAGCAGGCTGCCTGCTGTAATGGTCTCAGAGCAGAAAGAGACACAACAGAAGAAGAAATAAGAAGATACAAGTCAGTATTTGCAAGAGTAGGCACCTATCATAAAGTTGATAGTGAAATAATTACTCTGCTCTTTATGACATCACCTACAAATCTGCCTTTCCTGTATTATTCAATCCATTATTGTCCCATTTCCTGAATTCAGTGGTGAACTTGGCAAATGTGAGTTTCCACAGCTTTCTTCACAAGAATATCCCATTTTGTAGGAGCTTTTAATGTCATGTAGTTATTCCTAATAAAATGGCCAGACTGTAAGCATTACTTCACTTCTCATTATTGCATTCTTTTCTGCTCTGTTAAATGCCTTCTCTCCTGCGTCAATATTTATAGCTTCAAATAATAGTATTTTGTTATGCTCTCCCAACTAGCCTAAAGTAACTGCTCAGCTCTGATCCAACAACATTTTTCAATAGTTGAATGTCAATTGTAAATTGTCTTCTTTGTCCATTAATTTTGAATGGGTTTAGAAAACTATGAACTCAAGTATGACATAAAAATGAAGGAAAGAGCCTGACATACCTAATTGGCCACACATCTGTCTTTCAGTTTTAGTCTCTCTCAACTTCTGGTAAAATAGAGATTCTAGTTTTTTCAAACAATGAATTAAGACTTTGTTTCCAGCACTCAACTCATTAAAGACTTGCGGGTATTGATTTAACAGTAAAGTGGCCCCTCTTTGAAATGTTATATATTTTGTCTTCCCAAGGATCACACAGAACTCTACTTGCCAACAGGGCAGCTGCAGTGTCAAAGTGACACCATCCCACTTACCTTGGTCACAGCTGGGGTTCTCATAGAAACTGTCAAAGTAACAAGTCATCAAGATAGTTGTAGAAGCTTCCTGCTGCTACCATGTGTCCTTCTGTTCTAGTTTTTCAGCACAATGAAAATGTCAGCAATTCACATCACACCTGAGATAATAAACTTTAAATCATTCTTCTCTTATTTTTTATCAATATGACAAAGAGCTGATACTGTAATATAAAAATGCTAGATTAAGTCTATCTGAAAGATAAAATGGCTACCCTTTAGAATCTATTGGCTGTTACAATTATATGTGATTCATTAAGTCTTTCAAAGGAACGTTGCCCTTACAGATTTGCACTGGAACTGAACCAGCAGGGAGAGCAGTGAACAGTGGCAACCAATGGCTATGGTCATGCCACTGCACGTTGCAAGAAAATGGCTGTGCCACTCAAATGTTAGTTTTAGCTTTCATCTCCTATTTTATTAAAGGACCTTAAGTCTGCATCAACTGAGCTAATAGCCTCCAAGTTCATGACCACTTTGCCTGGAAACAGCAGCGTAACTATCGTAGCCTCCCATTATCCACGGGAAATATGTTTCAAGACCTCCAGTGGATGCCTGAGTGGGTGGATAGTAGTGAACTCTACATATACTATGTTTTTTCTATACATATAAGCCTATGATAAAGTTTAATTTATAAATTAGGCACAGCAAGAGATTAACAATAACTAATACTAAAATAGAACAATTATAGCAATTTGCCAGCATCACTACTGTTACGTTGTAGAACTTGTATGAAGTAAAATAACAGTTGAACACATGCACTGCCATACCACAACAGTAGATCTGATAACTGAGACAGCTGTAGGGCTACTAAGTGACTAATGGATATGCTAGACAAAGGGATGATTCATGTCCCAGGTGGAAGAGAGAGAGAGAGTTTGGGATTTCAATACACTACCCAGATGGCATGTAATTTACAATTTATGAATTGTTCATTTCTGAAATTTTCCATTTTGTTTTGGATCACAGATGACAGCAGGTAACTGAAACTATGAAACGGGAACTGCAAATAAGGGGGGACTCCTGTAATACCATTTAATTAAGTTGACTAAAATGGACATTAGAAATTATTGCATCTAATCCTTTCAATTTATGAAATTAAGAAATTGGATCTAAGGAATAATTTCCTGAGATTGAATTATTAATTAATCACAAAGGTCATGATAAAAGGATTACAGTTTATTCCCCCCTATAACCCAAACTTGATATTGTTTCTAAACTAAGTCATATTCCTTCACACAAAAATAGCTTTCTAGTATAGCACTGTAAAACTGTATAGCTTCTGTTTGTTGGGAGCTTTCTTCTTCTTTTTGTTTTGTTTTACAGTAGAGCCAAAAAAATACAGAAATATATTTTCAAAATACCTCTGTGGGCTCAACAATAATAAGGTGAAGATGAGTTATTATAAAAAAAAAAACACTCATGTCTCTCAAATAAATGTTTCAGGTTTAGGAGTTTGGCAGATTTGTGAGTGTGGATGAAGAGATTAGATGGGTAGCACTTTGGCTTCTTCCAATTGCCAGAAATTTTCATACATCTAAGCAATACAACACAGATAAAGAAAGTTGCAGGTATCATAATTTGGAAAATTGCTAAATGTATCATCATCATTTGCAAAACTGTTGCAGTAGATCCTATGATAACTAACCACATTTGCTTTTCCTACAGCTTATTATATATAAAAGAAGGAGCAATTAAAATCCCTCTCTGCTATGAAATTTAGGTTCAAGTGGATTGTGCATGAAATTAGCTTTTTAATACTTACATGGAAAATTGAGCTCTCAACCCAGAACCAGGGAGAAAAGGAGTTATTTCTTTTATCATTTTTTTTTTGTATATAATTACTCTTTAATTTTAACCATTTCCAACTTAAACAATAAGCAAAAGCCCAATTCAATAAGTCATTCAAAGGTCAAAAATGTCCACTCTCCCAATATTTCGTGTATTCTGTAATTTATTTCAAACTTTAGAGATTGTTAAAACTTCCCCTTAGAATATGTACATATCACCATTGAAAACCAAAACCAGTACATTTTTCTTCAACGGTTTACAATAGCAAAAAAATAAAAAAATAAAAAATAAAATAAAACTCACATTTTAAAGTTTAAGAGAAACAATATGAACTGGATCTATCTGAAATCCAAACAACTAATAAAAAAATAACACTTTAAAAGTAGAAAAGTCCTTGTCACATGACAATTAACTAGTAAAATTGCTTCTTTTGGATGCTACCCAGTTGCAGAAGGATGAGGTTTTAAAAGAGCATGCATCAGGCATAAAACAATATAGTGAACGCTGATTGTTTTGTGTTATTCCCAACTGAATGGGTCTTTTTAAATGTATGTTTAAAGTCACCTTAACCTGTTACATAATTTCCTTGGTCTTCTTTTTACTTGTAAGCAACCAGTGGAAATCCCTGTTTTTCTGAGATTCCCATAATCTGATGTTATAGGCAGAATTTTCTTGGCAATGGCAGGCACTTCCTATATCCTCCATGGGACTTTTGGTGGGGTCATGAAAAGTTAAACTTTGGCTTCCTGCAGTGAACTATAGCTCTAAGTGTTTCATCGCATGATTTCCAAAAGCTTAAAATACTCTCTTTAACTAGTATGTGTTTGACCATTCTTAATTTTAAACTTCATACTAGCAGTATGTATGATTTACACATAACCATTACAGTATTGCAGTATTCTGGATTTGAGTATTTATCTCTACCAATGAGTTGTATACTTTGCATGTATTTATGATACTAATTATTATCCTTTTTTCTGCCGGAAGAATTCCCTTAAGCGTTTCTTTTAAGGCAGGTCTAGTGATAATAAATTACCTCAGCTTTTACTTGTCTCTGAAAGATTTTATTTTTCTTTCATTTCTGAAGGATAGCTTTGCTAAATATAGTATTCCTGATTGACATTTTTTTTTCTCTCAGCACTTTGTTATTTGTTTGTTTTGAGACGGAGTTTCACTCTTGTTGCCCAGGCTGAAGTGCACCAGTGTGATCTCACTCACTACAACCTCTGCCTCTTGGGTTCAAGTGATTCTCCTGCTTCAACCTCCTGAGTAGCTCGGACTACAGGCACGTGCCACCACACCTGGCTACACTTTGAATATGTTGTCGGATTTTCTCCTGGTCTGCAAGAGTTCTGCTGAAAAGTCCACTGAGAATCTAATGGGAATTCCCTTATATTACTTGAAGACTTTCCCTTACTGTTTTTAAGTTTTCTCTTTGTCTTTGACTTTTGGCTGTTTGATGATAACGTGCCTTTGAGAGGAACTCTGGTTGAATCTATTTGGAAATCTTTGAGTTTCATGGATCTGGATTCATTTCTCTCCCAAAACTTGGGAAATTTTCAGCAATCATTTTGTTATATAAACTTTTTGTCCCTTTCTCTGTCTCCTCTTCTTCATGAAAGCACATAATATGGATATTTTTGTTTCCTTAGTGGTGTCCCATAAGTCTCATAGGCTATCTTTACTTGTTTTCATTCTGTAGTTTCAAAAGACCTATCTTCAAGTTCACAGATTCTTTATTCTTTTTGATTTAGCCTACTATGGAAGTTCTCAATTGTATTTTTTATTTCATTGATTGAATTTTTCATTTCATTGGTTGAATTTTTCACCTTCAAAATTTTTGTTTGGTTCTTTTTGATCCCGTCTGTCTTTGTTAAATGTCTCATTCAGGTCATGAATGTTTTTATACCATGAATTATCTATTATTTTTATTCTCTTGTATTTTGCTGAGTTTACTTAAAATCATTATTTTGAATTCCTTTTCAGGCAATTCATAAATTTTCACTTCTTTGAGACAAGTTACTAGAGAATTATTATCTTTCTTTGGTGATGTCATGTTTCCTTGCTTTTATATATTTCCTATGTGCATGTGTTGATGTCTTCCATCTTGTGTTTTGGTCACTTCTTTCAAACTTTACAGAATAACCTTGATAGGACATGACTTTCACCTGCAGATGGGACTGAGGTACCAGTTGTTTGAGGTGTGGTGGTTATGGTTTTGTGTAGGTGCAGTGGTGTAGTCTCCATGCACTTTCCTCATTTTAATCAACGTTAGTAACGAATGCAGTGCCTCAGTGGTCTAGGCAGCAGAGGTTTGTGGCAGTGACATTGACTGCGTAGTTGATTAGAGAAAGGGCTTTTCTTGACTCTAACAGTGGGGAGTCTTAGCTGAAGAGATCTATTTTGGTGCTGGGTCTGATGTGGCTCTGAGGCAGCCAGAGAAACACTAAGATCCAGGACGCAGGTGCTTGAAACAGCTGTGGATCTGGGTTCCTGGGCTCAAGATCTTACAAAATTACTGTAGCACTTGGGAGTTGAGGTACAGGTTCAAAATATGAGTGGATGAAGTTCTCCTGATAAGCTGATGTCTGTTGCTCCAAGACAAACCCCAGAATCTCAGACCCAGGAGACTAGGATGTAGTTGTGGCTGTTACCCTGGGGAGCAGGGCACAGCACTGGCATAGCTCTGGGGAGAAAATGTGGTGCTCCAGAGGCTCAGGCCATGGTGAGCAGGGCAAAGCTTTAATTCAGGACTCAGAAATGACAGAGCATGAGATACCATACAGTGGTCATTGTGGACCCTGAGATAACAGGGTCCAGCAGTAGCCCAGGCACCGTAAGGCCAGTGCAGCAGCAGCAAGGACCCAGGAATGGCAAGATGCCACTGTGGGGGATTCTGAAGGGTAGAGAGCAACACAGTGATGACTTTAATCTTGAGAGAGGCAGAGTGCATCGGCAGCTTGGACTATGAGAGACAGTCCAGTTTTAGGTAGGCGGGGTACTGTGACTGTTTGGCCAGGAGGATGGGGTGAAATAGCTCAGCTAAGGCTCTGATTTCCTGGATGTGAGATGCTGCATATGTTTGGCCCTAGAAAATGAAGTTATAGAGATTAGCAGTCTTTGGATCCCTGAGGTTGGACCACTATGTTAGCTGTGATGCTGGGTGGTGCAACTGCCTCAGTGTGCCAGAATATCATAACTCCTGGGGGCTGCAGTGCTGCTTCACTTGAGGCACCAGGGCCAGGGACAAATGCTTTGGTGTCCCAGATGCCTGAGATCCCCAGGGGCAGAGCACTACCTCAATTGTGGCAGCACGTGTGTGGTTACTCCAGTGTGCAGGCCTGAGGTCCTCGGGAAGGTGGGGCTGAGTGTTTTCTTTGGGGCCAGAGGCACCACTGCTCTGGTAGTTCAAGGCTCCAGGTCCCTGAGGGGATGAATCACCACTTCAGCTGAGCCCTCAGGGGAGGATGCACCAGTGACTGTGGTAGCTTGACCCTGAAAGGTAAGGTGTAGTAGCAACTCTGCTTGAGTATGGCACACTACCAGATGGGTATGAGTGCAGTGGCAGCCAAGCCTCGGAGAATGAGGGATGCAATGACTCATCCCATAGCGGGACACACTCTAGCAATAGCTCTTGTTTTGAGATAGTACAGAGCATTAATAGCATGGGCCATGGTGGAGAAGACACAACATCAGTTCCTTGTCTGAAGGTATCTTCATATATGGAGCATGGGAGCTCCCTCCTCTGGGCTTCAAGCCTTGGAGAACTGTAGGAATCTCCAGAAGCTAGGACTGCAGGTGTCCACAATGGCAATGGAGGACGCTGGAGTCCTCTTGCTTATCTTTTCCCCACAGGGAAAAGTTCCTCCTGATTATAATCTGATTCCAAGTGACTGGATGGGATGGTGGAGGTGAGACATTTCCTTCCTTCCCTTCTCTATGTGGCCATCCTGTTCCTATGCTATATGTGATTTCTGGTGCTTCTTTGCTCTGCTCTGGTGCTACCTTTTAGTAATTTTGGTTGAAATGTAGTTGTTTATTCACTGTTTTGGCTTTTTGTGGGAGGAGGAGTGTTAGGAGCTTTAGTCGTTTTGCTGATGTCACCTTCAAATAGTCCCTTCTTGAAACTCTTTTCAATTAACTCAGTTATTTTGCTATCTGTCCTGCCGTGCTGACCTACACCAAATGTGAACTTTATCTCTCCTGTAATTTTCAGGCAAGTTACCTTTGCTGACTTTTTAAGCAGTTTGAATATATGTTGACTACATCAGTTAACTCACAAGGCAAATTTTCTTTTGCACAGCTTAGTTCACTTGTAAACATAGGACCTACAGTGCATATGTACATTTTTCTGGAAGGAGGGGCCATAGCTTCCATCAGAGCTTCAAAAGGATTCACAATCGAAATATAGTTAGAACTGACTTTCCCTAGTATTGTATTTATCTTCCTAGAGTCTTACTTTTGACATTCTGGTAGCTGATATCTGGTGGAAAAAATATTGTAATGAAAGTATCATGACTCTTTTCCAGGAGATACTGATTTTATTTTAGAGACATCAAAGAGGCTTTGACTTTTATATGTTTTTGAGCATAATGGTTGTAAAAACATAACTGCTTAACTAGTACTTATTTTATAAGAATAAATATTGTCACTAAGTAAAATTTAATTTAAGCAAAATTTCAGTAAATTTTATTTTATCGATATTCACATGTATTTCCAAATAGCATGATGCATATTTTCAAGTATTTTATTTTCTGTTAATAAAATGTGTCTCACTTTCCAAAAGTTTATATGCCTGTAGCTTTAGAAAGATGAAGAAATTTTAATTGGAATACAATGCTTTTATGTTTAAATGACAGGTTTGTAAGTTACCACTTCATCATTTTCTATTATTTTTAAACATACAAAAAAGATTTCAGTAATTATATTTGCATGTTTATCAATCATTGGCAGATTGTAACAAGTCAAAAGAAAACTACTGCAGTTATTGTCCAGAATAATTAAAGGAGCATCTTACTATTTAAAAAAAGCGTGAAACAAAATTCAAAACTAATGCACTAAGTCTCACAAATCTACTGTCTTTAATAATTGAATAGGAAAACTGATATTCAAGATTTTCCAAAGATTTTCCGAAGATTTTCCAAAGTGACATTAGTAAAAGCTACAGAAAAGACATATTTCCTTTTGCAGAACTGATTTGGTTTACTTCCTGTCGTGCTGTACCTCATATCTGCCATAATTGTTGAAGGCAGGCAATTTACACTGAGTGATGGAGCAACTTAAATATTAGAATATAGGCCGATTCTCTCCACTTAAAGTTACAAAGCTAAGATCAAAATAGAGAAGTGAATGTTTCTAGATATGTGAGAACTAAATATTAGCTATATACAGTGTCTTCATTATATTTTTTAAATTACAGGTAAAAATATTTTACAATTTTAGCTGATACATCCATTATCTATTTCAGTCTGCATTAATGCACCAGTCATGTTGCTGTGGCTTTCTTGTCTTTTTTAACATAGAAATAAATCTTAATTTTAATTAATTAATTTATTTATTTTTGTTGACATTGACACTATATTTATTTGTTATTTTTATTTATCTTTCATTTTTATTTCAGGTTCAGGGGTACATGAGTAAGTTGATTATATAGGTAAATTGTGTGTCATAGGGGTTTAGTGTTCAAATTATCTCATCAATCAGTAATGAGCATGGTATGCAATAGACAGTTTTTCAATCCTCAACCTCCTCCCACCCTTCACTCTCAAGTAGGCCCTAGTGTCTGTTGCTCCCTTCTTTGTGTCCATGTGTACTCAATGTATAGCTCCCACTTATAAGTGAGAACATACAGTATTTGGTTTTCTGTTCCTGCGTTAGTTCACTTAGGATAATGACCTCCTGCTCCATCCGTGTTGCTGCAAAGGACATGAACTCACTTTTTTCTATGACTGCATGGTATTCCATGGTGTGTGTGTACCACATTTTCTTTATCCAGTCTACTGTGGATGGGCATTTAGGTTTATTTCATGTTTTGCTATTGTGAATAGTGCTGCAATGAACATACACTGTTGGGGTACACGTGTTTCCTAAACAAAGGAATGAACACACAAGACAACACAGGACAAGACATACATGGTGGCCGCCCCGAACGGCACACACTGCTTTATTTTATCCAGCCGTTTGTGGAATGTTGCCAAGTCACGGGGCATGTGTTGCTTCTCTGACCTTTCCTTGACTCGCAAGATCAGTAAACATTGACCAGTTCCCAGAGCCCACTGTTTGCAGCTGGCTCCTTTGTCCTTCCTGTTTGCAGAGAAGGACTGTCCTGCTTTGTTTGCAAAAGCAGGGCTTATTGGGGACATCTCGTTTGTGAGCACGCAGTCCTCTACAATACACATGTGTGTCTTTGTGGTAGAATGATTTGTATTCATTTAGGTATATACCCAGTAATGTGACTGCTTGGTCTAATGGTAGTTCTGGTTTTTTGTTGTTGTTGTTGTTCCGTTTTGTTTAGTTTTTTCTCTTTCTTTTTTTATTATATTTTAAGTTCTGGGGTACATGTGTAGAATGTGCAGTAGTGTTACATAGGTATACACATCCCATGGTGGTTTGCTGCATCCATCAACCCATCACCTACATTAGATATTTCTCCTAATGCTATCCCTCTCCTAGACCCCCACCCCGCAACAGGACCTGTGTTCCCTCCCTTTGTCCATGTGTTCTCATTGCTCAACTCCCACTTATAAATGAGAACATGAGGTGTTTGGATTTCTGTTCTTGTGTTAGTCTGCTGAGAATGATGGTTTCCCAGCTTCATCCACGTCCCTGCAAAGGACATGAACTCATCCTTTTTTATGCCTGCATAGTATTCCATGGTGTATATGTGCCACATTTTCTTTACCCAGTCTATCATTGATGGACATTTGGTTTAGTTCCAAGTCTTTGCCATTGTTAATAGTGCCACAATAAACATATGTGTGAATGTCTTTATAGTAGAATGATGTATAATCCTTTGGGTATATACCCTGTAATGGGATGGTGGGGTCAAATGGTATTTGTAGTTCTAGATCCTTGAGGGATCACCACACTGTCTTCCACAATGGTTGAACTAATTTATACTCCCACCAACAGTGTAAAAGCATTCCTATTTCTCCACATCCTCTCTAGTATCTGTTGTTTCCTAACTTTTTAATGATTGCCATTCTAACTGACGTGAGACGGTATCTCATTTTGGTTTTGATTTGCATTTATCTAATAACCAGTGATGATGAACATATTTTCATGTTCGCTGAATGCATAAATGTCTTCTTTTGAGAACTGCCTGTTCATATTATTTGCCCACTTTTTGATGTTTTTTTTTTTCTTGTAAATTTGTTTAAGTTCTTTGTAGATTCTGGATATTAGCCCTTTGTCAGATGGATAGATTGCAAAACTTTTCTCCCATTCTGTAGGTTGCCTGTTCACTGTGATGATAGCTTATTTTGCTGAGCAGAAGCTCTTAGTTTAATTAGATCCCATCTGTCAATTTTAGCTTTTGTTGTCTTTGCTTTTGGTGTTTTAGACATGAAGTCCTTGCCTATGCCTAAGTCCTGAATGTATTGCCTAGGATTTCTTCTAGGATTTTTATGGTTTTAGGTCTTACATTTAAGTCTTTAGTCCATCTTGAGTTGATTTTTGTGTAATGTGTAAGGAAGGGGTCCAGGGTAGTTCTGTCTTGAGGAATCACCAAGCTGTTTTCCACAATGGTTGATCTAATTTATGTTACCATTAGCAGTGTATAAGCTTTCCCCTTTTGATTAGTGATGTTGAGCATTTTTTCATATGCTTGCTGGCCACTTGTATGTTTTCTTTTGAAAAGTGTCTATTCATGGCCTTTGCCCATTTTTTAATGAGGATGTTTTTTGTTTGTAAATTTAAGTTCCTTATAGATTCTGGATACTAGACTATTGTCAGATGCACAGTTTACAAATACTTTCTCCCATTCTGTAGGTTTTCTGTTTACTCTGCTGATAGTTTCTTTTGTGGTGCAGAAGCTCTTTAGTTTGCTTAGGTCCCATTTATCAATTTTTGGTTTTGTTGCAATTGCTTTTGGTGTCTTTATCATAAAATCTTTGCCAAGGCCTATGTCCAGGATGGTATTTCCAATGTTATCTCCCAGGGTTTTTATAGTTTTAGGTTACACATTTAAGTCTTTAATCTTTTCTGATTTAATTTTTTATATGGTGAAAGGAAGAAGTCTAGACTGAATCATCTGCATATGCCTAGCCAGTTATCCCAGCACCATTTATTGAATAGGGAGTCCTTTTCCTATCACTTGTTTTTGTCAGTTTCATCAAAGATCAGATGTATGGCTTTATTTCTAGGCTTTTTATTTTGTTCCATTGAGCTGTATGAGATTGTATGACTGTTTTTGTTTGTTTGTTTGTTTGTTTGTTTGTTTTTACCAGTAACATGCTGTTTTGGTTACTGTAGCTGTGTGGTATACTTTGAAGTAGGGTAGTGTGATGCCTCCAGTTTTGTTCTTTTGGCTTAGGATTGTCTTGGGTATTTTGGCTCTTTTTTGATTCCATGTGAATTTTAAGACTTTTTTCTAATACTTTGAAACATTAAATTGGTAGTTTCATAGGAATAATATTGAATCTGTAAATTGCTTTGGGCAGTATGGCCATTTTAATAATATTGATTCTTCCTATTCATGAACATGAACAATTTTTCATTTGTTTTTGTTATCTCTGATTTCTTTGAGCACTTTAATAAGCCTTGATGTAGAGATCTTTCACCACCCTGGTGAGCTATATTCCTAGGTATCTTATTGCTTGTGGCTATAATAAATGGAATTGCATTCTTGATTTGGCTCTCAGCTTGGACATTGTTAGCAAATAGACAGGGTAATGATTTTTATACTTTCATTTTGTATCCTGAAACGGCTGAAATTCTTTATCAAATCTAGGAGCTTTTGGGCAGAGACTATGGGGTTTTCCAGGTATAGAATCACATCATTGGGAAACAAATATAGTTTGACTTCCTATCTTCATATTTGGATGCCTTTTCTTTCTCCTAATTGCTCTGGCTAGGACTTCAAGTACTCTGTTGAACAGGAGTGGTGAGAGTGGGCATCCCTGTCTTATTGTAATTATCGAGGATAATGCTTCCAGATTTTATTCATTATGATGTTGTCTGTGGGTTTGTCATAGATGGCTCTTCTTATTTTGAGGTATGTTCCTTCTGTGCCTAATTTTTTGTGGGTTTTGAACATGAAGGGGTATTGAATTTTATTGAAAACCTTTTCTGCATTTATTAAGATAACCATATGGTTTTTGTCTTTAGATTTGTTTATGTGGTGAATCACATTTACTGATTTGCACATGTTGAACCTACTTTGCATTCCAGAGATAAAGCCTACTTGATTGTGCTGGATAAGCTTTTTGATGTGCTGCTGGATTTGGTTTGCAAGTATTTTGTTGAGGGATTTTGCATTGATGTTCATCAAAGATACTGGCCCGAAGTTTTAGTATTTCTGAGTCTCTGCCAGATTTTGGTATCGGGATGACGCTGGCCTCATAGAATGAGGTGGGGGGGGATCCCTTCACCTTAATTTTTTGGAATAGTTTCAGTCGGACTAGTATCAGCTCTTCTTTATAATCTGGTAGAATTTGGCCATGAATTCATCTGGTCCTTTGGTTTTTCTCAACTAGTCCGAGGCTTTTTGTTACTGATTCAGTTTTGGAAACCACTATTGTTTTATGCAGGGATTCAGTTTCTTCCTGGTTTAGTCTTGGAAGGTTGTATTTCCAGGAATTTGTCAATTTGTTCTAGGTTTTCTAGTTTATGTGCCTGGAGATGTTTGTAGTAATTTCTGAGAGCTTTTTGTTTTTAGATGGGGGTCAGTGGTAATGTCCTATTTTTCATTTCTGATTGTGTTTATTTGGAACTTTTTTTTTTTCTTTATAAGTCTATCTAGTGGTCTAACAATCTTATTTGTTCTTTCCAATAACAAATTCCTCAATTAATTGATCTTTTATCTGGGTTTTCATATCTCTGTTTCCTTCAGTTAAGAACTGATTTTGGTTATTTCTTGTCTTCTACTAGATTTGGAGTTGGCTTGCTCTTTTTTTTCTAGTTCCTACAGGTGTTAAGTTAGGTTGTTAATTTGAGAACTTTCTGACTTTTTGATGTGGCCATTTTGCACTATAGACTTTCCTCTTAACACTGATTTAACGGTATCTCATAAATCCTGGTATATTGTATCTTTGCTCTCATTCATTTCAAATAATGTCTTCATTTCTTCCTTAATTTCATTGTTTACCCAAAAGTCCTTCAGGAGCAGGTTATTTAATTTCCATGAAATGGTATAGTTTTAAGTTATTTTCTTAGTATTAATTTTTATTTTTATTGTGCTGTGATCTGAGAGTGTGGTTGGTATGATTTCAGTGCTTCTGAATTTGTTGAGAATTGTTTTATAGTCCATTGTGTGGTTGATTTTAGAGTATATGCCATGTGTAGATGAGATGAATCTGTTGTTTTGAGTTGGAGAGTTCTGAAGATATCCATTAGGTCCATTTGGTCAAGTGTCAAGTTAAGGTCCTGATAATCTTTGTTAGTTTTCTCTCCTTTATAATCTTTCTAATACTGCCATTGGGGTGTTAAAGTCCCCCACTATTATTGTGTGGTTATCTAAATCCCTTTGTAAGTCTCTGAGAACTTGCTTTATGAATCTGAGTGCTCCTGTGTTGGGTATGTATATATTTTGGATAGTTCAGTCTTGTTGAATTTAATCCTTTACCATTATGTAATGACCTTCTTGGTCTTTTTAATTGTTGCTGGTTTAAAGTCTGTTTTGTCTGAAGTTAGAATGACAACCCTTGCTTTTTTTCTGTTCTCCATTTATTTGGTAGATTTTTCTTCATCCCTTTATTTTGAACCTATGGGTGTCATTGATGTGAGATGGGTCTCTTGAAGACAGCATACTGTTGAGTCTTACTTCTTTATACAACTTGCCTTTTAAATGGAGCATCGGGTCCATTTATGTTCAAGGTTAATATTAATGTGTTTGAATTTGATCCTGTCATCATGTTTTAGATGTTTATTATGCAGACTTGATTGTGAGTTTGCTTTATAATGTCAATGGTCCATGTACTTAAGTGTGTTTTTGTGGTAACTGGTAGTGGTCTTTCCTTTCCATATTTAGCACTTCGTATAGGACTCCCAGATCTCATAAGGCAGATCTGGTGGTGGAGTCACCTGGGACTCACCAAGCAGAGGAGATGGAGCAGTGGAGGCAGTGGCTTTCTTGTGCCTCCCAAGATTCTATCAAGACCCAATTCCAGTACTGCTTATTCCCTGAATTGTTCCTACAGATCTCCAGTCTAGTTATTCCATCTGACCCTCCTTTAAATCCATAGCCTTTGCTGTCTATACCATTCATGTGTTAACCTTGTCAAATATTTATCCTGTGATAAAAGCATCACTCATGGTGATGGTGAATACATAACAAGGTAAAGATGTTAAAATAGAAAGTCTATTAGCCTAGACACTTCATTATAGAATCAGTCCCTCATTTAATAACCATATGACTTGGGCAAGTCACTGGATTTTTTTGAATCTCAATTTGCTTGTTCATCAGGGAAGAGGATCACACTGAACTTCTTACCTTAGGATATTTGGAGTTGAAATGAGGCAATGAAAAAAAAGTTTAAGATTTTAAACTTTTTTTAAAACTTTAGTGCTATGTTATTTTAAGGAATTTTAATCCAATATAGGAGTAATAATAGCATATATTAAACATATGTTATACAATAAATTTTTGATATTAATTGTCTTATGTAATCATTAGAAAACCCTATGAAGTAAAGATCATTATTATCTCTATTTTATAGATAAAGATTCTGAAGTATTTAGAAGTTAAACAATATACTCATGATGAAACCATTAGGAAATGAGAGAACCAGGCTATGAACATATGCAGCTTGGCTCCCAAAGCCATTATATTTGGCTGAATTCTGCTACATTACTTTCCATAAAGCTAAATTAAAAAGGTTTCTGGAGGAGGTAATGTCACTGGCACACCACAGGAAAATCATCCCCTTTATACTCATCTTAAAAATTATATTTTCTGGAGTGGCCTGATGAAACCCAAACAGCACTCCATGTAATTCTTATCTTTTCTGACTACTCTTTCCTAATAATAATTATTATGATAATTGATGATTGCTCCCAGTATATAAATGCCTTATCATTATCTTTTGATGTTATCAGTGAAATTTCCTTGCAAACCTTGTAAACTGGGATCTTGTACTTTGCCACCATGGCATCATCTGCATAACAGGTTTGTTTCCTTTACACTCCGGCCTAAAACCAATTGTGTTGCATTCCATAGAATCTCCTTTGTTTTTTTCCCCCACATCTATCTCCCCAGGAATTAATTTAATTAGACTGTCATGTTAAGGTAAATCAACAAGGGAACAACATGTGTAGTTGTCATTCTAAATGGGAGTATGAATTCTTCTTAAGAGAATTATGAAAAACACAAATTTTAAGAATTTATTCCATGTGTACATATAAATATCAAATATAAATATAAGAAAAATGAGAGAAGATAGATTCAAAATGGCCTTACCCTTTACTAATTGTGTGTCATCTCTTTATTCCATGCAGATTTTTAGGATTTCTTAATATTATTGGTATTTGAGATTTTCTTAAATACTAAACATTTTCAAGGTGGACTTCTGAGCAATGTATCATATCATGTGATAGGGTGTCTAATAGATTGAGAACTCTTTAATAAGAGTTAACATTGGACTGAGAGATGACTAAGTGTTAGATATATGCATAAAGTATGCTACGAAGTAGTCATCATTGTTATCACCATTGTACTTTGAGAAGAATGGGGCTTAGAGAAGATAAACATATCCATTAGTAGAGCTGGAATTTCAGCCCAGGCTTCAGTCCATCAACAGGATCTTTAATTCTAACCACCATGCTTCCCAAAGAAAGACTACATTACCCAACTAGATAAATCATCAAGCCATATTTTTTTGTCATCTAGCTCAGCAACTCCTTTCCTGTATGAATGTCATTCCAAATCAGGAATATATCCATATTTGTTGAAGATTTACCATGGATCTAGTAGCAACCCTTTACAACACAGGAAAAAGATAACAAATTGTAATAGCTCATTCAAAACATACAAAGTTGCAAATTGTATTTAGAATAATTAGGAATCATAGAACCAAAGACTATGCTGTCTTATCCTATTTCTCATTCTCAAGATCTCACTTTAAATAGAATTACCTCTTTTCAAGGAAACATAATCTCCATGAAGATTAAATTTTATCCTTAATTCTGTCTATGCAGTGAATCACATTTATTGATTTGCAGATGTAGAACCAGCCTTCCATACCTGGAATAAAGCTGACTCGATCATGGTGTACTATCTTTTGGTTGTGCCTCTGGATTCAGTTTGCAAATATTCTATTAAGGATTTTTGCTTTTTTGTTTTATTTATTTATTTATTTTAATTTTTATTTTAGGTTTGGGAGTACATGTGAAAGTTTGTTACATATGTAAGCACGTGCCATGGGGGTTTGTTCTGCATATTGTTACATCACCCAGGTATTAAGCTCAGTACCCAACAGTTATCTTTTCTGCTCTTCTCCTTATTCCCACCAAGGAGACCCCAGTGTCTGTCATTTCCTTCTTTTGTTCATAAGTTCTTATCATTTATCTCCCACTTATAAGTGAGAACATGCAGTATTTGGTTTTCTGTTCCTATGTTAGTATCAATGTTCATTAGGGACATTAATCTGTAGTTTTCTTTTTTGGTTGTGACCTTGTCTGGTTCTGGTATCAGGGTGATACTAGCTTTGTAGAATGAGTTAGGGAGAATGTTCTCATCCTTGATTTTTTGGAACAGTTTCATGAGGATTGATACCAGTTCTTTGCACATTTAGTATAATTTGGCTGTGAATCCATCTGGTCCTGGGTTTTGTTGTTTTTTGGGGAGAGTGTTTATTACTGATACAGTCTCACAGCCCATTATTGGTCAATTCCAGACTTCTGTTTCTTCCTGGTCCAATTTTAGGAGGTTGCATATTTTCAGGAATTTCTCAGCATCAGTCATGCTCTGCTGCAATTGCCTATTAAAGGCAATATTATCATTTTCCTTCTAAATTAGGAATAGTAAGCACTGTTTGTGAGACGTCATATCTACTTTGTGCTGTTCCTCTGCCAATATTGAGTTGCTTATCTCTATTGACATATGCAGCTTCTCTCTGAGCTGGCTCTAGACCTGTAAAATTAACTGTACATAAATTATCTTTTAAGAAGAGAATCAAAGATCAAATTTATCTACAAAGTTTGGTAGAAAAATAAGTATAAACCCGGCATGGTGGCACACACCTGTAGTCCTAGCTACTCAAGAGGCTATGATGAGAGGATCACCTGGGCCTAGGAGTTGGATGCTGCAGTGATCTATGATCGTGCCATGCACTCCAGCCTGGGTGACAGGGTGAGACCTTGTCTCTAAAAAAGTATTATTACTCTTATTAATATATAATAATTTAGAAATATAAAGTTCCATCTTAAAACCAGATGTTCAGAGCTCTAGCAGCTTTCTTATTGATGATCTGCCATTCCCACCCTGTCTTTGCAAGAAATGAACCAAACTTCATTTAGGAAACATCAGGTCTCACTTACTTTTAATGTAATCGTTTTTGAGCATTTTTCCTATTTTCTGTAATTTTCTATTTGCTTTTACTAAAAGTGAAATGATTTTCTTACAACTTAAAATGTAAGTTTTACACCACAGGGAAGAAAAATAAAAGAAAATATAAACTGTATGAAAGCAGGGATATTTTTTGCTTTTATTTTGCTGATGTATTTGTAGCAATTAGAGAAATATCTGCCGCGTGGTAGCACAAAAACATTGCTGAATAAACTGAACAAGTGTAATGCAATTCAGTGTTAATTTCCAAAGGAATTAAAGTATATGTATATATTGTACCACATTCTAGATATAGTGCTGGGTTATGTATGTACACTACTTCATCAAAGTAGCACAAAAACGTGAAGAGGAAACTACCTTTGAGAAAAAATATGCATTATTCTATGTTATATAACATTTAGAATCACTTTTTGTTAACTGAAATCATAAATAATTATGATAGTTTCCACTTGTGAGAATTCCAAACTAGATAATTTTGCCGATCTCTATAATAAACATAAAAAGAAGGCACCAATCTCGTTTTAGAGATGAAGACACCAAGACACAGAGAATAAGAGCTTAGGGCCAATGACCATTATATCTCCATCGTTCATTCCCTGGTATCACTCTCACATTCTCCGATCCCTCAGTCCCTTGGTCACTTCTTCCATCTGCCATCCTGAGATCTTCATTTATCTCTCTTCAAGTGCACATGGGGCCTGCAAACTTATAGAAATATTGAATGTTTTTAAATGAAGAAATGGCTTTTATCTAATATGTGAGAACAGAAAGACAACTAAGATTGTGATCTCTGGCATTCTAGTGGAATAAAAAGATTTTATTAACGAGTGTTCAGGGCTTCTCCAAATATTAGGAAGTTTACCAAATGCCTTTATTTAATATGCAATATAACTCCTGTGAAAACATCTTAACCAGCTTTTCTCTGTATTTATTTCACTAGAGAACCTCTTTTAAGAGTTGCTACCATTTAGGTAAGTATATTAATTTCGGTCCACTGGTGGATGATGCTATCCACTACAGGTAGATACCAATGTCTAGGGCACACATTTGTGGTGATTTTCTAATACAAAACATTTCTTTCTCATAAAATATGTCACTGCATGATGAAACTGGAGGGAGCCATGCCACTTCTCTGATACTTTGTTACCATAGATCTAAACCTCATTGTATATCTTTAAAATGCCTCTTTTAGATAAGATTCTTTAAAAATAAGATAATGAAAAATAAGCTCTTGAATTTAACTACATAGGAAATAATTGTCTGATGTGGACCAGACTATAATATCTGTAAAATATATGTCTTTGTAAACACTTGTCTCATTAATAAATTTCCTACTTAAAATTTGAATTACATATATAAAAGTAAGATGTTCTTGCTGAAAAATAATTTCCTAATGAGCAGCAAAGTCATGCAATCTATTTAGCAGAGTTATTATAGTTATTACTAATAAAATCGGCCTCCATTTAAATGTGGAGAACCTGCATTGGTTCCAATACCCATTATACGTTATCCTTAAATTACATATTGAAACTTGGTGGATTTATGCCAAGATGTAATCAGAAGGAATCATGAGGTGAGCAATTTTCAGAGCTCAATTTAATTCAACATATTTTTAACTGCATCTTCCAAGATTATAATTACATTTAACAATTGGTTTGATTGAAGGAGAAAAAAATCATACTGCTTCATTGACCACCATTTTCCATACTTGTTTGAATGGAATTGCATGTGACATAATTTGTAATAAGGCCAATTATGAGAAGAACAGGAACACTAGTATTTTTTAAATTCTGGTGGAATGTTTTAAAATTTTAATATAAAAAGTTAAAGGGCCCTGTTTCTAGAACTCAGCATCACAGAATATATATATTTTTCCCTATTTATCACAGCAACTGGTGCATTAGTTGACCAGATAGAGAATGGGATGTTGAGTACAACAAAGGGTTGAATTTTGAAATCTGTTTCTTATAATCTCAGTTAAATCAGGCAAGGTGTTTAGCTAATATTGCTTTTTTACATCTAAAACAAGAATTATAAGCTTGCTTTACATAATTTTAGGGAAAAGTAAACTATATATATTTATATACACCATATATATTTATATGTGCCACATATATGTTTACATAGACCATATATATTTACTTATGCTATATATACATCAGTATACATATACCATATATGTATACCATATAGATATCATATATGTATTTGTGTATGTGTTTGTATGTGTGTATGTGTGTGTATCTCCTATGTTAGGAGAGAGTTCTCCATGAGTGTGTCACACTTTTACACATCTTGTGACAGCTGTTATTCCAGACTATCTTTCCAAGTACATTTGTAGAGCAAAGAGCCTTGAAAAATAGTGGTAATGTTTCCCTCTGAGACAGAGGGCATATTTCTTTCCTTATCAGCATAGTAAAGATATAGCCTTCCTTTGAGGCAAAGGTTAGGTGGGTTTGCTGTTAGCTTCCTTATAATATTGTGGATCTCCTAAGCTTGATGTTACTCAATGCGACACAAACTGACTGTGTGTATGTCATCTACCTGGGCATGTTCAACATTATCTCCTCTATGGAATTGGAGGGCAAGGAATATCATGTGAACATGATGTTTATGTTGCTTGCTGTGCCACGAGTCATAAATTCCTTTGTCTCTGACTCCAGAGTCATGTATTCTGCTGGCACCTATGAAACTGGGGTAAGCTAACTTGTTAGATTGTAGCAAGGGTAACATTTCAGTGCCATCACAGTTCTTGACACTGAGGCACTTATCAGAGGAAGATATTATTTCTTCCCATTTTGAATCATGTGATTTAAAAATAACTGGCATGTAAAGAAAAAGACGTGAATAGCCTTATGTTATGTGTAAATTTTATATTATCACCAAGGAAGCATTCCTGAAATTACAACTGACATGTATATGTCTAATAAGCATTGCCGAACCTCTCTTATTTCCACCTTATGTTTTCCCTTTCCTTTATTTAAATCAATAGTGTTAGGAGAAGAAATTAGGGAGAAAACCAAAATGATTGACTTAACCAGAGAACCAGAATTTTGGGGGATTTAATATTTCTGTAAACAGAGAAAACTGGGAGCTGAAACCCAGTCATGGCTTATCCCACTGGCTAAGCTCACAAAATACGCAAATCTGTTTTTAGCCATTTTGGTGGGGGAAAATGTAGTGTTTTGATAGTCCCTTTTAAAAAGAAAATCTGGGTAATAATTGCCACTTGGAAACAATATATAAATAGCAGGTTAAATATTTTAATTAGGTCCTTCTTTCAGTAATCTATGAAACTGAATAAGACCCTTTATTTCATGATCACATTATATTAGCCAATACCGCCACTACAATTATAAAATAAACGTAAATGAAAAATATTCCACGAATCTTTTTTTCTTCCTTTTTTCTGCTTAAAAACAACAAATGGCAGAATTCTCTTCTGTTTCCTTAGGAGATTAAAGTACCTCTGTTTCATACCTCAAAGTAGAGATCAAATCAAAACATAGCAATTCTTTCATTAAAGTGTAAACTATGCCTCTCTTTTTCCATTAAATGCCTTTGGCATGAAATAAAACGGGTTTTATGTTGAGGCAAGACATTGGAACAGCAGCAAGCACACCCTGTCACTGCCTACCTGAAATATAAAGCTGCCTCTTTAATACCTAAATTCTTACCTACTGTAGGAATTCCAAGCAATGAGATAGCCTGGTTGGCAAAAAAGTAAAATAAAATAAAGTCAATTATTGATGTTATTGATGTTTGTTCATATTTTCCTTGCAGTAACTTTTTAAAAAACAAATGCTTGATGCTAGTGGATAAAAACAACCATTATGAATTGATGTACCAGGGAAATATTGAGTATCTACTACATTGTCAGCACTGGCTGGATGCTTATTTAAAATTCCCCTGATTGATTGACTGATGATGCTTGTTTCTATCCACTAGTATCAGTAATTGATTTTTTATTTCCTTAATTTTTTCTGATAAGGAAATAAGTTAAAATTTGCTGAAATTCAATGCAGATATAAAATAAGATAGAGTGTTGATATTTAACATTTTATATTTCCAAATTGTCATCAAAACTGTTGTGAATAATATATCACTAGGGATATATGTTGTGAAATAGTTAATTGATGTAGAAAGTACTTCAATAGACTTCATGTTATTTATCTTGTTTTCTTTGTGTGTTAACTGTGCTATAATAGGATCAGGGTTCAACTACATTTGAATATGATCAGTTCATAAGTTCAATAGCTTAAATAAGAGCCATTAAATGTGACATTATTAACATTTAAATTTGACGGATGGTACCAGGATCTTTTGTTTTCATGATTAGGGCAAACTACTGCACTGATCATTTTAAAGTACATTTTAACATTCAGGAATCATCATATTTACATATTAAAAACTAGGAAACCAAGCCTGGTGCTGTGCCTACAGTCTCAACTACTGTGGAGGCTGAGGCAGGAGTATCACTTGAGCTCAGGAGTTTGAGCTCCACTGTGGGCAAGAGATCAAGACTTTATCTCTGAAAACAAAACAGAACAAAACAAACAAACAAAAAAACACCTAGTGAACCAAAGAGCTTATAAAATTTACCTATGATATTAAGAAGATAGGGCATTTGTAAGAATCTGTCATGTCTTGGAAACACCTAGAGTAGTATCTTAACAACCTATTGCAAGCTTCGAAAAAAAAATAATTAAAGAAGAAGAGGAAGAGAATGGCATGTGAATAAGCTGTACTGAGGTGGGGACTTCCTGGCTTCAGGTACTTTACATTCTAATGGTTGGTTCTTAGTTCCTACTATCAGGGTTGATGGTGAGTATCTGCTGATAAATGCACTAAACACATTTTTAAAAATACATTTTCTCCCATAAATTACAGCAGTAAATAAGTTGACAACTTTGATTTGCCCTTCAAATCATAGCCTTAGAAATTCTTAATGGAAAGAACTTTGTCATTAATGTGAAAGTGTTAAACATATTGCAAAGAGTCATGTGATTAAAAGTGGTGAACTCATGGCATATATAACATTTTGTCAGTCTTTCCTAAAAAATATTGGAATGTTTTTAGTGTAAAGTATCTGGAAGCTTTATTATTATTATTATTATTATTATTATTATTATTATTATTTATTGCCTGATTTTAAAGATTCAAAAACAGTTTTACAAGTTTGCCCATATGCTCAACTGCTATCTGTGTATGTTGTGATTGGTTTATTTGTAAAATGCATTTCAAGGTAAGTTCTCATTTAAAGGGACCTATATCATAATTCAAATGTGTTAAGCTACTGAGATTCTTTTTCTGGTTTGAAAGGATGATAAATACAGTACAGGTCCCATCTCCTTTAAAAAAAAAAAAAATGCCCAAAGAATAATTATTAAACAACCCAAAACAAAATGAACCCAAAATTCATTTTGTCTTTATAAATTTTTGGAAACAATGATATGAGCTCTATATGCCAACTTGTACTTTTTATGAAGAACTGCCACCAAGTGGAAATTTAACGCAAATTTAGCTTACTGCTTAAAACTTTGATGAATAAGATATTTGAAATAGTCATTTATAACCTATGTTACCAGTTGTTACTCTAAATGGCAACCTAGTAACCAAGTATCAAGTTGAAGACAAACCCAGAAGGAGAAACCTTTAAAAACTTAAAATTTGAAAATAATTCTGCGATCATAAATATTTACATATTTTACGTTTGGCAACAAGTTTACTGTTAACAATTCTATTGCATGCAAAATGTCTAACTAAGTAAAATCTATGTTATGTGTCAACTTCCTTATTTGTATAATGGAGATATCATCAATAGCATCTACCTCACAGGGCTGTTGTGAGAAATAAATGAGTCAGTGTAAGTAGAGCTCTTAGAAGTGCAGTTAGCTGGAATTGCTCAGTCCTTACTAGTCCCATTACCAGGTCAATGGTTTTTAATGAGTGAGACAAGTCCCTTTTAGGGCCTTATCAGAATTGCTTGGGAAACTCTCAAATTGAAGCCATTTCCCACGCCTGTAAAATCTCCCACAAACTCTAATGGGTTCTGCTCCCTTCCCCCATTCTTCCTTCTCATACTCATACGCTGAATCCTTTTCCCACAAACCTCTTTACTGATGAAAATGGGTTAAACACCTCATATGTACCATTGCAAATTAATTGTTCAGAAACCTCTTCTAGAAGCTAAAAAGCCAACTGTTCTAACTTGTAGGAGAACTAAAATAAAAAGAGAGACACTTCGTACATGCTGCAAAGGGGCTGTATTAGTTTCCTTTTGGTTCTGTAACAAATTACCACAAACTTAGTGGCTTTTTAAATGACATGAATTTAGTGTTACAGATGTGGAGGTCAAAAATCTGAAATAGGTATTACAGGGTTAAAGTCAACGTGTCAACATGTTCCCAGACCAAACAGAAGGTCAGGCTGCTATTTTCTGCAGTCCAATAATGAGATGCAGATGAACTGGGGAGGAAGAGAGTTTTTATTTCTGCAATAAGTTACAGGGAGAAGGCCTGGAAATTATTACCAGAACAACTCAAAATTACAAAGTTTTCCAGAGCTTATATACCGTCTAAGCTATATGTCTATGTGTAAGTGTATATTTCTGTAAAGACATAAGTGATTAACTTCTTTTAATCTATAACTAAGGTCTAATCCTGAAGACCTTCCTCTGTAGCCTCAGTAAACTTACTTAATCTAAATGGGTCCAGGTGCTGGGGTGATTACCCTTATCTTGTCTGCTTCTAAATTACACAGGTTTGGGGAGTTCCTTTAGACCCCCAACAAACTTGTTTGTGGAGGCCTGGGGAGTTTCTTCAGATTCCCAATAAAGCTTGTGTAATTCTAAATGGGTCCTGTTAGGAATTCCATTGTTATCTTGTCATGCTTTAAGGCCCAGGAAAGGCCTAGGCAAAACTCTTGGTGGGCTTTTGTTACATTTCGGCCTTTACAGGGCACTGGCTTTTTCAGCTTTTAATATTAAATGTAACTACTCAGTCAGTACTGAAACAGTTGTTATGGAGGCCTGCAGTAGTGAGACCTGGCCTGCAACAATCCCCACTGCCAATTTGCGCATGATTTCTATCATGCTTGTATATTTATTTACCATGATAATTGTAGGGAGTTGTCTTTCTGGCAACTTCCTGCTGAGAGAGGGTCATTGCTGTGGGACACCAAACACAGAGCTGGAGTGGAAGAGGTCAATTTGTTCCTGGTAGCACTCCCTGTTTCAGGGACTTAGAGGAAGTGCCTGCTGAAACATAATAGTATGCAACAGCAACATATACATAGGTTGCTGCTATTTTCTTCTGAAGTTTAAGTTGTCAGTTCACAGGGCTTTAAGAAAGCACAGCTTAGGTTTCAGTTATTTCTAATTAGGAAAAATGGGGGAAAAGGAAAAGGAAAAATTGAAAACATTGTTTTGGAGAATTGTAGCAAGAGAAATTAGAATTTAATCCAAACTGTAGAAAATAATAAAAATTGAAAAACAGCAAGTAAGCCTAGAATTTAGCAACAGGTATACTATAGTTTTGAAATATTTTTCTCTCTTCAATTTCCCATTTTTATTAAAAGACAAATAATGATAGGACTGGTTTACTTTATTTACTTCCACTCCAGTGCTGTGTTTGGTGGCACACAATAATTTGACATAACAATTATAATTATTATTGATAACATACACTCAGATATATAGAATTATAGGAGTTTCCCATAATTTTGGAACAGATACCAATGATATATTTGTACAAATACAGCCCAAAGAAAGCCAAACCCCATTTAATATTTGTAAATGCTTCCTGTATGGTTTTGGTACCAAATAAACCAAATTTCACCTTTACATTAGTGTACTATTAATGTTAAACCCAATTCTTAATAAAGTCTCATAGATATATTTACTGAATTTTAATATTTGACCGTAAGATTTTTATAGACCTTTTATAATCTTTCATAATTTTCATTAAAGAGTATGTTAGTACTCCTAAGAGAAAACCGTTATGTTTTATTTTAATGCTCAATTTATATAAAAACTGGATAATAGCCTTTAACTTCAGCCAATATGTTTACACACAGAATTTCCTTTACAATCAAACTTCCACAGATTGCTTAAATCTTCATTTTTTTATCCAATTTAAAACAATCCTTTAAACTTTTAATATAGGCACAAATCCACATTCTCATGCTTCCTTATAATGTTTTTACCAAAAGTATATTTTATTTCCTTACACACCTTGCATGTAAACTGTTCCTTTGATAGTCTTAAATATACATTACACTGTTAACTCTTAGCAACCTTTACTTTTGGTGAAAACCTTAGTAAGTTTGGGATTTTAATTATGTACTACGTGTGGAGCCTAGTGAGAGGTGAAGCCAGCTGTACTTCCTGAGTCGAGTGGGGACTTGGAGAACTTTTCTGTCTAGCTAAAGGATTGTAAATGCACCAATCAGCACTCTGTAAAAAAGCACTAATCAGTGCTCTGTGTCTAGTTAAAGGATTGTAAATGCACGAATCAGCACTCTGTGTCTAGCTAAAGGATTGTAAACACACCAATCAGCACTCTGTAAAATGGACCAATCAGCTCTCTGTAAAAAGGACCAATCAGCAGGATGTGGGTGGGGCCAAATAAGTGAATGAAAGCTGGCCACCCGACCCAGCAGGGGCAACCTGCTCACGTCCCCTTCCACACTGTAGAAGCTTTGTTCTTTCGCTCTCCACAATAAATCTTGCTGCTGCTTACTCTTTGGGTCTACACTACCTTTATGAGCTGTAACACTCATTGTGAAGGTCTGAGACTTCACTCCTGAAGTCAGCGAGACCATGAACCCACTGGGAGGAAAAAAAAAAAGATGTGCCACCTTTAAGTGCTGTAACACTCACTATGAAGGTCTGTGGCTTCACTCCTGAAGTCAGTGAGACCACAAACCCACCGGGAGGAACAAACAACTCCAGACGCACCGCCTTTAAGAGCTGTAACACTCAACACTCACTGTGAAGGTTTGTGGCTTCACTCCTGAAGTCAAGCGAGATCACGAATCCACCAGAAGGAAGAAACTCCAGACACATTTGAACATCTGAAGGAACAAACTCTGGATACACCATCTTTAAGAACTATAATATTCACTGCGAGCATCTGTGATTTCATTCTTGAAGTCAGCGAGACCAATAACCCACCAGAAGGAACCAATTCTGGACACACTAGGACCTAGATAGAAGTGCAGATAAGGTTTGACTTATTCCATCATCTAACTCTATGTGTCCCAGGCCTTACCTAGCTGTAAAGATTTAGCTGTAAAGGCTTTACCTGTAAAGCGGTACAGGTAGGAGTCATAGTGGCATTTTATAAAGTATTTAGAAGGCCTAATCACCTCTAAATTGTACAACATTTGTTTCATAAATTCCCCTTCATAAATTCTTTCATGACTTACACAGACAAGCTATGACATGTGTTGACTTTCTGACTTGTCCTACATGATAGAGCAGGAGCACCATCATCTTGGACAAACACCACCACTTTAAGTTCCAGCTCCTTTGCTAACCTCATGCATTTCAAGGAAATCGCTTATCTTCTAAAACCAAACAGCCAGAAAAAGCAGATAGTAAAACACAGATAGATAGGTCAGGCACAGAGGGAAGTGTGAGGGAAGTCTCTTATATAACTGTCAAACTTCACACTATACATTGGGCCCCAGTAAAACAGTGGGCCTTAATAAAAACATCCCTTTCCCTTCAGGTGCACTAAGAAAGGGAATCAGTGGGGATATGCCTGCAGCTGCACAAAGGTATATGGGAACAGATACACAGCTCTCCCTCCCAGATAAGCACAACAAAGACACACAGAAGCAGTCCAAACCTCTGATAAACTCACCTGCCCTGAATCCTTAAAAACTCTTAGTCTGTAAAAGAAAGGGCCTCTGACCTAACTTGGCCAAAAACCCCTCTCAGGTTTATTCTCTAAAATATACCTGTCTTTAATTGTCGAACCACTTTTTGTGTTTCTTTCCTCTTTTTATAAATTCTTACATGAAATAGTCTTCTTTTTAAACAAGCAGTCCATTTTACTTTAGGACAAGAATTTACCATACAAGATTTTTTCTTATATAAAATATTTTTTTCTTTAATACCTTTTTGCATAGCTAAGGGCATGGCTAATTTTATATATCCCCAGGCCTTATCTGGAATTTAACACTCCAAAATAAATTGAACAAATTTTAAGTTAAAGAAGCAGTTTATGACCTAAAGCATTTAGCAAACCTAATGTTTGATCTACATAATTTAGACCAAATGTTTACATTTTTGAAGGTATTTTTATTTTACCAATAATTTTAAAATTCTATTTTTGTAACTTTCTTTATATCTCTCTTATTTCCTGGTTTCTCTTACCTTGTTTTATATATAAACTTTAAATAAGCTTTGAATTAGACAAAAATTAGTTCCCTTTTTAAAAGGACACAAATTTTAGGAAGAATGTTTTCCTACCACGTATTTTTATTGAAAAATACCTCAATATTGAGATATTAGTTGTTTAATTTAATATAACTTTAGATTCTAAATTATGACATTTGTTTACAAATATTTATCCCATTACATGTATCTAATTATTTATTTTAATAATTTACCTAGATTATTTACAAAAACTACGATAGTCATTATTTAAAGTTGTGAAACCACCATTGCAAAATTATAACTGAGACAGTGAAAATGATCTGACCTAACTGACTCCATCTTGGGTCTAACCACCAACCTATTCTTGTTCATTAACTTAGTTTATAGTTTAGCTTTGAAACAAAGATGATAACAGCCCTTTCCCAGAACAGACTTTCTTCATGTCTGTGGACTAGACTGTATAAGGCCACAGGATTAGAAGTTAGGGTATTTTACTAAATAATTGAAGATGTAGCTATCTTCATTAAACCAATATTAATATTTTATTGATTAAAAATTACACAAGCAAAGATCAGTCTATTTGGGGCTGAGTTACAGTTTTGTAGCCTTTATGCCAAATTTGGACACCTTATAGTATTTGGCAGAAGTAAATATGAAGTTGCTTGATCAATAAATGCAAACAAAAATGTATGCTGGCAACTCTTAAGACATTTCTAACATTATTTTATCAATAATTGCTAAAGCTAGCTTACTTTATTGAAGATCTTACTTTAGTCACATAAACTTGAAAAAGGATTCCTTTTTTATGTTAAAATATTTAAGCGCTTTTATTTTTCTTTGAGACAATTAAGTAGAACTCTTTTATGTGAAACATGGTGTACACAAGACATAAATACATTGACATATCAGGCATGCCAATAGATACATATTTTATAGATTCATAAGACCTCCTTTTTCCTATCTTGATAACCTGGTTTATTACTCTGGCAGTTGTCAGCTAAATAGCCCTAAATCTGCATATTAAAGGAAATAACTCAGGTGAAAAATCAAATGGCAAGATTTACATCTCAAGGTACACAGAGAAAAAGTCTGGTGGTGCTAGAAGGAGATTAAATATAGATGCCAGATCAAACATAAAATTATAGAAATTTAACATAGGACTGTATAAGGAGATTAACTTTATTTAGATATTGACTACCCATCTTCGAACTGGATCTTTGAGCTCTGGGCAGAACCCACACTGAATCCTGGGTTTTTCAAAAAGGGAGAATTATTATGAGGCTAGACTATGTGATGTTTTTACAGTGCACTTAAATTTTTTTCCAAACAGAGACATTTCTAAGTGTCTAAATTACATTTTTTTTTTTCTTAAAAATCCCAGTGTAACTTCTGTCACAATCGCTGTTAATGAAGAAAACAGAATTGAGTCAACTGAGAAGAAAAAACTTTTGCTCAAAAAGACAAGGTCCTAGGAGAGAAATAAAAACAAAAACATGAAGGCCTTCTCAATACAAACATGCACACATGCACACCCACATATACACATCTTGGATGTTAACTTTTAGTTAAGCTGACTTTCAACCACTGAGCTCCTAATTTTTTTTTTTTTTCTTCCCAGAGGCCTTTCAGCAGGAATGGACCCAATATCTCCTATTTTCAAGTTTACATGGTATTAAAAGGAATAAGGCAGATACACAAACAAGTGGAGACAAATTTTGGACATCACAAGGGGGATTGCACGCCGGCAAAACAGATTCAAAACAAACTCAAAACCTGATCTCAACCAAAATGCAAAGTGGGTGTATGAGCTATTCCTATTGCTTCCCTTGGTGGTACCGGACAAACAGCTCAACGAGTCCAGTCTCCTGGCATACGATCCAGTTAACCCAGCTTTTGAGCATGTCTGCTCCTAATCTCTGTTCTTCCCCAGTAGCGAAAGGAACGTGCAGTTTTGCGCATGGGACAGCCCTTGGGAGGATCCCCAGGAAAATCTCACCAGCAGCTGCTGGGTTCCTCCTGAAGACTGTCTCCTCATAAGCCGCTGGCCACGGAATGCAAGACCATCCCAGTCTCTCCTGGCTGGCTCACCAAATTTTGTTCCCAGACCAAACTGAGGGTGGGGCTACTATTTCTCGTGGCTCAATATCAAATGCAGATGAACTGGGGAGAAAGAGAGTTTTTGTTTCTCCAACTGGTTACAGGGAGAAGGCGTGAAAATTATCTCCAGACCAACTCAAAATTACAAGTTTTCCAGAGCTAATAAACCGTCTAAGCTGTATGTCTACATGTAAGTGTGCATTTATCTAAAGACAAGTGACTAACTTCTTCTACTCTGTAACTAAGATCTGAATCCTGAAGACCTTCCTCTGGAGCCTCAGTAAATTAACTTAATCTAAATGGGTACAGGGGCTGGGGCGATTACCCTTATCTTCTCTGCTTCTAAATTACGGAGTCCTGGGGAGTTCCTTTAGACCCCCAATAAACTTGTTTGTGGAGGCCTGGGGAGTTTCTTCAGACCCCCCAATGAAACTTATTTAATCCTAAATGGATCCTATTAGGAATACCTTTGTTATTTTGCCATGCTTTAAGGCCCAGGAAAGGCCTAGGCAAAACTCTTCAGTGGGCTTTTGTTACATTCCAGCCTTTGTATAAGGGCACTGGCTTTTTCTGCTTTTAATGTTTAACTTAACTACTCAGTCAGTACTGAGACACTTGTCATGGGGGCCTGCAGTAGTGAGACCTGGCCTGCAACAAACAGAGAAACAGGAAAGATATACATTACTTCTAGGAGGAGAATCATTTATTTCTCTATTCCAGCTTCTAGAGGTAGCCAGCATTCCTTGGCTCACGGCCCTTTCCTCCATCTTTGAAGCCGCCCATTATATCACTCTGATATCTGTTTTGTCCTCACATCTGCTCTAATCCCCCTGCCCTCTTCTTTCAATTGTGAGAACCTTTGTAATTACATTGGGCCTACCCAGATAATCCACTATAATAGCTCCATCTCAAGAACCTTAATCACATCTACAAAGTCTTTTTTCCCACATCAGGTTAATATATTCACAAGATTAGAACATGGACTTCTTTGGGGGTCTATTATTCCATCTGCCATTGAGGGTAAACTATTTGAATAAGCAACAAGAAGAGTAATGCATAATCTGGGCTCCTGGGAATTAGAAATCAACATGAATTTCATGACGTGCCTAATGGGAATCATCAGTAGTTTGAAACAGTCAAATCACATGCAAAAGTAGCTACATGGAAATTAGTAGGGCAACTTGTAGCTCAGAATCTCATAATCAAGAACTTATTTAAAAACTTTCTATAAGCCAGTGTAGTGAAGTAGAACCACTTCTATCATTCTCTAGCTGTGTGAGTTTGGGTAATTAGAGCCTCTTTGAAGGGCCGGGCGCGGTGGCTCAAGCCTGTAATCCCAGCACTTTGGGAGGCCGAGACGGGCGGATCACAAGGTCAGGAGATCGAGACCATCCTGGCTAACATGGTGAAACCCAGTCTCTACTAAAAAATACAAAAAACTAGCCGGGCAAGGTGGCGGGCGCCTGTAGTCCCAGCTACTCGGGAGGCTGAGGCAGGAGAATGGCATGAACCTGGGAGGCGGAGCTTACAGTGAGCCAGGATCCGGCCACTACACTCCAGCCTGGGTGACAGAGTGAGACTCTGTCTCAAAAAAAAAAAAAAAAAAAAAAGATAAGAAAGATGGCCTAAAAATATTATACATGAAAATAATATATGCAGAATGCCTATCTTACTGCCTGACACATTCACTATTATAACTGTTTAGTAACAATTAATTTAAATTATCTAAAGTTGATTTTTTGGTGCTTTGGTAGAACACTATATGTGTCAGAGAACTATGTGGGTTAATGTTAAAATCATCATTCTTATTGGGTTCCTACGTGTTGTTCATATTGGTTTTTGCTTCTGTAATTGTAAGGCAATGCTGCTTGGTACAGTGAGTCCAAAGTAATTTCTAATAGTAAGGGTAAAACTATTAATAGCTAATAAGCAGTGAGTGCTTAAAATTATGATACACACTGTTCTAAATGTTTTACAGGTTTCATCTCTTTAATCCTCACCCTGACCCTATTAGCACATGGTTTGTAATTTGTCATCATCTTGGCAGGGCTCTTCTCATGCTAAGACATGACTCACTGGCGTGTTACGCAAAACTGATTTCCTAATCAAAGGAAAAAATTAGAGCGAAATGGAATGTAATATCACTTTAGAAAATGTCTGAAATTACTTTGTCAAAAACGTGTAGCTGAAAGATTGTGAGTTATGTAAACCCACTTGCCTGAGTAATCCACTTTCCAGTACAATCTATTTTTATAAATTGTTTAAAATTTTTGCAGGCAGAGCCCCCAAAGGCAGGAGAACAATCTAATTTCAACCTTCAAATCAAACATATGTGTTTAGAGTAGGTCTTTGTAATATTTCTTTCTTGTCCTGCCCTTTTCTTTTACTCAGTGGCTGCTTCTGTTTAGTGGGTAAAACCTCTCGTGGCTGCCAGGTTCGTCATTCTGCCTAAGTGCTGCTTGCAGTGAGTTGAGTAAAACAGGGACCGGAATTGGATACTTTGGTATCTGACAAGTAGATGAGAGATAGAAAAAAAAAAAAAAAACTCTCCAGCATAAATACCACCTACAGAGATGAACCCAAAGTGTGTCTAACACATCTTAACATCATTGACTGGAAATCCACACACTTACTGCATGTCGATGAGCAAATCAAAGATAGATAAACAAATTAAAATATATACTTTCATATCTGTGAGTACTTTAAGTGACCTAAAAGAATATTAACATGCATTTTCTCAAAGCGAATATCTATTTGTGATCATTTTTAGTACAGAAGCCATAACCATAAATAACCCAGCAAAGGACACACAAAATAGCCACAGGATTATAAACTTTCTTTTTCATTCATCTGATAAAAAGAGCTTTGAAGCATGGGGGTGCTTCAAGAACTATTATTTAGTAGGAGCCAAAATAAACTTGCATAAATTCTAAACAAAACAATTATCAAAAAGAACTTTGAGTACTTCCTATGGTTAAAAAGCAAAGATCAAGAAGAACAAGTAGAAACATCTCCTCCTCCCCTAATATTATCTACTTTGTGTTATTGCTAAAGAAAATTAGTTGGAAGAGCTGTCCGTATGTACAGGCAAAGTAATTAGTAGACTAGGGTGTAATTTGAGTGTGATTAACTGATTAAATGGAATAAAATTATTTGGTCCTAAGAATAGGACTGAGTATTGGAAACTGTGGCAACAAGGTTAATTCCTTCTGGAAGCAACTGCATATTTACTGGATTCAAATTAACATTTTATATACAGGTATTTACTCATTTTAACTGCCTATTACCACTTGGAAGAGAGCATTCTCCAATAAATTTGAAAACAGAAACAAGTATAATTTGATGGGGAAAAGAGCAGGGATACTCTAAGGGAATAGACAGTGTGGGAAATGTATTCCCTGTCTTGGGAGACCCTGAACATTGGCTTCCAGGAGGGAAGGATCTCAGTTGAAATGTTTTAGTCATTTGCTCACCTTAATTATTTAGCACAGCATTTAAAACATAAATATGGACTCAGTAAATATTTATGGAAAAAATGATGGTGATGATGACAATGATTAACATTTGAATTATCCACTAGTGTCAGAAATTATTTCGAAGTTCTTGACACTTAATTTTGTTTTTTTTTTTGTTGTTGTTGTTTTGTTTGTTTTTACTATTTCAAACTACCATGCAAGGTAAGAACTGAAGTATAGAGAAGATAAATACAGAGAATTTGCCCAAGATTATGCGGCAAGAAAGTACAAATGCCAGAATTCAAAAGGAGCAGTTGGGCTTCAGAGCCCTAGTTAGAACAAAGGCAGGCAAAAGGATGGAAAGTTAGGGAAGCAAGGGGGCAAGGGGGTTGGGAGAAGAAACATAAAAAGGTAAAAGAAGGAGAGAGTGGAAGCTTTGCAGACTGTTTGTCTGTGATCACTCCTAAAGCCCAGCAGCGACACTGTGATTTCTCACTCACAAACTGTTGGTTGGACGGATGACATTCAAAAGGCAAAGGAGGCAAATAAATAGAAAATACCCAGGCAGATGCCTCGCAAGCCAGAGTTGAGAAATTCAGTAACTCACTGGTGCTTTACTTGTCTTAGAGCTGGTCTGGCTCAGCGTCTCCCCTCTTGCCTGGAATGTAGGGACAGAGATAAGGAAACCCGAGGCATTCACACAGTTCCTCAGGGAAAGAGGTCTTCCCATTTGCCTGACAATCCAATATTCTCTTTACCCAAAAGCACTCATCTAGCTGGCGAGCTGCTTGTCTGGTTTTCTTACGAGCAACATTTTATATATCTCATGATACAATGGAAGGTAGTTTAACCATTCAAATTTGACTCTATTTTTTCTCTTCTAACTCTTTTCAAAGGCTTATTGATATATATTACAGCCTAAGATCATGCTGGGGGATGATTTCAAATTCATTGTGCCACCCTTGGCTCATTCATAATTTTACGTATTTAATATAATTAAATACCTTTTCCTGCAATGTCAAACACTGGGAAACCATTTAAATAAACAGAGTAAAGGTTTGCTTCTGCAGTGTGATTTCAAAGTTGGAAAGTCAAGCTGTCTCACCAGACGAGGAGGTATCTCTCCCATCCACTTGCTTAAATCTGAAATATCTTTAACAGAAACAAAGCCTTTTTTTTAATCTGTGAGAGATACAGTATAAAACATAAGTCCTCCTGAAAGAGGCAAACCATGGACTTACAATGATACTAAGTTGTAAATAACTAATACTAGTTTCTATGGGGATTCACATACTTTGAGGGTGATAGAACAGAGCAAAAGAGCCCCTGGGGGTTGGGCTGGGCGCGGTGGCTCACGCCTGTAATCTCAGCACTTTGGGAGGCTGAGGTAGGTGGATTACCTGAGGTCAGGAGCTTGAGACCAGCCTGGCCAACCTGGTGAAACCCCATCTCTACTAAAAATACAGAAATTAGCTGAGCATAGGGGCAGGCGCCTGTAATCCCAGCTACTTGGGAGGCTGAAGCAGGAGAATCACTTGAACCGGGGAGGCGGAGGTTGCGGTGAGCCGAGATCACACCATTGTACTCCAGCCTGGGCGACAGAGCGAGACTCCGTCTCAAAAAAAGGAAGAAAAAAAAAAAGCCGTTGGGAGTTGCAGGAAGAGGATGGACAGTGATAGAGAGGAAAAGAGCAAGACAAGAGGAAATGGCTGTACATCTGTGTCGCCCACCTCCCAATTTTTCTTAAGTTTGCACCAAGATAATTAATACTATTTTTCATTCATTGGATGGAAAAATAAAGTATCACATACAGTTAAGAACTTCAATTGTGATCTAGAATACCCAGATTTCAAACTTTGTTCTGCCGTCCAACAGGGGTGTGAGCTAGAGCAGTTTCCTCTCCTATGCTACCACTCCTCCATCTGTAAAATAAGATAATAATAGCAGCGTTTTATAGGCTTGCCAAGAGGATTAAAATAAATAAATATGTAAAGCACCTAGAAAGCTGCCTGCCATATAGTAATTGCACCATAAATGTTAACTATTATTGTCGTTATCAGTATCTTTATTTTGTAAGCATGATTGATAAATAAGACAAAGGGCTTCTCATAGGTTAACATCTCTGTAGTTATTTCTTTAGGTCTCACTAAATCAGATAGCACCAGTACTAACAGGAACAAAATAGAACACTGTTAGAATTGTTTTGCTTTTAAATATTTGTTCCACTGGCTGCCAAGGTTATGTCAACTATACTTAGAGGCTGTTTACTGATCAAAAAAATGTTAATCTAATCACAGATTGCTCTTAAGCTAGAAAGTAATAATTACTCCACATCACTAGGCATTTTTAAAGTTAAAAGGATTTACAAATATTGACAAACAAGTCATTAAAGAATAAAACTTTCGTCTTTCTTAGATAAGGTTATTTATAATGTCCTTGTATAATTTGGCTAATGTAAATTATGATTCTGCAATTCAATTTTGTCCTCCCTGCATCATTCATTCTGACATTATTGAATGTTAAAAAAAAATGAAAATGAATTACTTGGAAATGCATTCAGAATCATTAAATTTTCTAGCTGAAAGGGACCTTGGAAATTCTATAGCACTCAATCTAAAGAATTTAAGTATCTTCCTAAGGTGCCACATCTTCAGGAAGAGAAAAAAAATCATACTTCTTATGTCTGATACTGTCTTTTAATGTAATCAACCATACATGTCTGAAAAATTTCTTATAATGTATATTCCTGAGAACCCAAGAGTTAAATAATGTTCTTCCAGATTTTCCTCTAGGGTAAACAAGAAGTCACAACAGAACCCATGGAGCTGTGTACTATTGCTACTCAGATGTTACCTCTTTTCAAGAAGTCCTTTCTTGACCTCACCACCTAAAATAGCCACTGACACCACCATTGCAATTCCACATAATTATTTACTCCATAACCTGCTTCATTTTTTTAAAAGCCCATTTACAATATAAAATTATTTTATTATTATTATTATTGTAGTAGTAATAGTAGTAGTAGTATTGAACCTCATCAGTTGGCTAGTTTACTTCCCATCTTCCTCGAAAGAATGCAAACCTCAAAAGTAGAGGCTTCATTTTTCTTGCTCCCATTTTATTCCCACTGCCTAGGACGATACCTGGCAAATAGTAGGTACTCACGAACACTAACCCCACCTTGACACACATCCTAAGTGTGTAAATTCAACTTACACTTCAGTGTGCAGCCCTGAACGTTAATATGTAGAGTCTAGGAAAGAGTCTTTCTCTGGGCCCACAAGTTAAAGGAATGATGTAGGAATTACGTAGTAACAAGGGACTTTTCTATTTTAGTGGCCAGATCTTTATCAACTGTAGGGAGCTCTTGAAAAAGATTTCAAAAGAATAGAAAGGTACTGATGACATGTTGCATATTTCTGATACAAGTAAACCTGAAACTAGACTCATTCTCAGTTGTACAAGCTCTTTTTTTTAATTTGCTTACCTTATCTAAATCTTGGTTTTATCATTTGCAACAGAAAGAGTCTCAACAGTGGAGATTATCATCAGAACAATTTTAGGGCCTCAGGTCTGGTTTGTGTTCTTACTGTGATATTTTGGCAGATGTGGTTTTGAGATTTCTCTTTATTGTCTTTAGGTTTTTTAATTAAAGGAGGACACAAATCAAAAGGAGTACTTATTAATCACTAGGAGGATTTATTTATTACAGAGGCAATGTCTGGAAAAATCAATTTATTGCAAATGTTTCCTGCAGGTTTGCAGATTTCAGGCAATTAACAAAAGGTGCTATAATTCACACAAAGAGAACATTCATTGTGTTGCCAATAACTCATTTTGATAAATTAGACCTTGATTATGTTGCATTTTATGAGAAGTGTGAGTTTAAAGCTGCAGAGTAGCACAGGCACTATTTGTAGCAATGACCCAATTGACATAGAAGCTGACCATGTTGGCTGACTGCATGTTGCATCTAGAATCTTTCATTGCCACTGTGGGGTGTGTGCACATGTGTGTGTGTGTGTGCTGGTCATCTGTTTGGGTGTTGGGTTTTGCTACTTAAAGATTATTAAGTGATGATTAAGTGAATCCTGGAAAACAGAAACAACACGTATTGCAGGAATTGAGAAAACTGAAAAAAATCAACAAAAACAGACTCCATTAGGATTGCTCATTTACTCTCTCCACAAACTTGGATGATACCATGGCAACAGATGAGACTAGTAGCCTCTTTGTTTCTGTCCAAAGCATGTCACTAGGCCAATTTAAAACACTTTCTGAAACTCTTCTCTCATGTAATCAACTCAAAAAGAATTATCACTGATTGTGTGCCAGGTTCTAGTCTAGGAATGAACTCCTCAGTCAGCCTCAGAAAGTGAGAAAGCAATGTAATAGGGAAAGTGATGTTTCTGTGACTCCAGAGAAGGATATGTGTTTTATAGATTACTGGAGGGATGTTTTTAAGTCCTTGGGATGGGGATGAGAAAGGCATTGCTGATGGAGTTACCAGCAAATACAAAGGCAAGGAATTATGAGAGAGAATAATGTAGAGTGATGAATTGGAATATAAATTGCAAGAGGGATATGAGTTTAATGGGAAAGGGGAGGAATTCATGATAAATGAAATAGGTAGAAACTAGATAGCAGTAGGCTACATATGTATCTTTAGAGTTTTGACTATTTTCCTGCAGTGAATGAAGAGCCATTAAGAGCTTTTGAGCAGGTAAATGACAATGCACTTTGCATTTTTGAAAGGAGACTCTGATAACAATATAGGGGCCAAATTGGAGGTTGATGAAACTTGCTTCAGTCTTCAGAGAGACCTGTAAGAACAGTATTCTGGACTCCTGTACTCCATTCCACCTAGAATTTATTCTAATGTGGCTTCTGTCGGGAACTTGTTCATTTTTCTAGTTTTTTTTCCCCTATGTTTAATATAATTATGTCGTTGTTCCATTAACCTCATCTCATCATGATTTTTTGGAGCTGTTGAACATCATCACTTTTTCCTGTTATGCTTTAGTGTTTAGTATAGCATTTTGCTGCAAGTACATGTAACACAAATGCTAATAACTAAACCAGGAACTAACTGAATGAGAACTTAGCTGATGAAAGTCAGAAACCAGGACTGGGATGAGTTTGCGATTTCCTCTGAAAGTATCGAGCATAATGCTGTCACTGAATAGAGACACAGTGGTTAGAGCACACTTAAGAGCTAAGGGTCATGCTTAACTCTGCAGAGGGAAGCTTGAAACTTCACTAAAGAAATAATATTTCAACTAGATCTAGAAGAACAAACCAGAAGAGAAAAATTGCACAGAGGAATTGTGAAAGGCCACAATGCAATGAATGATCAGAACATGATGAGAGGCATAGCTGAAGTTTAGAGTGAGTGAGGAAGAGATGAAAGGAAATCAGACTGAAAGTAGACTAGGCAATGGATGTGAAGGGCCTTGTAAGCCATGGTATATTTAAACATACTATATGTTAACCGTGGTATGTTCATAGTGTTTTCAATATGTTTACCATCATGTTTGTATTCACTCAGCATAGAGCAAGAGGAAATTAGCTCACATTAAAACACTGGGGGAAAGGGATTATTATTAAAAACTGCTTTGTTTGCAGCAGGCAATATATTCAAGAGGTTCAGACAATAATTTACATAACGAATTTTAGCACAACAATAGTTGAATCTTCCCTAAAATATTTCCCTCTCCAACTAGTTATCCAATGTAAAATATCACCATAGGTTTATTATCATATGTTAGCAAAAGTCCTCATCTAAAATAGAAACAGAGCCACAGCTTATATACTCTAAGTAGTAAAGTACCATGAAACCATCTAAGCGTGCCCCCACTACTCACCTAGTAAATGAATACCCTGAATTCATCTCCTGTGAATATGTGAATAACCACAGTGATAAAAATTTATTTGTATCACGGATTTTATTTCATTTTTGAACAGTCTAGTTGGTAGAAACTTCTTCCTTATTTGGACTCACACAATGTCTTATTCCTCTTCCACTAGATACCTAGTCATGGTTTTCTCTTTCTGCCAATTCCAGTCAATTGGTATGACTTACCTGGGGCACTCAGCTGAGCAGGAATCTAATACTACATCCAGATTCATCAATGAAAAAGAAATGATTCAGTTGCTGTATCTGCCAGGAATTCTGGAATGGAAAGTGGCAACTTGCATGATATGTTTTTCATTCCAAGCTGAGACTATCTGAAGACAACTATAATAGCTCTACCATCTGTGCTGTGAAATTGTTCCCATATAAACGCCTAATACAAAGCATAATCTTAATACAAGTCTTTTGAGTGGATTTAAGACATTGTTGCTAGCCCTCTAGGAGTCATTTTTTCTTGGACATTCTAGAGAATACCTACCTTAAAATTTTAATGTTCTACATCTTCTTTCCCTCTTTACTATTGGTGTATTGAATTCTAGTACAGGGTTCTCTATTTGTTCCTGTTAAATTTCATCTGGTTAGATTTAGCTTGTTGCAACATATTTTTAAATTACTTTCCAAAATACTTTGAGGTTTTAAGAGTTCTTGAACATAATGTATGTCAGTGGATGGATGCCAAACAAATCCTAAAGTAATATTAAAATGCATTGAAGAATATAGAATCCACAACAAGAAGGTAATAAGCTCGCTCCAGGAGAGAAATCACCCATCTCCTAAATCCTATTTGAATTTCTACATATGTTTTAATACTCAGCCTAAAAGCCAATTATCCGTGAAAACTTCCCATAATTACCCCAGTTTTAATGACTCAGTTTGTAAACTCTTTGAAACAAGAATCAAGTCTCATGTATTTTGGTATCTGTCTTAGGTCAGGTTCTATAGAAAGAGACTGAGATAAAGCTTCTCACGTAATACGTTGAAGGAGTGTGGGATGATGAAACAGATGAGGAGAGAAGAAAGATAACACAGGGAGAACACCTCGACAAAGAAATGGGTTTAGTTGAACTTATCTCAGCCTGATCCCAGGGAAAACTCTTGAACATGAAAAACATCACAGAATTATCCTTACTTGTAATAAATACACATTACAGGCATCAGAGCTCTTTGTAGCCCCTCATCAGTGAGTCATTGGTTGCAGGTTTCCTCAGGAGGAAGTCAAAAACCAACCAAGCCTATCTCATCAGCTGAGAACAATTCTCAGAATAAGGATGCAGCTGTAGACTTTTAGCAGCCGATACTCACAGCAGCTTGGAGATGAGTGAGAAGGAAGAGGGAATCTGGACAGAGCAAGAGCAGTACCTGCTACAGTTTCTTCAGAATCAAGCGTGGCATCTTACACATATAAGACACAATAGATGCTTACTGATCTGTAGTGTTTAGAGAATTCAACCAAAAATGCAACTTTCCTATTCACCACATTTTTATTATTGGCTATTGCTTGTTTTGCTCTTATGCTTATACAGCAAAAGGTTGCATTAATTATTCGGAATTTTAATTTGGTATTATGGTATAGGAGAAATATAAAAACCATTAGGAAGTCACAAAACTCTAACCCTGAAACTATTTGGTGAAGGCAGTTCTATGGAGTTTTTAGTTGATGATTTATTTTCTTTACTTGTTTTTATTGAATGTATAAATAGCAAGATTTGCATTGATCAGCTGTAGAAAAGAGTTAAAGAATATGGATATGAAATGGGAGCCGCTGATGTAAACTTCTTTACTTTGTTCAGAGAATCCTCCAACTGAAATTCTGTTGCAAATTTTAAGTAATTTTTAACAATATGAAACACTGTGGAGCTTACAGAAAAGTTACAAATGTGATAGGAGAGATGTTTTTCTTCTCTGAGCCATTTAGGAGTACGTTACTAACATGAAGTTCAATCGCCCTGAATAGTTTAATGTGTGCTTACTACAGATAAGGATAATCTGCTACATATCTACGATATAAGCATCAAATCAGGATATTAACATTGATACATTACTATGACCAGCTCTTCAGAGCCCATTCATATTTCACCAGTTGTTATGCTGGCATCTTTTATCTGTCAATGGAACAATTGGTGAAACATGAATGGAAGAATTCAGTTCAAAATCACATGTTGCTTTCAGTTGTCATGTTTCTTTAGTCTTCTTCAGTCTAGAACATCCTGTCTTTCCTTGACTTGCCTAATCTTTACAATTTTGAAGATGACAGATGGCTACACTTGACATTTCTAGCAATTTGAGTTTGCCTGACACGCCTTCGTGATTAGATTCAGGTGCTGCATCTATGGCAGGATTATCACAGAAGCGATGCTACATTCTCATTGCATTCTACCAGGTGGAGCAGTTTCGGTTTGCCTCACTTTTGAGAACACCAATTTTGATTACTTAGTCTGCCAGGTTTCTCTACTAGAAAGTTACTTTTTTCCCTTTGTAATTAAGTATTTTATAAGAGGAAGTATTTTGAGATTATGTAAGTCTCTGGTTCCTTATTAATCTATTTATTTACATCAAATGGGGTCATTGTTTCCTATATTATTCAATGAATTAATCTGTTGCTAACATTATTCATTTGAATGTTTAATTTTTCCCAAAAAGAGCCAGTAGGGGTCCCTTCAAGCTGGCTTATGTGTCTTTCTGATATGCCCTTATCATTCTTTGAGCACTTCTGTTCTGTGGCAAAATAAAATGGTCTAGCATCATTTTATACTTCTTCTGTCCCAGACCTAGAATCACCCACTTCTTTGAGGATCATAGGTTTCTGTTGTTATATAATGGGATTTGAAAGCCAATTTCTATGTACCAGGTGTGCTCATTGCCATTGGGAGTATCACTGCTCCCAGATCCTCTCAATGGCAGATCTACAGAGTCTGTACACACACCCACTTTCATGTCTATTTATTCTATATAGCTCTACTTATACTAAAACCCATGAATTCATACTAATACCTCCTACTTCAACCTAACACCACACAAACCTTCTGTTTTTCTGTATTTTCATATTTGTAACTCCATTCCAGTGAGAAAACTGGCACCCGTTATATTTATTATATTTCATATATTTAATTACTTGATCAGTTCCCCCATGTGTAAGCAAGTTGCACTGTCCGTGCCACCCCTTCCTCTGTATGGATGCCCTCCTGACTCAGGTTTTGGTGTCTGACTTTGATTCCCCATTGATTCCTGTGGCTTTGGGATTTAATTGTTTAAGGAGGTAAAGAGAAGGGGAAAGGAAAAAGAAAGAGGAACTACTGTTGAAACTTTTATAAAGTATTTTCCATGTTAGAACAAAGGTATTTATGAAAACTTTAAAATTATATACTTCAGAAGAAATGAAATTAGATATATAAATATACACACAAAGCTTTTATTTTGTTGCTTTCATTGCTTATCAAAAAAAAAAAAAAAAAAAAAAAAAGCCTGAAAGTGTATAGCTTGTACCTGGATGAGGTAAAGTAGCAGCCCTGTCATGGGCGTCAACAATGAACAAACTAGAATGCTTGTGCTTGCATGAAAAAGGCAAAGAGCCAAGCCAAAATTACTAGGGCACGTTGACGATTTTGGGGAATACTAAGGGGACATCTCACTTGTCAGTCATTCTTTGGAACAAAGAAATAACGAAAAAATAACTATACAGATTTAACTGGCCATCCAGTGTGTTTTTATAAAATCAGAATTCTAGTAAATTCATAAATGAACAAATGACAAAGCCGAATTAGATGAAAAGCCTCTGTTATTGTAGTTAAGAAACAAAAAGCATGTGAACAAAGGGAAAGCAAGTGTCCTAGTTGGTCTCAGCTTCATAATGACTGTCACTCAAGTGTTCATCTAATTTGTTTCTAGAGAGCACCACAGATGGTGACATACAGGCCATAGGGTCAAGGGCATAGGGACCTGGTTCAGAATTTAGTCATCTTGGACGTATTTCTTAAACTTCTCTGGTCTTGTTTCTTTACAAGGTATTTGGAAGGATAAATCAAATACAAACAATATTGCCAAGGTTTGAACAAATAAGAGAAAATTAATTGTACACCTCCCACTCTGCCTTAGGCACATTGATCCCTTCTCTGTTTCCAGAATATGCTTGGTGCTCTACCTCAGGGAATTTTGATTTGTTATTTCCTCTTCTGGCAACACTCCTCCATTGGATAGCTACAGGTCTGCTCCCTCAGCTCATCACCTCTTTGCTGCGACGTCACCTTCATATTATGGCCTTCCCTATGGGGGGAACCCACCCCTGATAGTTATCGTGGGTTCTCTTCTATTTCCCTAAGCATCGGCTGGTCTGAGAAATAAAAGGAAAGAGTACAAGAGCGAGAAATTTTAAAGCTGGGTGTCTCCGGGAGACATCACATGTCGGCAGGTTCTGTGATGCCCCTGAGCTGTAAAACCAGCAAGTTTTTATTAGCGATTTTCAAAAGGGAGAGGGAGTGTACGAATAGGGTGTGGGTCACATACATCACATACTTCACAAGGTAATAAAATATCACAAAGCAAATGGAGGCAGGGTGATATCACAGGACCACAGGATGGGGCGAAATTAAAATTACTCATGAAGTTTCAGACACGCATCATCACTGATAACATCTTATCAGGAGATAGGGTTTGAGAGCAGACAACCAGTCTGACCAAAATTTATTAGGTGGGAATTTCCTCCTCCTAATAAGCCTGGGACTCTACAGGAGACCAGGCTTATTTCATTCCTTCGCTTTCGACTGTAAAAGGCAGCCGCCCCCAAAGCAGCCATTTCAGAGGCCTACCCCCAGGGGCCATTCTCTTTCTCAGGGATATTCCTTGCTGAGAAAAAGAATTCAGTGCTATTTCTCCTATTTGCTTTTGAAAGAAGAGAAATATGGCTCTGTTTCACCAGGCTCACCGGCAGTCAGAGTTTAAGGTTATCTCCCCTGTTCCCTGAATATCGCTGTTATCCTGTTCTTTTTCCAAGGTGCCCAGATTTCGTATTGTTCAAACACACATGCTCTACAAACAATTTGTGCAGTTAACGCAATCATCACAGGGTCCCAAGGCGACATACATCCTCCTCAGCTTACGAAGATGGCGGGATTAAGAGATTAAAGATAGGCATAGGAAATCACAAGGGTATTGATTGGGGAAGTGGTAAGTGTCCATGAAATCTTCACAATTTATGTTCAGGGATTGCTGTAAAGACAGGCATAAGGAATTGTAAAAGTGTTAATTTGGGGAACTAATAAATGTCCATGAAATCTTCACAATTTATGTTCTTCTGCCATGGGTTCAGCTGGTCCCTCCATTCGGGGTCCCTGACTTCCTGCAACACTTCCCCAGGACCCCATGTAAAATTACACACCTCTAACACTTCCTATCTCCTCTTTTTCCTGCTTTAATTTTCTTCTTAGCACTCATCACTCTCTTAACATTCTACATACGTCTTTGTCATGCTTATCATCTTTGGTCATCTCCACCAGAATGCAAGGTCCTTAGGCAGGCACTTTGGTCAGTTTTTTCCACTGTTGTGCCCCCAGATCCTGAGATCCTGAAACATGCCTGACAGCATGCAGTAGGCACTCATTTGCCACAGGCACATATCAATGAACAATAGAATAAATGTTCAAGGCTTTCTTTTATTGTTTTTTGTTTTTCCTCATAGGCAGAAATGGGAAAGGTGAGAGGATAAAAAGAAAAATGAATAAAGAGCTTAAAGAAAGATAATTTAAGGAAAGAAGAATGGCAGAGAGTTAAGAAGAGGAAGACTTTAGCTTTGGAACATTCTGAACCAGAACAGTTCAGCTGCAACTTCAGCCACAGTTGTGTCATACAGTGTTCCCAAGACAAGTCTTGCAGATGCAAAAGGCAAGCCACTTATTAAGCTTGATTCAGCCCTTACCACTTTTTTGGATTATTCTCTGAGGTCAGCTACACTGGTTGTTGGATAAGCAGTCCAGGATAATATTAGCCAAGTGAAATGTTACATTAGAAGTGGTATATTTTTTCTACTTAATGAATAAACACATACCACTTTCTGAAAAAGTTATATATTCATCTTTTCAGAAAAACACCCATGATTTAAAATTAAAAGTTTCGGCCAGGCACAGTGGCTCACCCCTGTAATCCCAGCACTTTCAGAGGCTGAGGCAGGCAGATCATGGGGTCAAGAGTTCGAGAACAGCCTGGACAATGTGGTGAAACCCCGTCTCTACCAAAAATATAAAAACTGGCTGGGTGTGGTGGCGGACACCTGTAGTCCCAGCTACTCGGGAAGCTGAAGCAGGAGAATCATTTGAACCCAGGAGGAGGGGTTGCAGTGAGCCAAGATTATGCCACTGCACTCCAGCCTGGGCGACAGAGTGAGACTCCGTCTCACAGAAAAATAAATAAATTAAATTAAATTAAATTAAAAGTTTCACACTTGAGTTTAGGATGAACACCTTTTGCATTTGAAAGCAGTGAATATGAGAATCTTTCATAGCAATAGTCCAGTATCTCATTAAAAAAATAACAACTCAGTTATCTCATGCTTATTTGTATATTTATGTATTTATTTCAGGTATGTATGTATATGCATATATAAATAAAAATAGTGTTGTCTCATGGGATGAATAAATCTAGTCAGTGAATAACATTCATACATAATGAGAAGTCTTATTGAGATTGAACTGTTAAATAGTTTAAAAGAAAAAAACATTTTTAAAAAGAACACACATAAGAAAGTTGGTGAGAAATGCTTAAAAATACTGTATATATCCCTACATTTGTGTCAGGAAGTTCATAATCAACATCGTTTGTCAACCTAACTAACTTATAACAGTATTCTCACGCAGCTAAGTAACTGCACTTTCAGTATCTGTCAGTCTCTCATGATCAGTACGACTATCTGTACTGTACTTTTAAATCCAGTTGTCATGGAATTGCAAACTGTCTCAGCATCAGAAACTGCTGCCTTTTCCAGTACATGAACTATGCTTTGGGTTTACTTAGAAACTCCTTGTTGAAAAATCTTCTTGCCTCAACATCACTAAGGGAAACAGAGCAACGAGATGGATTCTGGCTTCTATATTCGATGCTTTCAACCATGGCTTCTTTTATCACCTGTAAATAGAGACAGAAGTTGTATAATTAGTGCTGCTATGAACTCATTTACACATTTTTGATTAAAACAAAAATCTAATGAATCTTTTTATTAGGGTATTTTTTGGCATATATGAATAGAAATCTGTGAGTCATGCATACACATTTAAATTCAACATCCCACCACTGCACTCTTGTTAAGCTTATATTCAGCTTACCAGGGAAAGAAGGATCCTGGAAATGTTCTAGATTTTGTGCTGATAAATTTGGGAATAAAATGGTAGCATGGTAAAGTTATGTTGGTTCTACTCTTTGCCAAAAGGGGGATAACAGGGAAGAAACAAGTAATTACTAAATCTATAATTTATGTTCTTTATAATTAGTGGGCAAGTAGAAATGAAAGACTACCAGGAAAGTAAAAGCTTTTCCTAGTGGCGGAAGAAGGCATTGCTGGATGGCATTGCTGGATAATTGCTTTCCTTCTCCAACTGAACCAACACAGTTATAAAACATGAGCCTGCTCTATCTAGGAAACACCATGCTCTGTGATTTCATTGGTGAAAATGAATTACTACTTTTTATTCAGCATACATATATCCAATATATATTCTTTACATATACCCATGTTAATGGTAACCAGAATAAAACACAGGAAGCTACAACATCTCAGAATTGCTATTTCAATTGTGACACACTGGTTTTGGTATGAAGTTAAAACCTAGTTAGAATTTGGGGAAAGAAGAGAACATTCAGAATTTGGTAGATGCAGTTATTGAAGAGCAATGGAAATGGGCTTTGGAAGAAGGCCTGAATAGTAAATCTTGTCTCTGCTCCTGCTTCAGAACCTTGTTAAAATTAGGAAGATTCCATTCCCCAGGACAGTCCTCATTTCATCTCGATGACCAATGAGGTAGATGTTTCTGGGCACCAGGAAACAGAGGCAAGTCACAGAGTTATTTCATAGTTCCCTTTATTCTCTACCTTAGGGATTGTTAAGCAACATTAAGGTACAGTCCATGGGCTTTTCAGCCCCCTGCCACAGGTAGGAACACTTGGAAAGTCCGAGCAGTTTAGGACGCTATGGGCTCCTCCCACTCACAACTGCTGTGGCCCACTTGGCCTTGGAGATTCATGCTCAGAGGGATTCTCCCATTACCACGCGCAAGCTCACTGGGCAAGCATGGCTCATTGCCTAGAGAAGATCATGTTTGCATCACTTCAACATGTGAGATCTAAGTGGTGCAAACATGCAGTTATTTTTCTGTGACTTTATGTCACAGACACCCAACAAGCAAGGCTCTCTATTCTCTAACAGTAACTTTAAACAAGCAGTCAGACTTTGGAAAAAGGGAGCTATCACAGGAATGTGATTCTTTTATATGCCTTACTTTAAAACGTAATATATGTAATTATCTTCTGGGGAAATGGGCTCAAATGTGAATGAGTCTGTTAAGGAAAACTGATATTTGCTGATCCCACTTTTCTTATGAATAGGGAAACATAATTCTGTGATGACAAAAGATGCTTCAGACCTATGAAGGAGACTTGGACCAAAGGCCACCAGGCACAAACACTTCTTGGCTGTATGAGATGGAGGGGAATTAGTCTAAATACTTGAGCTTGTTTTTTCTTCTTTAAAATAGAAATAATGTACCAATTTGGGGTTTTGTGGGATCATTTCTATAAATGGAGAATTTCTATAAAATTGGAGATCATTTCTATAAAGTGTTTTGCACAATACCTGGTACATAAACATTTGACAACAGCTATTATGCTTGTTATTTCTAAACCGACAATATGTGATGAAAATTGGGAACTCTAAATTAGAAGTGAAGCTATAAAGTTCATAAGAAATAAACACACCAGGTATATAACCACAAATGAGCTTATTATATTGTGTAAGTCAGCAAATTGTTTCTGCTATTCAAAGTGTCCTACTACATCTTCTTTTAAAAATCTCCCTGCCTTTCTAGAGATCTATATCAGCAAATTTATCAATTGGTTTCTCCTCATAGCAATCCATGAAACATCAACCCTCACTGCATAAAAGTGTCCAAATAAAATAAAAACCAACCATTTGCTTTCTAAACTCCTAAAAAGCTTTAAAATAAAAAAGATCATAGAAAAAATTAAACCGACAATGACTGCTGCTATCAATTCCTTCATAATAAATTCTTGAGCATAAAAAAATCAGCAATATCAACATCAGGAACTAGTGGATTTATCGTAATTGGACCTCAGCTGGTGTTCCGAGTGAGCAAGCCATTCTGATAAAGGAAAACGAACACTTCCAACTCTGAAAACCCCAAATTAGAATGTGCAAGTTGAACCACTAGGTGGCATATTCACACCATGAAACCATTAACTAGGTTTTTCAGATTACTGGGGAAAACACAGTTCTTGGGAGTTACAGTTCTGTGATAGAAAAAACCAAGCCCAGCACTAGATCAGTTACTAAATTCAAACCTTTTGGCATCATACATGATACAACTACACATATCCAAAAAGGCATTGTATTAAATTTAAACCTTTGTTTTTATTATTATACAAGAAGTCATCTTAAATGGTGTTTGTATCTCTTTCATTCTTCCTTGAAATTCATTGAGATTCCAAATCCTTCTCTTCAGTGTTATCCCCGCAAACACCCTCATATCTCAACCTTCTCCATCCCCACCACCTATCCCATGTCATCTTCACTTGTGCCATTCAATAGCCTCCTATTGTTGAACCAGATCTCTTAAATCTTTGTTAATGCAAGCAGAGAATAAGAAAAACAAGCACGTAAAATGTGATCTTCCCTTCCACTTAAGAAACAAATTTGTAGAGGTGAGATTATAAGCAATCTACAAACAAATGTTGAGTTATCACAATAGAAAATAAAAAATAAGCCCAAGAGAGAAAGTTACAGTATATTTTGTTAGAGAAGTAAAAATTACAAATATAGGAGAACACAAGAATATATTTAGGTATAAATTACTGTGAATTTGCTAGATAATGCCTGCCTTTTCAATAAAAACTGAAATGTCAGGAAGGCAGAAAGTTCATCAGGCTTGTCATTTTTTTTTTTTTTAATACCAGCACTTACAACATGGAAGGTACATAATAAATATTTGCAAAATTAATAAATACACAGCAGGTGCTCACTAGAGGTTGACTGACACAGGCTAGCACTCAGTTCAGAGGGACAATGAGACCAGTTAAGTTAAAGGAGAGGCAGGGTTTTTAAGTGGAGCAGAAGACCAGGCATTCTCTGTAGAAGAATAATCATATGAAAAGGCTGAGGATGGGAGGCTGTGGCATGCGTCAGAGACATCTGGGAATTGGTTGGCCCTGCTAGAATGAGGGCTGTGTTTGGGGAACAGTAAGAAATAAGGCTGCCTGAGAGACAGGTGGTTCAAAAGGAAGGAATGAAGGAGAAAAGACATGCAGCCTCATCTCAACTCCCCCATGTCACCGTGACTTCCAGCAACCTGCCTAAGTAATCCATGACTCAGTTTTCTAACTTATAAATTAAAACCCCACCTCATAGGCTAGTCTTGAGTGTTAAATATTTGACGGAAAATATTTGGCTTATATGAAGCACTCAAAACTTTTAATTGTTCTTTCCATGCTGTACCCTTAGTTCCTGAAACAGTTTCTGGCACACTAAATATTAAATATGTATTGAATTAATGAATAAATGAGACAGAAAGAGATTATAGGCAGCATTAAAGGTAGATGAGTTATGGACTAATATATTAGGCAATAGTACATAATAGTAAGCTTATAAGTTATATTTAAAAGAACATTGACTTGTACCTACACACCCTTATCAAGATGAAGAAATGAATTAAGAAATAAGTACCAATATTTCTGGATATGGATATATCCTCATTTTAATTAACATTTGATGTTTAGCACTTTGTAAAATTATTTAAGAAAGAAAAAAACTCATTATTTTGCATCATTGGCATATGCTGAATAAACTGACACATAACTGGTTCTAAGACTATGCCTATCAAATGAATAATTTGGATAAGTGAGACTGGGAAACCATATATTTTCCTGTGACAGCAAATTAACAGGTCCTAGAAAAGAAATCTCAGAAGACATATTCCCTACAGATCAAAGTGGTGGTTTAAGAGTAGATAGAGTATGTAACCATACTATGTGGGTAGGCATGTACTATATACAAATTCCCCATGGTTGGGAACTGACTCCCTCCAAACAACAGCACCTTGTATCCTGACACGTGCTACCCAAAGTAAGTCAATAACATTTTAAACACTCATCATGAAAATTGTACTGTGTATTTACTTTAGGTGTCAGGCATTGTGACCAGTGTGTCTAGAGAATACAAGGGAAATAAAGCAAGTCACTGGTTTTAAGGGGCTTATAATTAAAAGCCAAAAACTATGAACAATAATAATTATATTAGCTGCTTCAATTTACTGTCTATTTCATGCCAAGCCCTTAAGTTATATTATTTTACTTAACCCCCACCCTGATCCTACATGATATATACCATCGCTTCCCTTTACAAAATAGGAAAGCAAAATTTAGAAAGGTTAACCCATACGCCCAATGTCACCCAGCCAAGAGGCAGCAGAGCAAGGATTTGAATACCCAATTTGGTCAGACTCCAATCCCTCTGCATCCCGTTCCCGCCCCGCCGCCATCACATGTCTACCAGTGTAAGTCACTATACATTAAGTTTTTGAAGGAAAAAAAATGAAATACTACTGTAATTGTACAAGTATTGAGACAATGTTCAGTGAAAAGGAATTTGGGAGGATTGAGTAAGAGCAGAAACCTGATGCTATGAGAAACCCAGGCTGCTGTCATGACGTGAGCAGAAACAGAGCAGAAGTCCTCTAAAGATAAACTAAAATTTAGCTTTGGCGAAGCAGGCCGGCTAGGATCTCTGGATAAAATGAAGCAATAGGAGGGTGCAGCTGGCTGACACAGCATGGCCTCTTTGGAGCAAAAATGGAGGTCAGAGTGAATTGAAGAAGAAATGTTGCCCTAAGCCACAGTGGTCACAGTTGCAAAGTTGAAAACTATTGTCTATGAAATTGGCAAAGAAGTGACTTTGCATTGTAAAAGTTTATATTCGCAATGTCCATCCACTATTTACAAAGAACTCTGATGGTCTATGGCAGTAAACATATGCTGTGTTGCTGAAGTGTGAATCGGTCTCCTACTCTATTCAAATGGTGTGGGAATGAGAGGGTTAGCTAACTCAGCAGAGTTTTGTTGCTCTTTAAGTACCATCATTTACAAAGTTGTGATTCTGATAAAAATGTGTTTTCTTAAAGTGGAGAAGAAGGGAGTCACTAAGGAAGAGATAAAATGTCAGTGAAAACTGAAAATTTTATCTGTTTATGAAACGCGTGCGCGCGCGCGCGCGCGCGCGCACACACACACACACACACAAAGAGGAATTACTTGAACATGAGTCTCAATGTTCATGTAATTCTGGAAAAAGCCTACCTTCATTTGTTCATTCAGAAAATATTTACTTACTGCCTAAGCTGGCATTACCTGTACAAACTTGTCTATGTTGTTAATCTGGGGCATTTGCAAAGGTCTTTGGGTGTAATCCCCATGGACCTTCAGGGGTACAAGATAAGGACATGTATAGGTAAGGTTCCCATTTATTAAGCAGCTCCTGTAATCATGCATTACCCAATTAAGCATTCACTACTACAATTATTATAGATCCTACCACACCTGTTTCAGAGAAGAGGAAGGGGAGGCTCAAAAAGTGTAAGCAGCTTATTCAAAGTCACATTTATGACATTTAAAGATGATATAATGCCCATAACATTGTCTATACATGCTGTGCCAGAAACAGTAGTAGAAGCAATTACAAACTGCTTAATTCTCAGAACTGAAGGACTTGGAGATATAGAAAAGATTGCCCTTTATGGCTAATGCTTTTAGTGTCAAGTTTAAAAAATATTTCCCTGGGTCAAAGCCATAAAGATACTCCCCTATGTTGTATTCTAGAAACTTGGTTTACTTTTCTACTCAGATCTACAGGCTATCTGGAATTGGCTTCATTGATAATGTGAAAGAGGTAAATTTAATTTTTTCCCTTGTGAATAATCATCTGATCACTTTTTTTCTTATAGATAGTCACAATTTATTTAAGGACGATTTTATTTAGTGCTACTGTCTGTCCTGGGACAATGTCATGTTTTCTTAATTATGTTACCCTTCTTTCTATTTGGTAAAGTAAGTCTTCTAACTTTGCTTTCCTTCTTCAAGATGAGTTAGCCTACTTTGGTCCTTTTCACTTTCATATTTTTTTAATGAATTTATCAATCTTCTTACAAAAACCTGACGGTATTGTTACTAAAAATGCAGGGGGAATGGGGACTTTACTGGTTAGTGGGTACAAAGTTTTAGATTGGGAGGATGTAAAACGTTCTGGAGATAGATGATGGGGATGGTTGCACAATAATGCAATGCACCTAATGCCACTAAACTGTACACTTAAAAATGGTTAAAATGGTAAATTTTTATGTTTTGTATATTTTATCACAATAAAAAGTGAAAACAGATGTTTAAAACTGCTAAATTAATGGCTTGTGAAGAATCAACATTTGATGAGGTGTATAAGTCAGGATAGTTGTTCTGGGATTCAGTCTGTTTTTGTTCAGGTGCTAACTTTTACATCTATGTATCAAACAAACTACTTTGAAGAATGTTTGTAAAATATATAAATAAAACTATATCATTCCGGCCGGGCGCGGTGGCTCAAGCCTGTAATCCCAGCACTTTGGGAGGCCGAGGCGGGCGGATCACGAGGTCAGGAGATCGAGACCATCCTGGCTAACATGGTGAAACCCTGTCTCTACTAAAAAAATACAAAAAACTAGCCGGGCGAGGTGGCGGGCGCCTGTAGTCCCAGCTACTTGGGAGGCTGAGGCAGGAGAATGGCGTAAACCCGGGAGGCGGAGTTTGCAGTGAGCTGAGATCTGGCCACTGCACTCCAGCCTGGGTGACAGAGCGAGACTCCTTCTCAAAAAAAAAAAAAAAAAACAAAAAAAAAACAAAAAAAAAAAAAAAAAAACAAAAAAAAAAAAAACAAAACAAAACAAAACAAAAAAAACTGTATCATTCCTTATTGCAAATTGTTTAGCAGACTTTATACAAATTAGAACAGCAAGACAAATGTACTTGGTTAAGGTACACATATGTGTATGTATATCTATTCCAAAGTCTAACACGACATTTGTATATTCCTACAATTTGTTTTATCCATTTGAGAAAGATTTATCAAATTTAATACATTTCATCGCAAGGAATGTCTAGTTTTTAGCTTATTGGCTCAAACTGGAAAAATAGGGTGACTGTGATATTAACTCTTACCTCTCTTTTATTAGCATGAGGTTTTATAAAATGCAACTAACTCTATTTTGAGAATTTCTGTTCATTCCTTACAAATCATAGATTAATCATTTTTCTCTTAACCTTTCAATTTTTGCCATCACCATAGAGATAATGTACCACGTGGATTTCAGATGTCCAGTGCTTGAAGTATTCTTTCTAAAAAGGAAACAAATCTATGGAGAAAATGACATATGCTATACATTTTGATAAGCATTTTTAGATGAATTATCATCTATTTGTAAATGAAGGCTGACAAAAAGAATTTTATAGTTGTAAGAATCAAAGCTTATTGGGGAAATTTTACACATTTACAAAAATTAAAGATATTGATTGACGAATATACTATGGTACAACTGTGACGACTGCACACAATTGATCATTACTAGTCTCAGGTCAAACAAAACAAGCAAGCAAACTAGATGTGTGGAGTTCTATTAGCTCACAAAATCTAATTAGAGCCCCTATAAACAGAACACTCATTCACATATTCTGAGTTCCTTTGTGCCATTTACACGGTCACCAAAAAGGCTGGTAAATCAGGCATGATGCCTTTCCTTCTCCATTTAATTTCTTTTTTTCTGTTTTTCTAATGTACAAAATCCAATTAGGCCAATGAACTTAAGCTTTCACAACTGATAATCATTTGTCAGACACTATGATTTGGAACCACAAGTCAATGATTTCAGTTACAGAATAGTGTTCCTAAATGGTAAGTTAAAAATGAAAGAATTTCACCTAGACACAGAATCTTAGCAGAAGATACACTAATGATAGGAAGGATTGATACTGATGACAATGACTTATTTCTAAAACAAAGAGTACTTGACATCTCAAAGGCTAAAAATAGGAAAGGCTGGCAGGGCATGGTGGCTCACGCCTGTAATCCCAGCACTTTGGGTGGATCACGAGGTCAGGAGATCGAGACTAACGCGGTGAAACCCCGTCTTTATTAAAAATAAAAAAAAAAAAAATTAGCGGGGCGTGGTGGCAGGTGCCTGTAGTCCCAGCTACTTGGGAGGCTGAGGCAGGAGAATGGTGTGAACCTGGGAGGCAGAGCTTGCAGTGAGCTGGGATCACGCCACTGCACTCCAGCCTGGGCGACAGAGCGAGACTCTGTCTCAAAAAATAAAAAAAGGAAAGGCTGTTACCTTTTGTGATACTGCCCAAATTCACAAAAAGAAAACATGTAAAATCATAAGTATATTTATTAAAATTCATGTTATATTTTTGCAGATTAACTACACTTCTGGTTCCATTCACTTTCATGCTCATATTTCCTTTTCATCACTTTTCTTCCTTAATTATAATTTATCATGTAATAAATATATTAGATACTTCGGGAAAGAAACTGAGTATTCACCATTCAATAAAATAATAGCATAACATGAGTTTCCTTATTTTTCCTTATTTGTCAGTTTTGTGGGGTTCTTCTGAAGATTAGCAAAATAATTCATGAAAAGTGAAGTGGCATATTTTGGGTGGTGTCATTCATTACACGTATTTTTTTTATTTTTAATTAAAAAGAGATATTGGTGTGTTTATATGGTATGGAAGTCATTTGACATAGTCGATGGCCACAGGAGATACTTACATCAATGTTGTTCAGAGTATTGAAGTGCATAAGATCATGTAGTCTTTTGAATGCTTGATTTGGATATTGAAAATTGAAGGTCGAAAATGGTGATTCCGGGTCATCAAAAATATCAAAGTCAGCGATTTCTTTCTCTTCCTCAGTTTCCCTTGGAACACCTAAATACCAGAAGAGTCACAAAGGTTGTTATTTTGAAAACTACAAAATATCTCTAAAACCCAAGGAATAAAACATACACACATAAAGACAGCAGTGGGAACCCCCACAGAGCCAGGTACTCTGTAGCATCTCTGACTTTATCATTTCTCTGTGTTCTGACCGGATGACATCCAACTGCCAGTATCTGACATCTCTCTGCTTGAGGGCTTTCTATCCTGCCCTGCAACTGTAGAAGCCTGCTTGGCCCACTTGTGGCAGGCTGGAAATTCTGATAAATAACACTGTTCCCCAGGCGGTGGTCAACCAAAGACTCTAGAGAGTTAGTATCTAAATACTCCATTCCCCTGCCTTTTGGTGTGTGTGTGGGAAGCATGACTGTGGGACACAGGTCTATTCCATTTCGTAGTCTTTCCCAGGGGATCAAGTTCCCATTGTGGTAGCCGGCTTGCTAACGCAACTTTGTTGTCTGCTTCCTTCCCTTTACCACTTCCCCATTTCCTTACTAATAAACTAGAGTGTTCCTCAGCTCATCCAAATAAACTATTTGCACTTGAGTCCTTTTCTCAGAATTAGTTTCTGGGAGAACCCAAACTAAAACATTATGTGGCTGTCTTTATGCCGTGGAAATCCCCTACACATGCCAACTGCTCAGTGAGTCTCTTCTTGAGAATTCACAGTGATAGAAAATTCACTGGGTTTCAAGTGCTCTACTGTCTGATAACTAAAAATGTCAGATTTCCACCTTCTCGTATGCTGAACTATATGCTTCACAATAATTTTCACTTCTATTGGTCCTTTCTTTGTCTTCCTGAGAAATCTAGAAAAACACCATTTTTCTCAGCATATTCCCATTACTCATCCTCCCTATTTTTTGTGTCTTTCCATTCATAAAATGGAAAACACATTTTCTGGTCCTAAAATACGGTTTTTGGAGCCTTAAGCATTCTGCATGTAAATCTTTAGATCTCCTTTGATTAATCAACATTTTCCAGGATACACAAGAGTCGAGAGACTCCTCTGGTTGTGGTTAAAAAAACAAAACAAAACAAGAAAGACTACGTGTCAAACTTGATTCTTGTTTTCTATGAAATACAACATGGCAAAGTGAAATTGCTAGCCATTGTGTACTGCTAGATTACGTTAATCTTGTGGTCAACTAAAATTCCCAGAAATTTGCATGATTTTTCTGAAATAAAAGCTTTCTTACAAGGGTGATAGTCAAAATGTTTGATTAAAAATCAATCAGAACAAACACAATTCGAAGTATTGAAGTAAAGTCCCAGAGATTTTTGCTAAACTAGTTGCTGACTTTTCAGTTTCTGGACTGTGAGCAAGTCAAGGGATCTAGGGGTAAGAGAAGAAGTACTTGAGGTCTCAGAATAGCATCTATTTATCAAGGTAAGGGAGACATTCAGTAGTGTAATAGCTGGTACCGCAGCGCCAGAGTGAAACAGTTTAATGTCAGTTTCGCTCCCCTACTTAATTTCTATTTTATGCAATACAGCTTACTCCCTACATACCTGGAGCCTTGTACTTTCTGAAGTTGATGTTGGCCAGAACAAAGTGGATGATGGTTGGGCAATCTTTCTCCATATCAGGATTCTTGGGTTTAAAGACATAGCACTCCTTCAGCCCTTCCCGATCAAACACATAAGGATCGATCTTTGGAAAGGGGAGCTTGTTCATTTTAGCCCACTTTTCTGCAAGTAGAAGCTCCTATGGGAAAGAGGGAAAGATGCATTTGGAAATTTTCCGTTTTCATTGATTCAGTTGGTCTGACCATTATTCAGTGTTCACTAGGTGTCTACTGTGTGCCAGCAATGTACTCCTTGCTAGGATGAATCAGGACCCTGTTCTCAAGAAGCTCATTACATCTCAAAGAAATTGAAAACAAACTCACTATTGTTATGTTAATTCTTGGCACAAGGCTAGCTCCACAGCAGGCATTTGAAAAATTTTTGATAAACAACTGAGCACAATTATGTTGAAGAAGCTGCTAGAGAAAAAAAAAAAAATTATGGGTTCAGAGAATTTATAACCATGTGAATGTTTTTTCAACCCTTAGGAGTAAAAAAGGAATCTGATTATGCAGAATGAAGAATCCTCTGTTACTGGATTTTCACCTGTATCATCTCCACCAAAGTGTTAAAAAGTACCAGTCAAAACTTCATTCATTTTATGTATACAAAAATATTTGAGTTACTCTGACTCAGCTTTCCGTCTTCTTTTTATGAAAATAAGTTGAACCTTTGGCCTCAGAGCATTGCTATTACATGTAACGGCCAACAGAGGACTGTACAGATGTACCAAGAGCTTATTTAATGGCCGTGGCAAATTGTTTGATGGTTTCCATGTATCAGCTCCCTTCCTGGTAAGCTGATTATACATTCCCACCAGCATGAGAAGACAAATAGAACAGAGCCTCCACAGGTGATTTACAAGTGCTGGCATGCAAGTGGCCAAGAAATACATGTTCATGGTCAGCCACTGAGATTTGAGGTTGGTTTGTCTCTGCAACAAAGCAGGCTAACTCACTGGGGTAAGCACCCCTAAAATTAAGTTTAAACTGGAGAACATAAATCAATATGGAGAGATGCAGTGAAGAGACCTCATTTCCATTTATGTGCATCTTCAGGGAGAGTGGAATAAATAAGAAGCAGAATATCATAGTGGGAAAAGCACAGATTCTGGGACCAGATGCCTGAGTCCAAATATAAGCTCCATGGCCTTGGGCATGTTTCTTAACTCAGTGTCTCCATCTCAGATATAAAATGTGGATGATATAAATGATACCTATTTCATAGGATTGCTATTAGAATTAAATAAATTAATACTTTACAGTGCTTAAAACAGTGCTTACCACATATTAAGTGTTATGCAAATGTTTAATAAATAATTGCCAGTAAAGAGAAGAAAAGAGATGGAAGGAAAAAAATAAGGAAACCAAAAGAGGAAAAAGAAAGGGAAGAGAGATAGGAACATTAGAGAAGAAAATTCCTAGAGGGGGAAGTTTTGGGGATACTGTCACTAGAATCTTAAGTTCTTTTTAACTACTCTTGTCATCACATTGATCCATTCCACAATAGTCAATAGTGGCCACCTAGGTTCCATGTTAGAAGTGGGGACATAACAGTGAGTAAAACATTCACAGTTTTTGTTGTTATGAGATTTATAGCCTGTTGGGCAAAAGATAGCAATCAAATAACACTTTGTGTTTAAAACTGTGATAAATGCCAGGAAAAAATACAAGGTGAGACTTTGCAGTACGCCTGGACAGTTTCCTCAGAGTATCTGTTAATTCATCCAACAATTATCAGTGAGCTATGTTCTAAGCCTAAGAGATAGGCTGTCCTTGAAGATTTGAGTTTATAAATCAACAGAAAAGATAAATAGATATTATAGTAAAGTATGATAAAGGCAGGAAGGGGCTGCACGATTGTGGGCCTGGGTTGTGCAGTGTGAAAGGCCCAGCTTCAAGACAGACACCCTAAAACTTGCTAGCTGGATGACCTGAGACAAACTAATTAGACACCACAGGTCAACAAGAAACAAATTATTTTTGGTGGCTGCAGTATACAGTGATGCTCCCCTACAGGCAACACAGAGATAATGAGGAACAAAAAAACACAGACTAGATTATTCACTATCCCTGACATAGCAGGCTCCCAATCCCATCTCATCTCTATTTCATCTGTTCCTTATTTCTCAGCAATTCATTTTTCTACTTCTGTAAAATAAAGCTAATACTATCATCTTTCTCATAGGATTGCTGAGAGGATTAAATGATAAAATGTATAAAGACCTCAGTAGTTTACATTAGAAGAAAACAAGTACTTTAACATATGGCCTTACATTCAGAGAAAAATACACTTTTCATTGAACTTGCACTGATCTTTTTGCTTCTAGAATGTCATGGATTTTATGTTGATCAACTTTCTCAATACCACTTATGAATAAAAATCTAGGAGAACAAAGGATTTAATGTATATGAAAGCATTTGCTTCATAAGCTATTCTGCTAAATACAATTACATTTCACTGAAAATCCCATATGTATGCAAATAATTTCTTGTTTGGAACTTGAGAAAGCTTTTATCACCAATCTCTTCTTTTTTTTTTCTCTATTCAGTTGAATTCATCAGCTTGTTATTTCTTGTCCAGTACTGTTCACAATTATTCATTCATGATTATTCAACATCAAAATAAACCAAAAGTTCACATTGTGGAGCAATTGCGTGAGGGCAAAGAAAAGAAAGAGCTTTCTAGTGTTTACAAACATGACTCAAGGGTATGACCAATGATGTGTGGATGCTGGGGTAAAATGAAAAGGGAAATACATGACGTAAGAGTGAGGCTATTTTTAGATAGTTCACTTCACGCTAGAATCAGGAAGAGATGGAAACTTTCCCTTTCCTTATGTGATCCTGATGTGGAAAAGATTAAAAACGATGATTGCAAATACAGTGATGATAGCATGGATAAACCATTTCCTCTCTGATGTCTCGTTTCTTTCTGTAAAGGCTGAGAAACAATGACACAGACTATGAGTAAAGTGCATTAGGCTTTAGAAAGTACTTTAAAAGATTTCAGTGAACAAAAAAAGTGCTGCTCCACAAATTACAGCAATATGCCAGAATTGTGTTCTATGATAACTACCCATTTTGGTTATTGTTTGACACCTCAGATATTTCACACTTCCATAGACTAACTTAAGATACACTTACAACATAGTACTAACTAAAATGACTTTCTGTGGGATAAAAATGTGACAGTATCTTTCGAAGAGATACTTTGTAAGATGTCTGTGCTCATTTTGGTGTTTTGTTTTGTTTTTTTGACAGTCTCACTTTGCTGCCCAGGCTGGAGTGCTGTGGCCTGATCTTGGCTCATTGCAACCTTGCAGGTTCAATCGCTTCTCCTGTCTCAGCCTCCTGAGTAGTTGCAACTACAGGTGTGTGCCACCACACCTGGCTAAATTTTGTGCTTTTATTAGAGACAGGAATTCACCATGTTGGCCAGGCTGGATGAGCTCATTTTTGAGTACTAAAACACAATTAAGAAGACTTGAAGGAGAGGAAAAATAAATAAATAACATAGAAATGAATATCATAAATAAATGTTATTTCTAAATAACAGAAACATCTTCAAAACATAGTATGATAGCATATATATGCCACTTCATTCATTTGCATGTAAAAAATATGTAAATATATACTTTAAATATATGAAACAACACATTTATTTATAAAAATACACACACACATATATATACATAAAATAATAAATTGACTTGTCATTAGAGAAAGTCAGATTTCTTTTGTCTGTATGCAAACCAAGAATATATGCTTTCTATTCTACAATGTTCTCATTATATAAAACCTATTTTTGAGATTAGGGAGAAGATTAGGGAGAAGGATGGCATATAAGCATGTAAGTAAACCTCCAGAATCTTAAAAAATTATTGAAGCAAGTAATATAAAATACGACTGATAGAAACTACAAGTTAGAATTAATTATTTTACAGTTATAGTCTCTCTTACTTTTAATAAAAGACATGCTAGTATTAGGCTCCAAGAGCTTTATAATGCAATAGGCATGAAAATAACTTTCTATATCTAATGTTGTATAGAGTTTACATAGCACTTTGTAATTCTGGGTAGTTATTCACAGGGATGTTACCATAAACTCACAAAATATGTAAAGAGAAATTAATGTCAACTTAACGTAATATCATCACAAAACATCTGATTCTCAATTTGAGTGAACAATATGAGTGTAGTGGGTTGAACGGTGGCTCCGTATAAAATACCCATTTCCTAATCCCTTGACCCTGTGAATACGACCTTATTTGGGGAATGGCTCTTTGCAAATGTAATTTAATTAAGGATTTTGAGATTAGATCATCTTGGATTATGTAAGTGGGCCCTAAATTCAATGACAATTATTCCTACATGAGATACAACAGAAGACATGCACACAAAAGAAGAGGCCATACAAAAATGGAGGCAGAGATTGGAGAGATGAAAACCACAAGGCAAGCAATGCCTGGAACCACCAAAAGTTGGAAAAGGCAAGGAAGGAGTCTACTGTGGAGGCTTTAGAGAGATGGCATCCCTGTTGATGCCTTAATTTCAACTTCTGCCCTCCAGAACTGTGAGAATATATTTCTGTTGTTGTAAGTCACCTTATGTGGGGTAATTTGTTACAGAAGCTTCAGGAAGCTAGTATAAGAGATAAAACTGGAAGTACTACTTTAAATGCTGTGCACTTTCCTTCACCAGCCATTGTGGATGGGTGCCTGCAAAGCTAATGCTTGGACTGATTTGGCCGTGATGTGGGCCAACCTAAGCATTATAAGTGAATAATATGTGGAGATTCTAAAACAGGTCTTGCCCTCGTTTCAACAAATAAATCAGATGATTGTGGAAAAATACAGATACTTTTTCCTTTATTAGTGGGTTTGAATGGAATTCTGACCCTAAATGAAATATAGGCAGATCAGTTTAATTTAGATATATTATTTCCATCATTTGTGAAGACTGCCTCATTTCAAATTTTCCTTTCTTCTTTCTTCCTTCTCTCCTCCGTCATCACCTCTTTCTCTCTTTTTTCCCTTCCTTCTTTCCTTGAATAATTTTTAAGAGAATAAACCCATTGTTCTGACTTCTTGTCATTAAGCATTTAAATGAACACTGAAAAACTGAACCAGATTTATGTCCAATGTATAGCAACACAATATAATCTAATTTATGGCATAATAACTAAAATCTATTACTCTCCCTAAAAGTTAGTAAGATAAAGGGGAAAATAATTTCTAGTAGTAAACTCTGAATTCTTCTATATTCCTCACTTTCTTGCTCCCCAATAAAGCCCAATGTCCCTTCATTTTCCCCTAAATTCACGGCCTGTTAATTTTGCATGCTTAAGGATGAAGACTTTGGCTTATTTTCATGACAAACAATCAATCCCATTGATTGTCTTTAGATGAGCTCTAATGGTATACTAAATTTACATATTATACATCTAAGATGTATGGTTAACAAAAAGAAACTTGACAAAATGAAACACAAAGCTGCTTTTGTTAGATAAATTAATAGTAATAATATTTAGGATCATGAACTCTTTATATTGGACTACTACTAGGGTGTGTGCTAACTAATTTAAAGAAATTAGTGTCATTTACATTGACATCATTAACTCTTAAGGCCAATTACAACACAGAAACAACATAAATTTTGGTTGCTTTTATCAAAAGACATGATCTCCATCTTTCTATATCTTCTTAACAAAATATGACATTTAACTATATGAAGGGCCAGAATTATCTGCAAATGTGAAATAAAGTCAATATTTCTAATTTTTTGCCCAGCATTTATGGTCTAATATCTTGTGAAAGGCAGTGTCCATATTTCAGTCTCAAAAATAGGAAATTATTTGCTATTTAATTACCTTAATAAAATCATATTGCATATATCCAATTATTACATTAGGGATTCTCCCCCGCTATCAAAAGAACTTCATGTAGACTCCTTGCAAATTTTCAAATCTTGCTATGTTATATATAAAACAAATATTCTACTTTAGCATTGATAGTAGAACATTTTAATCAATTTAACAATTCTACTTTGGCAATCTTTTAGACTCATTTAGGAATACATACTTTCATAATGACACTTACAGGTTTAAAGCACTTTTAACATTCCAAGTCAGCCTGAAAAAAAATATTTTGTTTACTTTGAACTTGCTGAAGTACCTACCTAGCGACAAGAAAAACTATATTATGTGTAATATATTGCAATTTACTTTATGTTAAATCTCTGAAAATACAATTCATTATTTCCAGAATGGTAGGTTTCATGTTATGATAAATAAATAATAAAAGGAAGTATATAAATTTGGAGAAAGGCATGGGGAAAAAGAATTGAAAAAATGATTTTAAGACATATCTAAGAAAATGTGCAGGTAGAAATGCCTGTATGTACTACAGAAGCAGTAATTGGAGACATGCTCTCTAATATAGTAAACATATAATAAAGCTACAGTTATTAAAATGCAGTATGGTACTGACATAAGAATTGCCAGGTTGTCAGATGGATGAATGAAACACAACAGATTAAAAAAAAAAAATCCTGTGCCCTATAATAATCATATAGTATATGATATAATAAGCATAACAAATTAAATGCCAAAAAAGTCTATGGGGGATTGTGTTATTACAAATGCAATGTATTCAAAAAGATTAATGAGTTACATATATTTAGAAGAATAATACAAAAATTAAAATATCAAAATATCAATCTCTATTTAACTGATATTGGTAAGAATGAATTTCAAGAATATAGTACCCAAAGCAATCTACAGATCCAATGCAATCCCTATCAAAACACCAGTGACATTCTTTACAGAAATAGAAAAAAAGTCCTAAAATTTATATGGAACCACAAAAGACTCTGAATACTCTTAGAGTTATCCTGAGCAAAAAGAACAAAGCTAGAGGCATCACATTACCTGACTTCAAATTATACTACAAAGCTACAGTAACCAAAACAGCACGATGCTGGCACAAAAACAGACATATAGACCAATGAAACAGAATAGAGAACCCAGAAATAAATCCGCCCATTTGCAGTTCAATTCATCTGCAATGAAGTTGCCCAGGACATACACTGAGGAATGGATAGTCTCTTCGATAAATGGTTCTGGGAAAACTGAATATCCACAAGCAGAAAAATGAAACTAGATTGCTATTTCTTGACATATATAAAAATCAAATCAAAATCAATTAAAGACTAACATCTAAGTCCTAAAATTATAAAACTACTAGAACAAAACATTGGTAAAGCACTCCAGGACACTGATCTGGGAAAATATTTCTTGAATAAGACCTCAGATGCACAGTCAACCAAAGCAAAAATGAACAAATAGGATCACATCAAACTAAAAAGCTTCTGCACAGCAAAGGAAATAATCAACAAAGAAAAGAGATGAACCACAGAATGGGAGAAAATATTTGCAGACTATCCATCTGACAAGGGATTAATAAACAGAATATATAAGAAGATCAAACAACTCAATAGGAAAAACAATCGGATTTAAAAATGGGCAAAAGATCTGAATAGCTATTTCTCAAAAAAAGACATACAAATGCCCAACAGGAATATGAAAAAATATTTAACATCACTAATCCTCAAAGAAATACAAATTAAAACTGCAATAAGATTCAATCTTATCCCAGTTAAAATGGCTTTTATCCAAAAGATAGGAAATAGCAAATGTTGATGAGGATGTGGAGAAAGGGGAACCCTCCTACATGGTTATGGAATGTAAATTAGTACAGCCACCACAGAAAACAATATGGAGGTTCCTACAAAAACTAAAGATAGAACTACCATATTATCCAGTAATCTCACTACTGGGAATATATCCAAAAGAAAGGAAATCAGTATACTGAAGAGATATCTGTACTCCCATGCTGATTGCAGCACTATTCACAATAGCCAAGATATGGAATCAATGTAAGCATCAATCAACAAATGAATGAATAAAGAAAATGTGATACCTACACACTATAGAATATTATTCAGACATAAAAAGTAATGAAATTCTGTCACTTGTAATAACATGGACAGAACTAGAAGACATTATGTTAAGTTAAATAATCCAGGCACAGAAAGACAAATATTACATGTTCTTACTCACATGTGGAACTAAAAACAATTGAAATAATGGAAATAGAAAGTATAATGATGGTTACCATCTGCTGGGAAGGATAGTGGAAAGGGGAAATAAAGAGTGAATGGAAAATGGGTACAAAAATACAATAAGATAAAAGGAATAAGATCTAGTGTTCAGTAGCACAATTGGGTAACTATAGTTTACAATAATTTATTTTATATTTCAAAATGACTAAAAGAATGGAATTGGAATGTTACTAACACAAAGAGGTGATAAATGCTTGAGGGGATGGATATCCCAATTACCCTAATTGATCATTCCCCAAATGATTGTATCAAATTTGGCATGTACCCCATAAATATGTACACATATTCTGCATCCATAAATAATTAAAAATAAAAAATTTTAAAACTAATATGAAAAAGAGAAAAGATAGTGAAAAAAATTTAAAAATTATAAGAAAGAATAAAAACCGTGGAAGAAGTTCCTACATAAATATTTGAAACAATAAAATCATCAGCAACAAAAGTCCCAATACAAATGACATATTAGGTTATATTTGCAAAAATAAGACAAACTTTAATATTCTTAAGACATAAAAAGAATGTTTATTAATAGGAACATCACAAATAATCCAATTAAAAGTAGTTTAGAAACATCAATATATAATAAGCATGACAAACCATTCAGTCTCACAAAGGAAGAAAACTGAAGCATAAATGTGAGGTTTTTTTCCCATCATATTGCATAAATTTTTTTTTTACTTTGTCTTTAATATTTTTTCCTGCCAGCAAAGGCATGTAAAATAGACTCACATATGTAATTAGATATAATGTAAATTGGTGAAGCTTCTCTGGAAATCAATCTGAAAATATTTACTAAAAGTCATAAAATGATACACATCTAGAAACCAACCTAAATAAATAATTAAAATGTGATTAAAGATTCATGTGCAAGGATAATGATTATAGGAAAAGGTGGCAAGATAATAATAATCTAAAAGTTGAAAATAGAGCATTGTTAAATAAATTCTCACATATCTGTATACAGAGATAGTATATATTTTTATTTTATTTTATAAACATATCTATCTCTTTTATATTTATCTTATATGTTTTTATAATTATGTTTTTTAAAATATTTAATGACATAAGAAATGCTCATAATACAGCTGTAAGTAGAAAGAAACAGAATGCAAAACTATATGACCCTGGTAGTCAGACACACACCCCCCCCCCCCCCCACAAAAAGAGACTAGAAGAAAATACCAAAATATTAACAGCTGTTGTCTGGAAGTACTGCATTTATAAACCAAATGTTCATACATTTTACAAGTATATATTCTTAATCACAAATAATGAGTCAACATTTAAAGACTACTGCAAAGTATAATGATTCTTTTTAAAGATACAAAGTGATATTCCAAAACCTCCTTCAACTCATTAAGGTGGTGGAGCTCTGATTCACACATAAAATGATGGCTTTGACATTTTATACCCCCATTGGTGAAATGAATAATACAGTGTCTTCCACCACTAGAACCAGCTTCTAAGCTATCATCTTAGAGTCATGCATTGAAACCCACCTCCCCATTGTTTCTTGTAGGTCATCAAATTCATAGTCACCCACTCTGGTGCAGTAATACTTCATTATCCTGTGCTTGGATTACAATACATTTCTCTTAATGTTAATTCCTTGCCTTCCATTCTCCAACTCATCCTACTTTCCATTTTCAGATTAATCATCCTAAAATTCCAATTTCATGAAGTCATTTTTCTGCTGAAATCCTCCACTGATTCTCCATTTTCTATTGTCCTATCTTAAACTCTCTCCTTAAGCCTTTCTAAGGGAGCTGAATATCTGTCGCTTCTAATCAGATCACTCCAGCCCCTTAGATGTGCTCATTGCCATCTCTGTGCTGTTTTCACCCTATTTCATTTATTACCCTGTTCATTAACTCCAGTATGCACCAATCTATTCTTATATTTATCCCCTATAATACACATACTTATGTAAAGTTGTATGAATGACTACTTAATAGTAAGTTTCTCAATTCCCCTCCAAGTGGCTCTTGTGAATAAAAGTCTTTGCTCCCCAAAAAAACAAAACGTTATGGGAGATCAGGAACCATATTTTCCCACTAACTGCTGCACACAGCACACCACACAGAAAATAGTTCACGAACAGTGTGCACAAAGGAGGCAGCTGGTAAAGGGTAAGAAATTCTCATTCTGTAGCTTTGGAGCTACATTTCTCAACTAGCACTTCCCCAGCCAGGTTGTGGACTGTGCTCATTCCACAAATTATTTGATTTGTTGATAAGATTTTATCTCATTGATACTTGCTTCTTTGTCTGAATACCTTTACTACCTCAAAAAGGAAGTATGAAAGCACTTTGAACACATAAGGTTTTCTATATATTTAAGAGTTATTATTATAATCATTATTGCTCTTGAGAGCAGTTTAATCATCATATGATAGAGAAAAAAACAGATATGCTGTCAGAGGACCTGGGCTATTACTGATTCCACCTGGTTGGGAGGTCATGAACTGTTTCATTTAATCGCTATGAATTGCCACTTCTTAATCTATAAAATCAAAATAATAACTCCATCTTTCATACATCATTTTATTTATTCACCTACAAAAAAATCCTATATACTCATGTTTTGGCCAGCACCTCAATGACAGTTAGGACCAAATGATTAAAACAAAATAAACACAGACAGGGAACAGAGTTCTAGTCACAAAGAGTTCACAGAGAGTGAAAGCAACATAGATGTAAGCAAAAACATACAATATACTATGATAATTGCTGTATTTGAAGAATTAACTGAGTCCTATGCACTTTAGCCATATGGGTAGATGTCAAGAAAGATAACACTTGAGCTGTGTCTAAAGAATGTTTGGAGTATTCCAGGTAGGGGGAACAAAGCGTATTTATTTGAGGGTGAGGCCAAAGTGCGGCCCAGCAATCTTTCCATATTGCCACATTCAGAAGCTTTTCTCATTTCTTCATAGAGGCGGACTTTTATTCACCCCACATGCCTGACTCCACTACCTCCATATTTTTATCCTGACAAGTTAACCTTGACTCCTAATACCTACAAAACTTCGAAGTCATCACGAGTACTTCCTTAGCTTCCTTTTTCCAGACCTAATGATAAATCTTTATCTGCTGCCATTTTCCCCTAGCGTGGACACTTCAAAACTGTTCCCCACTTGTGTCCTTGATTCCTTTCCCACTTCCCACCCTTACATCCTTCCCAGAGATGTGACTTCATCCTATATCTTATCTCTCCTCTCTTCAGTAATACCTTCATTAACGACTCCTAGCCATCAGTATGTAAACATGCTTGTCTCTTCTATTAACAACCCACCCCCGACCACTCACACACACAGTTTTCCTCTTCCCCACATCCTCTTACAGATACAGTCCATCTCCTTCCCTGAACAATCTACAGAATTGTCTCTTTTTTTTTTTTTTTTTTTTAACTCCCACTCATCCCTCAAACCACTCCGGTCTGATTTCTGCCTTCACAGCCCTATTGAAACTGGCCTTGTCCAGTTCACCAAAAAACCTCCTTGTTGTTACATATCTTCAATTTTCATAATACTACACACTTCCTTTGTTCTCCTTTCCCCTTGATAGCATTCTTTAAAGTACTATTTATGTCCACTTCTCTTCTCAGGGTATACCCTCTCCATGCATTGTTTTAATGATCATTTACTTGCTAACTCCCAAATCTCAGCCTCATTTCCTTTCTAAAGTTCAGACCCACTGTATTATTCTTGTCCTGCTCAGGACTCTGACCTTTATTGAGCTCATGAGAATCATTTAAAAGTTTCTTTAAGCAGGAGACTGATTGAATCATGCTTGCATTTTAGAACTATTACTCATAAAGATGTAGAAAATACATTAAAGGAATAAGAAACTGGAGTCAAAGAGACTAAGAAATCTATAAGGCAAGCAAGAGAATGTGGTAGAGAATGGAATTCTTACCTTGAACGGAGGACTAGAGTCACTTGGCCTTGCAGAAAAGTCAAAGGAGATGATGAGATCAACCCCTCTCTGAGGTCTCAGTATCAAGGGATACGGCAGGTTAAATGTGAGCCCACTGTCCACTACATGAATCTTTTTACTTTTGACATCCAGAGGTTCATATATTCGCTCAAATTCATCAGGATCTTAAAAACATAAAAGAAAAACAAGAATGAATTAAATGATCATTCATCAGTATTTATCATCTAAAAATGTTGGTTTCAAATTTGAAAGAATTTCATATGATTAGGCCCTCAGGCTTTGGAGACAAATAGAGCTGGGCATGCTAAATACAACTTTAGCAATTGTAATTATTACCCTTAAGTCTTAGTTTCTTCGTTTGTAACATCAGGATTATCAAATAAGGTTGCTGCAAGGATTTATGGGGACAATGCATGGAAAGCACTTAGTTCAAGTCCTGGTATTAACTCTAAGCTATGATCACTTTAATAGTATTATCTTACATTACGTAGGTCTTTACAGGTCTCTCAACATTTCCTCATGCATAGTCTTGTTTAATTCTTATAACAGACAGGTGAGGCAGAGGACATCTGTAAATGGAGGGTGAAGCCAATGAAGAGTCACCTCGAAGGTGGCATAGCTGGGAGGTGGCAGACTCTGCATCGTTCCCAGGCTGCCTCTCTTAGGAGTGAGTGTGCATTCCACCACAAGGTGGGAGTCCAAGGAAATCATCCAGCCAGCACACCCAGCAAATATATGTTGTCTACTACCATTCAGATATGATTCCAGATGCTGAACAAGATAGATACATGCTCTGCTCTGATAGAGCTTATATTGCAAGTACACAGCCAATAAGTAAATAAATGTATTAAGAGGACAGTTCATAAAGTGATAAATGCAATGAAGAAAATGAGCAAGGACACTATAATAAGGAGTAACTTCAGGTAGGTGGTTAATGGAGATGCCTCTGAGAAGAAAACCTTACACTGAAATAAGAATAATGATATGGAACAGACCATCTAAAGATTGGGAGGGTGGGATCCAGAAGTTACCAGGGAGAGGGAGGAGCTAAAGCAAGGGTCTCAAGGCAGAATCAGGCTGGGTATGTTTGAGGACAGCAAGGAGCCTGCAGTCTGAGGACAGTATGGGAGGAGAACAGATGAGATGGCAAGGATTCTGAAGAAAAAGAGGACCTACAGATCATTAATTTTGTGAAAAAATAATACTGATAACACACTACACTTCACATTTATGTGTGGTGCTCCTAATTCACTTGCCAGGAAAATAAAACATGACCAGAATTGAACTGGTTTGAATCGAACTAGATAAAGTGCCATGCAGCTGTTGTGCTCTGTTCCCTTGTCCACACTCTTGTTTCCTCCTGCTATTAGGAAGAAGGCTGGCAAAGCCCAAGAGGGAGGCCTATGATAGTAGAATAAAGTGAAGATGGTCACACCAGGTATGAATAAGGATCTCTGACTTAATACCTATGTACATACATACATGCTCAGCACACAGTAGGAACCTAGTGTATGTTAGTTTCCTTCCATATGTTTCTAATAAGAATAATACTATAATTCTCCTATAGTCAGTTTTACTTATTACATTTTAAGAGCATAAAATGAAAAAGGAAAGTAAATCTTTAAATTCTTCCTGGCCAATTAAATCCATAATCCTCATGATAAATAAAGGTTGAAGTAAAAACACCAATGAGGCAGTCACAATATTTTATTCAATGTAAAGTGAAAAAATAAGACTTTGGTATAGTTACTAATATTTTAAAGAAACATTAATATCTTTCTAACATTCTACAGTTAACAAAGTCATCTGTTTCCTCACATCTATTAAAAATTCCCATTTCTAAAATACTGAATAACAGATAAATGTTACAAACACTTACTAGTGATGCTCATAAATAAAGAAGAATAAATTTTATGTCTGAGGCAATTCATACTGCCCAGAATAGGCAAGCAAAGAGGAAAGATGTGAATAACTGTCTTGAATAAAACCAAATATGCTAAAAATAAAGCTATTTTTAAAGACAAGGATAAGGTAATATGGCTAAATAATAAAGGCTGGCTGTGTCCAAGGCTAACTTATAGGGCAATAAGGAGAGAGAAGAGAAATAGTTCTTTAAATAATTATCTGTAGATCAATTCTGTTTTCTTAATAAGTATTTATAAACAGTAGTGAGAATGCACTTTGCCACCAGCCAAGATACTAGACTATCACAGAACCTGGAATATAAAGACATAAGAAATATATAAAGAGACTGTCGAGCCCAATTTTAATATTTATTCCTCTGAAGTTTTTAGTTTAACAATTATATATGTGAACATCCTAATGGTAAAATTAGTGAGCCTTTGGCTTAAATTTATTTTTAAATATTTTACTAAAAAGTTATAATTCATTAGTTGGTTACTGATATTTCTCTTAATGGTGACTCCATTTGTTTTGAGTCAATTATGTATCAGAAATTTCATACATAAGATTTATTATTCTTACATGACTCTTACAAAAGAGACAGCCATTTTAAAGATAAGGAAACAATCTTACAAAGCAGGCAGCCATTTTAAAGATAAGGAAACTGAGGCTCACAGAGGTAAAATAAATTGTCTATTTTCAAACAGATTTCAAACAGATTCAGAAGATTCCAAGCCAGGTTCAAAAGGTCTAAGCCCTAAGCACGGTGTCCCACTATTAATTCAGAAAGTGGCATGACTAACTAAGAGTATTCTACCAAAAACTGATAGTATCCTTTTATCCTTTCTTAAATCCAAGAGTGAGGGCATTTGAGAGAAAAATCATGTTCCCACTTTCAAGATAAATTATTTTATTTTTACAACAATTTTTATTTTGTAGACAAATAATAATTGTGTATATTTACGGGGTACAATGTGATGTTTCGTTACATGCATACATTGTAGGTCAAATCAAGCTAACTAACAACATATTAATAACGTCAAATATTTATCTCTTCTTTGTGGTAAGAACATCTAAATCCTGTCTTTTAACTATTTTGAAATATACATTATTACTAACTGCAGGCACCATGCTGTGCAATAGACACCCAGAACTTATTCCTCCTCTCTCACTGACACTTTGTACCCTTTGAGCAAGGTTGCCTCTTTCTCCATCTACTGCCTCCTCCCCAAATCCCCCCCCCCCAGCTTCTGGTAATCCTCATCCTATTTTCTACTTCTGAGTTCAACTCTTTTAGATTACACATAACAGTGAGATCATGTAGTGTCTGTCTCATTTCACTTAGTATAATATCCACTAAGTTCATCCATGTCACAAAAAACAAAAAAACAAACAAACAAAAAAAAAAACCAAGCCAAACCAGAAAGTAGTATTTCCTAACTGTGTTGCGAAAAGCATAGTTATGCAAGATATAAACTGATGTCTCATATACAAAATAAGAGTGCCATGATTAAATAAGGTCATGTGTTGAGAAAGACACAATTCAACAACTTAAAGTACTAGCCAATTACATTGCGCATTCCCTATTCTCCTTCCTATGGCTCCCACTGACAGCACTTTATATGAAAATGCCTACCAATCCTCCAAATAACTCTATAACATGGGTACCATTGTTATTTTTATTTTGTAAGTAAATTGAGGCTTATGCTAAGTGACTGCCTAAGATGGCCTGCTAGTAAAGGATCCAACTGAGATTCAAATGCAAGCCAGTCTCCTTTTAAAGTACTATCCTCAAGCAGCTTTAAGTAGGACTTAAACTCATTAGGGTATCTCATTGTATCTGAAGAGGGAGATCGAGTTGTAAATTTTCCCAAATTTATTTGAACTGGAACCCAATTTATTGTATAACATCTACTAAAATGTCATAGAGCATTGGATAAATGCCACTACGGAAGAATATCCTCCCATAATTTAAAACATACAAGGTTTCTAAACTTGTGAATTAATGGGGTTATCCGATGGTTGTGGAAACATAACTCTGTTTTAGAATTATGTAACATTTCCTTAAAGCAGGTCAGCTTTGGATATTTGTAGTGGCCATTTTATAAATACATCACACAGATTCAGTGTACAAATATTTGGATGTCTGTGTTTTGAACTCTAGCCTAAATTAACTCATGTCTTTATTTCTTATTTCCAGATGGTGTATGTCACAGTAAGTAGGATAAACACAAAAGTAAACAGGAAAGGAGTCATATAACTAATAACAAGTTCTCCAAAATTTGTTTCTACAGGTACACAACTATTTTGCAGTAAACACATGAGGGAAATTTTATCATACTATGATTTCTTCTGTTTTCAAAATACAGTCGGCAAGGTGAAGTAGTAGGCAGAAAAATAGTGCACTTTTACTGATTTTAGGTTGAGAAATTGCTTTAATTCCAAAACATCCAAATTTTAATTTATATAAACAAAATCATCATAGGGTAAACAAATGTAACATTTTTCCAACGTAATATCTAGATTAGATAGAAATCTTTTTTTTTTTTTTTTTTTTTTTGCATGGGGGTTGCAAAATTTAAAAAGAAATGTGCTTAATTAATGTCTTAAATAAATTGTGGATAAAAATTCAGTTGGCATTCTTTAAAACAGGAATTTTAAGGAAGACCTTATGAACCAAAATGATCACAATTTGTGATAAATGTTTTAACTTTTCATTCCAAACATACGATTATTCTAAAAATTGGAAACAACCAGAGGGAGGTAAACCAGATCTATCTTTGTAAGGACTTTTTCTGAAAAAGCACTACTCAATTCAGTAAATTCAGTGTAAAATGAAATTATTTTTAGCAATATTGGCCTGTAAATCATAAAGTTGAATGAATCTGTGAACTGACTGAACTGACACATTTTTTTTACTGAAATTAATGCCCCATATACATTTTTTCAATTGAATACATAAAAATGAATAAAATGTAATTTAAATGAAATACACACTATGAAAAAAAATTTTAAGTTCTTTCCAAACATCATTAATTTAAAATAATTTTAGCTTCAAACATTTTCAGGTATCTCAAAAAAACTGGTTTATATAATGCCATATTTGGGGATGATTGATAGTTTATATTTCCTTATGTTGTTTCATGAAAACTGTCTATAACTCCTCTTTCAAAAGGCATGAAATGAACAAAGGAGTAGACATGGTGGTGTACAACTATTATTCTCCAAATGCAAACACCGACAATAAACTCATATTCTTGTTTGCTTGTTTGTTTTTTGTTTTTGAGATGGAGTCTGGCTCTGTCGCCCAGGCTGGAGTGCAGAACCAAGCACATTGCAAGTACTCAGTAAGCCTAAGTGAGTGAAAGAGTGAACAAAAGACAGAAGGGAGATGAAAATGCAAAATAATTTAAAAGGAAGAGGCATACGTCCTAAAGTTGCCAAATTTAGCTAACAAAATACAGGATGCCTGGTTTAATTTGAATTTCAGATCATCAACAAATAATTATTTAGTGTACGTCCTAAATGCTGCAAGAATTATATATAAGTTATTCATATACATATTTAACATTAAAATCTAACTGGTATTCTGTATTTTATCTGGTAACCCCAACACCACCAAATCTACATAAAATATTGCAAAACTACCAGGAAGTTGTTAAAATGTGGAGTGTAGACCACATGCTGTGAAAACTACATAAGGAGCTGGTGCAATCCAAATAGTAACGTAAAACAAATAGAATAAAGTATACACAAAGAAAACTTCCATTTTTACATAAGCAAGCGGATGACTAAGAAAACCAAGGGCTAAGGGGAATGGCGTGTGTTCAAGGGAAAGGCTTGGAAGCAATGTTAAAAAACCTGTGTCCCAATCTCAGCTCTGTTGAGAAATTTTAGGCAAAAATGACAGAATTATCTTCTTTGATCTTCCCTTTCTATAGAGTAAAATAACTGAAGATTCTCTATATATCAACATGCTCTATGAATTTGTAGTTTTTTTAAGCTCATCATCATTCATCCATAAAGCACGTTTCTAGAAGAGACACATTTAATTGGTATTGCGATGACAATAAACATAGTTATGTGACTAAACAAGAAAAATAATGTCAGTGAATGTATGGTTAAGTGTATTTTTATTTGGGATGAATTTAAAAATAGATATTGACTTTATAACAATTAGAATTTCATTATAGTTAATATAATAGTTAATATATAACATAGTGAATCCTGTTGGGATTACTGGCATATAATCAGACATACCTCATATCCTAGAGTTTGATGCCATAAACGTAACACAAAATATAATGAGTTTGCATTAATCTTGTTTAAACAACAGAGGTCATTTTTGCTTCTGCAATTCCTTTTAAGGGGTCAAGCAACAAATAGAAACAATACCAAAACAACAACAAAATCCAAAGCTATATCCTAAATTTCACAAGTATGTTCTAGGTATGATGCTTAAACAAAAGGCAGTAGAAAATGTTTTTGGAAATATCCCATTTAAGTTTTTACTGCATCTAATCAAAATGTCCTTGGCCATAAATGATTGAGGAATGACATTTGGACATTAAGGAAAAGATGATGGTGTGGTGAAATATAAAAATTTAAGATGACAGAATTATCACCAAAAGATTATTGTGTATTGATTGGTCACCAAAGCAAATTTAACTTTAAATCTATAACAGGCATGGAACTGAAGACCAAAGGGAATTATTCTTGAGGATCTGGCTAAGTGACAAACCTGAAAGTGACAAGGTTCTTGCTGGGCAGCTTTAAGAAAGTTACCTAACCTTTCTGAGAACTGGAGAGACAGTTCCAATAGCCTAGTGAACACTACAGGCTGGCTTACTCAAACCCTGTGTTGCACTAGGGAGTCAGGCTAAGGAATGTGTTTGCCAGATTCCCTTGCAGCTCCAGTTCTACTGAGACCTGGCCTCTACCAAAGATGAACACTCACATAAAATCTGAAAAAGAAAATTAGAGAGAAGCTACATTTCCGCTATTTCTCCTGCCAAGCACAGTTGCCAAGACATTTGTGGGGATGATTCTGAAGTGGTTTTTGAATCATTCCCTAAAGCTCAGCCTAAAGCTTGCTCCCAGAAGGTTTGGAACAATTTTATAAGCACCCAATTCCCTTCTTTAAATCCCTTTCAGAAAATAAGAAATAGTTTCCAAATTTCCGCAACTGAACTGTGACCAGTACAGAGAAGATCTAAAGTCTCCCTCAATATATTTTTTTTAATTTTCTATTTTTTGAGACAGAGCTTTACTTTGTTGCCTAGGCTGGAGTGCAGTGGCACAATCTTGGCTCACTGCAATGTCTGCCTCCCAGGTTCAAGCAATTCTCGTGTTTCAGCCTCCTGAGTAGCTGGGATTACAGGGGTGCACCACCATGCACAGCTGCCTTTTATTTTATTTTGTTTTTGTATTTTTTTAGTAGAGACGGGGTTTCACCATGTTGCCCAGGCTGGTCTTGAACTCCTGAGCCAGGTAATCTGCCTGTTTCGGCCTCCCAAAGTGCTAGGATTACAGGAGTGAGCCACTGTTCCCCAGTCATCCTCCTCAATATTTTAATGAAAATTTTCTATACTGACATGCCTAGGCCATTTCCTATCCAATATAAATTTTTCTTAAAAAAAAAATCCAGGCCAGGTACAGTGACTCACACCTGTAGTCCCAGCACTTTGGGAGGCCAAAGTAGGAGGATCACTTGAGCCCAGGAGTTTGAGACCAGCTTGGGCAACAAGGCAAAAACCTGTCTCTACAAAAACTACAAAAGTTAGCTGGGTATGGTGGTGTGCACCTGTAGTCCCAGCTACTCAGGAAGCTGAGGCAGGAGGATTGCTTCAGGCCGGAATTTAAGGATGCAGTGAGCCATGGTTGTGCCACTGTACTACAGCCTGGGCAACTGGGTGAGACCCTGTCTCAAAAATACAAACAAACAAACAAACAAACAACAAAAAATAACCCAAGTCATTTGAAGCCCTTCACACATTAAATGCAGGTTGTAATAACTGAGAATACATGAGTAAATGTTGACAACAATTAAAATGCTTCTCTCCAGAGAAGGAATAAAGATCTCCTGCCTTAGCTCCTACTGATTATATTTTGTGCACTTACCTGCTACAGCTGCATCCAGTTCATCATCATCAAAGGAGTCCTGTGTGGCAAAGTCACTCAAAGGAGACAGTGGATAAGATGTATTGAGATTCAAGCCCAGCATGAAGTTGTGTACCTTCCCAGCACGGCCTTCTCTGGTATTGAATAAAGCTGAATCACTCACCAAGGCCATTATCATACGATGAATCCAACTTGCTTGATTATCACTTTGATAGTCCCTTCCAGCATCTTCATTTTCAGTGCCTAGAGAAAAAGAAAAGGTCACTATACAGACTCCAAAATGCATGTTTAAAAAGGGATCTTTGGGCCAGGCAAGGTGGCTCACGCCTGTAATCCCAGCACTTTCGGAGTCCAAGGCAGGTGGATCATGAGGTCAAGAGATAGAGACCATCCTGGCCAACAAGGTGAAATCCCATCTCTACTAAAAATACAAAAAAAAAAAAAAAAAAAATTAGCTGGGCATGGTGGCATGCACCTGTAGTCCCAGCTACTCAGGAGGCTGAGGCAGGAGAACCGCTTGAACCCGGAGGAGTTCAAGTGAGCCAATCACTTGAGGAGGAGGTTGCAGTGAGCTGATATCGCAGCACTGCACTCCAGCCTGGCAACAGAGCAAGACTCAGTCTGACCAAAAAAATAAAAAATAAAAAAAAGGGATCTTCTTTGGATAATTAAATGTTAACAATGAAGCTCTATGTTTGGTTTAACATGTTTATTTGCCTAGATTAATATTGCAGTTAATCATTTTTGTTCTTAAGTTGTTCTTAGTCCACCTTTTACCTATAGTGCGTGTAAAGGGTGTATTCTTGCCAGTGCCACTTGGTCTATGCTCAGATTTCTGGGTAAATTTCTTCCATTTTCCCACTTTCCTTCTTTCCTGAATTGTTTTCTTCCACGCACTTGCATGCACACATATAATTTACACACAGAAAATCCACAGTGGTTAATTCTATCCTCTACATTTCTTTTTTTTTTTTTTTTTTTTTTTTTTTTTGAGACGGAGTCTCGCTCTGTCACCCAAGCTGGAATGCACTGGCCAGATCTCAGCTCACTGCAAGCTCCGCCTCCCGGGTTCACGCCATTCTCCTGCCTCGGCCTCCCGAGTAGCTGGGACTACAGGCGCCCGCCACCTCGCCCGGCTAGTTTTTTGTATTTTTTAGTAGAGACGGGGTTTCACCGTGTTAGCCAGGATGGTCTTGATCTCCTGACCTTGTGATCCGCCCGCCTCGGCCTCCCAAAGTGCTGGGATTACAGGCTTGAGCCACCGCGCCCGGCCTATCCTCTATATTTCTTAAGTTACCTTAAGAAATTTTATCCTGTTTAACAAACATTCAGGATTTCTGTAAAATGAGGAGTGAGAGCTAAAGGATTCAACATATATTTGCTACTAAATAAACACCCTTATGACCTATTGATTTTATGACCTGTCATTTCATCCTTGCTTATAAAGTTTGGGGATTTAAAAGCCTTTAATTTAAACAAATGCCTAAACATTTTAAAATTCAGCAATCACCCCAAAGAAGCAGTTTTAAATGGCTTTTTCCTTAAAACCTATGCATACATCATTTCTCCTGGGAAACTATATTGTATGGTCATTTATAGCATTGGCTCCAGAATCAGACTCCTTGGGTACCAACCCTCTCTCCACTATTTGCTAATTACTTTCCCCTTCTCTTCCTTCATTTCCTCATTGATAAACCTCCTAAAGTTGTGAGAATTAACTGTGTTTGTGCATCTATGTAATGTTCTTAGAAAAGTGCCCGGCTCATATTAAATTCTTAATAAATACTAGCTAGTAGCAGAAACAGTTGTAGCAGCAGCAGCAGAAGCATCATCATCATCATCAGTCTTATTTATTCATAATCAAAATCAAAGAACAATTTATGGTAGTGTATAACTTCACCTGCCTAAATCCCATTTTTTCTGATTTCTGGGAACCCTGTATGTAAATATTCACACATTTATAAAACTGTGTATGTATATGTATGTGACTCTGTGTATGTGTGTGTGTGTGTTGAGACAAAGAGAAAAAAGACATTCTATAGTCAGCTTCATAATTTTCAATAAATGTAAACTAAACATACACAAAACCATCATAAATATATATTTTTTATTATACTTTAAGTTCTAGGGTACATGTGCACAACATGCAGGTTTGATACATAGGTATACATGCGTTATGTTGGTTTGCTGCACCCATCAACTCGTCATTTCCTTTAGGTATTTCTCCTAATGCTATCCCTCCACCAGCCCCTCACCCTGCCGATAAGCCCCGGTGTGTGCTGTTCCCCACCCTGTGTCCAAGTGTTCTATTGTTCAATTCCCACCTATGAGTGAGAACATACGGTGTTTGGTTTTCTGTCTTTGTGATAGTTTGCTGAGAATGATTGTTTCCAGCTTCATGCACGTCCCTGCAAAGGACATGAACTCATCCTTTTTATGGTTGCATAGTATTCCATGGTATATATGTGCCACATTTTCTTAATCCAGTCTATCACTGATGGACATTTGGGTTGGTTCCAACTCTTTGCTATTGTGAATAGTGCCGCAATAAACATATGTGTGCATGTGTCTTTATGATTTATAATCCTTATCTTCACAGTTATTCGTTTCACTGAGCTGAGTAAATGAAGAGATCTTTCATTCAGTAACCAATCCAGATGACTATATAGTCACCAAAAACAAATACACTATTTTCTACTCTTACAGTTTTCTAACGCCAAACAGGGCAAAAAATGTCTTTTACTAGAACAATTCAGGCTTTAAAATGAATGATTTCTATCTCCAGTTACACAGGATACAAATGAGATACGCAATTATTTCCAAAGATTTTGGGGTTATGGCTTCTTACTTTTCTTATTATTATCCAATAAGCCCCCACTTCCATACCAGGATACCTTTGATAACGGCATCACTTGTGGGACAAAACCAACAGTCAACATATAAATGATACTTATTGCTTACTGGTCATAACAGTAATAGTACATTTCTATTTGCATCACCCTTTACAACTTAAAGCCCTTTTGTCTGCATTTGCTAATTTAATGATTGCAACAGTTCTGTGAGAGAAGGTAATGGTTCCAGGATAGGTTTGAAGAAACTAAAGATGAAAATATCTAAAACTTTGCTCAAAATCATTTGACTACATATGAAAGAGTCTCAAGACAATAAAAGGATAAGCCACAGATTGAAATAAATTATTTGCAATGGACATATTTGATTAAAAACATGTAATACAAAACATACAAAGAACACTTAAAACTCAATAATAAGAAAACAACCCCAATCCAAAAATGGGCCAAAGGCCTGAACTGATACCTCATCAAAAAAGATATACAGATGGCAAATATTTATATGAGAAGACGCTTCAAGTTAAATGTCATTTGAGAAATGCAAATTAAAACAATAAAAAGATATTACTACATACCTGTTAGAATGACCAATATCCAAAGCATAGATAATACCAAATGTTTAAAAGATGTGGAGCAACAAAAACTCTCATTCATGGCTGGTAGGGAATGCAAAATGGTACAGCCACTTTGGAAGACCGTTTGACAGTTTCTTACAAAACTAAATATACTATTACCATATGATCCGCAATTGTGCTCCATCGTATTCACCCAAATAAATTGAAAAATCTATGTCTACACCAAAATGTGAACATAGATTTTTCTAGCAGTTTTATTCATAATGTCCAAAACTTGAAAGTAAAGTTCAAGTTTTCTAAGTTCACCTTCTTCAGTAGGTGAATGAATAACTAAATGGTGGCACAACCAGACAGTGGAATATTATTCAGTGCTTAAAAAAAAAAAAAAGTTATGAAGCCAAGAAAAAACATAGAGGGACTTTAAATGTACACTACTAAGTGAAAGATCTGAAAAGTCTACATCATTGTTTGATTCTGACTATAAGACATTCTGGAAAAGGCAAAGCAACAGAGAGAGAGTAAAATGAGTAGTGCTTGTTAGGGGTAGGGGGAGCGGGGGACAGGCAGGAGACAGGATTTTTAGAGCAGTGAAACTAGTGTGTGTGACATGTATAATGATGAATATATGTCATTACATATTTGTCAAAACCCACAGAATATATACCAACAGTTGAGTCCTAATGTAAACTATGGATTTTGACTGATAATAATGTCAACCTAAGTTCATCAGTTTTCACAAATGTACCACTCTGGTGTGGAATGTTTATAGTGGGGGAGGCGGTGGGGGGATGGAAGGTGGACAGGGGACATATGACATATGGTAATTCTGTACTTTGTACTCAGTTTTGCTTTGAGCCTAAAACTGCTCTAAAAACTCATGTAAAAGAGAAAAAATAAATACCAAGAGCCGAAAAGAAAACCTTAACCACATAACTCAATATCATGCTGAAAGCAAGGCTGGTCCTAAAACCAAAGCAGCCATATTCAACAGTCCTTGAACTTCTCAGCCTCAAGACTCAGCTAGTACTGTAGGGGTTATCAAATGTACTGACCATCTATAGAAATACTTAATAATGGAGAAACTGTTATTCTATCTCCTCGGTAGCCCCTAAATCAATACACAAATAATTCTAGAGATGCTAGGCATACGATATCTATCCCCTTTACAATGGCTAGCTTCCTTCATTAAAAGGAAATTCAAAACAAAAAGAACTTCAACAACTAAAATATATATAAATTTTAAATTTTAAAAATGAAGGAGCCAGGATGAAGACTTGCTTCCTTCCAGGGCACAGTTCTTTTGGGGTTCCTGAGTAATGATCAGGGCTGCTGGCCATTATTTGATTAGGCAGATCATGGGCTGCATAATGCAGCAGGACAGGGCGGCAAATCAGGGCTGAACCCAGCTTGCACTCATCTAGCCAAGCCTTGTGCCCAGGTGAAAGCGTTGGCTGCCCAGAGAAGGAATCATCTTTTTTAATGTTTGCAAGACACCACACACTAGCCAAGCCATGGCCCTGTGCAGCTACATTCTCCAGAGAAGGCAGCTTTTCTCTAATTCACACAAACACAGCTTCTGAGGAAGTAATAGCCCAGCTATGAAAAAAGAATTTTAAATTTAGTAATAATTAAGCAAGGATAAAACAGGCTCTTCCATGCCTAGTGGAATTAATTAAGTTTTGGACCAGAAAGCATCTAATATCTTCTAAAATCTAGATGATCATATTGAAACTGTAATAGGACAGATACATCCAGTTCTTATAAAGTCTTCCATTTGTTTTGTTTTGTTTTTGTTTTTGTTTGTTTGTTGGCTCTCTTTTAACTATTGGGAACATTTTTATAAATAGCTATTTCAAAACACTGTCTCAAAATAATCTATTTTACCACAAAACATTCAAAACAAATATGACCTTCATACTTGTTGCCAATCTGATCCTCACGTTATCTCTGCCCCAAGTCCATCACCAACTATCACGATCCACACCAAACTGAAAACTACCTTGCCAAAATGTAAAAGGGCTCATTTATACTATCGAATAATATACGCAACAAGTTCTTGATACTTTTACCCCACTTCATCACCAATCCCGTCTCAAGAAAGGGGGTGTAGCCAGTAGAATAAGGGTCAGAAATGGAGTGAGAATACAATTTTTCATGTTACTTAATAATAAAATTCTAGAAGACAAAATTTTAATTTTTAAAGCCATCTAAAAAGGTTCCCAAATCACAGTAACCATGCTGAGAAGCCCAGTGCTCTATCTACCATCTCGGATCTGTTCATTTGTTCAACTTATAGTATTTTTGAGGTATTAAAACAAAACGAATTAGGGATATATATGTGCTGCCTACTTTGTTAGATATGCAACATGCAATCCTCTCTCTCAACAGAAAACTACAATTGTATCACTTCCGTGTCTGAAGTGGAGATTACCATCAGCATCTTGAGTGAGAAAATCAGACAAAGTGTTCATATCCTTTCCTCATGGATCTCAGCCAGAGAAGTTCCTGACTCACTCACCTTTGGGTTCGTGTGATTCATCATCACTGTCCGAACTATCATTACTCACAATATGCTTTGTTGTAAGATTTTCTGTGGAAAGAAAACAAAAAAATTGAAGCACGTCAGGTGTCAAAATTAACAATTAAATGTATTATAAAGAAGTAATCTGACCAAAACCACAGAGTGAGATCTACTAGCTCTACTAGTATAAATTCAAATCCATTTAATAATTCTAGATTTATTATATTTAATTATGTTTTCAGATTTCTCACTGGAAACAAAACTTCCTGGCACATGAAAAGTTAGTTTATATTTATTAATTCATGATTTAAAGAGGAAAATTTTTATGTTTATCATAATTCTGAAAAAAATAACAACTTGATTATAGGAAGCTCCTTGTTATACCAAAAACTTTGCCTTTTTCTTTATTAGATATTTTTAAGTGGTGTTTATGAAGATAAAGGATAAAACCAAAATCTACAGGTGAGTTACAAAACAGTTTTCTTAAAACGAATGAAAGATACTAACATAAATTATCTTTTGACTTTCAATAATATTTAAAATTATCAGTTGAAATTCACCTTTTGGTGTCAAGAATTTGTGCTTCCTGCAGAACCTATTAAGAGAGCAGTTATAAAAACTAAAATAACAACCAGAAATCCTTAAGGCAAAGACAGCAGTAAAATCTAGCATAATAGCTAGTTATCTTTCTTCTTTATTTTTTTTTAAACGGTTACCCAGGCTGGCCTGCAGTGGCATGATCTCTGCTCACTTCAACCTCTGCCTCTGGGCTCAAGCAACCCTTCCATCTTAGCCTCCTGAGTAGCTGGGACTATAGGCAGAGGCCGTCATACTTGGCTAACCAAAAAAAAAAAAAAACAGAAAAAGAAAAGAAAAAATGTAGAAATGAAGTTTCACTCTATTGCCTAGACTGGTCTCAAACTCCTGGACTCAAGTGATCCTCCTGCCTTGACCTCCCAAAGAGCTGGGATTACAGGTGTGAGCCACCGTGCCCAGCCTAGCTGTTTTTTTTTTTTTTTTTCAAGTAAAATGTGCATGAATGAGCAAGAGTAGGTAATGGAAGGGTTAATAAATGCTTAAGGCAATGGATTGACATTTATTTTTTAAGTTTTTACTGGCATGATTATACATAAGAAATTTGATAAAATGTTCACAAGTTAATATTATTAGTTTCATTTCATGACTATCATCAATAGTAATTTTGTTACATGGGGGTGTGGGAGATGTTAAGAAATTATCTATCCCAGGTGCCATATACATTAGGTGTGTTTCTAGTCCTACATGTATTTTCTTTTCCTTCCTTAAGCATTTTCTTTCTTTCTATTGCTCTTCTTTCCCTCCCTCCCTTCCTTCCTTCCTTCCTTCCTTCCTTCCTTCCTTCCTTCCTTCCTTCCTTCCTTCCTTCCTTCCTTCTTTTCTTTCTTTCTCTCTCTCTTTCCTTCTTTTTCTTATTTCTTTCTTCTTTCTTTCCTTTCTTTCTTTCTGCCACTTATGATAGTTTAAGAAAATAGTTCAGCAAAATACTTTCTTATTTGTAAGGAAGACTTCATGATATGAATAGCTAACTATTCTGAATTTACATATTTTCCATCCTAGCATAATGTTCAACTCCATCTCTCAAAAGTGTAAATTTTTCACATTTATTCAAAACTCCTTAGAGAGTAAATAATTTCATTCAGAGTTACCTGATTGTAGCCCAATTTACCTTAAAGTCTTTCTTCAGAAAGAAGAACACAAAAAAGCAAAAATCTCTGAACACTCCTTTAGGTGGTAGACTTCAGTCAGCCAAAGGATACAGTAGTCACCAGGAGTCCTCAGAGTCCTCTTGGTCACCTCTCTGGTTTCATTTCTGGAAATCCTTACTTAATCTGAGGTAACATGCTTCCTGCCGACTGGCGGATCACACATACACGATATTCCTCCTCAGTCTGACACACAGTCCGAGTCAATAAGCTGCCAGACTGCCGGCCTCTAAGGAAACTTCTCAACAAAGAACCTTCTCAAAACTACCTAGTATAAACCTCCTCCTTTTCCTTGGCTTTTAGCCACTGCCTCACCCACATTCAGATATGTTATTTCAGTCCTATTCTCTTCCTGCCTTAAGAAGAAAAAAACAACAAACCCTAGGTTATCTGGATTATTCAACAGAAGGGCACAGGAAGCAAGCCTCAATATGTGCTCTTCTCTTTCTTCTTCTTCTTTTTTTTTTTTTTTTTAATCTTCACATAATTTAGAGAGAGAGTTTGTTATTTCCACGAAGAGTTGGGAACAGGACATTCATCTGGGATGTAATGTTCATTAAAAGAAATCAAGTAAGATCATTTTATCATTATACACGTTGCCTTGCAGTTACTATTAAGAGAATGTGCCCCGTGGTAAATGTCATAGCAGGCTCATGAGTGCCACCTACCTTGTCTCTTCATTAACTAGGTGATGATCAGAGGATAGAAAGTAAACAAGCACAAGGTGCCTTATTTCTGTGTTTGTTTTTATTTTTATTTTAAAATCTTTGGCTCCAATGAAATTTTAAGATAACTTTTCCATTATTCATTAAGAACTAACCAAAAATACAAATGACACTCTTGAAAATATTATGAACTACAGGAGTTTACCACACTAAATACAAATACTAAATAAATTATCAAATAACTAAAAATCAATTCTTGTGGGAGCAGTGGTAATACTGCTTATAAGCCAACTTACTGTTCCAATTAATGTTACAATTGTATTCTCTTTTTCATGTAAACTTAATTGAATCAACTGATGTTGCCTGGGATAACCAAGGACAGCTTGTTTAAAATTCCTGCAGTAAACTTTTTGTATGCAAGCATTCTTCAAGTAAATTAATTATTTAAAAAGTCATCAGTGTTATTCTGTCACCTTCTCTGTTCTCAGATAGATCTGTGTTACTTCCCAGATAGAGAAGAGATAGTAGGTAGTTGTGCTGAAAGTCCATAGAGCATTTCTCCCGGGTCCCTGCTGTTATGGCTCCAAATTCAGATTTAGCATGCCACCATTTCTTTATGCTATCAGTCCAAACAGTCAAAACAAAAATTAGTATTGATTAAAATACAGGTGGCAAGGCTTTTGGAAGAAACTGGATGTAAATTTTTTGTTTGCTTAAATTAAATTTATTAATTTAAGAAAACATGTTTCTGTGGTATTCTTATAATGAATGAAAACCACTGGTCCCCAGTTGAGATTGTCTACTTTCTCAGGTTTTGTAAATATTCATAATTTGTTATAGGCTAATGGGTTAGATTTATCAAAAATCACTAGTTTAAGTGTACTAGGGGTGATTTGATTTTTTTTCCTTCTTTTGGGTATAGATTAGTATAAGATGCTAACAGAATTCTGGTGAGTTAATGTTTAAGGGTTAAATAAACTGTGACAAGCATAAACTTCAGTGTAAACATTGCATTTAGCTGTTGGTGATTCTAATCTTTAAAAAGCTACTCGTATTTGGTAAAAAGAGGATTTTCTAATAAAAATAGTATGTTTAGCAGTATAATGCAAAAAAGGAATAGAGATGTGTTCTATTAAAAATGACTCTTAGGAATCAATGATTTTTATGAGTTTTATAACCTCAGTGCCAAAATAATACTTAAGAAGTACCTTACATAATATTTTTAGGATATATTTAGGTTGATTCAACCAAATTATTAATAAATTCAGAATGAATGAAATATTTACGAAGATTTAATATTTTCTCCATATATGTTAATAAAATTTATCAATGTAGCAAGATTTGTATCAATGTAAGCACATCTTTAGGATACCTAATTCTTCCTCCATTGTGGAGCCTCTACTTTGTGAACCAGAAACGCCCAAAACTCTGTTGAACAATATGGAAAAGGCACTGCCCCAGACACCTAAAATAAAGCAGAAACGGAAAATAACTTAAAATGTACCAGGTTTCAAAATAGTCAAACAAATCAGTGATATATTTTTATTTTGATCACCTACCCATTAAGAAATGCAAGGGGTTTTCTTCATACTTCTTAACAACTGTTCCCATAAAAAATTTGCTTCCAAACAAGTCAGGAGCCATAAAAGTACCATATTTAGCCATGCCAATTTCGTATGGACTAAATTCAACCCAATCTGAAAGCATTTTAAAAACAAGGCAATCCATGAATAGGAAAATGCTACAGCATGGTATGCACAGTTAATGATCACTCGAATAATGTCATGCTTATTCTCACGCACTTATTTAAAATATCGAAATGAAAACATTACCAAATGTCCATTATGTATATGACACTGTGTGGAAGTTGGGGGAAAAACGCTTAGAGGTGAGTAAGACAAGACGATACCAAAAGATCCCTTCTAATTTGCAGAAATTAGATACATTTTTCTATTTAAAAACTCAGATGTCTTTTTGAAGTCAGTTTTCATTCTATAGAATAGAAAACTGAAAACTGCTAACTAGATATAAATTTAATGGAGCAGACAGAAGAAATTAAACTCTTTTTAACAATTCAAACCGTCTATTAAAATGAAATAAAATGTTTTCTAACATTTACCTTTTCTTCACCTTCACTTTAATTTTGCTTACTAACCATCTATTCTAACTCCACGAGATTGCAATACCAAGTTTTTAGGTTGAATGTCTTAGAAAAACATGGTAACAGTGCCAGAGACGTACACTGTCTAAGAGCGGGGGCTCTGGAGCCAGACTGTCTGAGATCAAATCCCATTCTGCTGCTTATGAACTGTGCTTACTGATTTGGGTATTATTCTCTCTCTGTCTTAGGTCCCTAATCTATAAAATGTGAATAAAATCAGTAGACAGTGTGTAGGATTGTTTTGAAGATCTACTGAGTTAAGAAATGTAAGGAGCTTAGAAGAGGACATAGCACATTTTTAATTGCTCAATAAATAGTAGCCACTTTATGTTTAATGTATTCCCATGGGTATGATTATGTCTAATAATCATCTGCATCTTAATGTCTTCAGCAAGAACTCCTGGTTTCTGATTCCCATTTTCTACACTTGCAACTCCTTCATTCTTCTTCTTGTTGGTAAATGGTACTATTATTCATGCCACTACTCACTTTAGGATTACCCTTGATGGTTCTCTTTCCCTTATAGCTTACATGAGAAAAATAAAGTGCTGTAGACACTATCACCAGGTATGTTTAGAACCTGGTCACTTATCCATTTGTCCACCATGACCATACTGATACAAATTGCTGTATTCTCTCCCTCTCCTGGACCTCCACAATAGTCTCCTAAAATGCTTTTACTCTGTTCACCTATTATCTTTTTGATATCCCATAGCTAGAATAAATCTTTAAAAATATAAATCACAGCACACCACTGTCATCTGAAAGCTTCCCATTACACTGAAAATAAAAACAGGGCTTATAAGGTTCCATCCTGGCCTAGATCGCACTGCCCGTGAGATGTGACCACATCTCTTAATAATGTTCTATCACAGTTTGTCTTGCGTATCCCACTTCACTTCAGTTGCACAGCACAGGTCTTCTTACTGTTCCTCAAAGAAGTCAAGCTCATTCCCACTTCAGCATCTTACACTTGCTATTCCCTTCTGCAGTTATAATGCTTGCTCCTACTTAATCTTTATTTTAGGGTCTTTGCCAATGGTCCATTACAAAATCCCAACATCATCCACCCCTGCCCAACTCATAATTCTCTGTCCCACTTCATTTTTTTTCTAGCTTTTCTCTTTCTGAAATTGTAATATGTCTGTAATATCTTATCCAACAAAACAAAATCCAAACAATTCCAAAATTCGCAAGCTTTTTTGTTACTCATTTGGTGGTAAAATCTGATCTGAATTCATTTAGTGAGAAATCAGTCTTGAATGTCAGTGGGGACTCTTATAATTCATTTATCCCACTTGATGTGGATATTTACATATCCTACTGGAAAAATATCACTGTTTGATTATAAGAACCCACTGGGGTATTAGGTAATACACAATATGAGTACCTTTATATCTCAAAATCCAAACATTTTGAATTCTAAAACACACATCACCAAAGGTTTGGAAAAGGAATTGTGGATCTATATTTATTATTTGTTCAATGGTAGGTCACAACATCCTCCTTTCGTGAAGGAAGAGATGAAATCACAACTTTGATAACATTGTAATTCATTATATGTCAAAGCCAAATGGTACATATACTTCATCAGAAAGTGGTGTGATTTACAATGATTTATATGAAACTCGTGAGACATGACTAACAATAAATCAGAGGTTGTTAGGAAAATTCCTGTATTCATACAAGGAATTTCCTATCTCTCAATTTCACAGCCCTATCATGGGAACTGAAGCATAACAACTTCCTGGTTCCTACTTTTCTAGCGATCTCTTCTTGATTAGTGCTGTGGCCTGGGCACACAGTAACTAAGGCATTCTCAAAAGCTAAGAGGAGCCCTGCACCCCTCACTGAAGAACTCACAGTGTTAGTTTTCAACTAATTCTCTCCTGCTGGTGACTCTACTTTTTGATCCAACCTCTCTCCTGCACCTCCATGTACTTTCAACTTCCTTTGGGGCCCTTACACTCAGATATTCTGTCATCTCCTCCCACTATACGTACCTAGATAAGAACTCATCCCCCTTCTTCCCAAGCCAGCTTACCTACTTCAGTAAACCATGCTATCACTCCATCAAATCCATCATTGCATCACACCAATGACTTTTAGGCCTCTCATATCCATCTATTCTTTTCTTATCAGTATGTCCCTAGTTCCAGGGCCTTATCACAAAAGCACAATGATATCTCTGCTTCCAGCTTCATTCCTTTCCATTCTGTTTTCATTGGTCACCAAAGTACCTTTTTCAAAAACACTACATAAATAATTTTATTGCCCTGCACAAAAGCATTAACTATTTCCCATTATCATAAAAATCAAATAAAAACACTTCTGTCTGGAATTAAAATCATTCCATAACTTGGGATTAATGGTGCCTCCAAATACAACACCTTTTCTTCACCAATGTGTGCATAAGTCCTAGACTAGCTTTTTTTTGTTTGTTTTTCTTAAGTGATTCCCAGAACATAACTCTGGCTTCCCTTCTGAACATTTTCTCATATTGTTTCCATATAAAGATGTCTTTTTACCTGTACTTGATAGATCCTTCTACATTCAACTTAAATCCAAGTTTCATCACTTTCATAAAGCCTTTCTTATGACTATACTAAATCTCTAAGATATCTCACCCTTATGTCAGGTCTACACACTTATGTCAGGTCTAGGTATATTATAGGAATTTTTCCATGCTTTATTTTTGTCTCTTTCAATAGGATTATAACTTTCTTGAGGAAAAGTACTGTATTTGTACTCCTATAGTGTCGGTCAAAACATTTAGCATGATGTTTCATAACATGCTAAGTTCATAACCATAAGTTGTAATCCATAAATGCAGTTTATTCACCAGTGGAAATTCTTAAATGAATGTTTTAAGTCCTTTCTGCAATGTGATGTAGTGGAGGATTCAAGAATTTCTAACAGTTTAAAACCAATGTTTATTTGTTGAAAATTTCCAAGAAATTTCTAAATGAAAGGTGTTTAAAATTATTCCAAGATGGAAGGAAAATGTTGTCCAGTATTGTTGAAGTAAAATTGTTAATAAAACTTCTGTAAGTTAATTTGATTATTTGACTCTTAAAAATATAATTCAGAGACTACCTCAACTTTTTCTTCTACATAGCCACTTTCAATCTAAGCATATATTAGAAGAATAAATTACAGACATGTCTCTATTCTTTTTTTCTCAATAACTCAAGTAAAGCTACTTGAACCCTCAAGACATGAACTTTAAGATGTCTTATCTGGGTACAATATTCACATAATTAATGTTTAATGATTTTGTCTAAATCTGTTGGAAGACACAGCTCAAACCTCCTTATCGCAGAAGCTTAACAATGAAGGTTAATGGTGCACCACTCATCTCAGTAGCAGTGCTGCAGTTAGGCATATGTCAAACTCAGACACATCCAGATCCAAAGACTACTAACTGGATGTAAAACAGCTTTTTTTTCAGTCTAAAATAACCCAAAATATCCACTCACCCAAATATTATTTATTCTTTAATTATTTTAGTTAGGTTTTCTTTGAAAATAGCTATTGACTAAAACTTCAGAATAAAATATAACCACTGTGAAAAGTCCAGAACAATCATGACAATAAAAATAAAACTATTATATTTATATGTCTCTTTATAGTTTTCAGTCTCATCTTCTGCATATTTCATATTATTGCCTTAATAGCTCTGGAAGATAAATCTTAGGCTTATATGTTTTTTTAGATAAGCAGGAAAATAAGAATCAGAGATTACATGACTAGTCTGAGGTATTCAGCTTGGAAGTATTGTAAGACAAGCCTTCTAAATTAGAATGTAGTGCTCTTTTGACCATATCATAATTCTTCCTGGGTGAAGGATGATTTATTTGGCCATGCAAAAATCTGACTAGCGTGCAAGTGTTATAGACCAACCAATTCCAAAAATTTCAAAACTCCCCAAGATAATAGCTATGGGGGGGAAAGCTATTTCATTATGGTGCTTACTTTTCTTATGTAATAAAGTCTTAACTCTCTGCTATGAACTCCATTCTAGCCCAAGATGAGTGGTTCCCTGTTGCTGTTGAGCATACCAGATTTATCCTTGACCCTACTACACGCCCCCCTCCACAATCCAATAATTAAATGTGCCTTTCATATTCAAATCCTTTTTTTATTATTATGCTTTAAGTTCTAGGGTACATGTGCACAACGTGCAGGTTTTTTACATATGTATACTATTCATCCTTAAGATCTAGACCTCTGACTTTTCTTACACAGCTTTCATAGAACATTCAAAATTGTTAAAATGTACTGGAAACTTGTTATTAGGGCCTGCCATTGTTTTATGTACTTTGTCTCATTTTTTGGCAAAACATTGTGAGAAGTCTCATCTTCACTTAACAGATGAGAAAACTGGGTCTAACAGAGGTTATATAACTTGGTCAAAATGACAGTGTATAGTAACAGCTCTGTACTCTCTTGTGCCTTAACTTCTTTAATATTTATTGCAAATTTTCCAAACATTTGCAAGGGTAGGGACAATATATTGTGGTGAGGAAAAAGGAGCTCTTCCCTAGCGCCTGGCAGACTATAATCCATATAGTCGGTACTCACTATGTATACATCAGAAGTTAGTATGGAGAAATAAAAAGAATAAAGGATTTTTGAAACCAATTCTCAGAACTGCTAATTACTTTCTAAGTGGCAATGTGCAAATTATTTGATCTTTATGAGGTTTTGTTTTTCCTTCTGTTAAAGAGAGCTAAAAATACCTACTCCCTGGTTGTAGGAAATATGGAATAAAATAGCAAATGTGATAAGTGCCTTCTGAACCATAAGCATGACAAACATTTTAGCCAATATTTTAATAAACATTTGAATGAGTGGATCCCTTGTGTGCTAATTTTTGTAAACTATTCAAAATTTTTGTCTGACAAAGGCAGTTGAGAGAAAATTGAAAATTACAAAAGGATTCTGGATATATATCTGCTAATTACACACCATGCATGATGGTTTTTTAAGCTCATGGTGTGTCCAAAGTCACTCAGATAACTTTCCTAAAAGTAGGATGAAGCCCACCAGCCACAGTCAGAAATGCCATTGTGCTGCAGACTAACACTGACAGAGCCCTCCCAAAAGTATGCTATTGTGCCCCCACTTTCTTTTTTTTTTTTTTTTTTTGAGACAGAGTCTCGCTCTGTGGCCCAGCCTGGAGTGCCGTGGCACGATCTCGGCTCACTGTAAGCTCCGCTTCCCGGGTTCATGCCATTCTCCTGTCTCAGCCTCCCGAGTAGTGTTGTGCACTTTTATAGTATCCAAGAAGCAAAGCTTGAGAGGAAACAAGTGTTCACTCCTGAGATTTTAACAAAATGAGGCATTTGTTCATCAACCACAACAAATATACACAAGAACATTTTAGGTGCTGAATTATAAAAATTACAACAGCACTTTGAATGGCAAACATACAATTGGCTCTATATACCCATGAGTTCAGCAAATTCTATCAACTGCAGATCAAAAATATTTTTAAAAATTTCCAGAAAATGTAACGTTGTTGACATGTATACATTTGATCTGTACTAAACATGTACAGACTTTTGTTCCTTGTAATTATTCCCTAAACAATATAACAACTATTTACCTAGCATTTACACTGTATTAGGTATTATAAATAACCTAGAGATGATTTAAAGTATGCAGAAGAATGTGTGTAGGTTACCTACAAATACTGTGCCATTTTGCATATGGGGGTCCTGGAACCAATCCCCCATGAGTACCAAGGGACAACTGTAGATCATATTACCCAATTAATGAAAAGATAACCAACAAGTAAAATAATTTGCACTACCTAAAAGCACCAGGCATATTATTTTGTCAAAAGTTACTGAGGAATGGATAATTAAAATTGAGTTATTGATTGTATCCATGATTTTTATTGTATTACAGTAAATGAAAATACATTAGTTACTAGTTTCATGGAATATTCTCTGCAACCAGAAAATCATCTCACTTAATATTTTCTTATATTTTCAAAGTCTTATGTTACAGAAAATACATTAAAATAAACAACTGAAATTGCTTATGACCTTCCTCTAAAGAAAACTATGGGAAACTGCAATTCAGAGGTTCCAGAAAGTGTTCTCAGAAAGGAAACAGCATACCTGCAAACATTAGCTCTGAAACGTCAGGTTTGACATGAAGACAGGTGAAAAGAGGTAAAGGGCATTGTGCAGTATTGACTTTTTCCTTCAAACTACTCAGGGTAGTATTCATTCTCTGTCCACAGAAGAAAGAAAAAGATGACTTTAAATTTATAAACGGATAAAGGAAGAGAGAATGCTATTCAAAATGTACTTCCAATCAAAATCTTATAATTTTATAATAAAAATAACTCTTATTACTTCTAGAAATTACTAGGTCCTGAATAAACAACAAAAAATAAGCTCTATGGAAGTAACTATCTTCATTTAAAAAATCATCATAACTCTAGAGACTATGTCTACATCTGAACTGGAGAATGAATTAGCAAGTGTGGAGCCTGGAAGAAATTTAGCCCCTGGACCCCTTGTCATAGGCTCTCCTCTGCTTCATCTTCAAGGAAATATCAATTTAATCATGTATCAAGCGAGTCTGTTCTATGATCCCCGTCCTTTCTTGAATCTGTTCAGGCAAACTTCATTCTTCCTCATCTAAAAATGTTACCATTCTTGGAGGGAACGGGCAGTTAAGGGTTAAAATGTGAATTTTCTTTTTTTTTTTTCCCCCAGAGAAAAGTAATACAAAAGCACTTCCTCACACATTCAAAACCTTTACATCGTTGGAATGAATTAGTAAGCACTAGTTGAAAGGTAGAAGAATTATAATTTCTGGTGGGGAGAATGGGCTTGGTACACATAGTTGGACGAATAAGTAGAGTCCAATGACTTTTATAAAATGTATTACATTTTCTTTTATTTAAAATATAATAGTATAATATGTCCTGTCTACTTGTTATAAAAGTAATGTAGATTGAACTGTAACTTACATTATGAATTAGTGTTTCTCCTATTAACATCCCAAAGATATCAGTAAAAGTGACAGGTTGTCCAGAGCTTTTCTTCTTCCATAAAGACTCAACATATCTTTTAACTTTCTGTGGTGTGAGAAGTAAAAGGGGGTTGTGGCTAACATTTTTCATTAGTTCTTCATTAATCTCCTCTGGCCCTTTCTCTGGAAAATCAGGGTGAGAATACAAGGTTGACATGTACCTAAACAGAAAACAAAACACAATCAGTAAAGACAAAGGGCATGACACAGCAGTCTCCAAAGAAAGTAGGCACACTCTGTAAATAAAGCATGGTGGATATATTTGGTTAACTTCATTATCTGATTGCAGATTTTAAAACATTTAAGAAAAGAATGTGTCAATCAGAAAGGAGTTGGTCTACCATGAAAGCAAAGGAAAAAAGAGGTGTCAGAGGAAACACTGAACTTTCATCCACAGTCTAAGAGAGAGGGTGCCCTACTAGGCCTACTGTCCATTATCTAGTGTGCCAGGAATGGGGTATCTCTATCAGACTATTAGAGACTGATGACAGAGCACATCTGAGTCATGTAAATGAACTGACTTGTCTGGCTACAAGACTAGTCAAGGAATCTGATCATCTAAACTTCTATGATGATTATCTACAGGTAGAAAATGTGTTGTCCCAACTATTGTAAATTCTTAATTACCTTAACAAATGATTTTTTTCGTTAATTATCCATTGGCCAACTAGACAAAAATCTCAAACCCTGTCAGCTGTAGGTCTCTAAATTAGTGAATATATGAATCTGAAGGCAAAATCCTAAAGAGAAATAAGATCTTTAAAGTAAATGCTTTCTTATGAAGCCTCTTGGCTGCCAGCCATTTGGCCACTTCTGGTAAAACTGGAAATCACCATGAACCTTGATATTTGATATCTAGATAATAAATATTCAGTTGTGGTGCTCCTGCCTGTGAACCAATACCTCTAGTATGGTGGATCTCATGCTGACTATTAATTACTCATTTTCTTATCTGTTTCCCTCAATAAATTGTATCCTCCTCCTTCATGAAATAAATTTTGTTTTTTCATCTTTTTTAGCCTCAGCGACTAGTTAATGTCTGGCATATTACAAGTACAGCTTAGGAAACTCACATAACAAAATAAAAATAGAATATGTAAACACTCCATCACTTCATCCAACCAAGGAGAAAATAGCACATGTTTTAATCTCTTATTTCCTCGGGATTCAAATCAAAATGTCCATTATAATGGTTATTGTACCTTCGAGGGGAGAAAACTAATTCTTGTTAGGCCCCAACTATATTCTGGACACTGTGTTGGTCAATTGTTCATAAGCTGTTGTCTTGAAGACTCACAGTGGCTTTCAAATATTCTATTTTAATTATCAGGAAAGAGAGCATTGGGAAATTTAAATAACATACTCATACTCCCCAGTTTATAACAGCAGAACTGGAATTCACAATTTGTCCTCTCCCTGATAGGTTTTTTTTTTTTTTTTTTTTTAGTCTATTATACAAGACTTCAGTTTTTAGAGACGAAACTATTCCCATTTCACAATAAATTGTAATTCCTTATTGGGTTTGAGTTCCTTGGAAACAAACTGAGAATAATTATCAGTTAATAAATGGAGAGTAACAGACCCACAATGGAACACATGTGCAGAAAAAAAAAAAAAAAACTTAAAAAAATTTTTATACAACAAATTGAATTTGAAACAGTTTCCTCAACATGTGGTAATGATAAATCAAATAGACTTGCTCAACTCAACTTAGTATAATCACCAAATAGCTACAAAAATGCAGCTTTGAATACTTGAAAGACACACGGTTCACTTATTCCTATAGTTATTCCAAAGTCTGCCATGTGATTTATCTAAATCAACAAAGATATGATATTCTGGACCTTCTCATACTTTTAATAAATGCACAATATGCTCTCTGAAGGTTGAAGTAATCTGGTGTATTCTCGCTCTCTCTTTCTCTCTTCCCCTCTCATGAAGCAGTTGGCTTGGAAATACAAACCCTGGTGAGAAACTGAAAAACCTAGAATACTTCAACAATTGGCATTGGGCTAATGGTCTCTGCTTGTTCAGCATTTATGACACATATTCCTTAGAATTCACAAGGTGAGCTGGATAATCTTTTCATGGTGTCCCTGCAGTTACATCTGAGTGAAACTATCTCAAAAAGTAAAAAAATAAAACATACAAGTATCACCCCAATTTCTAACTCTGTAGTTAAGTCTTAATTTTTATCTCTTTACCAATGATGTTTCCCAATTATACCAGTCAAGTTTCAAAAAAACAGTAGCTTAGACATAGCAGGGCCTCTACAAATTAGTTAATGAATGAATGAAAGGATCTTAGGTTTATTTACATAAAAATCTGGAAATATTTGCCTCGAGTTTTTCAACATATTTATATGATAGGACACCTCATTCTTTTTATCTAAATGCATTTTAAATCTAAATCATGCCAGAGAGGAAGCAATGCTCAGTTCAATCCCTGTGTCCAAATCAAATGGTCAATGTTTTAAAATACCAGTAGCTAACCACCAGACTTGCTGAATCCGAACTTTCATGGGTAAACATTTAGGGTGAAACATTTAGAATTTTTGTGCTTAAAAAGTGCAGAAGAGTTTTTCATCTGCAACTAAGATTTGGAATGACTTGAGAAGACTCTCAACATCTGTTAAGCAAATATCTTAAAACTCTTTAAAAACCCCTAAATTAATTTTCCCATAAAATGCAGCTACTTAATGCATTTCTTCGTTTAGTGATTAATCAACTATGACCTAAGGAAAGTCAGGCACTGTGCTAGGTAAGAGAGATTCGTTAGGGAACAAGACAAGCTAAGTTCTTAAACAACAAATTTTCTCTAACACGTATCTTGACCTTTGATCCTGTCACATCTTATGTGACAATTTTTGTTATTGTTTCTTTTCTCATTGTTTCAAGAATTTTTCGTACTGTTAAACTGAAAGTTCTTGCTCTCAAATACTATTTTAGTTGGTTCAATAAATTGGACCATATTGTCTACCGATGCAGAGCTGCTCTCACTTCTTTTTAGATGGTAATACTGTACAAATTTGGCAGTCAACATCCAATAGCCCCTTACGATGCTATAAAAGAGCAGCTGAGGAAGAAAGCTGTGCTAATCCTGAGTAAAAGAACACAGGATTACTGTCCTGGTTTTTTAGTTCACTTATTTCAGGTCTCCAGGTTGGCTAATACTTACATTTAATGAATCACAACTATCATCCAAAATTAATTTCAGAAGTAATTACCATAAAGCTAGTAGCAGGTATAAGGGAAGCTTTGTCCTACCTAAAATTCTCTTTTGTGATCACAGGAAACTTTCTGGGAGGTCCAGGGCTTCTCCAGATATTTCCGTATTACCTCACTTATACCAAATAATGGCCGTGTATCAGCAGAATAGAAAAGGTTACACAACATAGAAGTGTAATGTGTTTTTCCAAGTCTTTCCGAATTCCTTCCTTTGAACTTTTTACCTTCTCACCTGTACTTTTTAAGAGAGAACTGTGAGCATGAATCATCCTGACCACTTTTTCTTCTGGTAAGGGAGCATCTCTTCTTTCCCTGGTTAACATCTTCACCTGTGCTTTCCATCTTGTGTCCTGTCTCTGCCGGAGTCTTTTTCTATCTATGATCCTTCTATTTCTTTATCTTCCATCTATCCCTCTACATTATTTTCTACACCTCAGACATCTATGAAAATGCTGAACTCTCTTAAATTCTGAAAAAAAATTAATAAAAACCCTTCCCTGGGCCCTATGTTCCCTTCAAACAATGACTGAGCTCCTTTCTTCCCTTTCCAAACAAAGTACTTGAAATAATAGATAGATTTTATGAGGTTCACTTGCCTATTTTTTGGACTTTCATGTTTTATTCAATCTCATGCTCAAAAGTATCTTCTTCTTCTTCTTCTTTTTTTTTTTTTTTTTTTTTTGAGATGGAGTTTCTCTCTTGTTGCCCACGCTGGTGCAATCTTGGTTCACTGCAACCTCTGCTTCCCGGGTTCAAGGGATTCTCCTGCCTCAGCCTCCCAAGTAGCTGAGATTACAGGCATGCACCACCACGTCCGGCTAAATTTTTTGTATTTTTAATAGAGACTGGGTTTCTCCATGTTGGTCAGGCTGGTCTGGAACTCCCGACCTCAGATGATCCACCCACTTTGGCCTCCCAAAGTGCTGGAATTACAGGCATGAGCCACCACGCCCAGCCCCCAAAAGTATCTTTTAATTACTTTTACTAGTGGTTCCTGCTAAAGCAACTAACCAAACCCAATCCTTTGCTAAGCTTTTCACAGATTTTCAACATTATTAAAACATCCATTCCTTCTTGATCCCATCTTTTACTTGATTCTCCTCTATGACAGCTTATTTGCAGTCTCTATTAGGGTTTTATTTTCTTTTTATCTATGAAATTTTGAAGTGTTACAGGGTTCCATGAATTAAATTCTTGGTGGTAATAGATAAAATGGTAGAAGTTGGCGGAATTACCTAGGGAGAACATATTGATATAATAGACCAAAAGAGAAGCCCTGAGGGAAAGCCCACATTAAGGAGAGAAACTGTGGAAGTGGTAGGGACAATATATGGAGGAGAGACCAATCAGACAGGATGAAATAAAACCAAAAAGGCATGATAGGAACAATTAGAAAAAAGGACAAAGCAGTGTGTGAAATGTCTCAATCTCCAATCCCTCCCTCACCAACCCCACATACCCTGAGAAGTCAAGGAAAATAAGAACTTTGTAAATTAAGTGGTCTATGAGTGAAAATTTATTACAAGGAATGAGCAGCCTTTTAAGGAAATGAAATAAAAAGGGAAACGCTGATCTTTAAGGAAATAAGACTGTGAAAGATAGAGTAGAAGTATACATATGTGTATGTGTGTGTATGTGTGTGCACATTTAAAGTCCTTTTAATTACTATATATATATATATATATAAATGTGTGTGCACATTTAAAATCCTTTTAATTACATTTTACAGGACTTGTTTACTGACAGGGGAATGTAAGAAGATATTGCACCAAATCTATAACCAAAGCAATGACTATAGCTCTAATCAAGCTCACACATACACAATTATATCCCCAAATCAGCGCTCAAGGGTCTAGTCTTGCTTTATTAGATGAGTTTAAGAAAGTAAACTTCTTACAGTTGTCAGTGATGGACAACAGGGATCTAATAAATAGTGAGTACAAAGAAAGAACACCACTCAAAGAATAATAACAAAATGATTGAGTAGGCGAACTAATGTAAGGGTCCAAGATTTTCTAACACATTACTCATTGAACAGGCAGATGCCTGCTCTTTCCTTCAAGGGAAAGAATAATGATGGGCTACACCCTTCCTTCAGAAGAAATAAATCATTTTGAGGGTACATATAGAGAAGACGGCAACAATGGCTCTACGTTTTTGTTTCATGACTAAATAATCTGATTCAAAACATTTAAGAAACTGTAGATGATTTAAATGTGAAACTCTCTATAAAATATATAGATGTCCTAGAAAAGAGTGTGGTTTAGTAGAAAGCACTCAGAATAACAGATCAAAAGCCTGAGTCTATATGCTAGCTCTCTAGTGATGTTGGACAAATAATTTGGCTTCTAAGTCAAATTTTCTTTAGCATAAAAATGAATAAACTCATACCCTTCTCACAAGATAAAATGACACAGAAACTTTAAAATGCTAGACATATATAATGCGATATTCTGACAGATGAGTTTTGCCATGGCCGAATGACTAGAAAGGTCTTTTAAGTCCAAGACAGATCTTTAGTAATAAGGTGATACTCTTATTTGAGACATGTGAGCAACGACTTTTCATTTGATTTTCAATGTGCTTATGTGAGGTAAGCAAACCAAAAAGTATGTAGTATCTTCTTTGAAAAGGTTTTATAAATATATTTGTGAAAACCTACAGAGTACAGGTATTATACATACGGATGTTTTAAGTCTCCACCTAAATTTAGCTGAGTTTAAATACATTTAAAGGACTAATTTCATATTTAGATGAAAATCAATGAAATACATTATATGTCTATATTCAAAAAATTGTTTTCTTTGTTTTGTATACTATGGTATCTTGCATCTTATTCTATTTGCCCTAAAGAAGAAAATGAATATGTAGTGAATCATGTAGACTTAGATGTGTTCACTGAAGGACTACAAATCAGCAAATTATAAGAAGATTAAATTAATTATGGGTGGAGTATGTTGTTCCACTTCTATTTTTATCTAGAATTATTTTCAATTAGTCTTTTTTATTTTATGTTTTAACTACATTTTAAGTTACAAAGTGGCTTAAAAGAAGCAAATTTGCAACAAAAAGTTATTATTAAGTATGGATTTGTCTTTAAAAAAATCGTTTAAAGAAGATTGTGGCATCAAACTGGAAAGTTTTGTAATTTAAAGTTAATGATCAATTTTCTAAATCCCCGTTTCTGTTCTAGTGCTTGAGTTAGATACATTCTAAATATTTAAAGTTATAAAACTAAAATTAAAAATGCATACTAACCAGGTGGAGCCAGAAAGACCAGCAATGTAGGTAGCACAATCCAGAATTCCTGATTCGTATAATGCCTTCATCACACCAGAGAATCCCACCATGGCTCGGAAACCCCCACCTGAACCCAATATGGCTACCACAGGCACCTGAAATGATGCAACAGAGAGATTTGTACACAAAGTAAAAATCATAAAATACAGTTCCCTTTAGTCTCAATCTTTATGTTATACATCCCATATTTTGTCCCAAAGAAGTATAAGTTAACTTCATACTTTAGTAATGCCTAATTTTTTAAAGGAAGAAAATAAAGCCTGGTGCAATGGCTCACGCCTATAATCCCAGCACTTTGGGAGGCCGAGGCGGGTGGATCACCTGAGGTCAGGAGCTCGAGACCAGCCTGACCAACATGGTGAAACCCAATCTCTACTAAAAATACAAAATAAAAAATAGCTGGGCGTGCTGGCAGGCACCTGTAATCCGAGCTACTTGGGAGGCTGAAGCAGGAGACTTGCTTGAACCCAGGAAGCAGATGTTGCAGTGAGCCAAGATCGTGCCATTGCACTCCATCCTGGGCAACAGAGCAAGACTCCATCTCAAAAAGAAAAAGAAAAGAATGTTTCATATAAGAAAACAAAAAAAGCAATGTCTATTAGAAAAAAATTATTAAAATGACCAACTTACTCTATTTAATAATAATAATACTCTATATTTGTTCAACCTTTTGCAAATTTTTGACTTGCTTTCAGGGACATTGTTTTATTTAACTCTCAGAAATCATGTAAGGTGAGCAGAAGGAAAGTATTTGCTGGTTTTGCAGCTGAAAGTTCTATACTGATTATGTTACTTGTGTAAGATCTACTAGTTGGTAATTCATAGTTGAGTAAGCCCCTTGCCTTCAGGTTACATTTACAGAGAGCATCTTTAACATCTGGTGACCAATCTGATGTTAGCAGTAAAAGAGAGGAAGGTGGGTGGTTGGACTTAGGGTTTCTAGCTTTGCTCTTAAGCAGATGATGCTATCATTACCCAGAACAAGGATCCTAAGGCATGAAGTTAGGTGAAGGAAGAAACAGTGTGCTCAGTCTTAGAAATGCTGAAAACACAACATGAATGCATTGTGTTTCAAGTATTGGCACCTGATCCCTGAGTGGCCACTTACCAATATGACATATACATATATTCATGGAATGATTATTTTACAACCAGGAGGACCAAAAAGATTGTATAGTCATAAGAGATAGTAGTTGTAAGGAAGCCAGATAAGAATTTCGAACAAAGAGGAAGGATTTGAATTAAGCCTTGAAAGGGGGTTGAGTATATAGGCATAATAATAATAATAATAATAATAATAATAGCAAATGTTTAACCTTTAAATTGGGAAAGAGAAATCTACAGAGTCCAGATCTTATTAGAGTTAGAGCAGTGAATAGTAGAACACCTAGGACTAAATTCCTGACCCAGAACTGTACACTAACAAGTGGTCTCAAATCAAAAACACTAGACATCAAACTACATGCAAACTGGAAACCTCATAATGAAAGCACACTCTACAAGTGCAGTGCAATGGAAGGATCTAAATGGCTTTGAACCTGTGTATGTATATATGTGTATATGTGTGTATGTCTGCGTATCTTTATATAGATGTATATGGGTTGGTATAAACACCATGCTCTCAAACACAGATTTTTAAACTGTAAATAAAGTAAAATATGTAAGTCTTTAAAAGCTTGTCTGGAGGGGGAAATAAAGCTAAGGTAGGAAACTAAAGTACATTATACAGAGGATGAATAGAGTACAACAAAGTATTAGGTGCAGCAGTAGTTATAAGAAAGCTAGATATGAAGTTAGAATGAAAAGGAGGGATTTGAATTCAGCCTTGAAAGGTGGTTGAGTTTGCAGGCAGTATAATAAGAATAATAATAACAATAAAAGCAAGCATTTAACATTGCTATGTGCTCAGTTCTGGGCCTAGGCTTCAGGTCAAGATAGGCATAAGCAGGAAAGGGTATGTGATTTGGGAACCAAACTACTTGGGGTCTTAGTATTGTAACAGGTGTATATTAGGGAATTGGGAAAATAGGATTATGAAGGGCATTGAGGAAAAGCAATTTCAAGATTAATACTGTAAAACATGGAAGGTTGTTCGTATTCAAAAAATATTTGGGGGCATTTGAGTCTAGGTATGGTTAATTGTAGCGTTGTATTATTAAAAATAACCAATCCAATACAAATCAGGTAGTTCAGAACAGAGAAAAAAAGTTCTTAGTAACAGATCATACTGTTCATTTCAACACACAGCAAACAGCCTGCACTGTTATTCAACATGAGATTTAATAAGATAAACTGGAAAAATGAACTTAAGAGCTTCTCTAATACTGAGAAAACAACCTCCCAGATGTACTTCTTCAAATGCCAACAGCCCGACACATACTGAAGATGCATATGGTACATTGCTTGGAATTTTCTGGAAACAGCCTCCTGTTAAACTGGAATTCATGCGTTAGGTAACCTACTGTTCTCATTATCGCTTTGAAGTAATTCTGAAGGAGGTTTTCAGGTCACGGTTTTAATTCAGATACTTCTGTTGTCATCAGGGGAAGGAAAATGTCAGATATTTGTACACAAAGTTGAATAATCAAATAATTGACTGTGCAGATTATAATTACCTTCATTTGTTAAGTATGCATTTATATTATATCATTTAACTTTCATAACCTATCAGTACATATTATTACTCCGTTTGTTTGTTTGTTTGTTTTGTTTTTGAGACAGGGTCTCTCTCTCTCACCCACAATGGAGTCTCTCTCTGTCACTCAGGTTGGAGTGTACTGGCATAGAGATGGGGTTTTGCCATGTTGCCTAAGCCTCCCAACGTGCTGGGATTACAAGCATGGGCCACCACACTGGGCCTATAACTCCATTTTTAAAAATAAAGCAATTTAAACACAAAGAAGATATTTTTTTCCAATGTCACAAAGCTAGAAAGTGGTATTTGGAGTCAAACTTGGGTCTGCCATATAATAAAGCTATTATTTCACTATGCTCTACTTTGTCTCTCAAAACAAATAGCTTCTACTTTCCCCCAACTAATGCTGTGTCCTAAGGCCAAGAAAATCCTCTGTGGGCTCAGTTTACTTATTATAAAAGTATTGATCTTGATATATTAATGTGTAAAAATATTGATCTTGAAGCTTTTAGTGACTAGTAACATTCTAGATTCTATAACACCTACAGAAACATGAATTATAAAACTATAAAATTATGACTATGAACTATAACAAAGAATGGGAAATTAGATTTGTCAAGAACATATCGTACGTGCCTTGCACTCTCTCATGGACACTTTCACACAATTTATTTCATTTACTCTTCCCAACTCTCCAAAGGAAATCATTGTTTGTTTCATTTTTCAAAAGAGGAGTGCAGATAATACCTAATAGCTAATAAGTAGTACAACCAGGATTTGAGCTGAGGTATGTCTGGCACCAAAATTCCTTACTCTTTCCTTTGTCATTGCTCAGAAAGAAAGGGGTAACCTTTACGGAGTGAAAGCACTGATGCACTGATGCTTAGTCACACTGTATTTCAAATTATGTATCACTTCAAATAATGTCACGACAATTTTACATAATAAACAAAGGCTAAGTTTAGAGTTTTAATAGTCTTGCTCATTCTGAAATAATGTTCAAAGAAATAATACGAAAGTTATAAGGTTCAGCTGTTAGTCATAGCTCTAATTCTAAGAGAATCAAATACGTGTTCCTGAGAAGGTCTGGGGTTGTATTTGGACCTAGTATCACTAGTATTTAGATATAAATGATGTCAATAAATATTTCTCATACTTCCTTCATATGATTATGGGAAATGAGTTTTCACTTACCAAAAACTTTGTGTTTTGACTTAGTTATCCTGGTACATAAACTTACTGACATTATTAATTGCCTCCCTTTCAAAAGAAAATTCTGAAGTATTCAAGAATATTTTTGTTTGTCATAAACAGTTAGATAAATACATTTCTCTCCTTGGCCTCTATATTAGTCAGGGTTCTTCAAAGAAACAGAACCAACAGCATGAGTAGATATATAGAAAGAGATTTATTATAATGAATTGTCTCACACAATTAAGACCAGTCGAGTCCAAATCTGCAAAATGAGCTGGCGAGCTCCACACCCAGGAGAGCCTATGGTGCAGATGGAAGTCCAAGGGAAGTCGGCTGGAGAATTCCCTCCTGCTCAGTGAGGCAAGCCTTTTTGTCATATTCAGGCCTTGAATGGATTGGATGAGGCCCACCCACATTATAATAGTAAGGATAATCTGCTTATTCAAAGTAAGCAACAACACCGGCAGCAAATCTAGCACTTGGTCTTATGATGCCTCTCCATTGCTTCTGACATGCGGACATTTGCTTGCCTCTCCTGGACCCTGTTTCCCTCACAGCTTCTATTTCTCAGCAGTCAAGGGCTTTGAGCCCCCCAGAGTGCACCACGTTGCTGACTGCAGTCTGGGCCCCTTGGACATGTAACTTGCTCTCTAGACCAGTTAGACCAGTTTCCAGCTCTGTTTTATTCTGTGGCTGTTTATATCCCACCACTTCCTCAGATAAGAAAAACTCAGCTCCACCTCTTGATTCCTGAAACCTGACCCTTGCAAGCCCAGGCCTGCTCAGTTCCTGTTCCTATACTCCACTAAAGGGAGCCCTCCACTGCCTGTCTTTCAATGTTTACCATCTGAAAGAGGAACAAAGATTGATAGTACAAAGTGCCATTGTCAGAAGGCGAAAAGAGGTGGGAAGGAAAGCAGAAAAATGAAGGTGAAAAGAGGTGGGAAGGAAAGCAGAAAAACAGGAATGGCAATGCTTATTGACAACTCAAGGTTGATCTCTCTTATCTCCTTCAGAAACTGTCTTGCTCTGCCTCTCCCTCCCCAACTAGATGATCCCTGTTTCCCTGGCCTTTCACTTAACTTATATGACAAATGTAAGTACCAAGTGGCACTCGGAGAATTAATTACTTAAGGCCCATATTTTACTTCTATTTTCATCCAAAGCTGTCTATTTGTTTAAACTGAAATATGATCCTTATAGTCTTCCTTAAGAAAAAGCATTATCTCTTTTATACTCTGACAACAAGAAGAATCTTTTCTTCTCTCATTTCTTTACTACTCTAATTCCAGATTTTACTCCCCCAACCAACCTTGTTACGTTATAGCTAGTTTTTAGGGGACATAGAGACTGGATAGTAACATTTCACTTCATAGACACAACGGTAATCTGAAAACTTCATCTGACCAAAAACTATTTTAGAACAAGAAAATTTTAAAAAGTGGCTTCTGAACTACCAAAATACACCAAAAATCCCCATACACAAAGTCATGTATCTTGCTCAAAGAAAAGATCTTAGCCCTCTTCTCATAAAGAAATTATATTAGTTAGAGACTGTGTTCTAACAGCAAGTTTGCTTATCAGATTTGAATTCCAGAGCAACAAAGTTGAAAGAGAAAAGGGCAGTGTGAAGAAGTCACTTCAAGCAGCCACACAGGGCACAGAATAGTGGCCGCTGAATGCAAAGGAAGCAGGCCTGATAATGTCCAAATTGGTTCAGTCTGAGCAAGAAATTACACATTTCAGGAAGATTTCCATCTACATAAACAAAATCAATAATTTTTTTTTAAAAAAAATCTCAGTACTTAAGAGAATAAACTCTTAGGCTTTAAAAAACCTTAACTATTTGACTAGGTCAGTATACAGGAAAACTAATTAAAAAATTAGGCCATGGTAAATTTAACAATTATTGACGATGAGTCTTATGCCACAGAATGGCAGCACCCAAGAATATGTATAATATTACTGTTTTACTGGCAACTATTATACGCCCCTATACATTTTGCTGGACACTTTATGAGCATCAGTACCTATCCCCTTACCCCAACAGGAGACATTATCATCATTTTACAAGTGAAGCACAAAGGTAAAACAAAGTTCCCAAATATATACTGCCCAAATTCCTTCAACATTTAATTCAACCTTGAGGTCTAACCTGGATACTGTCTGTTTGTATTGAGATGAATAGGACTGTTCTCATTGGTTGTGCAAACTGCCGCAACAGCCCACTCTTCCATACATTAAGGAGGCCAACTGAACAGTACTGAAAAGAAAGTGAAGATTTTGATAGGGGACAAAGGATGTGGAAAGTTAAGAGATCCAAGGAGTAACATAAAAATAGAAAAATGTTACTTTTGTTATGGGAATGGGTGGTGCTGATAACTTCTAAGCTGATTATTTCTGCCAAGAGAGAACAGTGTGGCCTGAAACCAAGAAAAGCAACAACAAAAGTTTTAATTCCATAAATGACTTCCAAACACACGAATTTAATATTTTTTGAAGGACAGCACAGAGAAAAAGCATAATTACCTCATTCCCCATCTGTTGCAGAAAAGTTGTTTTACCGTCATTTGTATGAACATGAAGCAAAGTTATATTTTCCCAGGAAGACTTACTAATCCTTTCCACAGAAGGAGGAGTGACTAGAGGTGGCAGCAGAAACTTACTTTTTGGAAATAAGAACCTAAGAAAAAATGCCAGCCAGTGTGTCCTACATGAATTTCTAACTCAAGAGTCTAAGCCAAGATCTCATCAAAACCTTCTCCTTAACCGGTGTTTCCCTCGCAACCTGATACTGGTGTTGCTGTTTCAAAACTGTGACCTCTCTCTCTAGCAAATCTACTCCATGCATGCAAAGACTAAATTTGTGCCCTGATACATACAACAAAATATTCACCAAGGATCTACCATACTAAGAACTATGCTAGGTGTTTGAAATATAGAAATGAATAACACAGATATTGTCCTGGCCCTCACAAAACTTAAATTCTAATGGAGAAAACAGTCACACTCACCAATATTTTTACAAGAAGTTTTTTTAAGTACAACCATGGGAAATGATGAGAAGAGAATGTTCATATATGCCATAAGAGAATATAACTGAGAGAACTAATTTAGACTTAGGGGTAAGGAGGGAGGAGATGATTTGGGAGAGCCTCAGAAGAAATTATCTGTGTGCTCATTAAAGAATGGGAGAGTGTTAGCTAAAAGTGGGGTAAAGTGGAGAGAGGGAGGGGTTGTATAGGGGAAGCCTATTGTGGTGAGAGGAAGCACTGTACAGGAGACCTCCAACCGGAGAAAGATCCTGTAGAGACAGAGAACTAAGAGGTGCTTACTGGGAGGGAGTACAGAAATTTGGGATAAACTGGCAAAAATGAAGCTAGAAAGAAGCTATGGAGCTAAGAGTCTAAGAGCAGTGGAAGGATTTTAAGCTTGGGATGGACTGAATTAGATTTCTGTTTTGAAACGTTCACTCTGAATTCATTGTAAAAAGAAAGTGGGAAGAGGGAAGACAAGTACAAGTCCTCTCAATACACAAACATATGTAAGTCCTCTCTATACAAGGCACAGAGAGAGACAAGACTTTGTGTTCAGATTTAGATAGGCTGAGTTTGAGATGCTGGGAGGAATACATGTAAAGAAATCAAGTAAGTGTGTGGATATTTAGGTCTGAAGCTCAGAAGAGAGGTTCTAAGTTGTTGATATGCATGTTTAGCACACAGGTGTTGGGCGACATCATAGGCCAGAGAGAAATTTCTTTTTGTTCTTGTTATTGTTGCTGTTGCTATTGTTGTTTGAGACAAGGTCTCACTTCGTCACCCAGGCTAGAGTACAGTGGCACCATCTTGGCTCACTGCAGCCTCTACTTCCTGGGTTCAAGTGACCCTCCTGCCCCAGCCTCCCAAGTAGCTAGGACCACGGGTGCACACCACCACACCTAATTTTTTTGTATTTTTTGTAGACACGGGTTTTCACCATGTTGACCGGGCCAGTTTTGATCCTCCTGCCTCAGCTTCCCGAAACGCTGGGATTACAGGTGAGAGCCACCATACCCTGACTGAGAATCCTAGATTTACATCTCAATTGCCTAGAAAAACATATTTCTCATGGGGCGTGGTGGCATGCACCCCATAGCCCCAGCACTTTGGGAGGTCGAAGCAGGAGGATCACTTGAACCCAGGAAGTCAAGGCTTCAGTGAGCCAAGATGGTGCCGCTGCACAACAGCCTGAATGACAAAGCAAAACGCTGTCTCAAAACATGAAAGAAAGAACTAGAATGAGGAGAAAGAGGACCTAGGACTACGTTTTGAGGAACTACTATATGTAAGGGATGCTCAGATGAAGAAGAGCTGGTAAAGAACACCAAAGAGGCATGATGAAGACTATGAAAAGGGAGTAAGTAAAGAGTAGACAATGTTTCAAAATGTAAGGAGACATCTGTCATTTGCAGCTGCAAAGTTAGTTAAGATAGGGCAAGAACAAGACCCTGTGCATTTATTAGTACTGGTGTCTAAAGGAGGTAGAATGAGTTTGTATAGAAAATGTTGGAGACGTTTGTGAAGGTAAGGAGAGAAATAGAGCAGAAGGGAGGAGAGAATACAGAATCCAGGAAATATTTTTTTGTTTTTTATTTTCTTTTTATATCTGAGTTCAGAACATGTTTATATTTTTATAGGAAATATCCACACGGAGGTACATGCTGACAATACAGGTTGAGAGTGATCTGGGAAAATCCGAATAACAGATATATTGGGGTTTTCAAGAGGAGCTTAGGATCCATATCTGATGGGTATCTGCATTTGAAAGCAAAGGGAGTATTTTCTCTGTTGAACTAGGAGGGAGGTTGCAAAGGACAGGCATCGGTTATGGAGTATGTCAATTTTATAGCAAGAAATGAAGGATTTGTCATCTCCTAACTTTTTATTTCTCTATCATTAGGAGACAAGTCTATCTGTTGTGAGGGGAACAAGAAGTAGTCAGCCATTAGCAGTAAAGAAAATAATTGTTGCAAATAAATAGAAAGAAATTAGGCAGGGAAACTCTGAGATTGCAAGGCACGATCTCCCAAATAAAGTTGACAATCATGACTTACAAGAAATATGAATTTCCTCCTTTTTCTTCTAGCAAGCTCATACCTCAAGGCATGGCCAACAGTCTTCAACTCTAAAAGAAATTTCTATCATCTCTGCTGCAGAGAGTGAGTCATCCTCTTGCAATCACTTGCATCCCTCAGTTCACACCTCTTTATTAAGAACTTAACACATGATGGGTTTTGTTTGCTTAAATATCATTCTTCCAAAGAAGGCTTCAAAATCACTAAGGAAAGTAACTCCTCAGGACTAGCCATTTCAGCTTTATTCTTCTCTAGCACTTAGCACAGTATTTCAATAAATTACAAATGTTAGAAATGAAGAGAATTTGTAAAATCATTTTTCTGTTTTGAGGGTATACCTATACCAAATAAGGATGGCAAGAAAAAGAAAAATGTTATAGAATTGCTACTGAAAAGTTATCTGTATTAAAAGAAACACACGTACACACACTAAAAACTTCAGAGAAGCTATAAATTTCTGAATAATGTATAGAGAAGACAGTTTTTTCAAGAACTAATTAGCCTGACGTGATAAACAACCACAAGTTCTAACAAGGATCTATTGTGGTGACAAGCAAGATACAGGATTTGACCAGGCATGGTGGCTTGTGCTTGTAATACCAGCACTTTGGCAGGCAGAGGTGTAAGGACTGCTTGAGCCCAGGAGTTTGAGACCAACCTGGGAAATATAGCAAGATCCCATCTCTAGAAAAAAAATTACACACACACACACACACACACATATATATATATATATATATATAAATTTTCTGGGTGTAGTGGCATGCACCCATAGTCCTGGCTACTTAGGAGGCTGAGGCAAGAGGATCACTTGAGCCCAGGAGTTTGATGATGCAGTGAGCTATGACTGTCCCACTGCACTCCTGCCTGGGCAACAAAGCAAGATCCTGTCTCTAAAAAAAAAAAAAAAAAAAAAACAAAACAAAAGATGCAGGACTGAAGAGAAGTCTCTCTCTTTTTAACATAAACTTAAATGAAGGTTTCCTTAGTTTCCTTTAAGCAAAAATTTCCCTTAAGCAGCATCTCATCTTAGAATCTGCTCCCATAACAACACAAGTCACTCTAGCATCAGTAGGTTGGCTTTTGAACCCTACCCCCACCTAAAACATATATGCAAATCTTCAACCACATGTGGGATGGGGCGATCATTTGGCTCCCTTACTCAGAATTTATGTCTCATTTCCAACTGTATTCTGCCCTTAATTTGCAAGAATCTCAAATTCCTACAAGAATGATTTCCAAGAAATTAATTTATTTATGAAATTATTTTAGGAAAAATTTAATGAAATTAATTCCTACAAGAAATAATTCAAGAGTGTACAAGACTCTGCACATATATGTTTACTTATATATTTAATCAAAATATTATTTTTATGAAAATAAATTATATTCATTTGACATATTCAATTAACAGGAAAGCTCAACTAAATAAATAAGTAAAAGATTACCTGATATGCCACTAATAAGAAACTTCATTATCATTTGATGAGCATCATTGAAGCAATTAATCTTTGTAGGTTTCAGATAGAAAGATGGACAGACATATATAGAGACAAATAGATAAGTAGATTAGATAGGTGACTGATAGATACATAGATGAAATAAATGATGGATAGATAGCCAAAAAGTAGATTATAAGATACATGATTGAGTAATAAAGGATGCTACATTTTCCTGGAATTTAAGGAAAGAAAAAGAAAAGTACAATTGAAGGATTTTACTTTCAATATTTGTTTATATTTATAGTCCAGTATTTCTCCATAATTAGGATTATAAATCATTTCTTCATTTTAATGATTTTTATAATCCTAATTATAGAGAAATATTAGAATACAAATGTATTATAAACAAATATTGAAAGTAGGATCCTTCAATCTGGTCAATTTTAAATATCATTAAACTCTACTACAAAATATAAAGAATTTGGAACATTTTCTTTTTTCTCCCCATCACACGTGCCTACATTTGTTAACTGCATCATCATTAACAAGATTTATGGCAATTTCTTCTTGTTCTATAATGACGATTTCCACAGTTTAATTTTAGTTTACATTTAAATTAATTAATTTTAATCCTTTTATATTTTAGACTAAACTTTTCCTATTGATAAAATAAATACTATTTCATGCATAAGTATGCCTTTTTGAAATACATATATTTAAATAAGTAAATAAAATGTGGTACATCCAGATGATGGAATATTATTTAGTACTAAAATAAAATGCACTATCTAAACGATGAAAAGACATGGAGGAAACTTAAATTCATATTACTAAGTGAAAGAAGCCTATCTGGAAAGGCTACATACTGTATGATTCCAACTATACGACATTAGGCAAACTGACAAAAGGCAAAGCTATGGAGACAGTAAAAGTATCAGTGGTCCACGGGTAGGGATTAGAGATGAATAGGTGGAGTACAGAGGATTTTTAGGACAGTGAACTACTATATGATACTATTATGGTGGATGCATGTCATTACACATTTGTCCAAACCCCATAGAATGTAGACCACCAACAGTGAGCCTAACGTAAACTATGGACTTCGGTGATACTGATGTGTCAATATGGGTTCATTGATTGTAACAAATGTACTACTCTGATGTGGCATGTTGATAGTTGGGGAGTATAATGGTTAATTTTATTTATCAGCCTGATCAGACTAAAGGATACTCAGATCACTAGAAAAACATTCTTTCTGGGGGTGCTCATGAGGGTGTTTTCCAAAGAAAAACATGCGAATCAGCACACTGAGTAAAGAAGACCCACCCTCGCCAATGGGTGCACACATCATTCCATCCTTGGAGGGCCTGAGGAGAACAAAAAGGTGGAAGGCGAGCAATTGTCTCTCTGTCCTTGAGCTGAGACATCCCCTTTCTCCTGCCTTTAGACATTGTTGCTCTGGGTTCTCCTACCTTCAGACTTCAAGACTCTCACCTCCCCCTTCAACTGCCCAGCCTCTGACTGGGAGTTACTCCATTGGTGCATCTTTGTCTTGGACTAAATTGCACCACTGGCTTTCCTAGTTCTTCAGTGTGCAGATGGTATATCGTGGGACTGCCTGACCTCCATAATCATGTGAGCCAAGCTTCATAATAAATCTCCTCATATCTACTGTGTATATCTTTTGGTTCTGTTTCTCTGGAGAACCTGACTAAACTTTGGAGGTTGTGCAGGGAGAGGAAGCATATTGGAACTCTCTGTGCTTTTGGCTCAATTTTGTTGTGAACTTAACACTGCTCTAAAATATAAAGTAAAAATAAAAACTATAGCTGATAAATATTACCAACTAAGGCACTATTTGTGATGACCTTCCTCAAAGAGTTTTCATTTACAAATCACTTACCTTACCTTAAAAAACTAAAGGACTAACGCTCAATCTCAATATTGCCATATTTGGGTAAAATTCTTGGGGAAATTGTCCAAGATAAACTATTATTAAGTTTAACAACATATGAAAAATTTCCAACTCACATCACGTGCAGAATGCAATCCTTCACTATTCTTTGGACCCAAGAGTTTCTTCATGCTCTCCCTTATGTTTTCTTTTCTCTGTTGTCTGAAAGTCTTCTCCTGATCACACAGAGCCATACTAAATCGTAGGTCTGGGCATGAGCTGTAATACCAAACAGATAAAGTCATGAGCCAATGCTCCCAGTGGCCTGGTTTTCCATCCAGCCGGCTCTTCGGAGTCCCTAGGAGCCACACTGATACATGCTGACTGCTTCCCTCAAGCCATTTCCTAAACAGGGACCTAAAATAAGAGGATAAAATGATGGCTATCTTAAAGCAGCATTTTCCATGGCATGTTTTCAGAGAAAAAGGACTTTTCAATGCTTCAGATAAACAAGCAAACAAACAGCCCCTGATAGGTTGAATATTATAACAAAGACTGGGAAGTGCTTCAGTAAAGAACCCTGTTTATATTTGTTTGGCACAGGATCTCCCAAACTTACTTGACCAAGAATTCCTTCCCTTATCTCTCCACCCTTCACTATTCCACCATGATAATTACTTTCTAACGTCCCAAAGAACCAGCATTCTGAGGAACATATTTGCAGAAATATTGTCTTAATTAATTGCCTTGTCTAATGAATGCCCCCCTCTAACAAAGAAAATAACTTCTAATCACAGAACTTGAGATAACCACAAATAAGTTTACAACTAGAGGACTTTAGAACCCTTAAATCATATATACGTTATATTGCTAATAAAGGCAGTAGCAATTTCTCTACACTATGCCAGAAACCACTTTAGGTATTACATATGAATCATTGCAAGAACGATGGGAGTAATCACTACACATTATTATAGAATATATTATTATATATTACAGCTTTATAAATTAGAAAACTATGGCTCTGAGAAGTTAGGATCACATAGTAAACATGTGATGTACTTTCACCATGCCACATATAAGAAATATCTTAATACTGAAGTCTAAATAGCAACTACTGAATTTAAAAATACTTTTTAAAAATCTGTCAGCCTATGTTGGAATGTGAATAAATCCAAAATGTAGAAGTCAAGAATTATCACAAATAAAATATGTCTCTTTACCATTCATAAAAGGCCTTACCTTAATTGCAAATAAATTTTAAATCTCATTTCTGTTAGTTCAGTATATTTCTTCCTTGTAAAATACAGAATGAGACTGCTAAGCCTCTGAGCTATGTTTTTTGTTTGTTTGTTTGTTTGTTTGTTTTGTTTTGTTTTTTTTTTTGAGACGGAGTCTCGCTCTGTCACCCAGGCTGGAGTGCTGTGGCCGGATCTCAGCTCACTGCAAGCTCCACCTCCAGGGTTCACACCATTCTCCTGCCTCAGCCTCCCGTGTAGCTGAGACTACAGGCGCCCGCCACCACGCCCGGCTAGTTTTTTGTATTTTTTTAGTAGAGACAGGGTTTCACCGTGTTAGCCAGGATGGTCTCGATCTCCTGACCTCGTGATCGGCCCATCTCGGCCTCCCAAAGTGCTGGGATTACAGGCTTGAGCCACCGCGCCGGCCTGAGCTATGTTCTTTATGGTCATAGTTGATCATTACAAATAATAGTTTAATTACTACTTCCCAAAGGATAAATATAGGTACCTCACAAAAGAGAAAGTATAATTAATAACAAAAAAATTAATTTCACTAGTGAATTTAAATGATACTATTATTAAAATAACTGATATTAAAATATTTTAAATACTTATTTTCTAGTGCTAGAAAGGCAAAATAACACTAATATTCTCATGCATCAATTTTGAGAATATAAGTTTGTTAAAAAGCAATTAAGCAGTATTCAAATTAGGCATATTAGCAATATGGCATATTCAAAAATAAATAGAATATAGATTCCTTTTGACCTAATAATTCTATTTCTGGAGAGCTATTTTAAGGGAAGCAATGAAAAATTTTTAAAGATAATTTAAAGAAATGGTTGCTGAACTGTATATAGAAGTATTGGGCTATATAATTATTAAATTTTATTTTGGAAATTATGTAACAAGGGGGAAAATAGTAAGAGAGTGAGTTAACATTTTTTAAGTCTAATCTTGGGCTACACTCTTTTTCTATTACTATTCTTTATAATGACGTATTAGGTTAGGTATCTTCTGAACACTATAAGAAATTAAAATCTTACCTGTGCCGCTGCCTGTATGAAACCTCCTCAACTTTATTTCATTTTCTGCTCCTTAAAGGTAATCACTACTTAAATTTAATCCTTATCATACTAATATATTTGTTGATAATTTTGTAATATATATTTATGTTCCTAAGATAGTCATTTTGCAGGATTTTAGTTTTGTTATAAGTATTATCAGTGGAAATTATTTTTTCCAATGAACATTTTTTTTTGAGAATCATCTGTGCTTATATAAATAGAAGTAATTCAAACATTTTTACTATTGTGTAGCATTTTCATTATATTTGTATACTGTAATCTATTTATCTATAAACGTTGAAATGATTTCCAATGTTTTGTAAACTATTACAAGCAGTACCATTATTAACACGTGGTATACATGTGTGAAAATTTCCTATTGTATATATACTCTTTAGAAAAAACACCTCATTTAATCACAGTAGATATGCTTAGAAAGTATTCTTTTCTTATTTTACCAGCGAGTAAAAAAGTGATTAGAAATCTATCAATCATTAACATAATTAGCAAGCGGTAGATTTAAATCTAGGTCTTATTGTTCTGGAAGCCATGTTCTCTGTAATATACTGTGCTGTTATATATAATTGTTAAAAAAGAATCATGATTTTTAAAATTTTGAACAGTATAATGACCTAGATGTTTTAAGGATATCAGTTTTTAAAATCTGGAGGAAAATTCAAAAACTTCTGAATAATTTTATAAATTCAGTAACAGAATTATGGCTAATTTACTTCTCCTTTTATGCATTTTTTTAACTTTCTAATTAATTCTTTCTTGATTTTACGTTAGTTTTAATAGAAGACATGACATGGAAAAATTTTCTTTGAATAAATTGAATTTTTCTTTGAAAACAGTTTTTATTCTAGAGCTGACATAAAATAATATATAAAAAAGAAGTTTTTAATATTATAAAAATATGGTCCTAATTACCTCAGTGAAGACTATTCCCCATTAAACAAAAGCATTACTTCCATAGTCATTCAAATAACAAGTGTTTCTAATCTCATGCCAAAATATACCACTTTTAAGCAAGAATGAACTTAATACAAAATAATGCAAACAATAACTTGGACTATCCTTTGATATTTGCTGACATATATTAATAGGTTGTGGAAATTTATGCCAATCATTTACCAAGTCAAATCCACATGTTCCAGGCATCAAAATACAATAAATAAATGCCTAAACCCAATGTACGCATTATCATACATTTGCCAAATCACCAGATGTGAAAATTTTAAATTAGTTTTCGTGGCATTTGTGTAAAATATGTACTAGTAACTTTGGTCAAATCAAGTTCAACAGGGAAGTTCAAAGAGATGCACAGAGGTTAAGGGAACTCATTATTACATCAGAGATCAGTTAGATCAAGGTAGACTTGCCTCCCCTAAAATTCACCATTTGAAAGTAAATACATGATTTCCTAACGTTCATTTTTGGATGCCATTTTGAAAGAGCAGTATGCTTCATGGAACGTTATTAGTAGTAGTCTGGCTGGTCACTATGAACAAAATTAGTCTCAATTTTCAGTTTTTCCTCTATAAAAATTATTATAGTTTCCTGTTTATGTTCACTTCTATGTTTTTGAATATCTACCTCAATCAACAATAGAAGATGCGCTTAAATAACTGCATTCATTTCTATAGGGATAGATGTACGACTAGAGGGAGCACTTTTTTGAAAAGCACTTATTCTGACATTATTACATGACCACGAAACTATTGGAAAAATAAGCAAAGTATATGAAAATATAAGAATAATGACTACAAGAATATGTTTGTAAAGATTTTGTAGATATTAACAGATAACTAAAAAAGCAAAGTAAACATAATGCACTTTTACATATTCAAAGCTGCAGAATTATATATATATAAAATTATTTAACAATTAAAATATATTAGTGGATCACTCAGAATATTTCTCATCTAACTAAATAAATGCACTTACCAAACTTCAAGAGACATTTCTAGAATCATTTCAGTGACCTAAAAAAAGACATATTAATCAGATTAGGTCATAAAGTAGATGTGTGTTTTATATAATGGAAATAAACTCAAAATAATTTTTGAGTGCCAGATTATTTTTAATCTAAAAAAACAAAACCCTAAAAATAAAAGTAACACAGCTCCTTGAAGACCCTAAACTACAGACGCAGTTCAGTAAACCAACTTTTTGGCATGTTTTTAATAAGTCTACTTAGTAAGTCATTTTAGCAAACACAAGAATTATCTCTGTCTGGGTTGTTTTCCTCCCTCAGTAAAATAAAGTAGCTCACCACAATTACTATTTACAAAACATAAAAAGTGCCTGAGATATAAAAGTTCTGAGATGTTGTGTCTATTATTTAGGAGCTGCCTCCAGCCACAAAATCAGAAACTGTAACAGCCCAGAGGTTAGAATCAGCCTGGGTGAAAGTTCACACGTGTGTATTTGAGACAAGTGCAGGCTGTAGTAACCTGGAAATACAACACCCATTCATGGTGGGCAGTAGACCTAGGGTCCAGCCAACTGTGGTTGACTCAGGAAATATCTACTAATGAGATCTGGAGACTCCGGTTTTTATTTATTTCAACACTATTTGAGGCTATCAAATATATTGAAGGATGGCATCCTGCCAGAGAGACAATTTTTGTCTAAAGGAAAAGAAAATGACTAATATCCACTTAAGATATTAAGAGTTGTTTTTCCAGAGACTGTAAATCTGTTGCACAGAAAGACCTTTTCAATATTATCCCTGGCATTAACTACGAAAAATGTAGCTGTAGATTGTTATGAAAACCAAATGAGAAAATGCTTTGAAAGTTGTTACACAGTTGTAAACGTGTTATTATTTTTATTGTAACGGGTTACTGTAAGAACATAGATAGAGCTAACTTGTTCAATAAATTCAAGTAGAACAGAACTAGGATATACCTCTTGAAATGTGAAGAGGAAATTTTTAGAATCAACATAAAATACCATAGATTATTAGATTTACCCTTGTGAATTTCAAGGAAAGGAAAAACACAAACTAGAAGGAGATTTCCAAAAGGTTAAAATAAGTTCATAGATGATTGATTCTCAGAGCTTAATTTTATGAGTAAGAAAAAGGTATTGAAATCATCTATACAAAAATTTTCCTCTCTCACTAAACTGTAAGCTCTGTCTTATATAGATTCCTATTACTGGTTCATTGTATAGTATTTGGCATACAACAGATAACACATATTTGTCAAATTACTCTTCGCGCGCGCGCGTGTGTGTATGTGTGTATGTGTATTTCAGAGGAGGAGCGCATCAGGCAATCTTTTCTCATCAAGAAATAGTTGACTACTATTGGAGACAAAATCATGGGATGGTCTGAACCAGACAGCAGTTCCTATATATAGAATACTCTGAATGTTCATTAATCAAAGAAGCATATACATATTTTTAAAGTTAATAAAGTAGTTGAGAATCCTAGGACAAATGGCCAGATCAAAGTTACATCAAAGGGTGATTGGCTACCAAACAGGGAATGCAATTTAGAAGAAAACAAGATATGGGTAAAGCATGGTCTGTATTTTTTTCAAGAAATACATAAAAATTGCCCCTTAAAATGATACTAGATTTTATGTTTTTATCTCCAGAAGGTAAAGCCATCATGAGTGGATGGAAATAATATGAACAACATTACAACTCTATGTAGAGTTTTCTAATAAATGGAAAGATTCAAGGCCTCTTTCATTGTGCCATCTCATGACAGAAAGTGTTCAAGAAAATGCTGGCTTCCCAGCTGGCAGGTCTTCAAGCAATTTATAAATTACATATCCAATGTTTGGCCAGGTGTGGTGGCTCACACCTGTAATCCCAGCACTTTGGGAGACTAAGGCAGGTGGATCACCTGATGTCAGGAGTTCGAGACCAGCCTGGCTAACATGGTGAAATCTCATCTCTACTAAAAATACAAAAATTAGCCAGGCACGGTGGCGCATGCTTGTAATCTCAGCTGCTCAGGAGGCTGAGGTAGGAGAATCACTTGAACTCAGGAGGTGGAGGTTGCAGTGAGCCGAGATCATGACACTGCACTCCAGCCTAGGCAACGAGAGTGAAAATTCTGTCTCAAAAAAGAAAAAAAAAATATATATATATATATATGTATATGTGTGTGTATGTGTATATATATATGTGTGTGTATATATATATATAATCCTTGAATATATCCAATGCCTGTTTGCTCTGACAGCTCCATGAATAAGAGGAAAATCAACCATGCTGCATTTATAGTCAAATTTGTCTTCTCCATTAGCACACACTTTCTGTATCTACATTTCTTGGCTAAGACATTCATGATCCTGGATGGACTGACAAGACTCTTTAAACAAAGGCAGGATAAAGGAAGAGAAGGCACAGGATTTTTCTGACATTTTGAATGTTACAGGCTGTGCTGCCAAGGTTCTTGTCACACAGATTAGGATCCTCACTTCCACACTGCCCAAGTGGGTCACCCACAACCAGGAGGAAATTTAAAACACTCTAACTGGGTGCACGATGTTCAGACATGCTATGTATGATAAGCTTGATGTTTACAATCTCTCTGCACCTTTTACCTAGAACATGTCATTCAGATAAAAACATGTACTTCCTGTGAGGCATTAAACAATTACTCTAAACTTCTTCCCACACACTGCATAAAGCATCTCTGCATTACAGGCTTCCACGCGGCTTGTATTATCAAGACAATTAGAAGGAAGAATGACCGCCTCTTCCAGGCTTGCCCCAACACCCTAATACCTAGCTAGGAACTAGAACTAATTAGAACTCCACCTTTTTTAGGAAGGAGTAGGCTGTGTCGGCATGTATTCTTGTGAAAAGCAGCAATGTCATCTTTGAATTCCCCAGTGGAAAGCAATTTTAGATGTTTACAATTGGAGATTTTCAGTTATAGGAGAGTGGGCAGAACTGGAGGAGACAAACTATAAAAACTAAAAGCCATTTCAGCTTTCAAATAATTTTTAAAGGATCTAACCCACGAATTATCTTGAAAACTTTCCACAGTCATTTTGAAATAATGAAGCTTAAAGCAACAAGTGTAGTGCCTGACAATAAGGAAATCCTTTAAAACAGCAGTCCCCAACCTTTGTGGCACCAGGGAGCAGTTTTGTGGAAGACAATTTTAACATGGACCAGGGTGGCGGGGTGGGAGGGGGGATGGTTTCGTGATTCAAGTGCATTACATTTATTGTGCACTTTATTTATATTATTATTACACTGGAATATTTAATGAAATAATTATACAACTCACCATAATGTACACAGTGGGAGCCTTAAGCTTGTTTTCCTGCAACTAGACCTTCCACTGGGGGTGAGGGGGGACAGTGACAGATCCTCAGGCATTAGATTCTTATAAGGAGCATGAACCTAGATCCTTCACACGTGTAGTTCACAACAGGGTTCACGTTCCTGTGAAAATGTAATGCCACCGCTGATCTGAAAGGAGGCAGAGCAGCAATGTGATGGGGAGCGACTGTAAATACTAATGAAGCTTTGCTCCTTTGCCCAACTCTCACCTCCTGCTGTGCAGCCTAGGTCCTAACTTGCCATAGACCAGAACCAGGGGTTGGGGACCCCTGCTTTAAAATGATTATTACAAAAGAGATGCACATAACAAAATAATTTCAAACTTGAGAACCTATCCTATTAGTAAAGAGTTCTTCAAATATGCCATGACTTCCCTTATGTGCTCCAATATTTACAACACTTACTTTCAATAAAACATTATTTTGAACTCTGATTCCTAATTTATTCATTTTTTTTCTAGGTAGAAACAAACAGTAATTAATCATCATATTGATTCAATCATTATGCACATCTTTCAAGAGAATTACATATTTTCTGCTTTATCCATATTTACTTGACCTGTGCAGGATAGTAAATAAAGTCATTTTTAAAGGGTCATTTTTACTTAGAATCATGTTTCTGTACATTGTATCTCAATCGTGTGAAGAAGGAACAAGATGTGGATCTGACAAGGAGGCAATCGAAGTGCAAAGCAGAAATTACAACCCCATCAATACATGCAAACTCACATCTAATAAATTCTGCATGTTTAAAAGTTGAATGAGACACTAGTAAAATCATTTTTTTCTTTTTTTCTTTTTCTTTTTTTAGCAATATAGCTTTTTAATCACCTGGGTGTAGGTGGACTGAGTCCGAAAAAGGAGTCAGCAAGGGGAGATGCGGTGGGGCAGTTTTATAGCATTTGGGTAGGTAGTGGAAAATTACAGTTAAAGGGGATTGTTCTCTTGTGGGCAGGGGCGGGGGTCACAAGGTGCTTGGTGGGGAACTCCAGAGACTTATTGTCCAGGAGAAGGAATGTCACAAGGTAATATCAGCAGTTAAGGCAGGAACCGGCCATTTTTACTTATTTTGTGGTTCTTCAGTTGCCTCAGGTCATCTGGATGTATATGTGCAGGCTTGGGCTCAGAGGCCTGACATTCCTGTCTTCTTATATTAATAAGAGAAACAAAACAAAATAGTGGTGAAGTGTTGGGGCGGCAAACATTTTTGGGGGTGGTATGGAGAGATAAAAGGCGATGTTTCTCAGGGCTGCTTCAAGCGGGATTAGGGGCGGTGTGGGAAGGGTGGCGTGGGAACATAGAGTGGGAGAGATTAAACTGAAGAAAGTTTTTGTGGTAAGGGGTGATATTGTGGGGTTGTTAGAAGGAGCATTCATCGTATAGAATGATGGGTGATGGCCTGGATACAGTTTTGTATGAATTGAGAATTCTTTTTCAATATACAGTCATGTACTACATAGTGATGTTTCAATGATGAAACACATTTGCAACAGTGGTCCCCATAAGATTATAATGCCATATTTTTATTGTATCTTTTGTATGCTTAGATATGTTTGTTTAGATATGCAAATACTTACCATTGTGTTGCAAATGCTTATCATATTCAGTGCAGTAACATGACTTGCAGCTTAGGAGCAATAGGCTGTACCACATAACCTAGGTGTATAGCAGGCTGTACCATCTAGGTTTATGTAAGCACACTTTATGATGTTCACACAATAATGAAGTCACCTAAGGATGCATTTCTCAGCACGTATCCCCACTGCTAAGCAACATATAGATATACATAATATTTTTAGTAAAATAAATTAGCTTTTCCTACCAGGTATCATCTAATTCATTACCCAACAATTCAGGATAATTCAGGAGTGTCTCCCTCCCCTCCAAAATAATTGTTCTTAACAGACTTGAAAGACTTGTAAAAACCATTGTCTTCCCTGTGGCCATGTTCCACACTCTCATAGTTTCCTCCTTACATTTGATGATAATCTCATGTTCCTTAATTTAAGGTCCTTTTTGCTAGGTGGACATCAGTGGAAATTCTGAAGATCTGGGTAACCATTAGCTTTCATACAATAAGCCAGATGTCCTAAACCACTACTACCAAACCACTCTACTACCTCTTTTTTCTCAGACTGTCTAACTTTTCTCTTCTAAACTTCATTACTTTCACTACTCCTGTCTGAGCACTTGTCAGGTTTATAGCGCCTCCTGGAAGTGCATTCATGTATTCATTCATCCAAAAATGGTTCAAGTGCCTCATATACGCCAGGCTGGGTACACAATGGTAAATAACCTAGTCATGTTCTACTCCATGACAGAACTTACCATCCAACAGAGGAATCGCAAGAATGCAAGAGCATTCTGAAACACCCTAAAATTTAAAAGTTATAAATTGCCATAAAAGTCATAAAAATGTCACTTGTTTCAATTGTTAGTAACCCAAGATAAAAATGCATTTTCTGTTAAAGCCAGGAATTACTTGAGCCACATTTGAACTCTGTCCTGCATCAATATCTGAGAGTTTTAACATCTCAGCCAAAGGTCTCTGAACTTTCTTACAAAAATATATCGTTCTCTTGTTTTCTCTCCAAATTCCACTTTGTCTCAACAACTTATTTAAATTGCAGTCTTTGTTTTCAAACATCAATACATGGTTTTCCAATGACATCATCCTGAGACTAACAACATTCTGAATTCACCATAAAAACTCCCTTCTTTTTTTCAGCTTTGTCACTATCTCTTCTGTGGAACTATCTTATTCATTTGCAAGTTGCACTTGTGAGTAAGCAACAATCAAAGAAAGCAATCAGCCAAAATCAGAGAGATGCCGCAGGAGCCATGAGGAATGGCTATTTTCAACACTAACTTCTAAATACAGATGGCAAACTAAAACACAAGATCAACTTAGAGACAACTTTTTTCAAAGTGTTGGCCAAAACAAACTAATTTCATCCAGAGAAATAAAGAAGCATAATCTTATCTGCTTCCAAGCCTAAGCATTTTCATGATTCTTTTGAAGTGGGCTACTTTGGTTCCCAAAACACTCTACATTCTGAATATTCTAGACCTTTCCACTTTAAAATGGGCCACTGTAACCCCAAACCACATTTGACACATTCAGTCATGAGGGACTGGTGCATTCTGAACTATCTTGAAACAAATGATCACTGCATCGATAAGCTCTACCATTAGTATTTAAATAACAAGTTCATTTTGGTCCATAAGTTCAAACAAATAAGTATGTTTGATATCCAGTTAAATCAGCTTCATAAAGCACATGATACATATTTAGTTAAATCTGGTCAATTATAATTAGACTGAGAATATTTAATATTTATTTAGTGCTTAATTGGCCAGGAAGTATTTTAATATGTTGTATGCATTAACCTATCTAACTATAACCACAACCTAAAAGGTAGGTACCATATGTAACCCTGTTTTACAGATGAGGATGCATGGCAAAGTCAGAAAAAATAACATGTCCACCATCACATGGTTAATAAGTAGCAGAATCATGATTCCATCTTGGGAAGTGGACATCTGACTCTGAGTCTGGGTCAAAAGCAGCAGGTTGTACCAGCATCTCTCAAACAACAATTCTGATGTTCTAAACTTTTGACTCCAACAAATACAATTTAAACCAGATTTTATCAATGGCAGCCCTAAAATTGTCTTTCTCCCCCAAAAAACAAAGTTATAAAAGTTGAGTGATAAAATCACAGTCTAAGGAAGAGCATAATTCAGCTTTCCACCTTCAGCGGATCCTCAATGCTTCTAAGCAATCATTGCATTCAACTCTACTTGACACATTAAAGCTGTGCCAAGCGTGACTTTCCTCAAGTCACTCTACACTCCCCATTCTAGTGACTTTCCACAGAAGCAGTCTGTGGTAAGCTGCACCCACCTTTTTGTTTTCCATATCAACATTCTTGGTATCTCTACCTACTAACGTTTTGCTTGCTAATGCTTCTGAGGAAAAAGCCAGAAGTTCCCTCTCAGTTCCCCATTACCTGGTCACGAATCTTCCAAAATTCACTACTGTAATTAAGATAACATCAAAACTCCTACATCTCACATTTCTACTCTGCTATGGTCTCATCCCAATGTGCCTCTTCTTCCTTCATGAACGGATGATCTGTTCCCATCAAACTTGTCTAGGCACGGTTTCCCAAACATGCTCTGTCCTTTCTAGTCCAATGCCTTCAATTAGGCTGTTCTCTTCACCAGGACTACCTTCCGCCCCTTTAGAGACCCAACCATCTCAACCACACCCTTTCTTTAAGGACATGCCTAAGCCATTGATGTCCACTGTCACCTGCAATGATCCTGCTCCCTCAGCCCTGCCTTCACCTCTCTGACCTGATCTCCTCCCAGTCTCCCTCCCACTCTTTCTTTGTGCTTCAGCCACACTCTCCTACTTGCTGTTACTCATCTTGCTAGGCAAACTCTGCTTCAGAGCCTTTCTACTTGGAGTGCCTTCTGTCCTCAGATATCCTCAGAGATGCCTTTCTTAATCAAATTTTTGGAACTGTCTTTGTGACAGTTCACAATACACACGCATATACACACTGCCCCATTCTCTGTCCCTAGTTTAGTTAGCACTTGCCATTATCATCATCTGGCAGGAGTATCTTTTACATATTTACCTTGCTTTTCATCTGTCTTGCTACGTAGAATGTAAGTTTTGTGAGGGTAAGGATTCTTGTTCATTTTGTTCTCTGCTGAAATAGGCAGTGCCTCAAGAGTGTCTACCACATAGTGAAGGCTCAATAGTTATTTGTAAAATGAATTAATTAATGAATAAATAATTTATTCTTATGACTCTCACAGCACACATTGCCTGCACTGTCCATTTATCATGCATAAATATTAAACTCTATTTAATGATATGCTAAAGTTTGTAGGGGTAAAGTATACTGTTGTCTGCTACCTCCTTTTAGATGCATCAGAAGAGCAATTTTTTGGTAAAATGGTAATTCTAGAATCTAGGTGGCAGTTAGATGATGTTCACTGTATAAATCTTTCAACTTTTTATACGTTGAATATTTTTATAATAAAATTTACAGAATAATAATGTTTTAGAGAGGACTTCTCTGACTATACAAACTTCAGTTGCCCACCAACTGTTTTCTACTGCATACCTTTATTTTCTTCACAGTATTTCTCGTTAGCTAATGGCGTGTTGATCATTCTTTTGCTCATCATTGCCTGTTTACTTTCCCTATTAGAATGCAAGCTCCCTGGAGAATTCCCAGGATCCTGTCTATCACCTAGAATACTGCCTGGAACATAACAGTTGTTTAATAAATAACTTCTCAAGTAAGTCAATGAATAGATACCTCATGATACTGTTTATTATTACCTGTCAGTTTACACATGAAAGTATACTTTCCAAACAGATTCTTAGTTCCTTGAAAATTGTACTTTTGTGCAGTCTTTTTTCAATATTTAGCAACATTTTAGGAGCACAATAGAGGCTTACATTCTTCTCACATTAATAACACAATCTATTGGCAAGTTAGTATTTTAAAATTATATAATACAATATAAATGATAGATTTTTATTCTTGCATTATTATCACTTAGCTTCCATATCTGTAAAATGAGAAGAGCTGAAAGCTTTTGGGTGAAGAAGGCCAAATGAAAATAAGGTATTGTACTTACAAGTGCAAGCTAAACATTGGGTACACAGGAACATAATGATGGGAAAAACAGACACTGGAGACTCCAAAAGTGAGGAGAGAAGGAAAGGAGCAAGAGTTGAAACACTACGTATTGGATACCATGTTCACTACTTGGATGATAGGATCATTAGAAGCCCAAACCTCAGTATCATGCAACACACCCATATAACAAACCTGTACACGTACCTCGTGAACCTAATGTAAAAAACAAAACAGGTTGAGTGTGGTGGCTCACACCTGTAATCCCAGCACTTGGGGAGGCTGAGGCAGGAGGATCACTTGAGGTTAGGAGTTCGAGAACAGCCTAGCCAACAGAGTGAAACCCCGTCTCTACTAAAATACAAAAATTAGCCAGGCATGATGGCCCTTGCCTATAATCTCAGCTACTCGGAAGGCTGAGACACAGGAATGGCTTGAACTCGGGAGGCAGAGGTTGCAGTGAAGCAAGATCATGCCCCTGCACTCCAGCCTGGGCAACAGAGCGAGACTCTGTCTCAAAAAATAAATAAATAAAAATAAAAATAAAATATTTTTAAAAGAAGAGAAGTATTCTTTCTAGATCACCGAATTTTACAAATTAGAAAGGAGCTTAGAAAAAATTTAATCCAACCCTTCATTTTACAGATGAAGAAAATAAGACTCAGAAAGAAAGGAAAACAATTCATTCTGGAGAGCTATGAATGACAGAGACAAAATGAGGGTCCATCCTCTCAATTCCCAGTTTCGACTCCAAGTGAGTAAAGCAGGGCCCTGGGAATCTGCCCAACTCCATTTGGAAGCTCCTGTTATTTCTCCAGCGTCTCCTGGACACAGAAATCACTCTATGTTGACTCAGTATTAACGTTTGCATGACAAAACTATGAAAGAGTTTTTGCTAATGCTATTTTGCCTTGAAGAATTTGTTCACTCTTCACCAAATCTAACTGCTGTTTTTCCTCCACTGGCTTACCGTAACTATCTTCAAGGCTTACATCTCTTCTATCCCATTGCTCCCTCACCACCTCCTCTCTCTTACAACCTCTGTAAACATTGTAGAATGATCATCAGGAAGACTGGAATTCCAAGCTGAGGACAGAGGCTGGATAGTTGGGTGGCTTGCACAGGGCACTCCCATATGATCTGAGGAACAAGCAGGGGACGCTCCCCTTAGCCATCATGCTTACTTCTCTCCCAACTACTCCTGCAGCTCAAGGGATTATCATTCAGATAAAACTACAAAGAAGTCTGAAAACAAGGTAATGAAGAAAAGCCTGCTTGGACGACTGTTTTCTCAGGCACACTAAAAAAGTAGTTACATAAGCTTCTTTAAATTCAGGAATGTGGAAAGCCTTTTTAGAGCCCTAGGGATTACACATCTAGCCATAAAAAATGACAGGAGAGGAAATGAATGTTGTCCACAATATCTTCTCTTATAAGGAGTCTGTGTATCATGGACTAAAATGAAGAAAGAAAAAAAATGATTTCAGAAAGTCCAATCCATGCTTCCAAAGCCCTCAACAGACATTTACTGAGAGCCTATGCTAGCAACATGCAATAGCTAAGGCCTGAAGATTTTAGCCTTTGACCACCTCTACACGCTCTTCCCTATGATTCAGCAAAATGGATCTGCCAAGCCGTTTGTCTTGCTGTGCCCCAGCTTGCTTTCTTCTTTCAAGACTCTGGCCTTCAGCAATCTGTTCTGCCCAGAATGCTCATAACTACTTTACTGATGAAATCCTGCTCTTTTCTTAAGGTGTAATAACAGCAACAATGACAAGTAACATTTATATAGTGCCTAATATGTTCCAGAAACTGTTCTAAGCCCTGTATGTATACATGCGTACATCTATGTGTTTATAGTATTGATATATTTAATCACTTATTTTGATTACTTTATAGTATAACATACTTTTAATCACTTTCAATCACGTATTGAATTATATGCTTAATATATAAACTAAATAATATGTAAGCATATATTGAACCATAAAATATATCAAATTATAATTAAATGTTTATATGTAATATACATTATACTATATATTATCATATGCATATATTATATATACATAAATAAAATTAACTTGTTTAAACACAATGATTCCCTTAGAAAATATTATTTCTATTTTATAGGTGAGTAAACTGAGGAACAGAAGAGTTACGTGTTATTTTCCCAGAATAAAACAGATGGCAAGGAACAGAACTGGAATTTAAACACCAAACAGCCTGTCTTTCAATGCCAACGTGTTAACCACAGTTCACCATTCAACTTGTTCAAAATCAGCTACTGCTATGGAGACATCCCTGGCCTCCTCTCACAACATGATTGTTCTTTATTCTGCCTTTCCACAGCACTCTATACATATCTCATTGGTACTTATCTCACCGTCTGGGGATTTCTTTTTATCACATGTATGTATCTTCCTACTTCCACTTCTCATTTCAACCCTTACTCACCTCCTTCCCAGAGGGAGATAACTGAGGGAAGAACTTCCTACGCTTTATTATCTCTATTCCTTGAACAAAACACAATGGCTGGCACACAGCAGATCTTCAATAAATGTTTGTAAAAGGAATGAATGAAATAGCATTAAAAGGGGTCGACAGAATTGTGGGGAGTGCATCTCTTGGCATGAGACAGAAGAAATGCTTTTCTGCAGCAGGTGGAAGCGCCAAGGTGTGCATGGACCAGAGCATCCTCAAGGTACCTAGGCCATTCTGTTTGTATGGACTAGTCAAGAAGCTCATTTGGGCTAAGTTGGTTTCTAAATAGGTACACATTCATTTCATAAATGTCATCTATGTAATTAATTCTGTAGGCACATTTAATCAGTATTTCAAGTTTTCTGACCTAGAGGATTTTAGTTTACAAGAGGAAAATGAAAAATTGAACAGTATAGATAATTTAGTCCCAATGAATACCATAGATAATTATTACAGAGACTCAAAGGAGGAAGACTCATTTGGGGTAGTAACAGGAAAGGCAACACGGAGTAGCTGAGAGTTAAGGGAGAGGTAGGTTGAGGTGAGTGGAGGTACTTGGAAAGTCATTCTAAAGATGTGCAGAAACACCTTGTCTCTCCCAACAACAAGAAATTAGTATGTTAACCAGCCTTACACATACAGGCCCACCAGTTGTTTACATTTCTTACTACAAACTACTAAATTAGTTTCTTATAGAATTCAAAATCCAATGAGTTTATTCTGTACAAAATATTTACCTAAGGTTTCATTATTCCAAAATAAACTATCAAAATTTCAGAAATGCAGCAAACCCAGAAAGTCAAAAATAACAATAACCTCCCATCATTCCTTCTGGCCTTTTGCTGCTTTATCCCTACTTACTTGAGGATTCTCCGAGATGGAAATTATTCTCCCGGAGAGATTTATTACTAAACATGTGGTTTTGAAATAGTTTGAATTTTCTAACATTTTTCATTGAGCCTACTTTTGTTCTCTCTCTCTCTCTCTCTCTCTCTCTCTCTCTCTCTCTCTCTCTCTCTCCATCTCTCTTTCTCTCCACACTCCACCATTCCTCTCAGATTTTGCATCTTTTTTATCCTCCCCAATTTTTTGTATTAAATCTGCCATTGGAGTCCAAAGGCATTGCTGAATCCCAATGTCACCATTTGGAGCAACAAAGGAGATTAAAGCCTTAGTAGTGTTTGATATAATACCTCAACCAAAGTTTATAGATGTCAGAATAATTTTTAAAATTAGGACAAAAAGTAAAAAGAAAAACAAAATTTTCTCTTTAAAAAGCAAACATTCTAAAAACAAATAAATACAATTTTCCAAGTGTTAAACCCAACTTCCCAGAATCAATAGACTTTATCTAACATAAGGTTGGAATATAATTTTGCAGTGTTACTTACTTGGTTGAAAATAAAAGGAACTTCTTTCTTCTCTCCCACCTTCATTGAAGATACAGGAAATGTTGCAGTCCCTAGAGTTTCATCCATGACATAATTGGCATCCATTAACGTAATCTATAGAGTAAAGTGTAGAGCACAAAAATAAAATTTCCCATGGATCTTTGGAAATAACATCTATAATTTCCACCACAATTTAAAAAATAAAGCTCTCCAATGATATTTAACAGTCATTTGAAGATCTCAATATTTAATTGGTAACAACACTTTTATCCTTTTCTTTTTTTTTCTTTTTGAGACAGGGTCTCACTCACCAGACTGGAGTGCAGTGGCGGGATCTCAGCTCACTGCAACCTCCACCTCCCAAATTCAAGCAAATCTCCTGCCTCAGCCTCCTGAGGAGCTGGGATTACAGGCAAGTGCCACCACATCCAGCAATTTTTTAATAGAGACAGGGTCTTGCCATATTAGCCAGGCTGGTCTTGAGCTCCTGACTTCAAGTGATCTGCCTGCCTTGGTGCTCTGAAATGCTGTGGCATGAGCCACAGTACCCGGCCAATCTTTTCCTTCTGAGTACCGTGTTTGCTATAAGATAATAATTTTTCACATTTTCCTGATTGATTTATTCAGTGACCATGTTTTCAAAAATTAAACTTTATCTCTTCTTTATTTTGGAATATGAGTAAGATATTAATGCAGAAAGTCAATACAAATATTTTGGGAAAAATTAATTTTCACTTTTCAAAAAGGCAATTTAAAATATTTTTATTCTGTTATACTGGGATTCTCCCCTTTACAGCAGAAAATATGTTTTCTCCAAAGCACGTGGGGAGGAGAGCAGTTTTCCCAACCCTACCTAATTCCTGTATGTCCTGATAGACACTCATATTATTTGACAGACACCATTTAGATTCTAATCTACCAAGCTGCCCAGTCTAACTCCAGCTATAGCTAACAGGAACAAGAAGGCAGTAAAAGAACAAACTCAAGCATGTCTCTCAACATGAATCACAACCATCTAACAGCATCCAAATGGTTCACTTACCTCCAAAACATTTTCCTGATTAGGATCCAAAATAAATTCAAAGGTCTCATTCCACACAGGGTTTATATCGTTATTGAAGTGTCTTGTTCTCTTCCTACTGTCAGGGGTTGTAGAGATAAAAAGTTCCACATAGGGATCTGGAGTATCAACTACAGATAGTAAACACAAACAAGAAGGAGATAGAAAAGTGATTCATAGTTCCTAATGTTTTCATTAATATATGCTGTCATTTTATTTTCAATGAATCTGTAGTGATGTATTTAAATGTCTGAGACAAGATAGTATACACATAATAGAAACACTCATAGGGTAGATATTTTTACATATGTCGCTGTCCTTCATAATAGTCTTGTGAGAGGGAATTGTTTATTAAGTGATTTATTCAGAATTCCTCCATCCATCTAGAGAGGACAGGTTCACAGCAGTCAACATCTCAGTCAAGCTACTACAGGATGATAACAATGTCACCCAGCTAACGCCAGCATGCCCTTCACCCAGGACTGTGACAGTGACAAGATCATGGGTTTAAAACCAGAGACAAATTCACAGACCTACTGTGAACTCATTTTTGACAAAGGTGCCAAGAACATACATTGGGGGAAAACAGTCCCTTCAATAAATGGTTCTGGGAAAACTGGATCTCCATATGCAGGAGAATGAAGCTACACTCTTATCTCTTGCCATATACAATAATCAAATAAAAATGGATTAAAAATTTAAATGTAAGACCTCAAACTATAAAACTACAACAAGAAAACATGGGGGAAAATCTCCAGGACAACAGTCTGGGCAAAAATTTATTGAGCAATACCACATAGGCACAGACAATCAAAGCAAAAATGGGCAAATGGGATCACATCAAATTAAAAAGCTTTTTTGTAGACCAAAGGAAAAAAATATCAACAAAATGAAGAGACAACCCACAGAATGTGAGAAAATATTTGCAAACTACCCATCTGACAGGGAATTAATAACCAGAATATATAAGGAGCTCAAAATCTCTGCAGAAAAACATCTAATAATCTAACCAACAAAATGAGCAAATGATTTGAATAGGCAGTTCTCAAAAGAAGACATACAAATGGGAAACAAGCATATGAAAAGTACTCAACATCATTGATCATCAGAGAAATGCAAATCAAAATTATGATGAGATCTCATCTCACCCAGTTAAAATGGCTTATATTCAGGCAATAACAAATGCTGGCGAGGATGCAGAGGAAAGGGATCTCTTGTACAATGTTGGTGGGAATGTAAATTAGTACAACCACTATGTAGAATAATTTGGAGGTTCCTCAAAAACCTAAAAATAGAACTACCACATGATCAAGCAATCCCACTGCTGAGTATATTCTCAAGAGCAAGGAATCAGTTTATTGGGGAAATAACTGTACTCCTGTGTTTATTGCCGCACTATATACAATAGCTAAGATTTAGAAGCACCGTAAGTGTCCATCAACAGATGAATGGATAAAGAAAATGTGTTACAGATACACAATGGAGTGTTACTCAGCTATAAAGAAGAACGAGATCTTGTCATTTGCATGGATGGAACTGGAAGTTATTATCTTAAGTGAAATAAGCCAGGCACAGAAAGACAAACATCACATATTCTCACTTATTTGTGGGATCTAAGAATCAAAACAATTGAACCCATGGACAGGGCAGAAGGATGATTACCAGAGGCTGGGAGGGGTAGTAGGGGGCTGGAGGGGAGGTGGGGATGGTTAATGAATGCAAACACACACACACACACACACACACACACACACACACACAACAGAAAAATGAATAAGACTTGCTATTTGATAGCACAACAGGGTGACTATAGTCAATAATAATGTAATTGTTCATTTAAAAATAACCAAAAGAGTGTAATTGGATCCTTTGTAACAAATCAAAAATGCTTCAGAGGATGGATACCCTATTCTCAATGATGTGATTATTTTACACTGCATACCTATATCAAAGCATTTCATATACTCCATAAATATATACACCTACTATGTACTCATAAAAATTAAAAAGGAAAAAGGAAAAAAAATTGAAAAGTACTTTTTTAAAAAAAAAGATTATGTCCTATAATCTTTTAGGCCTATAATCCCAGCACTTTGGGAGGCCGAGACGGGAGGATCATGAGGTCAGGAGATCGAGATCATCCTGGCTAACATGGTGAAACCCTGTCTCTACTAAAAAATACAAAAAAACTAGCCGGGCATGGTGGCAGGCGCCTGTAGTCCCAGCTACTCGGGAGGCCGAGGCAGGAGAATGGCATAAACCTGGGAGACGGAGCTTGCAGTGAGCTGAGATTGCGCCACTGCACTCCAGCCTGGGTGACAGAGCGAGACTCCGTCTCAAAAAAAAAAAAAAAAAAAAAAAAAAAAAAAAGAGTATATTTGTCAATGCCAGAAAAATCATCCTGGTTACTTTATCAGATAAAATAATGGAACTCATTGTGAGAAGACTATCACTTATTGTTACAGAGTTGCCTTGTATGATTATATAGATTGTTTACTGAACAACTTTAAGGGGTGGGACTTATATTAAAAATCAACATGTATTTATTATGGCAATATTCAGATGGAAAAGAGGTGTCTCTAGGAAGTAACAATTTTTTTCTTTTTTCTTTTTTGAGACTCGCTCTGTTGCCAGGCTGGAGTGCAGTGGCACGATCTCAGCTCACTGCAACCTCCACCTCCTGGTTCAAGCAATTTTCGTACCTCAGCCTCCCAAGTAGCTGAGGTAACAGGCACATGCCACTATGCCTGGCTAACTTTTGTATATTCATTAGAGACAGGGTTTCACCATGTTGGCCAGGATGGTCTCGATCTCCTGACCTTGTGATCCGCCCACCTCGGACTCCTAAAGTGCTGGGATTATAGGCATGAGCCACCACGCCCGGCCAGTAACAGTTTTGTCTGTTTCACATAAATACCCACTTGAATCAGGGTATGATATGTGTGCCCACTGAAATAGAACAAAACAATTACAAATAAAGAAAATATTTTAATTTTCTCCCATTACATATACACTTAGCAACAAAGTGAGTGGCCCAAACTGTGCAAATATCGGTCACTCCTTTTTCAGGATTCCACCGAATCCTTTAACGTCTTATAGCACTGGACACACTATATTTTATGGATGAAATTATACATCTATCTGTCTTTTCCTACAAGACTTGTCTTTTCCTACAAGGCTATAAACAACTTGAGGGCAAATATCTTGTATTCCTCAGCTGTACATCTTGAGAAGCTAACAAGAGAACGCAACAATTACAATATTTAAGGTTTCCTAACCTAAGGACTTGACTTTTCCATTTAACAGGTGCTTTTCCATGTGGACATTATAATTAATAACAAAAACAACAAATAACTAAGTAATGACTACAGGGATCTGTGCAAAGCACTTTACATACATTAGTCTCATTTAAACCTCACAACAGCGCTATAACGTTAAGTACTTACTTTAGTGTCGAGGCAACAGGAACAGAGAGATGTTAAGCAGTCTGTCCAATACCACATAGCTAATAAGCATCAGGTCAAGATCTTGAACCTGGGTCATTTGACCACAACAATCATTTCTCTTACTACATCATGTTCCTCAGTAACAAAAATTAGATCATAAGGTACATTACGGATTCTATAGAAAGAGGAGTTGGAATTAGAGGGAGAGAAAGAGAGGGTGAGAGCAAGAGTGAGGGAGGGAGTGGGGAGAGAAGAAGTACAAAGGTCCAAACAAAAAGATCCAACAATTGAAAATAAAGGAAAAGCAAAAATAATAGTTTCTGACCTATTGATTGTGTTTCCCTCCCCAAAATTTTTTAAATAGATGTTTTCTGTCAACAACAGCTATGGTCATCAAAAAACATAATCAATGCCTTTCACTTAATTGTTCAGTATTGCTCCTGGTTCTTTATGTAGCCATCAGCTTCTTTAGATGCATGTGTATGTTTGCTGGCTGTTATTATAAAATAGAAGCATCTACAAATGAGGTATCAGCCTTTGAGACTGCCTTTAATTCTCTGGCTTAGACCTTACACATCATTGGTAAAGAGCTGTGGGGCAAAAGGGTTATTGTAAAAACACAGACCCCGACCTTCATCCCTGAAGACCCATTATCTGCATATCTGTAGTGGAACTAAAGGCTTGCAATTTTTAACAAAATAGTCTAGCTGACACTGATGTAGGTCATCTTCTGGTCACACTTTTGATATCCTATTTTAGAGAAAAGGGAATAGCCATTCATTGTCATTTCTAACTCAGTGCTTATACCTCTCAACAGGACCAGGGAATACAAATCAGAAAACAAGAAGATTGACTGGAAAGGATGATAATGCGAAACGGGCCAAAGAAGAAGAGAACATGTCATAGGGTAATATTATCACATTTTCAACTAGGAAGTGACTGCTTCTTTTCCTTAACCGTGTTTCTACCATATCACCAGTGCTCAGGATTACAAATCAGAAGTAAAACTCCATATTTAGAATAGCAGTTGGTAGAAAATTACAAAGAAAAATATGTAATTTGAAGGAAAGTATTCAATTAATGCTTCAAATTATGTGTTACGAAACATAGCCCTACATCATCTCATAGGGCCAGATTTTTCTCATAAGGCCAATGCTCTTTTTTTTTAACCATTTTCCAAGAAGAAATAGAAAAAAAAAAAAAAAAAAAAAAAGCCAAGCAAAAACCAACGTGGAATACAAGGAGTGCGTAGGAAGGGGAGGCATGCAGATGGCAAACATCATTCATTCATTCAACAAATACGTGAGTGCCTGCTATATGCCAGGAACTGCTCATTCACAAGCAGTTTAGCCTTGATAGGGAGCCAAACACTAAACTGAAAAATCGGATTATGGAAGTGAGTCAAATGTTAATAGCCTAATTTTAGAGGCAAGGTAAATTGAAGATAAGCAGTTACACTACCCCAGTGACTAGTAACTCAGTCACCCAGATTATTACACAAAAATAAGGTCAAATTGTAGGTGGGGAAATTGCCTTTTCAGACTTGATCTTTACTTGAATCTTTGGGAAAGAGGAGGGTGAGGTCTTCTTGGCCCAAACAAGATGAAGCAGGCTACAAGTGAGGTTCCTTGACAGGCACCAGACAGGAAAAGGAAGGGACAAATTGAAGCAGCATGAGTCAAACCATTATCTATCCATCTTCTCGCCATTTTAGACTCTCAATGAGTCTTATGTTTAACAAATTCTAATTCTGACAAAATGATAAAGAAAATACCGTAAAAACAATATGCCTACACCGTGTTTATATGTTAAAACATCCACAGACTTTGTTTAAAAGTCAGAATCCAGTTTAATAGCAGTCACATTGGATTTGCATTATTTAATTTTACTTTTAAAGTAAGTCAGCTTTCTAAAATATATGTCAAGAGTGGCAGTGTTTCTAATTTCTCCTCTTGCTTCTTTAGCAAGAGACAAGATGTCAAAGGATGCTGGACAGTGGAAAACCACCAAAACTGCAGACTTTGATTTTGCAATCTGCAACAGCTCTAATCACTGTAAGCGATGAAACATCTATAACAGCGGTAGATAAGATAAAAAGTTTTAAGGCTGGTTTAAAGTTGGATTACAATAATCACATAGCTCAGTTTCTTTGCGTAATCTATAACCATCACTGGCATGGCAGCAAACAGAATTACAAGATTTGAAAAGGAAGGCAGCCCACTTTGACAGTAAACACGGCCCAATACTTTAGAGAAGTTTCAAGAAATAAATTAAAGAAAAAGTTAAATGTAGAATTTGTTTTTTTCCTGTACACTATACTTATTTCATGGCTTTGTGAATTAATGCCTATAGGGCAATTGAGTGTTAAGTCCCTAACTCAGCCTAATCTTGATTATTTTCAGCCAAACAGGTGGTGAAGCAAAGATGCAATATGCGGGCAAAAACCCCTTTTACATCTCATCCTTTTATCTAAATCTTGACAAACAAAAAGTGTCGGGGGTAAGGGATACAGTTCTTTTTTCTTCCCATAAAGTTGACATGAAACTACATGCACCAGAAATAGCTTCAGAATTCCAGGGCTGTAAAACTTACTACTAAACCTCAGAAGTTTAAGGAGCGCCTGCCTGAAGTCATAACAGGTCCATCTGTCATTTCAGCTTTGTCCAAGTAATATATCATGTGATTCATGAACTCATGGCAGCTTCTAAACTCCTAGTTCTATTTTAAATATTCTCCATTTGCCTATTTCCCCTTCATCAGTAGCAACTTAAACCTCTTGTTTGAAATAAAGATTACAAGTAACTTGTTACAATTTAGGTGATAAATAGAGAAAAAAAAAAGCCCACAGGGGAAAGTCCTCTCAAATGTGTAGTCAAAATATTTCCATTCTGAATAGCAATGGTGACATAGCTATTTTATATATATATAAAATATGTCCATTAATTAATATATATTATATGTATGTCCATTATACATATATATAATTAGTCCATTAATCTATCATAATAGCATATTGTGACAGTGAGCTTAAAACAGTGTTTCCCCAAATATAGTCCCTTGAAATACCATGACCTTCACGGACTCATCTGCAGTGCCTGTTAAAAACGCAGAACCTTAGCACCTTCACTCAGATTCTCCAGCATGGGCCTGGAAATCTGCATTTTGACAACTTGAACGGGTAATTATTATGCATACATTTGAAGAACAGGGGCTTAATGTATAATATTACAAGGAACTAAAGAACAGTAGTATAATAACACCCACAGAAAAATTACAAACATTTTGACATTGAGAAGGAAACAAAGTTACTGGTCTTCTGTCAAGGAGTTATTCTGCCCATAAACTAGATTAAGCCCAGTCCAGTCATTCACTTCTATTTCTCTCCAGACATAAAATACATTCTCAAATGGGCACGAGAAAATAAATCCAAGAATAAATTAAGTGTGGGTGTGTTAGTTGGCAATCTGTTTAAGGTGATGGACTGATGTTCAGATGTTATGCTTCAATTATCAACAAAGTAGAAACGACCTAACTAGAAGTAGTTAGATCAAAAATTAAAGGAAAATTTGTTGAAAGAAATGCCACTGAATACTATTCTCAGATGTAGTCATTCCTTTGATACATTTATGACGTAATAATATTGCTAATTACACACGGAGATCTTAGAGCAGCTTTTATGATCATCAACCTTTTCGCTTCCCAGGTACTAAACTGGTTGAGGTATGAGGTGGGAGTTAAGATTCAGTTTTTTCCCCGTGTAACCAATAGATCCAGCATTATTTACTGGTAATACTGCCTTTAACTCTTGCATTGCAGTATAAACTTTGCATTAATCAAGTGGTCACATAAGTGTGAGTCTGTTTCTGACATCTGTTCTTCTATTAGTCCATTAATCTACCATTTAAGCTTGCATCTATACCATGCCAGTACCAAACTGTCCTAATTATAATATTTTTAAGATAAATTGTAGTATCAGGTAGTCTAAATCCTGGAAATTTGCTCAATATCTTCAGGATTATACTGGCAGTTACTTCATTTCCATACCTCAAAGATGTCAACTAATATCTTATTGTTCCTGTCTGTTTTGTTAAGAAATCCACTCTTGTTCTTTTGCTTTTCAATATATTTTATTGGCTACAGAAAATACTCGGCCATTATATTTTCAAATATTACTTTTGCCCTATTCCCTCTCTCTTCCCAGTGCTTTTTATCATACCCCAGATATTCCTTATCTTTTTATTCCATATTTTATTTCCTTATTTGTCTTTTATGTTTCAGTCTGGATATTTTTTATTAACCAATTTTTCAGTTCAGTAATTCCCTCTTTAACTGTTTTCAAACTACAATAAAATCAGCTACTGAGTTCTTAATTTATTGTGTTTTTCAGTGTAAACTTTTCCATTTGATTATTTTCTATATATCTGGTTTCCTGGTAAAATCCTCCATCTTAGCATCTATTTCCTTGAACATATTACTCTTAGTTATTTTAAGATCCATATCCCATACTGTGGATCTATTTTTTCTTGATCTTATTTTTGTTATGCTCATATTCTGCAAGCCACTGAATATTTATGACTCAGTCAATCTTTGACTGAATGCCAGACCTTTTTATGACAAATTATGGAAGAGCCAGATCTACCTCCACAGATGACCCACTTTATTCTCTGGCAGGCAGAGAAAGTAGGACAGATATCCTCTATTAAATTTTTAAAAATGAATTGACTTCATTCTTTGTAAGGTTAGTCTACCTCTTGGTCACTCCCACTCTAAGGCTCCCAACTTACAGTCAAGGGTATTTATTCGGCCCCTTTTAATTTGGTCTTTTTGATCTCCTTATTTGTTTGTTTGTTTGTTTGTTTCCTCTTATGAGACTGCCAATAACTCTCTTCTGTTTTTCAGGTGTTTTATGTTTGCTTCTCAGGCTGTTGCCCTGCATGAATCAAGAATTTGGCTAGTGCCTCATGTTGAAGGCGCTGGCTGTCAGGCATACTACTCTAGGCTTTCTCTCAAGGAACTTAGCTTCTCAAATTCAACTTATTTTGTCCTAAAATCCAGTCTTTATACTCCAAGTCCTTTGAGATTGACAAAGCTCTGCTGAATTCTTGACATCTTCACTGCTTGGCTACTTCTTATCCCTATCACTCCCCTCCAACCTACCTAGATGCAGCTAACTAATAGATTGAGGGAAAATGTGGCTTGCAGAATATTAGCTTATTTCTTTCTATCTTTTTATTTTTCTTTTCTTTTGTTTTTTTTTTTTTTTTTTTTTTTTTTTTTTTTTTTTTGGAGAAAGGGTCTTACTCTGCCACCCAGGTTGAAGTACAGTGGCACCATGGTGCCATCTCATCTCACAGTAGCCTCAACCTCCTGGTTTCAGGTGATCCTCATGCCTTAGCCCCCTTCCCCAAGTAGCTGGGACTACAAGTTCACGCCATCATGCTCAGCTAACTTTTTGGATTTTTAGTAGAGACGGGGTTTTACTATGTTGTCCAGGCCTGGTCTCGAACTCCTGGGCTCAAACAATCCATCTGCCTTGGCTTGCCAAAGTGCTGGGATTATAGGCATGAGCCACCACGCCCGGCCCAGCTTATTTCTCTTCTGAGATCTTAGTCCCTCAAGTCCCAGTTTACTCATCAGCTTTTCATTTCTTTAGACATTTTAAAAAATTAATTTAAAATGTGTTTCCTAAGTTATTATTAGGAAAAGTAAACACTCTGCTATTAGTCACTTTAGCATGCTTCAGTGACCATTTAGTTCCCGACTTGGCCAAACTATAATAATCCCTGTTCTTCCCCTCTACCCACCATTCTCCACATGGTTGCTCAAACATTTACTGTTTTTTTCAAGTCACCTACCCTACTTACTACTTCTCTTTTGAGGACACAATTCAGACTCACACTTCACTGAAAAAAACAAAAGGGGGAGGACTTGATGTAGTCTTTCCATTTTCCTTCCCTGTATCTCACAATTTGAAAAATATGTTTATAATGTAATAATGCATTTATACTTAAGTCCTTCCTCTATTATCTTAGAAGGAAAAGGATCCTTACACTCTTCTCACAATCCCACTGTTCTGAGATATTTCTTATTTTTTAATCCCCAGACTCAAATTTAACCTGTAAATATTGGTTTGGCCTTAGCTATTTTTTCTCAACTTATAAATATAAACAAATATTGGGCATCCTAAGAAAAATGAACAAAACTTCATCAATTCTGACAATACTTCCAGATCTTTTCTCTCCTACATCAAAGATTTTGGAAAAATAAATATAGTCTACACTTATTGCTTCTAAATCTCATTATTCCATAAGTTTCCAACCTACTGTCCTCTGCCTTCTTCTGTTACCCTAAACAGTTAATTCTCTCGAACATAACTTCAATGCCAAATTCTGTGAGCTTTTTCTCACTTTACTTGACACATATGCAACATCCTCGGTGCAATTATCTTTCTTTTGTGTCTAATACATCGTTCTTTTGTGATTTCCTACCCACCTCTCTAAACAGCTCCTCTGTATCTTTCACTAGCTTTCTCCACCTCAACTTATCACTAAACTGTGGACTTTCTTCTTGTGTCCCTTACAAATCTCTTATTAGAATTCTTCAAAAGGAAGCGAGGCCTTTAACCACTGTATTGCTCATGTAGCCAAAACCAAGTTGCAAAGGAATTATCACAGTTATTTATATAGTCTTGAAAATACTCAATATGCACCCATTATATCACATGGCACACATTAATTGTGTAGTCTAGTTAATCTCAGATCCTTTAAAGTCGATTATCTTCAAAGTTTAAATGGCAGCTATAATGCATTCCTTCATTTCCTCAAGGCTACAAGGGGAAAGTAGTATAAACATGAAAAATATGAGGTTCTTGATTATATGTTAACATATAATCTATTCTTATGTAATATATTTTGAAATAGTTCAATCCTGTTTAGTTACTCCGAATCAATTCTGGATTTTCTTTAACCTTCCTATAGTTTTGCCTTGCACATAAATGTCAGTGTCTCCCTGATCTACATCTGTGAGCCCAACCTTCATTCTGAGATCGTAAATCTGCTCTCAAATGCCTCAAAAATACCTTAAATACCTTGACGATATCTCAAACTCAATATTTACAAAGCAAATTTATTTTCATCATTCTTTTCCTAAATGCAAGACAAAAATTAATACAAAAAAAAACTAAAATAAAAACTTGTGATTTTTCCTCACTTTCTTTCCTATTTTATTTAATGATGTCATCTTTCCTACCTGTCTGGGCTAGAAGCATGAGAGTTATTATCTTTTCTTCATAATTTACATTTCCAATCTGTCTCTAAGCTTTAGCTTTTCACTTCTAAAATGATGTTAACATCTGACTCCTTCATTTCATTCAAAATAATTGCCCCAATTCAACTAAGCACCACCTCTCACATAGACTACTACCATAATCTCTTAGTTGCTTATTCTCAAGGAACTTTCTATAATGCAACCACAACTATCCTTCTGAAACACACTTTTGACCTTCACTGCCTACCAAGTCAGGCTAAATATGGTGAGAAAGACTTAAAGTCTCCCTCCCCACTCCGCATCAAACCCAAGGTTCTCCTTCGAGTCAGTGACCCTTCTCAGCCATTCACTGGAACATCACTCTATGGCAAAGAGGTATCTTTGGAATCTACACATTTCAAACATTCCACACAGGCATATTGATGGCAGAAATATTCGTTCTAACAGAATATTGCTGTACTTTTAGTTGTACATGTTGTTATGTTTTCTTTTGGCGTTTTAGCTGATAGCTAAAGTTTATTTAAGTTGTTGTTCTTGTCCTAAGAATATCCAAGATAAGGGTCCAAACACGGTACAGTAAAGAAATATGGGGAATGAGATGTTCTCTCCATTTTTTCCTTATCTAGTACCCACTTCCCTAGTCAACTAGTTGTTTTGTTTTCCTCTTGGGTGAAACTGGCAACTTTAAATCAAGTTCCCCAGAGGCTTTATCTATACACATCTGCATAAAATAAAAATAATTTCACATAAAACTTCAACCTGCTGGTCAAGTATTATTATTTCCATCAGAGGTGAAGAAATTGAGACTCAAAGCCATTTAGTGAGTTGAGCAAGTTCATTCACAGACAGGGTTTTAACCCAGTTTTTCTGAGGCCAGATTTCTTGCTCTGTCAAATATTCCAATACTAATAATTTCTACCTCTTTTTGTCTCTATGAAACTGTAAAGTCCATGATAGCAGTGAGCACAACCTTCCTATTCACTCCTGTGTCCAAGAGTCTCACATAAAGTCTGAGACATAGGAACATGACAAACATTTCTAAAAGAAAGGATGATGGACTGACCCTGACCAATACTGTGGAAGAGGTCATAGGCATATAGGTTATAGACCTTTATCATAGGCACAACAGTCTCCACTCAGATTTCATTTTACTCTTTGGTAATAGATCTCAACCCTCCTGGTGTTTGTCCCCAACACGTTTATTTGGATTGTAATATAAATCAATGTCAGTCATTTCTTCCAAGTGTATGTGTAATTAACTTTTATTTCTAAGTATTAATTTTATATTTAAAAAAACCTGAACCTCAGCTTACCTCCCTTCATAATAACTCCAAGGAATAGGCAGAGTGCCACAGGACTTGTTACATGTAGCAGCCCCTGCTCCCTCCAGAAAGAGCTCAAAATTAGAATCATTATGTCTACAGATGCTGAAAGACAACTCCTGGGAATTGCTGGGAGTGCAGAAGCTGGAAAAGTTAGTGAAGAATCCAATGTGGTTTAGTAAACAGAACTTGTGCAGTAATTCTGTGGGGAGAAAGGAGAAAAGCTTTTACAACAACTTGAGCATTGTCTAGGAACTCAAATACGGAATGCCTTTCCCCTCATTTGAAATTAAAATGCAGTTTTATTAACACTATGTTGAAATTCCTTTATTAGGCAGTCTCCAATTTAAGTTGTACATTTCATTTCCTTTTTTCTCATAGGCTGAAAATGTATAATAGTGGTTTCTAAAATCACATTTCCTTTTTATGGGAGCGTAAGGGAGCATGACACTATCAGAAAGTGCCATTGGCCAAATGGATGTCAGGAAGATAGCACAATAGCATCCACTCATGATCAACTTGGTACATTTTGTACTAGCAATTGATTTAGTACATTAATGACTAGCTGAGAGTTGGCATATAACAAAAATGATTTATTGCAAAGATGTTGATATTCATGGGAAAATGGGGAGAAATATAAGCCAAAACAACATGAAGAAGACTAAATGTAGATCTAAAACAGAACTGAAAATGTTGTTGTTGCCTGCATTGTCATTTTACTTAAATTTCTATGATACCTTCTTGGAAGGAAATAAAAATATCTTTGTAATCCGTATCTATGCTTGGAATGTTTTAAACGCTTAAAATGTACAGATATTTCTTGGAATCTTTATAGACTGGAAAGAAAGAGTAATTCTCCAGAAATTCTTATATACCACGATAAAATATATTAATTTATTCATATTATTCATTTTAGCTATACGGATTTAACTATATATGAATTCCACTTACTGTAGACAAGAAAAATTATTCTTTTTCATTAAAAAGAGATTCTTAACCTTAACGCTACTAACATTTTGGGCCAGGTAACTCTTTGCTCTATGGTGCTGACCCTGCCTTCTAGATGCTAGATGCCAATAGAAATACCCAATTTTGACAAAAATGTCTCTAGAATATTGCCCAATGTGCACCAGGAGGCAAAATTGTTTCCCAGTTTAGAACCACTGCACTAAAGCAAGACATATTCTTATTATTTATTCACTAGCATAAATAATAAAAATAGCTAAGTTCCCTAAATAATATATATTGGACAGATTATGTCAATCTCACTTTAAGTATTTTTCTTATGATTTTCTTTTCCCAAACTGAAATGCACCCCCTACTCATTCCATATATTAAAAGGCTACCTACGTTATAAGGCCCATCTCAATCTACACTCAAGTTGTAAAGTCTTCTCTTATTGGCAACACTTTTCCAAAGGGTTATTCAAGCCCATTTCAGCTTCCCACCTACCCCACACACTGCTTACAGGCAAAGCTGCTGCACAAGTAAACATCGAAGTGAGGTAAGTTTGAGTTCCATCCCCAAAACGTAACAGCTCTGTGATTCTGGACTACGTACTTAACTAAACTTTAACCAAACTTCTTCACCTGTAAAATTAAAATAAAGGCAGTACATAATCTCATAGTATCACTGAAATGAACACATAAAGTATATCTAATGTAAAGTCCTAAGAACTTTGCTTAAATTTTTGTTTATTTAACCAACACTTGCATTGTGCATACTATGCCATAATTTCATTTAAGCTTCATAAATAATAGTAGGATTATTACTCCCATTTACTAGCTGAAGATACTGAGACATAAAATAGCTAAGTAACTTGTCCAAGTTCACATGGTTAATAAGTAGTAGAAGGGAGATTTGAACCCAAGCAAGCCAGTTCCAGAAACCTTGTTTAAACCACTAAACCATGCTTTCTCTTTGTTATAAATTGCACACTCCATAAAGTTATCCACAGTAGATATTATCATTATTTTTCTTGCAATTTTCAAGGTACTAAATAAGTACTAACTACATAGCACACACTCAGCAATTATTGATATAGACATTAGTCAAACCTTGCTGGAATACGTGCTGGGTTATAGTTCTTTAATATTTCATTTCTGAAGTTAAAATCGCAACGTTGTCATTTCGTTTTGCATCTGGAGATTTGAATTATTCTTATACATCAACTAAAAAATAGTTTTGTCTGGAATTTTATCCAAATTATTTCATTAAAATATATTGATATATTAAGCGAGGAGTGAGAATGAAAAAGTGCATCCAAGGAGCCAGTAAAATTTATAAAGACCCTCAGACCACAGCTCAGCTAAGTTTAATCCATCGTTTCAGTCTCTACATTACCTAATTTTTATTTTTAAGAAAGATTTTATAATATTAAGATATACTAAAATAACATATGGTAAGCATGTTCACTTAAATGTTTAAATTTTTAGAGCAGCAGAGGTATTCTCTTAGACATAAAAACTTTAAGAACATACTTGTCCTTGGCAATTTAAGAAACATTTAGCCCTGTTTAAATTTAATTCCATTAGGTTTTAATCACATACTTTCTCTACAGAAGTGGCATATGGTTTTTGAACAACTGATATTATTGAAATATCGTAGAATATTATTCACTGTATTCATCAGACCTAAAACACATGAATACGCATACAGAAACAAAAAAACTAATAAAGTATAGAGATGAAAAGGATTAATTGTATTCATAAAACCACTTAACAACTTCGTAAACTACCTGACATTCTAAGCAGATGAGGAAGGAACAATAATGCCTTACTAACACATTATATTTCTCCACTACACAGAAAAGACAAGATAAGAGATGTGAGAGAGACATGCGTTATGAAACACTTTACTCATCTTGAAATTATCTTCCATGAAAAGACCATTGGGAAATAATTTCATTATACTTAGAATTTTTAAAATCTTGGGTGGATACTCTAAAACATTCCAAAACCATTAATAAACTAAAACTCATGTTCAGTCATAACCTGAAGATTGATGTTAAGGAAATATTTATATCAGAAAAAATACATTTTAGGGTTGCTGGTCTATACTTTAGCCAAAGCATTTATAAAAACAGCAATACCATTTATAAAAAATAAGATTTGAAACTCCATAATTAACATAAAAAAGATTAATCAAATTCACTCAAAGGTGTCATAAAATTTCCTGTGCATTGAACCTCAGAAAAATTCTAGTTAGTGGTGGATAGAAATAAGAGTCATTTATAATCTTTAAAAAGTGAGGTATAAAATTGTTTTCTAAAATTCTGTCTCTACTGAAGCAAATAAAGGAAGTAATATCAAAAAATAAAGTAATAATTACACACTGTCACATATTTTACTCATTCATTCAATATTCCCTGAGATCTTACTACTATGCCAGACTCAGAATTAAGCTTTTTTTGTGTGTGTGTGTGAGTAAGCCTCAGGCCTTAGTCTTAAAAGTGCATGATTACACTCCCATGTGACAAGTGTTACAAAGAAGTCTAGACAGCTGCTGAGGGAGCACAGGGAGTGAAACGTACCCAAGTGTTTTCGGAAAAGGGTTTAACAATGCAGATACCATACTCCATTTTGTTCTCTCAAGCTAAGAAAGAAGGGTCCGATAATTTGCTCAACACAGAAATTCACAACGGAAATTTCTTGTCTCTAAGGTGAAAAATTGAAAATTAGTCCAATGCACAGACTACCCAAAATAATACTCTTGGTTCATACAAAGATGATGTTGAAGAAATAGATGTCTTTTCATATTTGTGTTTGAAATAACTATGATAATAATGGGTCACATTTATTGAGCACTTTCTGTGTGTTAGGCGTATAAGTACTTTGCATATGTCAACTCGTTCAGTGCTCACAATATCTCCCATGATGGAGGAAGGCAGAGACGGGAGATGTAATCTGCCCAAGGACACAGGGCTCGTGAGCAGTCTGCCCTATCCATCTTTCCTGGAGCTTCTGATCACCGTGAAACTCAAGAATAGCTACCAAACAGATCACTTATTTTCACATTGATTCCTACATGCTCTTGTTGCTAAAGAAGACTCTTAAAAGATTAAATAGATAATGTTTCCCTAAATATCCAACACCCTGCCTCTCACTCCAACATTTATAAATAGGAAGACTGAGTTCTAAGCTCCTTTTTACCGGGGAATGATTAACACTTTGCATTGAGAAGTGGGACCTCTGAGGAGGATTAAGCAGGTCGCACTACAGGTGAAAGGGTTGAGGCTGCAACTTTGGAAAGATAAAGCTGAAGGAAAGAGGGTTATCCTTCCTGAAAATGTTATACGCATTTGGGTTTTCTTTCATTTCTACAAGTTTTAGAAGCCCGTGCTTCTTGTGTATTGTACACGGGATGGTGGCTACAGGATGGCCACGGGGTCTAAACTCTAACCACCATCACCGGGAGAACAGCAGTAAGATCTCCCTGGTGTGCTGCGTGATCGCTGGGGAAGACTGCTCTGAAAGGCATTTCAGTGCCTACCAAAAAGTGGATGGCCAGAATCCATGAAGACAACATTTAACAGAAGGGTCGATGCCAGTGATGACAAACAGCAAAGATTATGCAAGCCCTACTCCTACTTTACAAGCAAGTATAAATGCCTAGAATTCCTGTAGGACCTTGGAGAGAGGGAGATCACTGACAGTTCCCCCACCTTCTTTAGGGAATGGGGCTCACAATAAAAACTAATGTGATATGGAAAAAATCATGTAAGGGAAGATTTCACGGCCCTAAGCAAGAATATAGAGACTATCCACACCATTACACGGTGATGTGTACACTTTCAGAAATTTCTCCACAGGACTGCAAAGACATAAAAAGCAACACAGCATGATTTAAAAAGAACTGAACATTTGCACATATTTAGAATATCTACTTTATGTATGAACATACTGTCAAAATAAACTGTCAAAAAACTTTCATAGTTATTTCACGAATCTTATAAATGTTCAACATGCATCCCTCACATCACAAGGCCCACATCAGAACTGTTGCTGACTCATCCTAGACAACACACCTCCACTGAAGGAGAGGCGAAGGCACAGTGGGTTCCTTCTTTCCTCAAGGCCATAAAGCAGAACAAAATCAAGTTTTCATAAGTCCCCACAAGAAAGCATGTGGTCTAAAACATTTGAAAAACCTTTTTCATTCTGTTTGGAATCACCCTGGTTTTGTGCTTACAATTCTCTGACAATGTGTGAAAGAGGAAAGTTTAAACTTCCCTTTGGGAGAAGTGCCATATTTTCATTAGCAGCAAGGATTTACCTAAACTTCATACAGTGGAAACATATTACATCACAGGCGTGCCACATCGGAACCAAAGCTCTTTGCAGGAGAGAATAAAACAATGTTTTACCATGCTGCAGTGGTTAAAAGCAGGGTACCTGGAGTGATGCTGCCTGGCTTCTTAGATGGATCACAAATATCACACAATCAAATATCACACAGTCAAATATCACACAATCACCAAGTAAGCTGAAAGAGAATGACATATTAAACTATTTATGGAAGGTACCTTTATATGTATGAGGGAAAGACTATATTTGTAAATGTTTGTGTATGTATAGTACATTTCATGCATTAGTCATTTAACATGAAGTGAGCACTGTGACTTTTGAAACAATAAAAATATATGTTCTTCCTTTCTCATGGCTTGTAATCTGATATTTTTGTGATTTTAGTGTAAAATAATTTCAGAATTTAACAATGTAACTGTGGTATTAAGGTATTTGTGTTTATTTCTATCATTCTCATTGATAATGTAATGAGTTATGTAATTAAGCATGCTTTTATAAGAATTTCAAAAATAAACAGTATTAAGGTATTCATGATTATTTCATTTTACAAAAGTAAAATCAGTGAAAAACAAAAGTCTTAGAACCTTTGTTCCATCATGGATTTTTAAACTCTTTGCTCTGCTCACAAGTCCTGTAGATCTCAGGGTAAGCAAACATAAACTAGAAGAAATTGCCTAGAGCTTGTCTTTCAAAATGTGGTTCATGGGTCAGCAATGTCTACATCAGTTGTATGTTAGAAATTCGGAATCTACTCCCCAAACCTACAAAACCAAAATCTGCATTTTGAATAAAAAACCCCAGTGACTCATACGGACATTAAAATTTAAGAAGCACCGTTTGGGGAAGATTAGGTCCAGCCTTAGAACGGCAAATGGCACAACCCTTTAAAAATTAGAAACTTGATCCAAATCTTGCCAGGAAGTTATCAGAAATAGAATATCATTTACCTACAGACATAGACGTTTTTAATATTAAGAGCCTGAGGTTATTAAGAAAATCTTAAAGAAGTATGTTAAGATATTAATCAACACAATCTTATAAAATTGACTTGAATATAATGAGCTCATAATTTTCCCAAGCATGTGTATTTTTTATTGGAGTTTAAATGCGAGCATTAATCACCGTTGTCATTTGAATACTTAAGTTAGATCCACCTGCAATCCTATAACTGTTCTTAGAAGCTCTATTGTTTATGATGTTAATTCTGTAAAGAAAAAGAGTCCATGTGTCTAATCAAAGGACCAGACAAGGAAAGAATCCTCAGTATATATCTACATAATTAGGATAGTTCTAAAACTCTAATATTCTGTAGTATTTTATCATTTAAAAAACACTATGGCATTTCTTATCTAATCTCATCACAGGGAGTGAAACATGGCTCTAATACTTCTGAATTCTGAGGCTAGACTCCATTATCATTCAGGATCTGTGTTTTCCCCAACACTTTCTAAAAGAAGCAGAAATTCAATAAGGTAGCTATTGCATTTGTGTCACCTATTTCATTTGGTTATAAAATGAGTTCATGACCAGAGTTGTGTGTTCTGTTTCTTACAGGCACAAAGAAAATTCTATGACCAACTGAAATACTACACTCACTGCAGCCATTCTGCAAACTTATCTTCTGTTAAAAGAGGAAAGGGACAATGTAGAATATAGAGTTTAACACACATTCACCCAACATTTAGCACCCAACATGATGTTGACATGTAGCTTGTTGCATATCACATCTACAACAACTTCCTGTAGGTTTAAAAGTAAGAGTTACATTAACGTTATTAAATTAATGCAAGTTACTTATTTCAAAGATAAAAATAGAGCGATGATTTTGAGTCAGGTGTAAATGTGAACTTCAGACTGCCTCTTCCTATGAACTGTAAACATAAGAATGCAGAAGGAGCTATTACTGGAGCACTGGGTATAAATACTACATTTGAGTAATACTGAGATTAGCAACCATGTCTGGGAAGGAACTGGCAGCTGTCTTATTCTTGGCTTGTCAATGCCCTCAAGTGAAAACAAGAAATGAAAGAGATGCTATAAATTAAAATGTCAGCTCTGACTCTTCAAAAGACAGTTTATTGGGTGTTGCTGATTTTATTCTGATGTTTTAACAGTGCAGAAGCGTATTTCTAAATGTAGCTAGTTAGGGTAGCATGATTTATGAAAGGACAAAATAAAAAATAGATATAACCTTAGTATTATCCTTTTCAAAAGAAGATATAAATATTTAACCAAGAATTAACTATTTGATGTTTTATTTGTCTTGACACCCTTGAGAAAGCCCTCACACACACAAGCAAGGCAGAAAACTCCAGTAGTAATCCATCATTCTTCTTTACCAAGATGTAGAATTTTATGGAGCTCTACCTTTATAAATAAATGCAGACACTATAAACAACAGAAGAGGATGCAGAGTTCTGTGATCCTGGTCTTCACAGATCTTAGAACTTTTAAAAATAGTTCTTATAGTTCTATTCTTGTCTATGTTTAAAGAACTGCTATATACAAACACCCCAAATTCAGCTATTTGGTAATTTGTATAGATCAAACTCTCCAAGAAATATCATCAAAATTCCTCTCAGAAAAGTGATAGCTAATACCTGTGCCTTTTCTCACTAGAGTTTCCTACGGAACTTTTCAAAAATAAAGTGGTTGGCACTGTATATCATCAATTCACTTTTCCATAGTAACTTTATCACTACATTTATTTCTCAAAAAATCCTTCATGTTCTTTTTGTCTCTTCCTGACTCCTGTGAACTCACTAAGGTGATGTAAATGGTTGGCAACAACTCCCTCCCCACAAAAAAAAGCAATAATTCAAAAATAATTCAATTACAAATGCTGAATAAAAATTCTAACAGAATGCCATAACACTGTCATTTCTCCCACAACAATTAATCTTCAGTGGCCATTCCTTCCATGGGTCCTTCACTCTAAAAAGGAAGCTTCTAAAATTAAGAGTCTAATCTGTGTTATGTACACTGTGGGGATCCAAAATCTAAATGTTCCCTGTCCCAGGAGATGAATTAATATCTCAGGCTCATTCTTTTCATAATATTATCAATATGAATTTAAAGAGACTTAAAATGAAACTTTCAGCATTGCTTTTTTCCTTATTCTAATTATAATAAACAACCATTGCTAAAGTGCCTGGGCCTACCATGAGAAGTTGCTAGAAAATCAGATCCACACCAGTTGAAAGAGACTCATGCAGCATAAAGTTTGAACTGCTGTTGGAATCATCTTAAGCACAATTAATAGCCATTGTCTCTACAAAACAGAACTCCGCATTGATTAAAAAAAAGGGGAGTGGGGTGGGTTGCTGCTGCTTTATCTAAGAGATAATAACTGTATTTTTAAAAGTCAAATTAGCTCTGTCTTTTGCATGCCTGACAAGCTACTGACATAGAATTTAGTTGAATTAAGAATGGCTTTTCCAACACACAGCGTGACCTCTTTGGTTGTAAAACCCATACCTTATCTTAAGAGTATGGTGGGTAATAGTCTCTAAATACAGCTTCTAATGAGGCTTCTCTTTCACAGGGGCCTTTCTTTCAGTAAATTCTCATTAAAATGGTGAAAATGAAAAGAATTGTGAAAAGCAAAATAAGAATACCTTCAGAAAAATATTAATAAAGGGATGATTAGATGGTTTAAACTGAAGTCTGAGATAAACTTAAAATGTAAACCTCTGATCGAAGCTAGTTTTGAAGAAATTGCCATTGCTTTCCTCACCTGCCATAAAAACCACTGTTCAGCCAAAACTCTTGCTGTTAGATTCTACCTAACAATCCTCTCCTCGCTTCTGACATTTACCAGCTTCCCGGACTCTCCTCATTCACTGAAGCTTTAAGCTCACATTCTCTCTTTTCTTAGTATCTAACTCCTCCCTCTTTATTGGCATTTTCATTGCCATTTCAACAAGCTGATGTTCCTCCTGTTCTTTGAAAAAAAAGAAAAACCTGTTTTCCATATTCCGCTCCAATACATTTAATATACTACAATCACAACATTCTGAAAAATGAAAATTTAGTTGTGTGACTTACTACTTAAACGCCATCAAATTCTTCCCATTGCATTAATGCAAAAAATCTCAGTCTTAAGTCTTTGTCTTACCAGGGCTTATCATCCTAGTCTATCATCCCCGTTATCTATTTTCTAGTAATATTGGGTCTGTTCTAGCTCCTCACAAGCATTCTGGTCTTTTTTGCCTTGGAACGTGCTGTTTTCTCTGCCTGGGACTACTTCTTGCTCTCATGACCAAGATACTTTTCTTTTAGGTGCCAGTTTAAATGTCGTTGGTCTGGGAACCCTACATTGCTTCCTGGATGATACATTGCAATCTCTGTTCCTTTACCAAAACCTGTTTTGAGAGTTAAATTATCCATTCCCATATTAACAATCTAAGATGTTAACAAATCTAAGACACTATTAAATCTAAGATGTTATCAAATCCATCATCATAATACTTCATTGTATCCATTATTCTTTCTATTCCCACCTGCATGAATTCCAACCATTTAAATAATAAGATTCCACAAGGAAAACCACCTTTTTTTAAAAGCATGAAGGAAGATACTGTCAACAAGTTAATTCAGCATTATCCTCAGGCTGTGGTTCGCATCATTTCAGGCTGTCCTATACCAGTTTCTATGGCTATTCCATACAAAATAAACATACTCAAAGGCATAAGAACTAGAGAAAAACTACATTTTAAAAATTCGAAATGCATAATACCTCACAGAGGCAGCTTGTTTAAAGTCTTTACTCAGTACTCTTGTAGAAGCAAAATTAAACAAAATTTATTTGAATTCCCAAGATGTGTACATCATGAAAAAGTCATTTTGTCTGACTCCAAGTGACCTCGGCTAATTTAAGGCCCAGGTAAAATGCTATTCTGACAGATAGCATCAGAGAACTGTTTGAAATGTTATCATTCAAAGATCTAGACAAACATAACCACACTTAAAGAAGACAGAACCTCTGATTTGTCAAGGAACTGAAGCAATTAGAGGGTGAACCATAATTACACATGTTTAACAGCAAAGAAAATAAGGGCACTTATGCATGTCACCAAAGGCCCCCTTTGTGACTTTGGCTAATTTAAGGCCCCAGTAAAATGCTATTCTGACAGATAGCATCAGAGAACTGTTTGGAATGTTATCATTCAAAGATCTCGACAAACATAACCACATTTGAAGAAGGCAGAATCTCCGATTTGTCAAGGAACTCAAGCAATTGAAGGGTGAACCATAATTACACATGTTTAACAGCAAAGAAAATAAGGGTACTTACGCATGTCACCAAAGGCCCCCTTTGTCACTTTGGTGGCACGTAACACCACTACAGTAAACTTGTGGGAATACTGGTGCTCCACCTGGAAATAAAATGACAGTAAATTTGAAATAAGCTTCCAACATAGAACCTCATTTTTTCCTTGAGATTAATTTAAAACAGTCTACTTAAAAACAAGTAGCATGCATACCAGAAACATTATTTGATCTAAGGCTGTTTCTTTTTTCACTCTCTTCTCTCTCATCACAGTATCATTGGGAAGTTTAGATTGTGCCTTAAAATGTCACTACAGCTTGACCATGAGCACTTCTTTGTAGTCCGGTTTACCAAGCACTTGGTAAAAAATGTAAATCAGGACTGTAGGTATTCTAGGAGCACAATCAGGCTTTGTACTTATTGACTAGGAAGCCCTGGCTTATAAAGGTGAACTCAGAGCAAGACGTTCTAGATTCGTTTGTTGTTGTTGTTGCTGTTCACTGAAGCAATCAATCAATCAAAAGTCTTTTCTGCATGACATTTCCAGGACAGCTTTCAAAACCCTGTGGACCCAAGGCAATAACCAGCAAACAAATTGCACGAATTGTAATGCATTTGTTAGAAATCATATGCAAGAATATTAAAATTTGCTATTAGCCTAACACCTTGCATAAACATAATAAACATTAACAGGTAGAGGACTTCATTAGACACGTTACCTAAATGGGAAACAGTTATCAAACAATTCTACTCACTAAAGCAGAATGAGGAAGCAGGAACTCACATAGTTCTTGGAGCAACTGAAAAGGTTACAAAATCTTTATCTAAAACTCAAGCATTTCTTGCTGTAATCTTAGCAGAGGTCACTTCCCTTAATTTTAGTAGGCTTGTTTAACTGGTTGAAAAGTTCATAATTGATTAAAAAGAGGCTCAGATACTGACAATACTGAAAAGTGAGTAGCAAACAGTCTAAATGCAAGGAGGCAAAAAAAAAATGTCGAAAGTGTAGACAGATTGATAAGGACCAGCAGTAGTAGAATATAGGGACAAAAATTCGACAGCACTCAATAGCTTCTGTAGAAATCACTCCATCAATAGTGTAATTAATATTCTAATTTATAATACAGCATCAAAGAGGTGAAGACATGAATAATTAGCATACCTTGTTTAAAAAGGCAGAGAAGCATAAAAATATTTCAAAATATGCTTATTCAACTTTATTTTAAAAAAGAAATACCTTCAACATCCAAGAGTTCTGAGTAGCCAAAGTTTTATTATACATAAATGAAATGAACAATCAGAAAAATATTTGAAACTAAATGAAATTGACAGTACAACTTGTCAAAATTTGAATGATGCGTTGAAAGTAGTACTGAATGGGAAATTTATAGCACTGAATGCATATATTAAAAAAGAAGAAAGAACTAAAACCAATAATCTAAGCTACCACCTTAGGGTACTAGAAAAAGAAGAGCAAATTAAATCCAAGGTAAGCAAAAGAAAAATAGTAAATATTAGAACAGAAATCAATAAAATTGGAACCAGGAAATAGAGAAAATCAATGAAACCAAAATTTGGTTCTTTGAAAAAATCAACAAGATCAATGAGCCATTAGCCGTGCTAAGAAACAAGAGAGAGAGAGAGAGAGAGGACAAAACTACTAATACCAGAAATGATAAGGGACAATATTACAGATCACACGGATATTAAAATGATAACAGAAGAAATACTACAAACAACTCTACGCTCACGAATTTGATAACCTAGATGAAATGAATCGATTTCTTAAAAGATAGAATCTATCAAAATTTTCATAAGAAGAAATAGACAATCTAAATAGGCACAAGTCTATTAAAGGAATTGAATCAATAATTAATAACCTTACAAAATAGAAACACCATGCTCACATGGCTTCACTGTTAAATTCTACCAAACATTTAAGAGGAAACTATATCAATTATTGTATCAATTCTCTGCAATCTCTTCCAGAGGATAAAAGCAGAGGGAATACTTCTTAAATCTTTCTTGGGGGCCACCATTACCCAAATTTCAAAACCAGACAAAGACATTACAAGAAAAGAAAACTACAGGCCAATATTTCTCATAAACATACAGCTAAAGTTCTCAACAAAATATTAGCAAATCAAGTCCAACAACATATAAAAAGGATTATACACCGGGCCGGGCACAGTGGCTCATGTCTGTACTTTGGGAGGCCGAGGTGGGCGTATCACCCGAGGTCAGGAGTTTGAGACCAGCCTGGCTAACATAGTGAAACTCCATCTCTACTAAAAATACCAAAAAATTAGCTGGGCATGGTGATGTGTGACTGTAATCCCAGCTACTTGGGAGGCTGAAGCAAGAGAATCGCTTGAACCCTGGCAGCAGAGGTTGCAGTGAGCAAGACAGCACCATTGCACTCCAGCCTGGGTGACAGAGTGGGACTCCATCTCAAAAAAAAAAAAGAATTATACACCATAACCAAGTGAGGTTTATGTCAGATATGCCAGGCTGATTCAGCATTCAAAAGTCTATTAATTTAATCCATAATATCATCAGGCTAAACAAGAAAAATTACATGATCATATCAATAGATGAATAAAAAGCATCCAACAAAATTTAACACCCATTCATAATAAAAAAAATTTCAGCGAGCTAGAAATAGAAGGAAGTTTCACCAACTTGATAAAAGACATCTACAAAAAACCTATAATTAATGTCATATTTAATGATGACAAAATGGAAGCTTCCCCAAAAAGATCAGGAGCAAGGCAAGGAGGAACCCTGTCATCACCCCTTTTCAACATTGTACTGGAGGTCCTATTTAATGCAATAAGATAAGAAAAGGAAATAAAAGGTATATAGATTGAGAATGAAGAAATAAAACTTTGTTTACAGATAACATGAATGTTTATGTAGAAAGCCCAATATAATCAATTTGAAAAAATACTCCTGGAACTAATTATATGACTATAACAAGGTTGCAGGAGATAAGATTAATATACAAAAGTCAGTTGCTTTTCTACATACCAGAAATGAACAAGTAGACTTTGAAATTAAAAACACAATACTTCTTATATTAGCACTTCCCAAAATGAAATAGTTATAAATCTAACAATGTATGTAGAGGATCTATATGAGGAAGAATACAAAATTCATATGAAATAAATCAAGGAAGAACTAAATAAATGGAAAGATATTCCATATTCATGGATGGGAAGACTCAATAATGTAAAGATGTCATTTCTTTCCATTGTGATCTATAGATTCAACAAAGTCCCAACAAAAATCACAAAATATTCTGTGAAAACGAGAAACTGATTCTAAAATTCATATGAAGAGGCAAAAGCAGAATAGTAAACACAAAATTGAAGGAGAAGAGAAAAGTTAGAGTACTGATGCTATGCAACTTCAAGACTTACTATAAAGCTTCAGTAATCAAGACAGTGTGGCACAGGCAATAAATAAAAAAAAAAAATACACAAACAAACCAGTTCAGTGGAACAAAATAGAGAAACACATAGATAAAGTCAACTGATCTTTGACAAAGGAAAAAAGACAATATAACGAAGCAAAGATAGTCTTTTCAACAAATGATGCTTGAACAACTGGACATCCACATGCAGAAAATGAATCTACACAAGTGATAACTGGGCCTGAAATACACTGAGAAAATGCTCTTGAAAATCTGTCTAAAATTAGCTTTCTCTGCAAAAGAAACCCTCTCAATAATAATTATTATACATAATGATGCCCCCCTTCCAAAATCACCTATGCTTTTTTCCCATATCTAAGAATTTCTAATATTACACAGATTTTCAAATACCTAGAAACCTTCTTTGTATCATAAAAACTATGAGCAATATTTTTAGCCATTATTTAATATTTGATTTTTGAAGTTGCTGCAAATATATTCATATACTAAATGTTTATTAATAACATGAACAAAAAGATTGTTTTTATTATAAGGACTCACTGAATGTGAACCATATGTCATACATCCTAGTAGACACCAACTGTCATTTAATATTCCCAACAACCCTAAAGAATGTGTTATTATTTATATTTATAAATGAGTAAAATGAGATTCTGAGAGACTCAGTAATTTCCCAGTTACTCATAGATAGTAAATGATGACCTTTCACTAGAATTCGGCCTTGCCATTCTGTGTCTGTGCCCATCTCTTTCTAAGAGCTTTAAAGATTAATAAGAGAGTATCTATAATAAAGTAAGCACATATTCTTGGAGAAAGATGTTCAGTTTCAATCAATGATTATCCAAATAGTCTTTTGAGAATCGCTTACCATGTTTCCTGGGGCCACTATCACAAGCAATTTCAAACTAGTCCAGACTGCGCTAGGTTTCAACTTGGATAGGAGATGTTTGGTTATATCTCAGGGATAGTGCCAGAGGAAATTATATTACTGAATTCACAACCAGTGTTTTCCAAGGGAAACTAATGACTCAGGACAATGGTGGCTGGTAGTTGGCAGAGAGAGATGTCATATTTCAATTGAGATGTCAAATCTAAGCTCAATCCTCCAACTTAGTCACGAAGATTAAGCTTTGCCTTCAGGTCTTGGATTACTTTGAGTGTCTTTCTGCATTCATATTCATTTCCATAGTAAAAACCAAGGTGCTTTTTCTTTTCAAAATTACAATTTCCTATTCATTAGGTAAACAGCTACTGTATTAAATTCATTCTGGATAAGTCTGGATAAGTATATTGATATATGTAATTATGTTTGGCATTGAAAAAAATAACCAATTTATACAAAATCAATTTGATGATCTTCCTAATCTGTTTAAAACTCTACTGTTATAAGACAAGAACCAAAGAAACAATCATAAAATAAAGCTGATGGAAAATAAAGTAGATTCTGCATGGAAATATTGTTTTTCTCTATTCAACCTAACTTTGCCTAATTTTTAAAACTAAAAACTGTTAGTATGACAAAGACTATGATATGTTATTACTGAATGCAGAGATTATGATCACCACAATTGGCAATAGGCACCTTCTCAGAATTTTTTTTTTAATGGCTGCATTGACATCATTAACAAATCATGAGGCTTTTTTGGTAAGATGCTTATTTTCAGTTTCACTTTCAGGTGTGGAGTTTCATTCTAATAAAACTATGAAGCACAGGCATTTTGCTGTTATTCACCTACATTTTTTAAAGAATGATCAGCATTATCTATTTTTAGTCTAACAATAATACCTAACCTTGTTTCAAAAATTATCAGTCATGAGTTGGCCATATGCAGAAATTATCTTAATGCTCAAAACATCTAATTTGGAACATAATTTGTTAGCTCTAGAAGACGTCACTAAAAGAAAATCAAAATCAGAAATGTGACTTGAGATTCTTCTCCCCTTGAACAAGAAATTTATCACCTGCACAAGTATATACATTCAATTTGGCAATATATTATATTATATATATGTATGTATTTTATTTTATTTATTTATTTTATTTAGATAGTCTCATTTTATCACCCAGCCTAGAGTGCAGTGGATCAGATGATCTTCCCACCTCAGCCTCCCAAGTAGCTGGGACTACAGGCACGCACCACCATACCTGGCTAATTTTTGTTTCTTGTTTTTGTTTTTGTAGAGGTAGGATTTTGCCATGTCGCCCAGGCTAGTGTCAAACCCCTAGGTTCGAGCGATCTGCCCACCTCAGCCTCCCAAAGTGCTGGGATTACAGGTGTGAGCCACCACACCTGGCCTATAGTTGTGTATATTTTTAAAAATAAAACCAAATATAGAGTGCATTCTTATTGCAGTAGGAAGATTTTAAGTCTTCTTTTAATCACGAGTATAGGGACTAGTATCCAGAATATATAAGAAACTCAACTCAATAAAATAATAATAATAATAATAATCTGATTTTGAAAACAAGTAAAAGACCTAAATAGATATTTCTCAAAAGAAGACACTCAAATGGCCAAAAAAATTTATGAAAAAAAAGTTCAACATCACTTATCCTCAGGGAAATGCAAATCAAAACCACAATGAGATATTACCTCATCCCAACTAGAATCGCTATTATAAAAACCACAAAAATAACAAATGCTTGCATAGATGTAGAGAAAGAAAACATTTATACACTGTTGGTGGAAAAGTAAATTTGCATAGCCATTGTGTAAAACAGTATGGAGGTTCTTCAAAAAAATTAAAAATGGTACTACCATATGGTCCAGAAATCCTACTATTGGGCATATATCCAAAGGAAATGAAAGCAGTATGTTGAAGACAAATCTGCACTCCCATGTTTATTGCAACATTCACAACATTCACGATAACCAAGATATGGAATCAACCTAAGTGCCCATCAATGGATGAATGGATAAATAAAAGTGGTCCACATACACAATGGAATACTATTCAACCATAAGAAAGAAGGAAATCCTGTCCTTTGTTCCAACAGGGATGAACCTGGAGGACATTATGTTAAATAGTTACGTATTTGAGGCCGGGAGTGGTGGTTCACACCTGTAAACCACCACTTGGAGGGAGGCCAAGGAAGGTGGATCACCTGAGGTCAGGAGTTTGAGACAGCCTGGTCAATGGTGAAACCCCATCTCTACTAAAAATACAAAAAAATTAGCCGGGCATGGTGGCAGGCACCTGTAATCCTAGCTTCTTGGGAGGCTGAGACAGGAGAATGGCTTGAACCCGGGAGGCGGAAGTTACAGTGAGCTGAGATCACACCACTGCCCTCCAGTTAGGGCAACAGAGCGAGACTCTGTCTCAAAAAAATAAAAAATAAAAAAAAAAAATCAGGTATTTGCACAGAAAGACAAATAACACAAGATCTACCCGTATGTGGAATCTAAATAAGTTGATGCCATAGAATAGAGAGTAAGATAGTGGTTACCAGAGGCTAGGGAAGATAGGAGGGAGGAGAAAATGGGGAGAGAATGGTAAATGGGTACAAAATTAGGTAGGAGAAATAAGTACTGGTGTTCTATAGCACAGCAGGATGACTATGGTTAATAGTAATGTGCTGCGTATTTCAAAATAGAAGAGAAGATTTTTAATGTGCTCACCACAAAGACATGATAAATGTATGAGATGATGAATATGCTAAAAATCTTGATTTGATTATTACACAATGTATAATATAATGGAACATCATACTGTATCCCGTATATATGTACAATTACTATGTGTCAATTAAAAACAATTTTTAAAAGTGAAGTGTCAAACAAAAAAGGAGCAAGATTGCAGGGACTGCCCAGCAGTGAAAACCAATACAAGAAAATATTAATTTTAACAGCTTCGTTCTAAAATTCTACTTTAGCTGGGTTCTGTGGTGCACACCTATAGTTACAGCTACCTGAGAGGCTCAGACAGAGGATCTCTTGAGCCCAGAAGTTTGAGGTCAACCTAGGCAATACAGCAGACCCTTTCTTTAAAAAAGAAAATGGTAAAATATTTATTTAATGATATATTCATCATGAATTTATAGTGACTATAATATCCTTAAAACACTGAAAAGAAACAACTGCCCAAGTATCTAGCACCTAAATTTTAAGTATAATATAGATTCTAGTCCAGTGGTAACGAAATAGCTGTAGCTATTTAGCAGTAGCTATTTGTAGCATCACAAAAAAAAAGTGTGAACATCAGCCTTTTCCTACCTCCACACTTATGAGGAAATCTACACTCTCCTGGAGTAACAGTGACTGAGTGGACCGTGAAGAACAGGTGCACCTTCACCTTTCTAGAGAAGCTCCTTAGAAAACATGAAGTAGCATGTGCATTTGAAAAGTTTTTCTCACACATCCTTGGCGCTTTGGGGAAGTCATATTTATTTGGTTTAGAATTACTGCCCTAGATGATAAGTCATGTTCGTTCAGATCTAAGATGCCTTAGAACTGATGGTTTTCAAATGTGAACCTTAAGGCTAATAGATCCAATACACTTGAAAATATGGATACACTAACAAACACTATTTTAGATATTTTATCCCTATTTTGAGGAACTTCTTAAAAACCTTCTCCCTGCTTTACTTGTTCTCTTCAGTAAGCAACAAACAAAAGTTTCAGGCCAGGCATGGTGGCTCAGGCCTGTAATCCCAGCACTTTGGGAAACTAAGGAGGGTGGATTACTTAAGGTCAGGAGTTTCAGACCAGCCTAGCCAATATGGTGAAACCCCATCGCTATTAAAAATACAAAAAATTAGCTGGGCATAGTAGCCCACGCCTCTAATCCCAGCTACTTGAGAGGCAGCATTAACTACCAGAACAGAGAGCAAAGGTGAAAAAGAGCACAAAAAATCCCAGAGAGGTGAGCTCAGTTTTGCCATAGGGGCATTTGCTGATCCAGAAGAGGAGAGGACTGAGAGACTGTGCAGCCTTGAGAGATTCATCAGCGTTCTAAGAATAAGAACCCCGGTAAACCACACTCCTCTTTCAAAGTAAAGTCTCCATAGATTATGACATAGGACTAAACGTGAACATCCTTTCTATGTACTGGTAACCCATTTTAGTGTAATACAAGCTGCCCAGAAAACCAATCTGGAACTGGGATTACATTTGTCCCAAACCGCTAGTATCCTCAGGGGCCTGATGGAAGCAAATAAGTTATCTCTAAAAGATTACTTCTATTTTTCACCATAGTGTTCAACACAGAATCAAAGATAACTAGAAATATAACGAGTCATGACACCAAGACTGCACACCAGCATAATTAATCAACAGGCACGGAAACAAACCCATCCATTAATCAGCCGTGCTATACTTACAGTGTTCAAGGAAAAGAAAGTCAAATTGAAATATGACTATATGGGAGTGGGAGTATAAAAAAAGGCTGAGAAAATTTTAAAACGAACTAAAAAGAAATTTGAGAACTGAAAGATAAACCTGGTGATCTTCTAGGAATTTCCTTTTTTTCTTTTCTTTTTTTTTTTTTTTTTTTTGAGACGGAGTCTCGCACTGCTGCCCAGGCTGGAGTGCTGTGGCCAGATCTCAGCTCACTCACTGCAAGCTCCGCCTCCCGGGTTCACGCCATTCTCCTGCCTCAGCCTCCCGAGTAGCTGGGACTACAGGCGACCGCCACCTCGCCCGGCTAATTTTTTTGTACTTTTTAGTAGAGACGGGGTTTCACCGTGTTAGCCAGGAAGGTCTCGATCTCCTGACCTCGTGATCCGCCCGTCTCGGCCTCCCAAAGTTCTGGGATTACAGGCTTGAGCCACCGCGCCCGGCATTGAGCCACCGCGCCCGGCAGAATTTCTGATCTATGTTGTGCGGTAAAGAAGCAGAAACATGGACATCACTTTGAATTAGCACACTTTCGCCTCCTAAGGGAGGCTTGTGGCAGGGCATGAACGATATCAAGGAAAAGTTAGGAATTTATCATTAGCTGGGATGATTAATTTTACATATCAATTTCAGTAGGCCATGTGTTGTCCAGATTAAACATTGTTTTTAGGTGTGCCTGTGAGGGTATATGTAAATCACATTACCGTTTGAACCAGTGGGCTCAGTAAAGTAGATTGCCCTCCCGGATGCAGTCGGGCATTACCCAATCTGTTGACAGCTCAAACAGAACAGAGGCAGAGGAAGGAAGAATTCACCCCCATTTATTCTTGTCTCACTGTTTGAGCTGAGACATTGCCTTGCATTTTGTCCTGCTCTCAGATTGGGATTCACATTATCAGCTCCCCTGGTTCTCAGGCCTTCAGAGTAAGGCCAAAATACACCCCAACTTTACAGTGTTTCCAGATTGAGATGGCAGATCGTAGGACTGCTCAGCCTCCACAACTGTGTGAGCCAATCATTAGTCAGTTAATTATCAATTAATTAATTTCTCATAATAAATCAACAAATTAATCAATATCTCCTGTTTGTCATAATAAATTAATTAATACCACATACTTAATAAATTAATACCTCCTATTAGTCTTGATTCTCTAGAGAACCCCAATACACTAGCTTTCTTCTTCATTTTTTAGATTTTGAGTGCTCACAGAAATTCTGTTTGCCAAAAAACTCATTATTAACTCATTTACAGTCCTGTGCTTTTGTAATAATAGTTTTACCACTTTTGTATTCTGATTTTCTAGTAGCAGCATCTCACCATCTAACTTTTCTGAAAATATCTTATTTAATTATTTCAAAGGAATAATTTTGTGCACATAACAATTTACTATTTATGAAAGCTCTGTGAAGCAGACACAGCAGGTCCTATTCATACCCTGTTTTCCAGATGAGGCAGGTAAAAGTCAGAGTCTACGTGTTCATGATCATGTAACTGGTAAGACTAGAACTCCTACCAGAACACTAGTTCTTTGATTACTTATTCAGTGGTGGTTTTCTTTCCTGTGTTACTGTAATAATCTGAATAACAGCTTTCTACATTTTTGGTAAAATTTCCAGTCATCCTACAATTATATTCTTTGAAAGCCCTTGTATTTTACTATGCAATCATGCTGCCATATCCACGCGGTTTACTGTCCCTAATGTGAAGACAACCTTAGTTTCTGTGGGATGTGGGGCAGTGTCCCTCCATTGTTAATAGGTGGTAGAAAGAGGTGTGAATTTTTTCTCTTCAGGGATATGACTCATATTTTCAGAATAAAAAGATGGAAAATGTTATAAATATTTTATACTTGACCTCTACTTGTGAAATTGATGGCTCCTGGTAAAACAACAACAACAACAACAACAACGAAAAAAAAAACTTCAATAAATTCTGAAGGTACAAAAATCCTTGAGGTTGGAAGTCACATCATAATGATTCTAAACATATGGAAACTAAACTCTGTCATCTATTTGTCACTCTGTTTTCCTACCAGCTTCTTAAAATCCAAGCACCATTGGAAGCAAGAGAGCTTGCTGGCTGCAAATTGCTGCATCAGCCCACAGGATTCTCCAACATGTCCCTGCATCACAGGAATGGTGAAAATGAGCCCAGTCTTCTGGCCTTGAGGCAGCCAAAACTGTGTTAGCCTGTTTGGCACCAAGAGCTCGTTACTATTAATAGTAAGCCGGTTTGATTCACTCCAACTTTCCTTTTTACTAATATCATTCAGCGCTGAGTGTGCTTGCTCACTTACATATTTTGAAAAATATCTTTCTGTGAAAACCATAGCAGGAAATTTTTAAAAAAACAATTTACGCACACACACATATGCACACACCCACAGTTGGTTTTTTCTCATATACACTTAGCAAGAATAAGAAGAATGAAGAAAACTGTAAAGCTCACAGATCTCTTCATTTAAAAGGGCTATAAATTAGAATGCTAGTTGATGTCTAAGCCTGATACTGGCGAAAGTAATGAAAAATGTGATAGCAATATGTGGTTTATTCACGTTTTATAATATAGTATAATATAATATTACCACATAGGTAATTACCATAGCCTAAATATGTTGCTATAGTTAACAAAATTTTCAAGAAAAGGTCCCAGTGATGAACCTTAGATGTCCAGATGCAGTTTGATTTTTAAATATACTCTGCTATTCAAAAGAAACTACCATCAGAGTGAACAGGCAATATACAGAATGGGAGAAAATTTTTGCAGTCTACCCATCTGACAGAGGGCTAATATCCAGAATCTACAAAGAACTCAAACAAATTTACAAGAAAAAAAACAAACGACCCTATCAAAAAGTGGGCAAAGGATATGAAAGACACTTCACAAAAGAAGACATCTACGCAGCCAAAAGATACATGAAAAAATGCTCATCATCACTGGTGATCAGAGAAATACAAATCAAAACCACAGTGAGATACCATCTCACGCCAGTTAGAATGACAATCATTAAAAAGTCAGGAAACAACAGATTCTGGAGAGGATGTGGAGAAATAGGAACGCTTTTACAATGTTGGTGGGAGTGTAAATTAGTTCAACCATTGTGGAAGACAGTGTGGAGATTCCTCAAGGATCTAGAACTAGAATTATCATTTGACCCACCAATCCCATTACTGGGTATAAACCCAAAGGATTATAAATCATGCTACTATAAAGACAAATGCACACATATGTTTACTGCGGCACTATTCACAATAGCAAAGACCTGGAACCAACCCAAATGTTCATCAATGATAGGCTGGATTAAGAAAATGTGGTACATATTCACCATGGAATACTATGCAGCCATAAAAAAGGATGAGTTCATGTCCTTTGCAGGGACATGGATGAAGCTGGAAACCATCATTCTCAGCAAACTAACACAGGAACAGAAAACCAAACACCGTGTGTTCTCACTCATAGGTGGGAATTGAACAATGAGATCACTTGGACACAGGGCGGGGAATATCACACACCAGAACCTGTCAGGGGGTGGGGGATTGGGGGAGGAATAGCATTGGGAGAAATATCTAATGTGAATGATGAGTTGATGGGTGCAGCAAACCAACATGGCACATGTATACCTATGTATCAAGCCTGCATATTGTGCACATGTACCCTAGAACTTAAAGTATAATTTTTACAAAATGTAAAAACTAAATACATATACTCTGCTATGTTAAAAGAAGAAACTGAATGGCCGGTTCACCAGATCGTCTAACAAGACATGTGTGGGGGCTGTATGGCAGTCAGTAATAAGACCTGGTCAGATCAAGTAGAAGGGTGAAAGTCATTCAATATAATCATATTCTTTGAAATGTTTTGTGTTCCAACCATACTAAACTTCTTTCATTTCTTGAATCATGTACTATTATATCGCGCCTCCAGACTACTTCACATACGCTTATTTTTTCCAATTGAGAAAAGTCATTTTCTCTCTCTTTGACAAACTTCTGCTAATCTTCAGGTCTATGCTGATATGTTACTTCCCCTAGAAATCCTTTCCAGAAGGATTCCTGTTATTACTTCTTCCTGTTACATACTCTAGAGTCATCTTCATTGTCTCTTATCAGAGCCCTTACATTGTGGGCTTACATTATCTCATATTATGGTTATTATAAATAATTTTTTCATATTTTTCTGTTAAACATAAACAACCAGGAGTTCAAGACCAGCCTGGCCAACATGGCAAAACTCTGTCTCTATTAAAAATACAAAAATATTAGCCGGGCATGGTAGTGGATGCCTGTAATCTCAGCTACAGGGGAGGCTGAAGCATGTGAATTACTTGAACCCGAGAGATGGAGGTTGCAGTGAGCTGTGATCACACTACAGCACTCCAGCTTGGGCAACAGAGTAAGACTCCATCTCAAAAAAAAAAAAAAAAAAAAAAAAAAAAAAAGCACAACTAATTGGAAAATACAGTTTGCAAATACCTTTACAATTACATTAAAACATCAAATATCAAAAAATACAACTAAAAATATATATATATATACACAAGATTTCTTAAGGAAAACTATAACACATTACTGAGATAAAGATAAAAATAAGTAACATTTAGTTTTGGATGAAATTCATGGTTTGTTAATGGATTGGAAGACTCAATATTTTTTATCATATTATCTCTCCTCTGTAGAATCATTACATTCCCAGCAATTTTGTGTGCATGTGTGTGTAAACTGGCAAAATGAATCCAAAAATTATATGGAAACGCAAAGAACTAAAACTAGACAGGATATTCTTGAAGAAGAAAAAATTGGAGGATTTACATTCCCATATATAAAGACACATTTTAAAGCTACAGAAATTAGGATAGATTGGTGTTGGGGCAAACTACAGAAATTAGGATAGATTGGTATTGGGGCAAACACAGACTATTTGACTAATAAAACAGAAAAGAAACGAAGCCACACGTATATGGTTGCCTGATTTATAGGAAATCACCATTGCCATTCAAAGAGAATATGATGGTTATCAGTAGACTAAAGAAATAGCTTGTGACATATTCAAATAATGAAAAACCACATGGCAATGTAAAAGTGTGGAAGTGTGCTACTCACAACAACATGAATGAATCTCATAGACACAATGTTGACTGCAGAAATGTATATTAAGGTCAAAAATAAGGAAAACTTACCCATGATAATAGAGGTAAAATATCGGCTACCTTTGAGGCAAGTTATTGACTAGAAGGTATATGAGCAAGTCTTTCTGGGTACTTATAACCTGAGTGATGGTTTCATGGGTGGAATACATTTGTAAAAATTCATCAAGCTTAACAATTAAGATGTATGCACTTTATATATATTATACTTCAACTTATTAAAAAGAAGAGAGTCAGACAGAAAGAAGAGCTTGCTTAAGAAAACTGAGAAGTAACCAACAGCAAGGAACAGAAGAAACAAAACCAGAAAAATCTGAGAAGAGTTTCAAGAAAATAGTAATGAGCAGCAGAGTTGGACAGAAGGAGTGGTGGGACTGAGGAGTTTATTAGACTTAACACCACAGAGACCAATAAATTAGACCTTTTTGTGAAGTGGAAGGGCTGAGGCCAGATCAATGATTCAAGTTATGAATGGAGGGGACGAAGGGTTTACAAATAATTATAATACATTAAACTTTTTATCCAAGGAGGGCAAGAAAGAAGATGATATCTAGAAATGGATGCAGAGTAAGAAAACAGCATTTTATTTCAAGTAAAAATGAGGCTATGGATTACTCCTTAAATATCGATAAAACCTGTATCTACTTCATATAAACCGGAGTTTCAAATGTTGAATTCAGCAAGGGAATCTCTCCTCTGTTTATTGACCAGAAGAGCGCATGTATACTTCCACTGGAGTTTGGAAAATTACGTACTAAAATTTGAATTACTTAACTTTTTACTAAAACTAACCAACCATAGAAGAATTTATTTAAACATATCTAAGGGAAAGTTTACAGAATTAATTGCCCTGAAAATGCGAACCAAAATATAGCCCTAAACTCAGAGATTCTTTTACTTTTATTCTTCTTTCCACCAAGTCAAGCGAAGGGTGTAAACTATGCAGGCTGATGATCGCTAAGTGATAACAACATTTTTTATTGTTCCATTGTTATTATGGATGTTTGGGTATTTTTTTCCTTTCAAGTTCCTCTTTTCTGGAAACTTACAGTAATAAAATGAAGAGATAAATTAGTTTTATTATATTCCGTAGCCTTTTTGTACCACATTAAGTTCATATGAGTTTAATAACAAACGCTGAAGTTGTCACAGTTTTACTTTACTAGCAAGGCCCTCAATACTCACAGAAACATATCAGTCCCACTCCAAGAAAGAATTCATAAACAGTGAATGACTTACTATAATGTGCTGGTAAGGATCTATAAATGACATTTTGGTTTCAATTACAGGAAATGTTTTCACACTTCAAAGTCTTCTTTGGCACTCTAGCGTCTTTAAAACCTACAAAATAAACAATGACTATTGTTAAGCTTCCTCTTGGATGCAGTTCTAAGAGTTAAACAATTATGAGTATGCGTCTTAGGAAGAAAAAGTCTATCCAAGGACACTAGATAGGTTGAGTTCCCTGTGTATACAAATGGGTTTCACACATCACTTAGGGAAAAGGTAAAGCATATTTTGATGATACTGTTTATTTTCCATATTTACTTCTTCAAATTTATACTGTGAATAATTATTAGGAAACTACAGGGCTTGAGTTGCTTTTCATTTGCCAAGAATTTTATGAGAAATATGTTGAAATTATAGAAAATTAAAATTATTTTTGAACTGTTTATATTATAATTAAGCCACATGTCATTGTTTTCTCAGTAGGGTCAGCAATACACAGAATCACTATAAAAAAGAAAGATTTTTTTCCTTAACTATTTGTTAGGAATTACAAAAGTACATTCATGTTGAATTTGAACTTTAGTAATGACATTTTTAAAGAAATGTTTGTTCATTTGAAGACGCCAGTTTAATTTGGAAGCAGTTAAATAAAAATATTTTAATGGAAAAATACTTTCTTTACTTTCTTTTATTCTTCTACAAGTACTCTTTGTTATTTAAAATCAAATAAAAAGCTATTTAATGAATGAACATCTTAGCTATTCCATTATACCAAGTCTTTGAAATTTCATAAAACAACATGTACTTATATTTCAGCATTCTATAAGTTACATCTAATTTGGAATACCTTTTCAAATATCTTTATTATTTATCTTTAATATGTAAATTCTAAAATGTTTTTATTTCAAAATAAATCAAATTTGTTTTAAATTGTTAACGATCTCTCTTTTTAAACATCAACTTTTAAGAAATTATAAAAATGATTCCTGTTCATTGTCACAAACACAAACTGCTGAAGTGAACGAAGAAGAAAGTGTAATCACCATTTTCATTATGATGCGTATCTTTTCAGACTGTTTCACTGCTTTTTCATAATACTTAAAGCAAGAGGAAAAGAGAGGATTTGAAATGTTTTTTTTTTTAAAAATGGGATCTTCTAATATGCCCTTGAGTTGTTAAACTCGCTTTCTTCACTATATTTGGTTGTAAAAAATATGAAGCAATATTATATGAATGGTAAAAATCACCCATAATTCTCTATTTAATAATTATAAAAAATAAAGATCCCCCCATTCTTCATTCTGGTCCATCAATCACCATTATTTATACCAACAAGAAAAAAAAGTTTTTAAAGTAAAACATCTATTTACTTTCATCACTTACTTCTTAAGCTCCTAAAGTACAAGTATTTTTATCTTATCATGCATATTAATCAGGCTCAAAATGTATACAGCATTTTAAATCAACTTTTTACATAAAAATGAGACCAAACTATAAATTAGTTTATCATAATACATTACTATAATCTTGGTTTTGCATTTTCTTATTTTAAACCTAGTAGAAAAGTTTGCTGATAACATTAACCAATTATAAACTGCTTTAGTGCCATAGTTTGATCATTTGCTCAAAAACTCATGTTGAAATTTAATTGCCAATGTGATGGTATTGGGAGGTGGGGCCTTTGAGAGGTGATTAGATGATGAGGATTTCACCCTCATGGGTGGGTTTAACGCCTTTTTAAAGGGGCTCATGGAATAGGCTCTCTCTCTTAGCCCTTTTGCCTTCTGCCATATTTTAGATCCAGCCTTCCTCTCCTCTGGACAATGGCTATCTTGAAAGAAAAGAATAGCCTCACCAGGCACCAGAACTGCTGGCTCCTTGGCCTTGAACTTCCCAGTTTCCAAAACTGTAAGCCAATAAATGTATTCACTTTATTAATTACCCAGTGGGTCATGTTCTGTTATAGCAGCAGAAAACAGACTAAGGCACTCAGCTTTCACATTTCTGTTATTTTGGTTGACCTAGCTGCTATTGTCAGTAACTTTCAGGATTTTATTCCAATATCATCTTTCCAGTGAAGTCTTCCCTGACCTATTATTTAAAACTGGCAAAAACCCCTGCTTTCTTGTTTTTTGGCCACCTAATATCCACTTAGGTAGTTTTTGTTGTGTTTATCTGTCTCTTCTCCCTTCTTCATTAGAATATAAATTCTATGAAGGCAGGTTTTTTTGTGTGTTTCATTCGTTGTGAAATTCCCAGTCCCTATGTAGGCACACATGGGCACTTAATACATATTTGTTAGATAATGAATGAATGATAGGATATATGTATACGTGTAAGAGGGATAATTTTCAAGCCCAGTTACACTAAAGCATTTTGCTCAAGTCAAGAGATGTTCATTTTCTATTTATCCATAAGTTGTATTACCCTCATCCCTCATTTTCTATTCTACTATACCATCTTACACTGTTAATCAATACCGACATGAATTTCTTTTACCTCTTATTATTTTTCCCTAATTAACTACATATACACACATCTTACAAACATGATTATCCATTTACTACTATACTGTACTGTGCCTTTGATTAGGCTCTAAGTATTTTTGAAACTATATTTTATCTTTAAAGGATGACATTATAAAACAATACAGGCAAAACTACAAAAGAGTAATTTTTACTCTGGTATTTATAGTTAAATTTATAATACAAGAAATATATATCTATATTGAGTGATATGATCCTTACAATTCAGCACTTCCCATTATCAGCATTTTCTGTGCTATTTCTATTACAACATTTTTAAAGTGATCAGCAATGACTTTCTACCAATATGACTGATGTTTTCATGCCAACTAAATTCAAAGTATGGGAACTACATCCGTTCCCAAGTCAGAATCCAGCTAATACTCTAGAGCTCTGGGTGGAACATATTTTTATGGATAATATAATATAAAATCATGTGCCTCATTTTCATCTTTACCATCCATATTTCCCTCATATCATTTTCCCTCAGAAGTGAAATAACTTCTTAATATGAAGCGTTCTATGCATATGATGGTCCACATAAAGCTCCTAGGCCCAAGAGCATAAGACCTTTAGATTTGCTGCAGTAGTGGTAATTCCTGAGAGGTTATGTTCTCCCTCTCCAGAAGCTGAAATGTCTATGTAGGACAATGCCAGGGCAGTACTATCAGGGATTCAAAGGATGAAGGAAAGCCAATTATTTTCTTTATTGAAGCAGCATAATTTGGTGAAAATACCATTGGATATGGGATCTAGAAAGACCTAATTAAAGCTCCAGTTTCATATTCTAAGATTCAGGTTACTTGCTTGCAATGTGAATAACACTACTGTGAAAGGTACCTAGCCCATAATAAATATTCAATGCATGTGATTCGCTTTTAAGATGAAGATTACATAGACTTATCACTAATAACATTATATATTTACTTGAAAGATGTACTACCTGTTGTAATTATTGTTGTGACAGTAGAAAATCAGAAATTTTTTATATATTTGTCACTTACAAATAAATATCTACAATAGACCTTGTGTTATGCAAGGTGCTTGGGATCAAAAAAATGGTGAATCAGACAGGTATATAGCATGAAACTCTGTGGCCCTACAGACTTTATACTTGACTCTCTCCATGGTGGAACCTCAAAAATTAAGCAAGATTCTGGTAGTTATTCTCACCAAAGTTTTCTGTGTTAAAAACTGTAATAACGAGAATGGCATAGCAAAAGAGCATCTGCTGGGACTCACAGCCATTCCATTCACAAACAGTAGCTTCATACGAGATATTTTGTTCATTCAACAAACACATCTTTGCTATCTACCTAGTCTATAGTAGGCACTGGGGAAACAATAGTGAATAACGCATAGCTCTTACCTTGTAGAAACAAAATGAGACAATCTAGGGGTAGCAATAAATGCAGCCTACCCTGATTTTTCACGCATACATGTCGCTAAAAGTAGTAACACTTTTTATTATGATTAATGTCTCCAATTGGAAGGAAATCTTGAAACCTACTCTCCTGGGAAAATATCATCAATGAGTTTCTATTCTCTTAGCAGAAAAGTCAGAAATCCTTAACACGGTCTACAGTGGTGGCTTTTACACCTATTTATTGCAAACCAAAACAGAGAAAACTTTGCATACCACAATACAATACATAAATATATGCACAGACAAATATTTAAAATATAGAAGTAAGTTTCATGTGATACTTTTACTAAGTACAGTGTACTCTGATTTTAGTCTATTACTTTTGTTTAAATGCTGGTAACAGCCCACTGAATTGATTTCATGACTCACTAATAGCAATTTGAAGAATACTAGTGCAAAAGATTGCAAAATTGAATTTCTGTCTACTTCCTCAACCCCATACCACTACTCTCTCTTTTGTTTTCTATGTTAAAGCCATACTAGTTTTCTTTCCTTCAAATATGTCAAGCTCTTTCCCACTCAGGGCTATAACTTATCTCTTCTATTCATTCATTTAGTCAACAAATATTTAAGGCATAATTACCATGTGTCAAACATTGTTCGAGGGACTAGAGAGGTAAAAGTGAAGAGCTAGATACACTCCCTTCCCTCTTGGAGATTCCATCTCTAGAAAGCAATCAGAAAACAAGGAATCCAAAAAATAAAAGAAACAATTGGAAATAGAGTTGTATAAAATTATGGAAACAGGTAAAAGGCAGAAACAAAGAATAATTGAGGCTGAGTCCTAAAAAGGAGCTAGCCATACAGAGTGAGGAGACAGTGGGTTTAGAATATAATGTTCCAGGTAGGCAGTATGAGGAACTAAGAGAAGACACGTGGCTGATGAATGGTGAGCAAATGTGAAAGTGGCTTATGATGAGGTTGGAAATATAGGCAGTGGCAGATCATGTTGAACCTCTTAGGCAACTACTGTTTACCTAGCTAAATCTGACCCATTCTCCAGGATTCAGTTTCAGTGTCACTTCCACAGAGAACCCTTCCGTGACCTTCAAGTATATTTGGTCTGCCTGTTACTGGTTCCGTGTGTTCTCTGGACTCCTCCTTCAGGCCAATCCACTCACGCAACGTCTGCCTTTTCTGGGAGAACTAAAGATTCATTAAGTCAGTGGTCATATTTATCTTATTAATAGAGACATCCCTAGTGCCTAAAACTATGCCTAAAATATAGTAGGTTCAGAATAAAGATTTGCCCAATGGATGGATGGATATTATTCAAAGTAGTGCCAGGTTGATACATGAAGAAAATCCACAGAATAGTGCCACACCCTCTTTTGATGTTTCTCTTTCTTATTCCTAACAATTCTTAATGGCAAATGATGTTAAATTAGCTCTCTACTTATTTAAAAAAAACAAGAACAAGTGAGATTCCAGAGGGGGTGAAATTAGTACCCAAAATCTTTAGAGGAAATCTGTTGCTGGGATCCAAAGTTTAATGTCAGCAATTTTATTTCCTCTTCTCATTTCCAGCAACTTCATTCATAACCACTCTGTTCACCACCTATTATCCACTACTGTATCCTACAACAGGACTTGGATAGAGACTCTCCTGATATTAAATCCAAAGCGAATATGCTTAAGATAGCTAACTGTCCAAGTCTAGTTTCTCTCTCTCCCTTCTCTGCCCTCTCTCTCTCTCTCTCTCTGTGTGTGTGTGTGTGTGTGTGTGTATGTGTAAAACCACTAGGTTAAGAATTACAAGATAACTAGAGAGTAAACAAATATGACTCATGGCATTTAATCTCAAAGCAACTTTCTTTTGTTCTTTGATTCTATTCAGGGCTAACTCTCCTCCTACCTTGAAGAAACCTCAGGCAGCCTCAGAACTTTTCTGTTGACTTGAATATGAAAAGAAGAAAAGAAAAACGAAAAGAGGAAAAGAAATAGCCCAGACACTGCAGACACTGAAATGCTGGGTTCGTTGAGTTAAAGTCTCTCTCCTGCTCAAGGTAGAGCTTGTTGCAGAAGAAACGGGGTGAGGTCATTGACTTCTCCCTTCCCCTGCCTATGGTCGAACTCTCCCAAGCTTGATAACTCTGGTTTTTAAATCCTTATAGTTGGAAAAGGATGTACAGAGAGTGAGAATAGGGGCAAGAAAAATATTACTTCGGCAGCACTTTTATAAGCTGGTTTTGTGATCTCTTGGCTTGGTACGTGTTAAAGCTGAGTCTTTCTTTCATAGAGGCTTTTTGTGGATTCTTCTGAAATTCTCTGTTTTTGAGGTTTCTTCCTTGTGTTCCCTGACATGCAAATGCATCTCTACTCCAGCTGGGGGCTTGTGTTTTTTTTCCACAGCCCTAGTACATCTTGTGGTCCACTTCAAGTTTTCTTTTTCTGAGGTTCTTTCATTCTACCAGGCAAACGCCTTGTATAGAATTTAAAACTTCTTCCCAAAGTTCTCTTTAGTCCATGGACAATACTCATACATGTTTTCTTTCTTCCAGCAAACCCTGAGAATGTAATTACTTCCTAAATGAAACTGTCTATTCTGCTACTTGTGTCCTTTATATTTCCCAAGCATGACTAGGCACCAGCCTACTGCAGAAGACAAATGTTAAACCCTCTGATGAGAGTTCTCAGTGGTCCTCTTAAGGCCCCTCTCTTGATTGGGGATTAGTAGGCATATTCCTCTCCAGATCTCTGCCCCAAGGGAAGAGGGGCTGTACTCACAGCAGTGCTTTCCAAAACTAAACAACAAAAAAAAACTCTTCTGAAGCTCTTACCACATCTCTACTATTTCAATGCTTTTATGACAGTGAAGCGGATAAGTTTTATATATTATATAAATGTCCTTGTCCATCTGCTTTCTTTAAAACCTAAAGAGTAGGATGTTTCACTATCCATTTTACTAGTGTACATCTTAAATCTTATGGCTTATGGTCTTGGCCAAAGCTTCCACTTTAAAGTCCAATACATAGGTGAACCGACTTACAAAATGACAGAACGAGGAATGTGGCAAATCCTCTCCCCGAAAAACAAACGCATTGACAAAATTGGGCAGAATTATCACAAACAACAATACACACACACACACGTATGAAAATAATAGCACAAAAGAAGGGAGATGGGATAGAGGTATACTGGACCAAGGAAATGACACCAGATCATTATTGAACCTATAGAAAGAAATACAGGGTGCCAGTAAATAAGCTCTTTCACACTTTCAAATATCAGATCAGTTATTTACCATTTCTCTGAAGCCTTTTCTATTTAACAGTAACAGTAAATATGTAGGTTAATATAAAATATTCTATATTATATTCTTCAAATATAAATATATGTAGATTAATATAAAATATTCTATAAACATTTCCTTTTCTTCTCTCAACTTCTTCAAAAGACATAGCATTTACATAGCAATAAATTATAATCCTATCTAATATATACAACAATAATAGCAAAAAGGAGAAACGATCAGGGACTAGAACTACACTGCAGAAAAGTTTTTGCATTTTACTGGAATAAATGTATTATTGATATGAAGTAGACTATAACAAATTAAGGCATATAGTTTAATTCCTAGAGCAATCACTAAGAAAATAACTCAAAACTATAGTTAAAATATCAATAAAGGAATTAAAATGGGCCACGACAAAATAGCTATTTAATGTAAGGAACAGAAGAATTAAAAAAAGAGACATGGAAAACAGCAAAATGGAAGACAAACATCCAATCATGCTTCCAATAACGTTAAATGTGAGTGATGTAACATTCCAATAAAAAACTAGAGGTTGTCACACTGGATAAAATTGAATGTATATAAAAGACTAATGGAATCCAAATAAGGTTTGTAGTTTAATTAATAGCATTGTACCAATGTCAGTTTCCTGGTGTTGATAATGTACTGTGGTTGTCAGATGTTATACTAGGGAAAGCTAAATGAAGGGCACATGAGAACCCTGTAATATTTTTGTAATTTCTTATCTTAAATTATTTCAAAATAAAATTTACTTTAAAAATTTAATACATGTGAACAGATCTAATTTATATTTATAAATTTTATTACACAGTTATAGCCAAGGGAAGAAACAAAGACATCCTATGAAGAAATTACTGAAATACAATCACTTCCTTCAGGGTAAAATCACTAGCCATTACTGTCAGGCAGTGGCTGCATTTTCAATTCCAGTTAGGAATAGACACCCGTCCTTTTTTTTCCCCTCTCTCTCTATAACTGTTAATAGTAGCAGCAGATATTTTAGGTTTCTGCAAAATTAAGGCATTTCTGTCCAACTAACCACATGAAACAGTAGGAAAATGTTTTTTGTCCCAGAATTAGCTCAGTTCTGGAAACCTTATTACAACTAGTTTGCACAACCACTCTCATGAATACTCCTAAAATAGCAGGGTTTTTGTTCCTTTGTTTCTTATAACTAAGCTAAATAACCAGTCTTGGTGAGTATACACAGTCTCTTAAGTCTGAAGTAAGAGATATGAAATTCACAGGGTTTTTTTTCTCTTTCTTTTTTTGCTTTCCCTGCCCTGTAATTAGAAACTTTCAGAACATGAACGAGAGGGAAATTTGGATAGACTTTTCAACAGATATTTCCCTATGCAATGTAACTGTTGGCATTCAATGAAAGTTTAATAGTGTGTGATCTTTCCAAAACTTTTAGTCATGTTGTCAAGGCAAGATAGACTTCTCAGGAAAATGAACAGAAACAAAAACCCAGACTAGAGTGTTTTGTCACTTCTCTCTCTGTGTACAGTGATATGACAAGAGGAAAAGGAGGGGATATTATTAGGGTTGTGGCATCTGGAGGAAAGAGGGATAGGATGCAAAAGATTCTTTTCGCTTTCCCTCCAACTCATTGTATAGGCATATGGAGATATTAAAAGTTTCAGCATTTAAGTGGCAGCAACTTCTCGACTGCAGCCAGAATGACCCAAGTTCTAGCTTGTCTCCTCCTTTCTCTATCTGCGGGATCCTGACCCTCAGTTTCCTTGTCTGTAAGTGGGGAAAATGGCCCTTAATCCTCACAGAGACCGTAGGATGATGAAATAAGAAAATATATGTAAATCACCAAGCACCGTACCTGGAAGACCATAAATGTACAAAATAATCATTATTATTATTATTGTTTATGAAACTGGTGATGATTCCCCTCAAACTGCCTCAATTCAAACTGTTTCAACTCATGCAAGTCATTAGTCATTTAATTCTATAGGGAGTTTTTGTTTGTTTGTTTGTTTGTTTGTTTTGACAGAGTCTCATTCTGTTGCCCAGGATTGAGTGTAGTGCTATCTCAGCTCACTGCAACCTCCGCCTCCTGGGTTCAAGCAATTCTCATGCCTCAGTCTCATGAGTAGCATGGACTACAGGCACCCACCATCACGCTCAGGTAATTTTTGTATTTTTAGTAGACATGGGTTTTCACCGTGTTGGCCAGGCTGATCTCAAACTCCTGACCTCAAGTGATCCACCCGCCTTGGACTCCTAAAGTTGGAGGATTACAGTGTGATCAGGTGTGGCCTTGGCCTCCCAAAGTGGGGGGATTACAGGAGTGAGCCACCGCACCCAACCTCTGCGGAGATTTCTAAGAAATTCAAGTAGGCAAATTTATTGAGCACCTTTTATAAAGACCAAGTACATTTTCATATACAACAATAAATTTTTAATAGAAACACTGATGTTTTGATCCATTAACATTTTTAAAAGTAGAACACATTTGGACACTAACTTGTCTGCTGTCAAATTCAAAGCTTTCTCCATTACACTGGATATGGAACATATTCTAAAAGCAAACAGAGCATTATATTACTATGTTTCCATCATCATCATTCTTATAATGATATATAGTTACTAAGGCATCACTAAAGTTTTAAGCTTTTAAATTAATTTCATAGTGCTTTTTTGGTAAACCAAGGCTATACAAAGAGTTTGACATTGCCAACCGTTACAAAGGAATAAAGAAACAATAGGAATTCAGATGGGTAAATGAGCTGCTTTATATTAAAAGTGTCTCTCAAACCATACTCTCAATTTACTACAGGAACACCTCCCTATTCCCAAAGAAATGTAAAAGCATGACTCCAGACACAAAGGCACAGAATAATTAACTATGTCTGTTTCTTGAGCCTGGAACCCAATGGTATGGAACCTGCCACTAAGTCCCACAGTAGTAACAGGTGGTGCCATATGGCTGATATTCATACTGTTCCTTTTAAGATTTCCCTCTCCATTTGTATTCCTAAGTCACAGCTTCTTAATCTATCAAATATGTATTCTTGAAAGCTCATTATAATTACATAGACAAGTATATATGAAATACCTACTAGAGTTTCAAAGAAGGTAGAGATTGCAGTGGTTTAAAGTAGAAACGGCTTCAGAGAAAATGGTAAGTAACTGATCTGACACTTGAAAATGTGAAAGAGCTTAGATCTATAGTAAGAGGAAGAGGAAACATTTCCTCTAGGAAAAGGCCACGACATTGGAGATACTCCATCCACCTCAGGCTCTCAACTGATGCTGTCCTTACCCACACCTTCTCTGCAGGATCATGTCCGCCTGTCATTCAGGGTTCTGCATAAATTCACTCTCTAAAGTCAGTCATCTCTTAATGTATCTATTAGATTAGGTCCCTTGTACCTTTCCTTGAAATCTCTTATCACAATATTGTATACTAGACTACCATTATACATGTGTCAGTCTCCCATAGCTGGGAGCAGCACAAAGGAAGTTCTGTCTTCTCCCTGTATTCGTTTTGGGCCCAGAGTGATAATTCAGTTACTATTGACTAAAGGATGAATACGCAAACTGGGGAATTTGCATGATGTACTGGACAAAACTGTCTAGATAATAAATGTGCTCTTATCTTAAGAAACAATCAAGAGCAAGTAGATTACATTTATAGAATCTAGAATGTGAAACTGGAATGTATCTTAGCAGTTGCTAATATGAATACTTAATTTTGAAAATCCACACTTGTTAAACATTTCCCAAGTACTTTAAGGATTTATATATATGATCTCATTTATTTTTTATAAGATAGGGATTACTATCACTAATTTTGAAATTTAAAAAAAAACAGGTTTTGAAAGGTAAGTAATTTGTTTAACTGACAATGCAAACTAAGGCAGACTCCCACAACCAGTCTCTACCAAAGAATAATTGTCTCAGGAAGAATAAGAAAGTTCCCAGGTCATCTGGGTTAACACGGGCTGAGCTGGCCCTAGAATCCTCTTTCTACGTCATTTTTTTCACTCTACAAAAGACCCTGAAGCACATGCAGAGTTTCTGAGAAATTATACAATAAGCAATAGAGTTATTCGAGTCTTAGCAGGGAGGTGGCATGATGAAAGTGGCACTTTGTGTTAGTTTACGAGGGTTGCCATAACAAAGTATCACAGACCGAGTGGCTTAAACAATGGGAATTTATTTTCTCACAGTTCTCAAGGTTGGAAGTCCAAGATCAAAGTTTGGCAGCTTTGGTTTCTCCTGAGACCTCTCTCCTGGGCTTGTAGATAGGGGCTTTTCGCTGTGTCCTCACATGTGCTTTCCTCTGTGCACAGAGGCCCCTGGTGTCTCTGTGTGTGTTCAAATTCCCTCTTCTTTTAAGTACACTAGTCACATTGGATTAGGACATGTCCCTAACAGCCTCATTTCAATTAAATGCCCTCTTTAAAGGCCTTATCCCCAAATACTTTTACATTCTGACGTATTGGGATTTAGGGTCCAATGTATGCATTTGGAGGGGGCATATTTCAGCCCATGACATGTTTTAATGACATAAACACAGCAGTTGAAGCAGCATACAATTGTTAGTGGAGAAAACTGGTGCTGGAGGAGGGAGGGAGAAAATCGGCCAGGGAAGTCCAGATGTGATATAAGATACACTATGCGGCCGGGCGCAGTGGCTCATGCCTGTAATCCTAGCACTTTGGGAATCCGAAGCGGGTGGATTGTCTGAACTCAGGAGTTCGAGACCAGCCTGGGCAACACAGTGAAACCCTGTCTCTACTAAAATACAAAAAATTAGCCGGGCGTGGTGGTAGGCACCTGTAATCTCAGCTACTCAGGAGGCTGAGGCAGGAGAATTGCTTGAACCCAAGTCGGAGGTTGCAGTGAGCCAAGATTGCACCACTGCCCTTCAGCTTGGGCAACAGAGCAAGACTCCATCTCAAAAAAAAAAAAAAAAAAAAGATATGATATGCATCTCAACTAGGATGGTGAAGATTATAAAGGAGAGAGCATAGCTCCTTTAAGATGGAGCAGCTACCCTCATCTGATTATTTAAAAAGCTCCCCGCAACCCCTCACCAACATATACATACACACATTCTACATAAATGAAGCATAAGGATAACATCTAACCACTTCACATTTGGGAAGTACTAATCCAGATAAACCTGTCCATCTTAAGGATCAGGAAACTGGCCAGCCCAGTTTCACATAGTGCATTACAAACAAAGCAAGAATGTCTCCTCACTCCCAAGCCAGTGTTCTAGTTTTCATTCCTTGACCACTCTAGTTTGCTGTTATTTTCCATTCTTTCACCTCTTGGTGGTCAAAAACAAGTGGCCATTCTGGCCATATTTTAAGGTCAAGAAATTTTGGGGAAGGAGGAAATATTCATAATCACCACCTAGAAAGTACTTCATTGTACAAATTTGTAAGCTGAGGCCTCAAGATATAACCTCACCAAGTTACCCAGTAAGGAGAACAGCTGAAACTGAACATACCTCTTCATTTTCAACCAGGTACTCTTTCTTTATACCCTACTGGCATCCTCACTGCCCCATCCCGCCCCCCACACACACTGGGGCTAAAAATATGCCAAAATTAAAATAACATATATATAGTTTCAATTTGGCTAAAATCTTAAGTTACCAAGTTATAGTTTAGAAGGACAGAGTAGATCCAAGATATGAATGTGAGGAATACAAATAACTGAATTTCTCCTTGGGATTGGTCCAATAAAACTGAAAAAGAATCACTTTCATCCTTCTAGGTTTGAATCATAGTTATAAATTGTTTTCAAATATTAGATTGTTTAAAAAATTCCTCTTCCCACACAGACCATTATGGAATAATATCACATTGATAGGTGTTAAATATATGCTGTGCATTTTCAGAAAATATAGAAGGATAATGTTCTGCCTTCTACTTAAGAGAAACTGACAATGGTGATGTACTTATTGTTAACATGTTATAAATACATGAAACAATGTGGCACAAAATGCTAGGAAAAGAAGTGTGTTTTGACAACAGCATTATTTCTACAGCTTTTCTCTCTAGACTGGATGTTTTGCAAATATGCTCCCCGAGGTAGTATTTGTGTTTTGTTGAGGGTTCCACTCCCTCTTTAATTGCTGCCTTTTTTTAAGTGACAGGGTCTGCCAAGGTTTCCACAGCAAGGAAAGCCATATCTTTTTTCTAAAGTAAACAGTTCAGGAAAACCCCCAGGAAAACCATCAAACTGGCTTAAACGTTTAATAAGAACCATTTTATTACTGGATACAATCATCAGCATTCATGGCTTGCTTTGCTTTTCAATGAATGCCATGACTATTTCAGGCAGCTGGTGAGATTGATCTGACAGTTTAAAGTATGGAATTACTATGATCTTTAAAAGGAATAAATTGATGATAAACAATATCATCAGGAGTTGTGGAAGCACAGAAGGGTGTACACCTGCTTCCAGATGTTACTGTAAAGTTCGAACACTAAATGCAAGATCAGCATTCTACAATTCCTGAACTGGGTAACTTGTAATAGGAATTCAGGGTTACCATTTTCTTCTCAGATCATAAGAAGTTTTAGAAATGTTATTTTAGACACTGTGATGGTAATTCACTTTTGAAAAGAACAAGAAACCTAGTATTTTGCAGGATTAAGGACTCTGTAAATAGAGTACACATTTGAGAGGAGTAGACTTGGGGGTTTTTAATCTTTTTTTGTTCCATGGACCTGTTTGGCAATCTAGTGAAGCCTAGGGACCACTTTATAGAGTATAACAGTATTATATTGGTTTATAAAGAAAGCTAATTATTGCCCGGGCATGGTGGTGGGCACCTGCAATCCCACCTACTCAGGGGATTACAGGAGAGGAAGGAGAATTGCTTGAACTTGGGAGGCAGAGGTTGCAGTGAGCCCAGATCGCACCACTGCGCTGCAGCCTGGGCAACAGAGCGAGATTCCATCTCAAAAAAAAAAAAAAAAAAAAAAAAAAAAAAAAAAAAAAAAAAAGCCAATTATGTTGAAATACATGTATCTATGGCAGTCTGCAGACCCTTTAAATAACATTTATGTGTGCATTGGAGCATTGCAGCACATGTTTTTCCCTTCTACTTCTGTGGGTTACTACAACATAGTTCCAGAGTTTCATGGAAAATTTTTGAGGAGGGAGGAACGTACATTACTATAAAGAGTAAAATGATAGGAAATTTTAAGTTCTTTTTGTACTACCTACTTCTGCCAGCACCATAATGAACGTGCAGCACATCCTGAATATTTAGGTGTTACATATAATAAACTCAGGTTGAAATGAACTGAAAGTGCTGTCATTTGCTTCAAAATGAAATTTATATTGCCTCTAGCTTTGAGTAACAACCTGGAGAACTGTGCCAAAAGTACATTAGTAAAATCAATCAGCAGGTTTCAGTTGAGCTTCTGCAGATGAGATATAATGCCTCAATGGGTCCTTGGGAAAATGTGAAATTAACCAAACCAGTGTTATACTCTCCCCTTCATTTTGCCAATGAGAAATTGGACCGGAGGAAGTTAGACAACTGCAGCTAAACCATAGCCTGACAAATACAGGCAGGACTAGGAATAAAGTGCAGAATGACTTTCCACTGCATGACATGTCTCCGGGAGGTAGGGAGAAAAGGGGGAAAAAGAAGCAGCTAGTTAGTGTCAGGCAGAGAAGTAGATGAAGGGCACAGCCATAAGCAATCTCAAGTCCATCTGACCACAAAAAGCATCCTCTCTTCTCACCATGCTGCCTGATTGACCCACACAGACTCACTGCTTCCATCCATGGAGGAGCCTGGCCTTCATTTGTGTAAAACTAAATCATTTTTATGTGAAGAGGATTTATGAGACATGGCTAATGATTTTTAAATTTTAAAATGGTTTTTTTAACTTTGAGGAAATATGAGTCAATAGCTCAACAATATTATTTTAGTCATTGAAAAGATACCATTTTGATTATGGTAACCAGCTATTCTCTAAAACTCTAAGAATTGGAAAAGAAAAGGAAGTGACTTTTAGATGCAAAATGAAAGATTTATGTCAAGGTGAAGAAATATATCCTGAGAGCAGGGCTGTGAAAGATCCTCTTTTTGGATGGCCTATTACTATCACAAAATGTTTTACACATCTTCACACTGTAGAATTCTAATGATTCAAAGTCTATAAACCCTTATCTTAGGGAGCACAAAGACCAAGGAGTGTGCTACAACTCAGAAACAAGTACTTAGCTAGGAGTCCAATAAAGGCAGAGAAAAAAAGAGTTAATCATTCAGAACTTCAAAGGACAACAGCAATAGGTCTACCAACTAAAACATGAAGAAAAAGAGGTTCCAGAACGATGGCTCCTGGAACAGGTAACTGGGTTTCACTGAAGTGTACAATCAGGCCTACCAATTGGCAAGGTAATGAATCCAAGACTTTGGAAAGAACAAAGGCTCAATTCCCACCTACTAGAGCTGGAAATCAGCCAGTTTTGGACTACTCCCTAGTAGTCACTAATTACCTTAGATAAAGGATCTCTGTTCTACAGACTCATTCATTTTTATGAATTTTTGTTTAGGTTTGGTTTTGGTTTTGGTTGTTTTTGATTTTGTTTTGCTTATTCCACTGGTTATCCATTTTATGGATTACCACAATTTTTCTTTCTGTCTTTAAAACTCCCACTCTAGAGGAACCATCTAGCTTCTTTGCTCTTAGCATTTAAACATGTTGTAGAAAAACAACATACCCTGGAAGGCTAGTTTTAATTTAAGTCCATATTCTCAAAACCCACAGAGGCTCTCCACAATACAGGGCATCTTTCTAAGTTTCTTTGGTGGACTGGTATTCCCACCGGAAAGAGTCACTTTATTCCCTTCTCTCACTCAAGTTTCTCACCCCACCCCAACTCCCACTCTTAGCAGGCGACCTCATCTTCCTTCACTGAAAAAGCAGAAAGCACCAGAGGGAAGTTTCTCATCTTCCCACCATCAAATCTGCATATTCCCCTGCAGGTGCACTTGGGTTCCCCTTCTCCCTATCACAAAGGAGGCAGTGTCCTCCTACTGTTACAGACCTGGCGCCAGCCATGGCTCTCTGGATGCAAAATCCCTCTCCTTAAGGAGAGATTTTGATGGTCATGTCTCTCTTTCCTGAATCATCAAATTTTACTTTCAACTGGATTATCTAATTGGTAAACTTGTTACAGTCTCTCTGTCGACTTCATATTCCTTTTTCCTGCTGTGTCTCCATTTGGATGCTGTGTTTGACAGACTTCTCTGAAGGGTTATTTGCTTACCCTGTATCCAGGAGCCAGCTATCCTCGCCACGCATTTCTCCCATCCCATTTACACTTCTTTCTTCTGTCTACCCCCACTACTCCTTTGAAACTGCACTAATCAGGATCATTCATGATCTCCAAATTTCCTTTTTTTTTTTTTTTTTTTTTTTTTTTTTTTTTTTTTGAGACGGAGTCTCGCTCTGTCGCCCAGGCTGGAGTGCAGTGGCCGGATCTCAGCTCACTGCAAGCTCCGCCTCCCGGGTTTACGCCATTCTCCTGCCTCAGCCTCCCGAGTAGCTGGGACTACAGGCGCCCACCACCTCGCCCGGCTAGTTTTTCGTATTTTTAGTAGAGACGGGGTTTCACCATGTTAGCCAGGATGGTCTCGATCTCCTGACCTCGTGATCCGCCCGTCTCGGCCTCCCAAAGTGCTGGGATTACAGGCTTGAGCCACCGCGCCCGGCCGATCTCCAAGTTTCCTAAAGTAGCAATCACTTTTCTATCCTCTTCTTATTCAACCTTTTTGTTTCCTCTAGAACCACTTTCCTTCCTTTGCTCCCATGACACCACCCTAATCCCTGGTTTTCCATCTAATTTTTTAGTTGCTTCTTTGCAGACTCGTTGACAAATGCCACTCTCTGCCTGGAACCCTAGCGTGAGCCATGCCATTCTCACTCCACTTACCACCTCCCATAGATGGCTTTTTATCCCTCACATCTGTGCTTCAATTCTCTGCCTCAGAGAGCCCTTCCCATTCTCCACTTTCCCATGTTATTCTCTGTCATTGAAGCCCATTTCCTTCCTTTTTATAATTTATTATGTTTGTTTGTATACTTATTATCTGTCTCCACCAAGATAGAATGAACTATAACTGCTTTATTCACCCAGGTATGCCCTAAATGTAGCACAGTGCCTAGCATGTAGCTGTTATTAATTAAAACTGACTGAATTAGTGAAGGAATAAAGGCATACTGCTCAGTGACCAACAATTCCTGATGGACATTAACACGTGCATTTCTTGAAACAGGAGGTAAAATTGGTAAGTGAAAAAGAAGAGTACATATTATCTAAATAGCTTCATACAATACCTGTTCTCTTTCTAAGTATTAAAAAGTGCATTTTCCTACTCCTACAACTTTTCTAAGTATACCGTATGTATTAATAAAATGGTATATAGAAATTATTTTTTCACAGAAACCTAAGATTTATATGAGAACATTCTTTTCATTGTGATGATAAAAAGTGCTTGAAGATTCTTGTTATCTGTTTAAATTACATCCTAGATTAACAAATTGACTTGGTTGATTCATATCTTATGTACATATCAATATATAATAACAATTAATCAACATTAATTATTAAGGCATATTATATGTAATATATGGTGTATTGAATAATTAATAACTTACCTGAATTAATTCATATTGTTATTAATTATATTAATACATAGGGTATATATTAATACTAGGGTATTATTCCATATAAATTAATATTTTATTAATTCTTATTAATACATAATATATTGATCAACCAAATCAAATTTGTCAACTTAAAACATATTTTAAACAGATTGTAAGAATTTCTGCAAACAGTGAATGAGTCTCACAAATTTGATTCTTTCTTTTATTGCTTTTCATTGACAACAGAGGCATCGTTACAGACAGTAATAAAGATAAGAGGGAAAAATGCATGTAAATATTGTGAAGCTTTATATATATTAAATATAAATCTCTGGTTGTCACCAGCTCAAAAAGTAAGTACCAAGTAATAGATTATAAGTAAGCATCAAACAGCTTTCCAATTAAATATTTAATTTACCAAGAAGCCTCTTTTAAATTAGAATTGTTGCTGTGACAAATCTTCCTAAAATGGGCTAGTGGCATTGTCTTCTAAGAATCAAGGACATAACAGTATTTTAAAGCTATTATCTGAACATGTGTTACCATTGATCATTGAAAGTGAACTACCAAAATTTCCTAGTATTATCTCTTTGAGATCTAAGTTCATGACCTCAGCAAATTTTAAATTCATCCATCTCTTCTTCATGTCAGTTGAATGAAAAGGAAGTTGATAACCTGTTTGAGGTTTGTGGTAGACACAACAGAGGATAATGGATATTAAGAAATCATAATTATAGATGCAGCAGTCTATACAGAATGATCTCGTAACTGTGTGCATCTTTAGACACTTTTCTCTGATTGCCTTTCAATAAATTCTTACATAATTGCTCAAAATTACTTTTTTCAATGCTTTCATAATATTGCATGAAATACATGTTTAAAAAAGTCCACAAAATGAATTGCCTTTTTGTTTCAATAAATAAAAAGCTAAAACCTGAAAAAAAACTTAAAACACCATTTATCTGCCTTGAGACTATCTCAGGCTGACACTGTCTCTTCTTATAGATCCAAGAATTCTGCAAAACTGCTTTTTTTCCATAAGGGGTGAACATCCCAGTTTACTGCCTGTGTACTGCATTTAACTTGCTTATCCTGTCAAAACTGTGGGCATAAAAGTATGGGGCAAATAGAAGTGTGTCAATTTACTGAGTGAAATTCAGAAGCCATGTACTGACCTAATGTTTCTAGTGGCACAGTCGCATCCAGCAGTAAAACCTGACCTAGTATGCATTATTTATTACCACATCGTAGTATAGATACTAAGTCAAGTGTATAACTAATGTTGGGTTTTACCCCTGAGAAGGAGTATCTGCTTTATCATAAGCTACTGAATTATTTGGAAAAGTAAAATAATAATGATTTTTTTGTCCAAATGATAAATCCAAGGTCAGAGTAACCATCTAGATACAAATGCTTTATGCCAGCTGCCAGGTTTAATAAGAGCCAGAAAGAGCCGTAGGTACTGTAGGTTATACTTAGAAAATTCTAAGAAATTTCTCTACTACCAACCTGAAAGCAAAACATTTGGTAAAATCAGTACTTTTTACATAACTCATGAAATGTGTTCATTTTGTATTTTTAGATAAAATGTAATACATTTTATTTTCTTAAAGTAGCATACATACTACTGTACAAAATACTATATAATTCCAAAATTGCACAAGTTGCACAACCTCCTCTACTACATCAATCAGTAATCAAGTTATAAGGGCAGAACAATTGAGTTATTATGGAAACATGCACCAGGAGAGTGGACTTCCTGGGCCTTCTCTTACAATTTTTCTGATGTTAACTCCAATAGAAAGAGTGTGACAACATCAAATAATACACATTAAAACTAAAAATATATACCAATATATTTAAACATTTAAATACATCAAAATGGAAATCATAAGGCAGACATTTAAAAAAAGAAAAAAACATTTGACTTTTCAACAGCTCTTTTTCACAGTTGCAAAATATGGATAGTAATACCTGTACTGCTAACTTATACAGTTATTGTGGAAATAAACAAAGTTCATAACCAATCTCTTTATCAACCACAAAGCCTGTGAAAATAAACAATAGTGGGCCTCTAATTTTTTTCATACTAGATAATGAGAAAACAGCTTGTAAATTAAATAACAAAACAAAAACCTAAGCAAGCATAAGCTGAGCATCATAAATACGTGAGTTTTCTGTACTGTAGAAGAATACATATTATGGACATTTGTTTACCAATTCAAAGCACTCTGTTACCTAAAATACCAAATCTTTTTCTGAAGACTCCAGAAGTCAAGCAGATGAAGAGGAAGACTGAGGAAAAGGGAGCAGTTGATTCACAACTACATATGCCAAAAAGGAATGAGAAGAAAAATGAGAGCCAATTTGGTCTATTATCTTCAATGGAGTGATGGCTAAACTCTGATGCTGATAACTTTCAGCGTCAGGTGTCTGCTGAGTTTCTCTAAGCTCATTCGAATTTATTTAATAAGTGATTAGACTGGTAGGGTAACTACGAATCTGCTTATGGTGAGCATCGAGTTGTTTATGCTTATTTCTTTTTTTGTATAAGGAAAGGTAAACTGTATTTTCAAGGTATGTTGTAAGAATTGCACTAAGAATCACGAAGAATCAAAACACTTAGAATCACACAGCAAGAGTAGCAAATATATAACGCATCTATTTTTTTGTTTGTTTGCTTTTGTTTTGTTTTGTTTTGTTTTGTTTTTGAGACGGAGTCTCGCTCTGTTCCAGGCTGGAGTGCAGTGGCCAGATCTCAGCTCACTGCAAGCTCCGCCTCCCGGGTTTATGCCATTCTCCTGCCTCAGCCTCCCGAGTAGCTGGGACCACAGGCGCCCGCCACCTCTCCCGGCTAGATTTTTTGCATTTTAGTAGAGACGGAGTTTCACCGTGTTAGCCAGGATGGTCTCGATCTCTTGACCTCGTGTTCCGCCCGTCTCGGCCTCCCGAAGTGCTGGGATTACAGGCTTGAGCCACCGCGCCCGGCCATAATGCATCCGTTTTTAACAGGCAAGTAATGGGTATCACAGGACCAGAATAACCTCTGCTCTATTTACTGTCTTCTTTGGAAGGAACTGCAGAACCAACCTTTTGGTTCCCCCAACTATTTATTGCCCTAATAGTCAAGGGGTAGAAGACAAAGAGTTGGCCGGAACTGAAGTTCATTTTCTCTAAATTGGTTGTTCACAACCAAGAATATTATTTTCCTCACAAAACTTTTTTTTTAATAAGAAACAAAGTCTTGCTCTATCACCCAGGCATGAGTGCAGTGTGTGGTCACAGCTCACTGCAGCCTCAAACTCCTCTGTTCAAATCATCCCCCTGCCTCAGCCTCCCAGATTGCTGGATTACAGATGCATGCCACCATATCCAGCTGATTTTTTCAAAATTTTTAATAAAATTTTAATTAATCTTGCTATGTTGACCAGGCTGGTCTCAAACTCGTGGGCTCAAGCCTGCCAAAGGGTTAGGATTACAGGTGCAAGCCACTGCCCCCAGCCTTACAAAACTTAAACAGTCATCACACCTTTAGTCCTAACTATATCTTTACATTATTCAAGCCAGGATGTCTCTGGGGCTGGGTTTTGGCCATCGTCTGTGAACTCTCTTCAGTTTTCCCATCGTTTGTAAACTATTCGTCTATGAGAATAAAAAGTAATTTGCTCTCATTGTTCTACATATTCTCACACATTTTTAAGGGAAAGGTTTCAGAAAACACTAAAATAACCCTCCAAAAATGAGAAAAACAATGTTTATAGAATTTTTACTTCCAGTTCAAAATTTCATCTATACTGTTAAGACTGTTAATATTCTTCAAAATTACTGAGGACCCCAAAAGGGCTATGATTATGTAAGTTATATCCATTGATATCTATCCTATTTGAAATTAAAACAGAAAATTTTAAAAAATCACATTGAAAGAGGCAATTCACAAACATAGACATGTAAGTGGCCACTATGAAAATTGCTCAACTTTGTTCAAGAAAGAAATGTAGGCCGGGCGCGGTGGCTCAAGCCTGTAATCCCAGCACTTTGGGAGGCCGAGGCGGGCGGATCACAAGGTCAGGAGGTCGAGACCATCCTGGCTAACACAGTGAAACCCCGTCTCCACTTAAAAAATACAAAAAATTAGCCGGGCGAGATGGCGGCGCCTGTAGTCCCAGCTACTCGGGAGGCTGAGGCAGGAGAATGGCGTGGACCCGGGAGGCGGAGCTTGCAGTGAGCTGAGATCCGGCCACTGCACTCCAGCCTGGGCGACAGAGCGAGACTCCGTCTCAAAAAAAAAAAAAAAAAAAAAAAAAGAAAGAAATGTAAATTTAAACAAGATACCATTTTCGTATAACAAGTATCCAAGTTATTGGATTTGTTGTCGTTTGCTCTGTTTGATGATGGCACCAAGTATTGACATAGAAAACCCTACTCTCTTATATTGCTCATAAGTGGATACCATATTCCTCAAGAGCAAAATGTTAAAAATCATCATTAGCATTCCATGAGATTTTGCTAAGTATTTTAAAGAATCCTCAAAATACCCAATTATTATTGTTTCTATTTTACGGTTGAGAAGACAACATTTTAAGGAGATAACGTAATTGGATTATTGTCTCACAACCTGTAAGTAGTAAAATTTTTGTTAGAACCTAGAAAATAAACTCTTAAGAATCTGCCATAAGGAAATAAACAAAAATATATGCAAACATCTATATAAAAGCTTCTAGATGAAAATATTATTTATAATAGTAGAAAATTGTTATCAATCTAAATATCCAACAATTATTTATAATAGTGGAAAACTAATCTAGCTAAATATCCAACAAGATATAATTGGCCAATACAACCTATATACACACTAAAAATTTCATATAGTAAGAACCATACTCTTTTGTTCATGGATAGATTGTCATTACTTGCATCACACACAGTAGGGGCTTAATATTTTTTAAATATGTGAAAACAAAATAATACATGATAATTAAAAAATAATGTTTTAACAATGTATTTCATGAATGAGGGAGAAGCATGTTACAAAACAGTATGAACAGTGTGATCACAATATTTTAAAACTACATGTATGTATAGAAACATACCCAGATGTACAAACATGTATATGCATGAACTTCTTGTCTGTCTGTGCTGATGCATACTGGGTACTCAATAGATATTTGTTGATTGAATTAATGATTGCATTACATTTTAAAAGCACCTTGGAGGAAATAATAGGTAATATTTTCTTTTTCTTCCTTGCAATTTTCTATATTTAACAAAATCTTAAACAGTGAGTGTGATTTATCTTTATAATAAACAATAATATTATAAAAATTAATCATTCTGGGAAATATCATTAGGAATTTTGGAATAAAAGTAGTAAATACAGGCAACCCACAATCCAATAAAAAATAACTTGCATCTGATTTTCTTATTATGTTTCACTTACTGCATTCAGCAATAAAAACAACAGACGTTACAGAAAAATGTCAAGTATAATATTGTACAGTTAATTATTATTGGGGTTGAGTCTAGAACTCACGTTATTTGGTTTCAGGCAAGCAGCTTTTTCCATTACACCAAGTTGCTTGGAGTTCTAGAATATCAGTGAATAAATGACTATGTGGGTGCTGTAAAATCCACTGTTAGTTCCTTAGTTATAAGTAAAATGATTTTCTAATTAATCATTTTATATTATCAGAAAATTCCAAAGTTCTAAGAAATACTGCATTTTCATGTAATATGAATTGTCTTTGGGGATTTATGAACTTTTAAAAGTGTTTTTAAATTTGTGTGTGTTGGAATGGCATAATGTGCATTATTCTAGGGAGGAGTCCATACCTGTCACAAGATTGTAAAAGTGTCTTTGATGGAAAAAAAGAAAGAAAGAAAGAAAGAAAAAGTAAAGAAAGAAGAAAGAAAGAAAGAAAGAAAGAAAGAAAGAAAGAAAGAAAGAAAGAAAGAAAGAAAGAAAGAAAGAAAGAAAGAAAGAAAGAAAGAAAGAAAGAAAGAAAGAAAGAAAGAGAAAGAAAGAAAGAAAAGGTTAAAAACTAAAGCTATAAAATCTGGAGCAAGAAGGAGGAAAAAACTGATGGTAAATAAAAGCAAACAAGAGGAAAGGGAACCACAACTAATTCTGTCTTCCTCTATTTTATTCCTGGAACATATTTTTTAATATGCGGATGATTCGATTTTATGACTGCTTTCTAAGCACTAGCACTAGAAAAGATAATGGGTTAAAAACATAAGCCAAATAACCTCTATGGAATGAACATTTTCAGTTGCTAAAAATCTATTTAATAATTTTTCTTTTCCTAATTAAATGTAAATGCAAAACACTTCAGAATAGCTTTTTTTTGTTTTGTTTTGTTTTGTTTTTTTGAGACAGAGTTTCGCTGTTTTCACAGGAGTGCAATGGCGCGATCTCGGCTCACTGCAACCTCCACCTACCGGGTTCAAGCGATTCTCCTGCCTCAGCCTCCCAAGTAGCTGGGATTACAGGCACCTACCACCATGCCCAGCTAGTTTTTCTATTTTTAGTAGAGATGGGGCTTCATCATGTTGGCCAGGCTGGTCTCGAACTCCTGACCTCAAGTGATCCCCCGCTTCGGCCTCCCAAATTGCTGGTATTACAGGCATGAGCCACTGCGCCCAGCCAGAATAACTCACTTTTTTAAAGTACGTTAAAAATATGCAATGTCTTATCTCAAAAAATATGCTTCCCCTACGGGAAGTTTGTAAAAGTCCTTTGAGCAAATGCACATTAAACACTTCTCTATGCATTTCACAATTATTGCTTAATTTAAAATTTAACTCTTCCGGAGATAATGAAAGAAGTAAATACTTGTTTCTTATCCCAACCTCTAACTTGATTGGCAAGGTGTAGGAACCTCTAGAAGGTAACGTTAAAATTCTTAACAGAGGTCGTTTCACTACAATCCTCTACAAATATCCCTTGAGCCACAATTCCAAAACAAAGAGAAACAAAAATACAAATCTTCCTTGAACTCAAATCATATTGGCAAATATAACTTCAGAATTGACACCCATTCAAACAATACGCCTCTAATATTCTCCATCTGCCTTAGCTGAATAAATACTGACATCATCAACCCATATAAGGATTATTTCTTGTTCTGGTTTTGGAGGTGAATTTATTTTTAAGACTAAAATGATTATAAACTGTAGGAGACAGAAACATTCATCCACTGATACTTCAAAGTCAAAGACCATTTTTTTCTTTTTTTTCTTTCTTTCTTTTTTTTTTTTTTTTTTTTTGTGGAAACAAAATTACTAAAATATCCACACTCAAAATTTAACTATGTAATTTGATCAAATCTTTTCAAGTATCTAGTTTTGAGCTTTTTTTTTTTTTTTTTCCTCCTGGCAAGCCAAGTAACTTAGGGGAATGGTGGATCATCAGAACACCAGTCCGTTTACAGTTAATTTTTCAATCCTCTTTCTTTCGCATAATTCTGCAAAATATTGAGTAGCCAGGAAAGCGTCCCATAAGTAACCAAAATGATCAATTTTTACAAATTAAAAGTTAAGTGAGTCAACAAAGTCTCTCTCTCGCTAAAGATCGCTAGGGCTGTCAAACAACACAGCATGCTGCTGCTCGAGTTTGGGGATCAGCAACCACTGGATGTCATCACGTGGGACGCTAATAAGCGCCACTTCATTGCCGTTTTGAATGCTAACTTTCTGGGACTCCAACCCAAAGAAACACCTTAATCTTTGACTCCACAGTGCATTTAAATCCAGGAAGGCAAATGTGAGTGGGTTAGAAGAAAATTGAGGTCCCTAATCTGTGTTTTATTTCAAAAGGCAGAGGACATGCTGACTTTTTAAAGCAGTGAGGTTTCCCCTCCGTCCTTTCTTCCTTCCAAGTGAACTACCAAGTAAAAGCTAAGGAGGGTGGGAAAGAGAAGTGGAGCAGGGGAAGAATAAACATATTGCTTACAGTTCCCAGAATTACCTGACAATCTTCAGGCTCCTCAATGCCTCTAGCTTTCTGTCAGGATCCTTTTTCAGCTCCGGACTTAGAGAAAGTCTTATCCTGGGTAGGAGGGGCTAAAATGTGGGCTGGTCTCCTTGCGCTTTTGCAGATGTTTTAAGGTGGAATTAAAGAGGAAGAGGGAGAACGCTCTCGTCTCATAGAAGCTAGTATTGTAAATGTCAGTGCCCAGTTATTAGAACCAGGAGTTTGAAGTCAGAAAATATGCTAAAATAATATGTAAATTAACCAGTCCTAAATTCCATGAGTGCTGTCGTGGATTTCTGTGTGTGTGATGTGTATGTGTGTGTGTGTGTGCGCGCGCGCTCGCGTCTGAAATTACTGCTTGTCCTTAAGTAGTAACTACTTCCTCCTTTTTTCCAAAGGAGAACAAAATTGAAAAGACCGTGAATAACCTAGAACATTTTTGCATTATTTAAAAAGGCAAAGTTTATAACAAACCTCAAATATAAAAATGTACATTTTTTGAAATGAATATCAGACCACTTTAAAAATCAAATCTGTTTAAATATTTCTACTCCAGACTCAGAACACCTGTGTTGATAATAATTTCTTTGTAAATTTAAGATTAAAAGCATACCAAATAATGTAATATATATGTTGAGATTTAGGGAAGAAAATGAAATCAGATTGAATTGCAAATTTGCAGTGTAAATCCAAATACCTTATAGTACTATAATGAAGAAGGTGCACTGTTTAAATGTATCCAAATTCCATAAGAATCAATTCATGTCTTTAAAGATTGACATGTTCATTTAGTATATCTTGTTTTGCAAACACAGGATCTTGCTTTTGCCTTTAAATACTGAACTCACTCTCCTAACTCTCTTACATTTTCAAAGAATATAATTTCATTAAATCTTCTGGATTATCTGCTTTCTGTAGCCCAACATTCAACCCTTATTTGTTTTTATTTTTTTCCCCTGAATTCAAACTGGCATATTATAAATCTCTCATTGGGGGGAGGGGGGAAGCCAGTAATTTTTTTTTTAGGAAGGATAGATTTATAATAAAAAATTTTTCTCTTTCCAAAGAAATCCCTGAATTTCAAGAAAGGAGGTGTATGTTAAATAGAGGAGCAGAAAGCACACTTCTAGTTTTCATCTCGTTCCCCCAGATACAAATGGTGAAAGAAAGAATCTATACTGCAGGGCATGTTCGTTCTAAGACTCTCATAAAGAAAGACTCCCTGGAAAAGCAGCTTCACAGTGCTTATAGAGCACAAAAAAAGTGCTCTAGTGCTTTTTTGATAATAAAAAGTTAAAGCTCTCAATATTTCCAGATGATATCCAATAGTGTGTCATGCATTGAAGATAAAAAATTATTTAAATGCTTTTAAAGAAAATGTCATTACATGTTATGGTTAGGGTTAAAATATGTGGGGAGAAGTTTGTCTCTTTCCAGTCTTACTAAATGAGGCTGACTTATCTCCACCTTTATAATGAATAAAGGCTGCTGCAGGTATGTGTTCTCCTCTCTGGAACCAGTGCAGACCAAATCCCATTTACCCATTTTGTGGTTCTGTGGCCTCCTTATCTTACCCATTTTGGCTCACTGCTTGTGATCTCATTGTTCACATAGACCTCTAGGTGGATAGTAGAAGTTCAGATTTGCTATCTTCACTTTGTCCAATTTCCTCCAAAAATGTTTTCAGCATTGACCTACTGGCTTCAAAAACCTCTGCTTCCACCTTAGGTAAGATAGGCCCTGACTTCCATAGCGTGCTTCAGTCTATAAGATCAATTAGGTCTGAAGACCCGTCTTCCCTTGATTTGTCCATCAACAAAGATTAGTCATCTGGGACTCATCTGAAGCTGAGCAATATCATAGCAGCTTATTTGAATCCAATTCTACCATTTGCACTATTTCCAGCTAATAAGTTTCATACAGTTTGCTAGTAATTTTCCACATCTTTAAAATTTTAGAGAACAATAAACTAAGAACTAGATAAGTAATCAAAAGGAACAACACCAAAATTGGCCAAATTAACTAACAAAGAATACCTACTTGTCAAAAGCCATGGCTCAAAAACCCCAGGGGGTTGGGAGGGGGAACTCTGAAGTTTGTATGATTGATTTTTCTTTCTTTCTTTTTAATTAAACTTTAAGTTCCAAGGTACATGTGCACAATGTGCAGGTTTGTTATATATGTATACATGTGCCATGTTGGTTTGCTGCACCCATTAACTCGTCATTTACGTTAGGTATTTGTCCTAACACTGTCCCTCCCTCTACCCCCCGCTCACGACAGACCCCTGTGTGCCCCTGCCCTGTGTCCAAGTGTTCTCACTGTTCAATTCCCACCTATGAGTGAGAACATGCAGTGTTTAGTTTTCTGTCCTTGTGATAGTTTGTTCAGAATGATGATTTCCAGGTTCATCCATGTCCCTGCAAAGGACATCAACTCATTATTTTTATGGCTGCACAGTATTCCATAGTGTATATGTGCCACATTTTCTTAATCCAGTCTATCATTGATGGACATTTGTGTTGGTTCCAAGTCTTTGCTATTGTGAATAGTGCCACAATAAACATACATGTGCATGTGTCTTTATAGTAGCATCATTTATAATCCTTTGGGTATATACCCGGTAATGGGATTGCTGGGTCAAATGGTATTTCTAGTTCTAGATCCTTGAGGAATGGTCACACTGTCTTCCACAATGGTTGAACTAGTTTACCCTCCCACCAGCAATGTAAAAGTGTTCCTGTTTCTCCAGATCCTCTCCAGCATCTGTTGTTTCCCGACTTTTTAATGATCGCCATTCTAACTAGTGTGAGATGGTATCTCATTGTGGTTTTGATTTGCATTTCTCTGATGACCAGTGATGATGAGTATTTTTTCATGTGTCTGTTGGCTGCATAAACGTCTTCTTTGAGCGATATTTCTTTCTTTATATGGAGCTGTTTTCTGTTGTCTTTTTTACTATTTCCAATTCACCTATCCTGTGCTGTAACTATATGAAGCTGCTTTGTTTCCCATGAACTTGAACAAAGGTAGTGAGATACTATATGAGAGTTAAATCCGGATAGAAAATGAAGATGATTAGCCAGCATAGGGTACTAAGAGAGAGTTGAATAGAGAATCTAATCCAGATTGCAGATAAACTCAGAAAATGGTTACCAATCAACTAATTTACTTATCATAATGTATCCTTCTATTCCACAGGCTATGCTTGAGTCTTCTGGTCCAACTATTTTTATAGTAAAATAATAAATTGATATTTTTGCTACTTATTTGTATCTGTGACTATAATTTACGTGAATCATTCCTCTTTTTATGTATTAACAAAATTATTCAGGTTAGTAAAATAGCAAGTCAAAGAAAATGATTTTCTCACATTGTCAAGTTTTCTGGCATCCCACTAATTGACCTCTACCTTTCATTCAAACTAACACAGAGACTATTCTCCTTGCACATCGAATTCCACTAGAATAATCCTACTCATCCTGCAAGGCTTAGCTCAATTACTATCTTGTCTGGAAAATTTCCCTACCCTCTTTCCTCTCCAGTAGAATTCATTATTCCACTTGTATAAGAATGCTCATTAGAGCATTGACCATGTATTATACTTGGCTATGTAATTAAAAAATATTTTATATTCCATCAGGGCATGAGGCAAGTATTTTTCATTTTAATAAACTCTCTTTTCACCTGAAGTTTATAACACATTAGGAGCTAATGGACATTTGTTGAATTCGTTTTCCATGGTATCAAGGTCAAAGATATCTTAAACCTGACACCCGAATAACACTCTACCTGCCACTGCCATCGCCATCATTACTAAAGTATAGACATTTTTTTAATGCCCTACAATACACACACTGATAAATTACTGACAATATAAAACTAGCAAGAAGTCAGGGTGAAATGGACCCTAATTAAAATGTATTTACCATGAATTTAAAAATTAAATGTTATGATGAAAGTACAGCTCTCAGAAGAGCGTATCTGTGAACAATAAGACCTATATTTTAATAGCTAAATATCTAATAGTAGTTACACCTACGTTTGCAAAGATCTTTTGACCTAAACAATGGAAGCAATAATTTTCTCTTCCTTTGAATTGAATGCGTTAAACAAATTATTGCTGCTTAATTAAACTTTTCCCTCCTTTTTTTATATATTAAGAAAACTATAACAAATAAAGTACTACTAATATTGACTGTTACTCTTTATATAGAGCTTATAATGGGCCAGGTACTTGTGTTAGTACTACATTTGTTGTGTCACTAACTATTATATTCATGAAATGAGACAGTATTATCTTTATTTAGAATCCCGATATTAAGTAAGCATATAAAATTTGTGGTGAGGCTAGGATTTTAATCAAGTTTGTCCAACTCCAAAGCCCACAATTTTTCTAGTGTATCACACTGTCTCATAGCAAGTTTTGTTTGGCCATCTTTTCAGCCTTGTCCCAAGTCAACCAAATCTCTGACTGTTAGGGAGCAGTGGTAGTGGAGTTACTAATAGATCATTAAAGCCTCCATTATCCTAAGCACCCAGGCTAGGAACCTTCTGCTATTCTCTTCCACATCAGCAATGGTCACAGTCTTGCCCCTTTTCTTCCTTCATCCCACCTAACTCCTTTATTTATCTTCTGGTTTCTATCTCCAAATGTTTTTACCTGCATTTTCCTGTCCATTTTACTATCAAAATATTAACTTGTACTCTTGCTTTATTATTACTTACATATACTACCATATGATCTTTACTCCTGCATCTCCTTTTCAGTCTTAAAATCATCCTAGGCTTCACTAACAGATAGACCTTCCTACAAGTCAGGTCATTTCACTGCCCTACCCACATCATCCACTTTTCTATACTACCTATTGATTTATATTACTACACTTTTAAAATATCTCTTTTTCCTTTTGCAGACGAAGTAGATGTAAAAATTAAATCAGAATACTCTCAGATTTTATCACAAATTACAAATAGTCATGCTGTCAACAATAAATATGACTTAACACACATTAGAAAGTTTTAGCTACAGACAAACCATGTTCAGGACCTTTTGATAAAACAGGGTTGTCCTAATTCATTTTACCTACTTGTGGCAATAATTTTACCCATCATTTTCTGCTCTCAAAGTGCCCTCTAAATTTGGTAAAGCAACTGCATGTCTAGTTTTAGTAATTATGTAGGAATGGGCATGAGCTCAATTACTCACCCCAGAAACTGACTGGCAGGCACTTTGCAGGGTTTTAAAAATACTTATGCTTTTGGAATTTAAATGTACTGACGACAGTGAGAAAGGCAGAGCCTGTGTCCTTTGCTTTGAGGTAATCCTGAGTAGGAAGAATTACTGCTAAGTGAATTTCCAGTGCCTCCCACGTAGCTGAGCTCTGATAGATGTCAGTAGAGGATTTTTATAGAACATTTGGTTGTCTAGAGCTAAGATAATAACACTATTCCTATACTTATATCTATAAAACCAGTGACTGAGCAGCTTCAAAAGCTCCTTGCTATTTGATTTTTCAAATACATTGTCAGATCCAACAGTTTCTCTTTGGAAAATTTATCTTTCTTCATTCCCTATATATATGTCATCTATCTCTGATTGGAAACACAACAAAGCAAAACAAGTAACTCTTAATCTTCACCTAAATAACAAAGATAATCACATACCAGGATTTAATTTCATTACATTTATGATCTGGCCTTAGATTCCATAATTTATCCCAAGTTTACTTTTTAGGGTAGAGTATAATTTGAGACAATTCATAGCAACAATTCTGAAAGCTGCTATGCAAAAAAAAAAACAAAAAAAAACAGCAAAAGTATTAATTCTGATCAAGTTTACTCCACATTAGCAAAATGATCCAACTGATTTGCTCATGTAAATGGAATAATTAAGGAAAACATGAAACATACAACAAGTTTAAATATTTCTTAAATATCCTACTGTGATGGTTGAATTTTACATGTCAATTTGATTGATCTAAGGGATGCCCAGATAGGTGGTAAAATATTATTTCTGGATGTTTCTGTAGGATGTTACAGGAGAAGATTAGCATTTGAATTAGTAGACTGAGTAAAGAAGACTTGCCCTCACCAGTGTGGTCCAGCATCATCTAAACTGTTGAGAGCTTGAATAAAAGAAAAAGGCAGAGGAAGGACAAATTCTCTTTCTCTCCTCTTCAGCTGAAGGCATCCATTTTCTCTTGTCTTCAGCCACTGGAGACTTTGGAAGTTGATATTTACAATAGCTACCCCCAGTTCTCAAGCCTGTGGGCTTGGGCTAGAAATTATACTATTAGCTCCTCTGGTTCTCAGGCGTTTGAACTCAGACTGAATTACACCACCGGTTTCCTGGTTGTCCAGTTTGCAGACAGTGTATCATGGAACTTTTTAACCTTCATAATCCCATGAACAAATTCCCATAATAGCCTCTTATATGTGTGTGTGCATATGTATATGTGTGTGTATGTGTGTGTGTATATATATATATATATTCTATTGGCTATGATAGAATGTGTGTATATGTGTATGTGTGTATAGTGTATACATACATTCTATTGGTTACGAATATACATATACATACACTATTGGTTATGATTCCCTAGAAAACCCTGACTAATACACCTATTGAGATATTTTTACGTCCCAGCAAACAGTAGGATAGTCCAAGAACTGAATTTAAAATAAAAGATGAACATTCTAGAGTTGCCTATCCTTTCTTTTTTTTTTTTTTTTTTTTTTTGAGACGGAGTCTCGCTCTGCCGCCCAGGCTGGAGTGCAGTGGCCAGATCTCAGCTCACTGCAAGCTCCGCCTCCCGGGTTTTACGCAATTCTCCTGCCTCAGCCTCCGGAGTAGCTGGGACTACAGGCGCCCGCCACCTCGCCCGGCTAGTTTTTTTGTATTTTTTTTTTTTTTTTAGTAGAGACGGGGTTTCACCGTATTAGCCAGGATGGTCTCGATCTCCTGACCTCGTGATCCGCCCGCCTCGGCCTCCCAAAGTGCTGGGATTACAGGCTTGAGCCACCGCGCCCGGCCGCCTATCCATTTTTGCTTATAACTTGCTACAGTTAAAGAAAGCACTGTAATGTCAGATAATATTGTGATTTATCACTAAGATATTAAAAATAGGTTATGATTCTTTTGCTCTAAATCACAGTCTAAAATGACAAACTCCCTTTCACTTGGCTCTCTAAATAGTTCCATTTTCCTTAAAAGCCATTCTGATATTGTATTAAACATGGGTAGCAAGGTTTAGGTTAGGTATGATCATTTATTTTGGAACATTCCACCAACTCTCACACAGTATTCTCTTTGGATATGATATTTGCTTAATAAATATTACCGATTCACCCAATAAATCATACATTTATTTGATCATTTATGCGATGCTTAAAAGTCTGGGATAGGAAAACCTTTAGAGTTTTATCAGGTGTCTTCTGCTCCTAAGTCCTCAAAGAATCACATGTGAGTGCTTAGGGAAGTCCTCCTAGTATATGGGTGACATATACTGGAACTGTGTGTGACTTCTGGAATAAGCTAGAGTTATAGATCAGGTACTGGCAGCATGGCAACAGCCTACAGTGTTACCATTCCACTATAAAAATAGGAAACCATTGACACTAAGGTGATTTATCCAAAATTAAACATCAGAGGAGGTCAAACCAAGACTTTGACTTCAATTTACTTATCTCTTTCTATAGCCATTTCCCATTGCCTACTCACAAATAAATTAATTGAGCATTAGAAGTCAATTTGCAAAGTGTTAAAACAGAGATTTAAACTCAAGTTTTCCTGATTTCAAAGCCCATGGTGTGTGTTTGCTTGTTTACTTCATCATTTTGCATAAGCAGGACTTAACCCAATAACAGTGTTCACGCAGTTTTAAAATATGTAACGAATGATGAAGGAAGCAAGAAGTTTAAGCTTCTGAAAAAATCTCTTCTTGGTATACTAGTAAGAGATGTGCTTGTCTTACTCTTCTCCGGGTTAATATTAAACTCACAAACCTTCTTAAACATGCTTTATGCAGAGATGGCATTATATTTTCCTGTTACCAAAGCTCTCTTCCACCAGAAGAATGAACAAGGAATAAAGTTAAAAGGGAATCATTACTTATCAACTTTTCCTATAACCTATTACTTCTCTTTCCTTCTATTTGTAAAGACAAAAATACAGTGCCTACTATATGAAACAAACATGTTTTCAGAAATGTTCACTTGATCAATATTTTCTAAATAGTTTCAATCTAAATGAATACATATGCAGCTATTTTATTTTATGTGTATGCTCTTTAGAAAAATTTCAAGTCAGGGAAGTCTTAAAACAGGAGGTTTTCAGTTTCTGTTCCTATTCTGAGGCCACGTTCAGCATCTTTTTATGAAAACATAATGACTCATGAGAGTGGTCATCAAGGCATTCTGCTGGGATACATTTTCAAAGATAATGGCCATCATGCAAAGGAGTACTTGCTGAGCAACTATTAGTAATATGGCTTCTTTGTGAATAGGGAGGGTAAACCTCCTTCTAGTCTATCCTAAACAGCTCAGCTGTGGAATTAAGGCATACTTCAAGCTCTTTATTGTTACTGGGGATGCTTGGTTCACAGGTAAAGGCTGTACCAATTTTCATCCCATCTCTGCTATAGTTAGAGCTGGGTTTACAAAATGTAGTATCTGTAACATTATTTATCTAACAAAATGTTGTAAGTTTGTGCACAAACTAGAAAAATGAGAAAAATCATATACACAATAATGATATTAACCATCTTTTCATAAGAATTCTAAAGTTTACCATTTACTGTGAGATTATGGACTTAAACATTGGTGTTAAAATGGCATTCCAAATTTATATATGAGTTATTTTGTTTTTGTTTATTGGCGAGTGAAGGAGGGAAAAGATCTCCTGATCCCTGCTATCCAAAAGTCTGGGATTCACGGCTTAAAATCTTTTTCAGAAAAGCTAGGAAATGTATACTCTCTTAAAACTCTTTTTGCAGTACAAATGTTTTCAACCTCATAAGGAGTGTGGTCATCAAGAAGCAATACTTCATTAGATTGCATAATAATGTGATAAATCATTATCCCAAACTCCCATTTTCTGTCTCTTCAGTTAATAAAATCTGCCAGACAGCATTTCCTTACTGCCCAGATTTAGAGCAATCCTACATATTTTTCATCACACACACACACACACTCGCGCACACACACACACACATATGGGCTCCCCTCTTTTCCTCATTTTCCCTCCATATCTTTTTCTAACAGTAGGCAGTATGATCATTCATTACCACTTTAGTACACAAATATCTTGTCACTTTCCTTCCAGGGGTCGCCAATTCCCTTAGAATGCTACCTGTTCTCTTTAACATGGTCTCAAAATATCTGGTCCCAGCCTGATTCAAGTCAGCCTCACCTGTTTCTCCTTACTCCAGGGCAATACTGTATTTCTTTCAATTTCAAGAACATCCCATACTCTTTCCTATCTAATGACTTTCACACATAGCCCATTCCTTTCCCACCAGCTCTGCTTTACTGATGCCTGCTTGACTTTTAATTTTCAATTTAAAGGTCACTTCCTCATGAAAGGTCTTACCATGTCCTCATCCCCTTTCTTCTGCCCAAAATCTAGCTTCTGTCCTTTTGTTCCATTTCACCTGTAATTCTCCATCTCAAAACTTCTCATCACTTATGCAACACTTATATTTCTTATCAGTTTTATAGTCTAGACAATAAGCTCTGGGAGGGAAGGGACTATTTTGTGCTATGTTGTATAAGCAATTCCCAACATGATGCCTGCACATGCTAATAATTGGTATTCAATAAATATTTTCAAATGAATGAATCTCCTCTACTTAGTATTCTAAGTCCTTTTTTCCTCTTGTGGTTTTAAAATTCTGGATAGTAGACTCAATAGTTCACCTCAATTAATTCAAAAGGCAATGTGATGAATCGACACCACAATTTCCAAAGCTGTATTCTGTATTTAATATATGATAATGTGCTTTCCTCTAATGCCTCTCCTTTGTGTTACCCAATCATGCTCCCTAATTCTGGTTGAGCTTTTTTAAAGATAAGGCATGGTGCTTGAATTCTGGGTCATAATTAACATAAACTGGTATGCTGCTATTTATCGTATCAATTTTAAAAATGAACTTTGAAGACTCTGTAACATACTTGAACTTGATGATTGAGGACAGCAGGGTTTCTTGGCCATTTATGAAGGGTATGACACACTGACATCATTAAAATTAGGGTAAACAGATTAATTTTATCAAATGATTGCTATAGAGGAAACCACAACAGAAAACTGATCAGTCCCATCCTGAGCAATTGCTTACTGAAGCAATGCTTACTGAAACCAAAAAGCAAAATCACAAACATTTCAAGGCCTTGAAAACAAAACAAAAAATGCATTTTATATGTACAAAATCTGGAAAAGGTTTCTAATTATATACGTGTATATATATACATACATTTTTGTGTATATGTACACATTTGTACATCCAGAAATGGTCTCTTTGAGGGCCAATTTTGAAATAAGAAGATGAAAGGAAAGAGAGTTAGACAGAGGAAATAAGTGGCTCTAATTCAAGGAAGTTTACGAATTTAGAGAGGACAATGATCCTTGAGATCACCTAAGAAAACTCTTACCAGTTTACCGGTAAGGTAAGGAACTGAGACATGGGTTGTGCACTGATCTGCATTCACCCATTTCACGAGTTTTAAATGGACATTAGAATGTTTAAAATTTGTAATGGACATTAAGCAGCGTTTAGCCCTTCCTTAAATTAGATGTCGTACCAAATTCCCTAATGTTCTTGAAATCCATGGGCTCATATTCCTGAAGTTATATTTGAATGAACTCTTTCCTTGTTATTTCACATCGAATGAGATTTTAAGTTCCGTTATTTTATCCTACTCAATATCACTTAAATTATTTTTTCTTCTTTTCTATTTCCAGGGCCCCCACCCTATTCTTCATAACTCCACAACTGGAGGATGTCATAAACTCCTCACTGGTCTCTCTGTAATTCGGCCTGTAAAAAGTAGCCAGAGTAGGAAGAATAACTATCTCAAGAATCATTTTCATCATAATATTACATTAATCCTACCACTCACAAGCTTACATGCTCTTCATTGCCTACAAAATCAAAAAAAGTTTATAGCAATCAAGAACTGTCTGCCCTCCAGCAGGAAATGTTCCTTTCTTCACACACACATTAAAGTGTTCAACCTCATCCACTCTGTGCACTGGCAAATTGGATAGAATATGTTGGTAGTAGGAAGACTTCAATGTTGTTTCCCATCCTTCCCTATCATCAGATGTATGATGCTACATACATCCATTTTGCTACCTTTTATCCATTCTGAGCTCAAGTTTACCCATATCTAAAGGGTTTACTTTCTACCACATTGACTTACTGTGAAAATTAATAGACATAATTTAAGTAAAGCACCTGCCATATATTATATATATTTGTACATTATATTTGCTCTGCCTAATTTCACGAAGGATTTGAGTAAACCATTATGTATGTTTTCATTCATTGCAATCAATAAACACACACTGAGGACTTTTTCATTTTAGACACTATGTTAGTTACTTGGGATACAAAGAAGAATACGACATAGGCCCTCACCCTGAGAAACCTCACACAAACGCAACATATAAAAATACAAACATAAAGCAATGTGATTATCTAGGAAAAGCAATACACTGTGTATTAGGGGATTGGTGAGTAAAGACTCCTAACCTGCCAAGATTTGGGAGCTGGGTCAAGGAATATGGGACACAATTTCAATCAGTGGACAAAGATGAGTAAAACCTATGAAGGCAAAGAAAGAAGACAGAAGGCTATCACAAGTAGATGAATAGAAAACTATAATAGTCATTATTATTATTATCATTATTAATTTTTAAAGGCCTACATCGGAAAACATTGCCTCAGTTCCAAGCTAACTTCTGGTTACCTTACTGACAGCAAATTGTGTATTAAATTCTAACTTTACCCCAGTTTATCTGTGACTGAGTCCTTACAACTATGCCCACACCTTGGCCCCTGGTCCCTGGTGCTCTCCTCTCTGAGCTAGTTCTTAGCTTCTATATACCTCAGAATTGTGTGTTTTAAGTTCCTGAAGTCCTTCCTTTTTGGGCTCCTTATTCATCTTGCCTGCTTACCCATTTTGTTTCTTGTCTTCTCCTTGACCACACTGGCCTCCCGGGGTTTTGAGTTTAGCCTGTCTTCCGGGAATAGCTCCACCAGACTAGGATCTTCCCAACCACACACCCCTGTGTGTATGACTTCAGGTCTCAGTTTAAATGCCACCTCTTCAAAGAGCATTTCCCTACCCACTTCCTTTCCTCACCCCAAATTTGAAAGAACAAGTCAGTCTCTTTCTTCCATTATTATTCACTTTTAATTTTGCATTGCAACTGTTATATGGTGATTTTCTCATTTGTTTCTTTGTTATCTGTTTATTTTCTGATTCCTTCTGCTAGGATGTAAGTTATACATGGTTTGGCGCCTCATCTCTTTTGCCTAGCACACTTCTTGTAACATAATAAATGATCAACAAACATTAGATTAATGAATGAATAAGTGAATCACTACCTCTACCCTGCCAGCTGACTCCTGACCATAAATTTTGGCCTTTCAGACTCTCATAGCCACTAGATTTCTGTTTCACTAGACGCTTAGTTTTAAAACCTCATGACCTGCCCATTGGTTGTCACACAAGTCCCTACATCTACACGAGCCTAAATTCAAGGTTATTACTGTCTCCATCCCAACCCTTAACTCATAGTTTATTGATCAGCAATTTGACCCTTTTTTTACTTTAGCTAACAACATTTAATTGTCATCCTTCAACCAAATTTACTAATAGCATGAACTATTACCTAGACTTAGCTATAGGATTATAATTTATTTCCATTATTACCTTAAGGTTCTGGTTTAAAATTCCACTATTCTCAACACTTTTCTCTAATCACCTTCTAAGAACAATTTCTTGTCATTAGGCCCTTTATCAGTTTATTCAAGCTGAACTAAATTGTAATTATTGCAGTGTTGATTTTATTTTTTAATGTCACTGAACATAGATATTTCTTTTCCCTAGCTATACAGTAAGAGTTTTAAATTAGAGATTACTATTTTCTTAATCCTTATATTTATCTTCCATCACAGTTTCATGATTTCTCCTCCGGAGATAAAAAGCAAACACTTTCAAACAAAATTGTATCAATTGTGACTGACATTATACAACTTCGTTGTGACTAATCAGAGTGGCTGAATTTCACCAACTCCCAAAGCTCCTCACCTCTTCGCTGTAATAATTATGTATTACCATGTATTTCTTATGTAAAGAAACTCCTTTTCTTCTCCTCAACCAAGACAGTGGGCTCCTTGAAGGCAAAAGCCACCTCAATGATTATGTATTAGCAAAACTCCTTCTCTTCTCCTCAACCAAGACAGTGAGCTCCTTGAAGGCAAAAACCACAGCTCGTCCATCTGTGACTCTCTAATAGCTAACACATTGGTTGGCATATTGCAAGGGTTTAACAAAACTCTATTAAAGACCTAAATAAATTAATTGTATTTCCAAAGGTATTGTGGAGCACAGTGTAGATCTTTCACTCCACCAGTAGCCTGGAATGTGACACGGAAGTACTGGCTCAATGATCAGGTGCAGATGGGTTTGCTGTGGACCCTGTGCTTCAGTACCAAGATGTAAAGGGTGCAATTTTCTTCTTAACTTTCTTTCACTTGTTCTTGCAGAATGTCCGTTCTTTCCTCAATGGAAAGAAAATTTGATTTGTAATATTTTAAATGCTTTTTCAATTTACGTGGCTCAAAGCCTTGTAATCTATTCTTCTATATCTGGTAGCAAAGCAAAAGGAAGAATTGGTTGTGTGTTTGGACTTAGAAGAATTGATCATATGTTGTAGCAAAGAAGGAAAGAGGTGAAAATGATATGCTCCTGAGCAGGATGCTAAAGCAGCCAGGTCTTAGGAACAAAAGAATCAGAAAACAAAGGAGGGGCTGACTCACTTTCATCATTTAAGAGACAGAGGATGAGAATTAGGTAAGGCTCAAAGTCAGAGAGGAATTAATAACAGCTTTTACTTGAGAATAAGTTAAGAGTTTTAAGTTAAGAGTTGGACCAGTGAACTCTTAACTTACGGCTCATTACCTTTCCCTGATTTGGTTCCAGCATCTGAAACAAAGTCAAGTACTGCACACAGGGTCAAGTAGGTCCAGTTGTGAAGATTGGAGAAAAACAATAACAAGGAGATAGGCAGGACATCATCTTCTTAGGTGCACTCACAGATTTCATCATACCCATTTAAGCCCTCTGTTTATCAGGCTTATTTACTGTATTTCTGTCTTCCCACATATGTACATACATGTGGTGCTATACTTCTTTTCTTGCCAGCTTATTTCAGCCTATTTTTAACCATATACATTCTCATTGGATAAGAATGTATTATAGTTATGGTATATGCTGATTTGCATCAGCATTTTATTATTGGAAATTTAATAGCATTTCTCATTTTGGAAATGTGTTAATCTCTTTGTGGTTTCTATGTAGTACCACAATCTTTTTTATAAACTCCTAATCCTTCAGTTGATTGAATATTAACAGTTTCACTATACAGATTACATAATTGAATGTTAATAACTGGACTATGTAGATGACTTCGGCTTTAATCTCTTCAATAAAGTTATTTGTGCGTGTGTGTGTGTGTGTGAGAGAGAGGTAAGGTACCTTCCCAGAATTTAGCCAAACTTATTTTCTAATACAGCTTCATTTTTCATGTTGATTCATACTTACGTCTTCTCTTTTTTGGTTCATTCCTTCCCTGCAGAATTTTGGCCTCATTCTAAATTCAAGACATAAGAATTATTTATCTTGGAATCTTTTAAAAATTATTGTGGTTTGAAAGATTTCAGTAGCAAGACGTTTTCGTCACTGTGAGACAATCCCTCAGTTAAAGCAGCATTAGTCTCCACATTGCTAACTCACCATCCTGTATGTTTTTGCCTTAACAAAACAAGTGAAAATCACTCATGGGTTACCACAGTCCTCCTCGTTTTTCTTTCTGTGAAAATTCACTTCTACATCCAATAAGCCTTATTCAATTCTATTACACAGTAATTACTCAGCAGTATTCAAAATAAAGAATGACTTAACACTTCCCTTCTAACAGCTCACAACCTAATTGAGAACATAAAAATACATACGCACGTGCCCCCCCCCACACACACAAACACATCTATGAAACAAAAACAGTTATAATAATAAAAGTAATAATACAATAACACACATTTTTTGAGACAGGGTCTTGCTCTGTTACCCAAGCTTGAAGTCCTAAGCTCAAATGATCTGCCCACCTCAACCTCCCAAGCAGTTGGGACTACCATGGGCCATTGTGCCCAAATTTTTTTTTTTTTTTCTTTTTTGAGAGAGGGGATCTTGCTTGTTGTTGCTTGTTGCCCAGGATGGTCTTGAATTCTTGAGCTCAAGCGATCCTACCGTCTTGGCCTCCCAAAGTGTTGGGAATATAGGCTTGAGCCACTGCCCTTGGCCAGTAATAAACACTCTTATGGAGTATGATAATAAAGTTTATATCATTTTGACTTTGTGAAATGATACCCACATAGGTAATAAAACATTATATCTGGGTGTGTCTGTGAGGGTGTTTCTGGAAAAGATTAGCATTTGAATCAAAGCACCCAGTAAGAAGATCTGCCCTCACATATGTCGGCAGGGATCAGCCAATCCATAAAGAACCCAAATACAACAAAAAAGTGGAGAAAGAGTGAATTTGCTCTCTCTTTCAGAGCTGGGCCATCCACTTTCTTCTACCCTGGGACTTCAGAGATCCAGGTTCTAGGGCTTTTGGACTCTGGAACTTACACTAGCAGCCCTTAGCTCTCAGGCCTTAAGTCTTGGAGTGGGAGGTATACCACAGGCCTTTCTGGCACTCAGCCCTTTGGTCTTGGACTGAATTGCACTATTGGTTTTCCTAGTTCTCCATCTTGTAGATGGCATATCGTGGGACTTCCTGGCCTCCATAATCATGTGAACCAATTCTCATTATAAATCTCTTCCTATATATCTATATACAGTCATCCCTCACCAATCCATAGGGGATCGGTTTCAGGACTTCCCACAGATACCAAAATCTGCAGATGCTCTAGTCACTGATATAAAATGGTGTCGTGTTTGCATATAACCTACACATATCCTCTTGTAACCTCTAGATTACTTGTAATACTTAATACAATGTAAATGCAATGTAAATTGTTGTTGTATTGTTTAGGGACTAACGACAAGAAAAAAAAAAGTCTGTATATCCTCAGTATAGACACTGTAGTGAAACTACTATGGTTTTTGGAGTGAAGAAGGAAATCTAAGAAATTACTCATATGAAGCTAGCATCATAGACATAATCTCAAGTATATTTTTAAAAAATGTTCAAACATATTGAAATGCATGTATATTCCTAAATTTCACCATGGATATCTCCACTGATAACTACCCTTACACTGACAAGACAGTAAACAATAACTTCACAACTCTCTAGCTGAAACTAAATCATAACTAGCCTCTAAAAAAATTTATTCATTAATTAGTATATACCTCTAGTCACAACCAATTGTTTCTCCTTAATTCAAAGCAAGTAATTTTTACAATCAATTTCTCATTATCATATTATTGCTATGTTCCGGTTGATTTTCTGCACACAATTGTAGTCCTCACCTTGTTTTCTGGAGTCCTAAACTGAAGAGATAATATGTTCTAAAAAAGTACACAATAGATATTTATTGAAACTCTTTGGTCTCAAAAATCATTGACACTCTTAAACATTTTTGAGACCCTGAAAGAACTTTTGATTATATGGGTTATAGCTATTGTCTACTATAGTTGATATCAAGACAGAACGATTTAAAACAATTGCCCATATATTTGTTTTTAAATAACAATAATAAATCCATTGTATGTTAAACTTAATGCACTTTTGTGAAAAATAACTATATTTTCCAAACAGGAAGACTTAGGGAGAAGAATGATATTATTGGACATTTTTGCAAATCTCTTTCCTGTGTGGCTGAGTAGAAGAGAGTTGGATTCTTATACTGCTTCTGTATTCAGTCAATTGCAATATATCATTGTGGTTGAAGTATATGATTCAGAAAATCCAACCTCATGGATATGCCATGGAAAAAAGAGAAGTATTTAACAGCCTTTTTAGAAAATTATCAGTACTCTTTTCTGATACTAATCAAAACTTGGCAAGTGGCAGTTCCTTAAAGGTGAGCTGAAACGTGGAATCTTAAACCAAATAGCAATTAACTTTTTGTACTTTTTTACATTAAAATCTTTTAGTCTGTCTTGTACTTGGAATAGATCTTTCAACTATGCACGACTTTGTAGCATAATGTGTCCATCATTTGAAAAATATTGGTTCGTTTAGTTATGTAAATCTTTAAAATATTGACATATTTCATTTATTTCAGGTTTTTTGTTTGTTTTCTGTCTCTGCTGCTTGAATAAGAGAAATGACACATTTCATTACAGAAAATGAAACATCATGTTTGATAATATCACTACTAATTTCATCAGGAAAGTCTTTAAGTATTTAGAAGCTATCAAGACCATAGTGGAAGATACTGGAATATTGGAAGTTTCTCAGTATTCTAATTTTCATGTGAAACTTCAAATGTTATTACTGGCAACAAATCCTGTTAGTTGTTTCCTTAAGGTGACAACAGACTCATTCCATTAATTTTTGAGAAAATGTCTGCCAAATACTAAAGTCTAAACAACCATAGTTTGTCTGTCAGTTGGTCTTTCGAAACGGTATTTCATAAAAGATGGATCACAACTCAATTACATATGTGCTTTTCCTAAAAACAACACCATGCTTTAGTATTACGCCAGTGTTTTATGCATTCTTCCCTTCCATCACACAGACTATTCAAAAGATATGTACTCAACAGTTGAGATTTAATAACGTTACTAATTTTTAGTAGTTCTCAGGGCAATTTTTTTCTTTCTTTCATTTTTTGTTTTGTTTTGTTTTTTTCAGACAGTGTCTTGCTTTGTTGCCCAGGCTGGCTTCTGGAGTGCAGTGTCACAATCACAGTTCACTGCAGCCCTCAAACTCCTGGGCTATGGGTGCACACTACCAGGTCCAGCTAATTTAAAAACAAACAAACAAACAAACAAAAAACTCTAGATGTAAGGTATCACTATGTTGCTCAGGCTTATTTCAATCTCCTGGGCTCAAGCAATCCTCCAACCTCAGCCTCCCCAAAGTGCTGGGATTACAGGTGTGAGCCACCATGCCTGGTTCTCAAGGGCATTCTTATTCTTTTTTTTTTTTTTTTTTTTTTGAGATTGTGTGGTGGTAAATAATGCAATGACTACTAAAACTGGCACCAGTACTTCTAATAAAGAGTACAGTGACTACTAGTGATGGCAAATAATGATGGCAAAGCAAATAATACCTAAATATTATGAAGATATTTTCCCTTGTGAACCTCCTGATAAGATTTTGTGAACTGCCCAGGTATCCATGTGTCACCTTCTTAGAACTACTGTTTTGGAGCCTTCCGATGATCGATAATGCTTATGATCCCTTCCCATGTGCCAGCTCCTACTCCAAGTGCTGAGTTACTTTATCTGAGTAAGTGCTGAGATACTTAATCTGAATTTAGCATCTTTTTTTCTTTAATAAGAAACATGTATGTGTCCCAAATGAAGGAACAGAGAATAGAGGAGGGACTATAACATTAAAATATTTTACAAAATACATTGAATAAATGGCTTTCAGTAACCTGAGATCTAAAATATATACTTTTAAATAATATTCACTGGCAAGCTATAATAAAGTCAACATTTTTGTGGGACTTTAACACAAATTCCTCAATTGGCAAAGAAATTTACCAAAAATTTCAGAAAAATTATTCCTACTTGGCGATATAGCACTTTTAGGAAGATCTAGTTCCTATCCTCAAGTTTATGTAAACTTAGAATCAAATTGTAGTTCCAGCTTTGCCACTTTCTTTGTGTTGTGTAATGCAAACCACTAAGTTTTGGAAGCTTTAGAGAATTAACACAAGAATTTAAAAGGACAGAAAATGATCTCACATCTCTGTTCATTAGAAGAAAACCCAAAGCTGGATCAAATTCTTAGCCAACAGTTATTAGAAAAGCTATTGGGTCTGACGTTCCCTTCTGGAAGTGGCCAGAAAGAGACCACTTTTGGTCTTTGATCCCTACTTACAGGCATTGGAAAAATAGAAAAAGCTCTTAGATTCTCTAGGTACATTAGTGTATACCAACCCCGCTAATCTGACTGTCTAAACAATAAACAAAAACCCAGTAAATAAAAAACTAGTTTCACTGGATTTACCACATATCATTTCATCTGTCTTGTTTACTAAACTTAGTTTCTGTGTCTGTAAAATTGATCTAATATAACTGGCCCAAATAATTTAGTATACTCCAAGACTGACAACGTAATTCCAACACAACACATTCATTGCTGGAATTGTTTTGGTGTTATAAAAGCTGAGAGTAAAAGATAAGAATGGGCCAAGTTCTCAAACCAACTTCTAAGCTTTCCCAAAATTACCAATTTTTCTTGTAATCTGAAGTGAAAGAACATAATATATCATCAATCATAATAACGATGGAAAAGGCCTGGAGACTTGGGAGTAAATGCTCAAGGATAACGACATAACATTCTCCCGCAGGTCAGCAGGGGGTGTCACATCACCAGCCTTTGTGTTGTCATCCAATAAGCTCCTATAGTTGTAGAAGAGATCTTTAAATAAAACATTCAAATGAAACATCCACAGCAGCTCTTCTCACTAGTTTCCTCCGTTCATTTAATGTGTTATTTTGACTTTCAGGCTTCCCTTCCCAGAAGTCTGTAGAAAAATAATATATTACTACATATACATTTCAAATTCTTAGCTTGTATTTTATGAACATGTCTTTATCACTATCAAAAAGTCAACCCATTTTGAAATAGGATTGAATCAGATTTCTCACGCTTTTCAAAAGAAACAGAAAAATATCTGCTCAAAAATAAACAAAACTATAGAATTTTTCACATGACAAGGAACATATAGGCTAAATATGGTGGCTCACAACTATAATCCCAGCACTTTGGGAGGCTGATGCAGGAGGATTGCTTGAGCCCAGGATTTCTCAGCTGCAATAAGCCATAATGCACCACTGAACTCCAGCCTGGGTGACATATAATTATATATTTGTCCATAATGCAACTACTTTTGAAAGTAGTTCACACTGCTGCCTCTTGATTACCTACACCTCCAAATCCCTTGTAGTGTTTTAAAATCCGGTATGCACATGGAACACACATAGCAGTGGAGAATTTTAGTGTCCTTGCATGCCCTTGAGAAAATACTGCGTAATAACCATGTCCCACCTTGAACCTGAAGTTTCAACAGTATTTACAGCATAGTTCATTAGGTTTCTGAATACCCTATTCAGTTATTTCAAAGCTTGTCCATGGTTAAAGAATAACAACATGACTATTTCCCTTTCCCCAAGGGAATTGTTTAAATTGCAATATCCTGTTTGGGGGATCTAGGACATTGACTCCCATACTGAATAGCAAGCTTGTCCAACCAGCAGCCTGCCGACTTTGAATGTGGCCCTACACAAACTTTCTTAAAACATTATGATTTTTTTTTTGCAATTTTTTTAACTCATCAGCTATTGTTAGTGTTAGTGTATTTTATGTGTGGCCCAACACAATTCTTCCTCTTCTAATGTAGCCCAGGGAAGCCAAAAGATTCGACATCCCTGCTGAAAAGTAAAACCTCACTCGCTCAAAGTAACTGTAGTATGGCTCCATTGTTCTAAACGGGATCTCCAATGAGCTTTCAAAAATACTTCAATTTACAGACTGTTTTGAATATATATATATATATATATATATATATATATATATATATATATGACTTATTCGTTTCCAGAGCATCTGGCTTATTGGTTTCCAGCATCAAGATGCCAGTAAGTTCTTATACTCATAGTTTATACCATGGTTTAAGCAGTATTATCTCAGAAGAACCAGACACAAACCCATCTTTTCTTTAGAAAATAATGACAATCGGTACGAAACAAAACAATCGAATTTGAAGTTTGGATGTTTGTCTTCAGGATGTCCAACTTCTTCATTATTAACCTTTTCTTTCAGTAGCACCTATTTTTCCTTCTGGTGCTCACTAGGAAAACATTTTCTAATTCTATCCCTCCATAAAGAAAGAGTAGGCTTAAAAATAAGTGATTATGGACAGGTGCTCATTAACTGCAACCTTTTAACTTCTATGAGTTACCAGTTTAACATACGGATGGTCCCTTTTTTGAAAAGTAATTGTAGGTGATAAAAAGCAGAATGTAAAGGGAGCAGGACAAAATAAGTCAAATACTGCTACAAAAGTTATTCTAGGCCAATGCTTTCCTCCTCTCTATCAGCCCCTACTACCTCTTCTTTTCCAAGAACTTCAGATAGCTAGGATCCAAAGTCTGCTCTCATTAAAAACATTCCCATATCTGATCTGTGCTTCCCCCTTGAAAAGTCAGATAGTCTGATTTACAGAATAGTATAGTATTCTGTTTGATAAGTGGTTAGGAGCTAGACAAGTTGATGTTAGTAGGAATGAAGAAAAAGGGAACACAATCGAATAAAATTAAGGAAATAAAACCCATGAGACTGGGCAACTGAGTATGGAAGGTAGGAAGAACAGAGAACTCTGGAAAAAACTGCCTGCATTTCCAGGTATATTTGTTTTTTGGGTAAATTTCTGCATATGTTTGTACATGAGTGATACCAAGTATTCAATATATACTTTGATTAAAGGATGGGTAGGTGGATGGATGGATAGATGGATAGATTAATACGGGTTAATTATGACACCTTACACAGAGACATTAGACTTCAAATTAGAGGGAATGTACACAGATTTATTGTGCAGATAAGATACTATCCTTTGGTTCACCTAATTTTCATTCATATTCTCTAGCTACCCTCCACACTGGTTTTGCAAATTCTGATGTCCATATTCCTGGATTCATACCTTTTACTCTAAGCCGACAGCCTGAAAATGTTATCACACTTATTGTTTTCAATTAAAAGTGTATTTTTAAAATTATCTCTCATGTTTTTCTTGCTCCTGAAAGACAAGATTTTGTCTAGTTGATGACTTTTAACTTGTACTTTTTTAGCTGATGGTATGTTGATGGGAGATAAGTTCACAGTTTTAATGTGAAATTTGGACAAGATATTATATCTTGACTTCCTCATTTCAAATAAAGGAAACAGTACACATTTTGGTGACAAATGTGGCAATGAAATTTTTTTTTTTTTTTTTTTTTTTTGAGACGGAGTCTGGCTCTGTTGCCCAGGCTGGAGTGCAGTGGCCGGATCTCAGCTCACTGCAAGCTCTGCCTCCCGGGTTTACGCCATTCTCCTGCCTCAGCCTCCCGAGTAGCTGGGACTACAGGTGCCCGCCAACTCGCCCGGCTAGTTTTTTGTATTTTTTAGTAGAGAGGGGGTTTCACCGTATTAGCCAGGATGGTCTCGATCTCCTGACCTCGTGATCCGCCCGTCTCGGCCTCCCAAAGTGCTGGGATTACAGGGTTGAGCCACCGCGCCCGGCCGAAAATTTTTAATCCACAACAAACCTCTATTGCCTTATAAAAAACCTATACAAAACTATAAAAACCCTTAATACACAATTTTGAAACTAAACACTGCCTGTCAAACACTGAAGGCATTTGGAAATCGTTGATTTCATGGCTATAAAAGAAATATGATGTTAATCAGCATTTCCATTTCTTAGAAAACACCACAACAATGAATAAAATATTGCGGTATTTTAAATTTATTATATATAAGGTATAGGGAATGTTATTTGTTCTACCTCCTTTCTGGAGTTCAGACCAAGAGATGATACATATTTGCACACATTTGCATCACTAGCTAAGTGAGAAACAAAGCAGCAGTTTTACTAACATGTACAGTTACTGAGCATGGCTTCTAAGAGCCCACAACTGAGGCCCAAATTGGAACTCTTTGTCCCCTAAACTACGAACACTATGCCTACAGCCCCTTGGTCAGAGATAGGTGGAGCACGGTGAGAATGATTGCCTATTCTGCATAAACGGGGTCAGGACTGGAAGTAGGGAAGGATTTGTCATGCATGTCTACTGCATGAAATGCACAAGCAAAAGAAGCAAGTGATGTCAAACACAAGGCAAATATCTTTAGCACCCTGATGTCACTCACTGGGAAAATGTAACCCAATCAGTGCATGTTAGACACTCAGAGTAAACCCTTCTTCCTAACAGAAGAGAGAGTACAGAGGGATGCAAGTGTTCTTTGAAAACTTCCTTAAATTAGGGTAGCTCATCCCAATGTGGAAACCAAACAGGAGGCATTTCCCCAACATTAGCAATCAGGAATGTCTGGTTTCTTTCTACATTTCTGAATTGGGGGATACCACCAAAGATCCTTAGAAAATCCTGTGTAGCAGGTCAAGCCATTTGCTAAATGACAATTCTTTTATCACATGGACAAAGAGAGATATTATAAATTGCCACTGGTAGCTCTTTTGTAACATTTATATTAGAGAAGACAAGAAGCCTGCCTCTCACAACTCCAAATGAGAAAGAAAAGTTGTAACAGGTTTCATAAAAATGAACCTCTCCAACAAAGACAGCAGACTCACAGGCAGAGAGATAAAGAATCAGAGTGGGTTATATTTGATTATTAGTCTTCATTTTATCTTGGGTAAAATGTAAAAGAAACAACAGTAAAAAGTATTTTTGTTTGATTATTGTTTTCCTTGGAGTTCTTAATATTTTGATATCCAAAATGCAAATAAATTCTTTCGAAGCTCAGTAAAGAGAAGGAACTTTCTTGGTTTGAAAACAATATTCCTTTAAAAAACAAGTTTGATGCAAATACATCACAAGGTAAGTTTTTTTTTTTTTTTTTTTTTTTTTTTTTGGTCTACTGGGCCAAGTAAAGAATGAAAAGAGAATTCATCATCAGTGTCTTCTGGTATTTTGCAATTAAGCTTACATAGGTACTTCTATTTCAGCATTTCTTGCATGTGTTTTACCTGCAATGACTTCTTCTCCACCCAAGTTTTTATTAGTAAAACAGTAAAAGGAAGAAAAAAAAATAGACTATGTGGATTCAACTCATTGGTCACTGATCGCTGATATGGTTGTATTTAACTTTAAGATTAGACATTTAAAAATTATTTTTTGTTGCACCAGGCATATTTCATAAATTTTACATTTATTAATATTTCTTTTCATTTTATTGTTCAACACTGGACTTGTTCTGACTCCAGCAGAGCATCCAAGAAACAAATTATAGTAAGTAATTTTAATGTTTTATGGTATATTAATATTATATTAAAATATAACATTTGGTATTTTTCCTTAAATTTTATTTTAGTTATCTCAGATGCAAGATGAAAGTGTGTGTGTGTGTGTGTGTGTGTGTGTGTGTGTATCATATATATATATATAGAGAGAGAGAGATATTACATCTCTCTTGTTTTTCTTGCTCCTATTTAAGTGTATTTCTTAAACATACTGCTCTTTTTTTCTCCTTATTTAAAATAATTTCATCGTCTTCAAGGTCTGAAATATTCAAGATACCACTTTAAGAATCAGATATGTTTCCAGATCCCTAAAAGACCAAAGTCAATGCAATAGTACTCTAAGGAATTCATTTTGTGCTCAGTTTCTAATCCTACCTTGAAACAGAGAGTCTCTGCTTTGAACCAGAGTTATGAGAAAGGGGGTTTGAAATGAAGAAGGTAAGATATAATACGTTGTCCGAATTTCATGTTTCACATTCATTAACTTTTAACTTGTACTTTTTCGGCTGATGGTATGTTGATCTTGTCTGCCAGGAGCAAGAAAAATATGAGAGATAATTTTTTAAAAAATATTTCAAATTGAATTGAATAAGTGTGATAACATTTTCAGACTATCAGCTTGGAGTGAAAGTGTGAATCCAGGAATGAGGACATGAGAAATTCTTAAACCAGTTTGAAAGAGGCCTGGGGGATATGGATGAGAATTCAGTGAACAAAATGATGGAATCTTATCTAGACACAAAATAATCTGTGCAGATTTGCTCTAATTTGCGATAAAATTGTCCTCAAAGCAGTAACTAACAGTAACAGGGGCAGCAACTGTAGTGAACCAGCCTTTGTCATGCTTTGATACACAGCAAAGATTTGCAGATATGTTGATCAAAGCCTCTCCTGATAATATACATTGCTATGCTTTGAATACCATGCATATCACAATCACAGTTTTCCCGTAAATTAAATAATATTTTCTTTCAATTACATTATATTTGTAGAATATCTGTACATATTGGGTGTGCCAAAGTATTGTAAACTCATTAGATAATTACACTCTTGCTTATATTGTAAGATGCAAATTTGTCAAATAATAGTTGTGTTTTATAAAAGGAAAAGCTGGAATACAGATCAAAAGTTCTCTCTTTATTAATGTCTTTCACATAGGATTTTTTTCTAAGTATGAGATGGGGAAATGTGGGTGAAAAAGTGAGATTCTATGAGTAGACAAATAATTTGAATTATACTGTGATTGTAAGAGTAAAGTTATCTCAGGAAGGGAGAAAAGAAGGGACACAGGGGAAGGGAAAAAGAAGAAAAAAATGTTATAGGACAATCTAGAGATGAACAACAGTGATCTCTTTAAAAACAGGACCATAACTTTATTCAACCTTATAATACTTTGAATAAATAAAAATATATTATTTACTCAGTGGCTAACATGAACTTTGAGAGTTGAAAAGGGATTAGGTAATCCCTGAATCTCCCAGCTCAGTAATCACTGGCATCATTTGGCATTATTTTAATTATTTAACAGCAATATAATCAACCTCTCCAGATTAACATCTTTTATTTACTCCACTTCTTATTCTATTTAATCTCTCTTCTAACAGAAGAACATGTTTTTCATGTCATTGACGCAGAATTAAATCAACAGCCAAAACGTACAACATCTCATTAGCTTACAAGAGGTTTCCATCCCTATCAAATCAATTGGGAAAAAAGAATCAATGGTTAGGAACTCTAGTTCTTTGACTGTGATTTCCTCTCATAATAAACCATCTACTCAAGATATCCTGTATTTTTAAAATGGGAAACATATTTCACTCCAAAGCATCTACAAGGCTGTACTTGAGAAGGGTTTGTACAGTGTGTCTGCATTTGTTTTATCAATTGAGTTAACAGTGAGACGGATACTAAATTGAAGGTTGAGATATTAAATTGATATTGAGATATTTATTGACAAAATGGTTAAAACACTTGTGGGAAGTCATCTGTATAAGAATTGTAAAGCCCTGGTTTGAGGCAAGCTTACCTGAAAAGTTTGCCTCCAGTCTCCTGAGCTTCTGCTACTTTTCCTTATCTATTATGCTATCTTCTCTGATCCAGCTTGCTCATCATCACAATATATATTTCTTTACCCTATTGAGGTCAGACACTTCCGTTAGGAAATTATCTGATTTATATAGTCACACTAAGGTATATTTCAAGGATTAGGTTTTTATTAATCAACATTCCTAGAAGTATTTGCATCAAGAAATATAAGCTTTAGGATAAGGAAATTTGAAGCATTGTAGGTGAAAAGGTTGAGGAACTGGGTAGAGGCAGTGACAGAGAAGAAGAAATACTAAGTGGTGGCTCCAGGTGCATTTCACAGAGATGATGACTAGAACATGTATGCAAAGACTTTAGAGATCTCAGAGCTGTTTTTTAAATACATCTAGAAATTGAGGTAGTGTGTATAGCATAAAGAATCCTTCCAAAATAGCAAATATGACAGCTCAAAGGCATACTGCACTAGTATCTCTTGCCTAAATCAGAGTTTGGCTTCTGAGACTGATAACATTTCCTACTGCCAGACACTGTCAAGAGTTTCCTTTGTAAATCTAAATGTCATCATTTAAAATGAGCTATAATTTCCTACTCAAACTCCCACAGAGGCTTTGGCCTTGATAAATAATCATTTGAAAGAAACCGGTTTTATTCTCAACAAAGATGAATAAGGTAAGTAAATATTTACTGATGTTTTGGAAACCAGAAAGCAAGCTGAGCCTACTGAGTGGTTAGATAACACGAGCATGATAATAATATGACATTAAGGTTTTTGAGTTACACGAGCTATTGGATTTTCTGTTTGCTTGATTTACTGTGCTTGAGGAATTCTAATTTTTCACTCAAGGATCATTTTCCTATTTATGATTACATAATCTTTTTAATTAGTAACAACACCTTTGCTACTCCATGAAAAGTTCACAATATAATGGAACAAAATGTAGAAAATCACAAATACACAGAAACACACCTGACCCACACAAAAACTCGTAAATGACTAAAGCTCTGGAGTGCTTCACAAAAATACTTGATGAGCAGAAAGGGAAAGAATTAGCAGGTCAGGAATAGAAGCCAAAGGAATTGTTTACTGCAGTGACTGATGTGAACGGGAAAAGAAAGACAATATTGACCAGGTTTCATGAAGGAGTTGAGTATTAATTGGGGAATTTTTATTTTATTCTTCCACCTTAACATGAAAGTCCAGAAAATTTATTATAATTTTGTAAATGGTTATAATTAGTCTTGTATTTAGTTTTAACACAGTAATTACTCATTGTAAAAAACAGGGATTTTTTTCTCATTTATGAGATTCAGTAGGTTAAAAGTCTTTCTCCCTTATTGACTTTTCAAGGTATCTAAAATTCCAAGCTTCAGACCTATGCACTTACTTCTCTACTTGACATCTCCACTTAAATATCTTTAGGTAGATGATGGATAGATAATAGATAGATGATAGATAGGTAGGTAGGTAGGTAGATAGATAGATAGATAGATAGATAGATAGATAGATAGATAGATAGATGAAGAGGAGATTTATTATGGGAATTAGCTCACATGCCATTCACTGAGAGAGATGACACCAGGAGAGAATCAGCAATGAGATAAAAGTTACAGTTTCAAGGACTGGTCATATTGAATTTGAGGCTCAATATGAGTCTCAAATTCAAGTGTCATTCTAATTACTGTTTCTTCTGCTTAGGACATCTCTTACATGCTCTTACACCATATTGAATTCATCAAATTCAATGCATATGCCATATCCAATGCATATGCCATTCACTGAGAGGTGACACCAGGAAAGGACCAGATATGAGATAAAAATCATATTGAATGTGACCAGCACAAAATCAATTTGAATTTGATTATGACCAGTACTTAAAACTGTAACTTTTGTCTCATACCTGGTCCTCTCCTGGTATCACCTTTCTCAGTAAATGGCACATGCATTTGACTGTCATCCTTGACATCTCATCCCTTGACACTCTCCATCACCAAGCCATTGATATTATCTCTAAAGTACTTTTTAAATTTACGTACATCTCTCTCTCTCTCTCCCCACTGTTACCACCTTAATTCAAATAACAAGGTCTCCTACAGTAGCCTTCTGATCAATTTCCAAGACTAGCCCTGCACACTACAATTGATTCTCCCATAAAGCAGTCTCTGTGAGCTACCTCAAATACAAATCTCATCAAATTATCTCTCTTCTTAAAACTCTTAAAAGGCAACGCATAGCTCTTAAGATAAAGAACAGACTCCTTAACATGCCCTCTGATGCTCTGAGTGAGGCAGCCCCGGATCAGCTCTGCCCTAGCCTACTTGCCTGCTACTTTGGTCCTCATATTCTTTATTCAAACTTACTGGCTTCCTTCAGATTTTTAATATATTGTGATACTTCCACTGTAGGGCCATTCCACTTACTGTTTCCTCTGCCTAGGACATCTTTTACATGTTCTTTCACTTAATAACTTATAATTTTCTCTCAAATTTTCCCAATATCTCTTCCTCAAGAAATGTTACTCTGTCTTGACAAATTGGACCACATTCCTATGTCTTTAGTGACACTTAAAACTATTTTTAATCTGTGTACTTTCTTGGGTATTGCCTACCTACCACACAATAAGTTTCATGAGGGCAAGGACTATTTCTGTTTTTGCTGGTTCTTCTCTTGAGCATTCGGTTCAATGATTAGCAAATACTGGATACTCAAATGTATTGTGGAATGAATGTAAGAGTGTATTAATAAATGGATCGATGGATAATTGAAATAAAGAACACTGCCTTCAGATGTCAAATATCTAAAGTCATTAAACCAATCATTTACCAGGAAGCAAGAAAGATCCTGAGTGAATGGAATTTGTTGCAATGGTATAGAAAATATAAGTGAATAACACAGAGAATATTTGCAGTCACTCTTGCTATTCCAAATATATTTACCTTTTCTGAGAGCACCCTCTTCTTTGGGGAATTTATCTTTTTCTTTACTGTGTGTGATTATATGTGACTATATGTCTGGGGGGCTTTCTCTCATTATGGGAGTTGAGGAGTCTATATCTTTTTTCCCCAACTCCATGGTATAGCCAAGGAGTGAGAATATAGCCTAAGCTTGAGAAATTAGCATCCTGAGATTTTGACTTAAGCAAGAGTGATTTGAAGGTTAATTTTAGTGACAACTTGGATAGGCTAAGGAATGAACAGATATAGCTCATAGAATGTTATTTGTGGGTATGTCTGTGAGGGTGTTTCTGGAAGAGATTAGCATTTGAATCGGTGCACTAAGTAAAGAAGTTCTGCCCTCACCAATGTGGGGTATTGACATTGTCTGATCCGTTGAGGGCTCAAATAGAATAGAAAAAAAGACAGAGGAAGGAAGACTTCTCTCTCTCTTTGTACTAAGATATCCATCTTCTCTTGAACTTCAGGTACCCTGGGGCTCTGGTACTCACACCAGTGGATGACAGGACTCTGACCTCAGACTGGAAGTTACACTATTGGTTTTTCTGGTTCTCTAGCTGTAGAACTTGGACTGTATTATACCACCAACTTTCCCGGTTCTGCAACCTGCAGATGACTATTGTGAAATTTCTCAGCCTCCATAATCATGTGAGCCAATTCCTACAATAAATCCCCCATTCTATTCTGTTCTATTCTGTTCTATTCTATTCTATTCTATTCTATTCTATTCTATTCTATTCTATTCTATGCTAGTCTAGTCTAGTCTATTCTCAATCAATCAATAATCTGTCTGTCTGTCTGTCAATCTATCCATCTACCTATCTATCCTGTTGGCTCCCTTTCTCTGGAGAGCCCTGTCTAATCTAAGGCACAAAGGCAAAGAGAATGGCTGAAGGTCATTCATCTGGATAGCAATGTTAGAGTGTCACCCTGAAGACACTATTCTGACTGCAAGATGACAGCTTTGTTTCCTGTTCATCAGTTTGACAGATCTCCTTTGTTCCTATACATTGCCAAACCCAATTGTCCATCACTGATTGATTCTGGGAATGTTGACTGTTTTCGCAATAAGTTTCTCCTTGCTTAATTTACCAGAGTCTGTTTCTGTTGCTTACAACCAAGAACTCTGATGCAGACAGGAAAACAGGATGCTTTGGAAGTCCAGAAAAGAGTATGAAAGCACCCAACAAGTATCTATGTAATTTCCACTGTTGTTGAGAATATAAAGGATTCCTATTATTTTGGAATATAATATGATTCCTACTCTTGAGAGACAGATTTTGAAGGAAAACAAATACAGCACCCACAGATACCTGCCATCCCAGGGATAACAGAATCAGAGCAAAAATAGAGTGACACCAGGGAAGCCACTATTAAGTAACCATTGCCTGAGGGGTATTAAATGTGTCATCCCAGAGGTAGAAAAGCAGAAAGATATTTCATCCCAGAGGCAGAAAAGCAGAAAGATATAAGTTCAGTGGATGATAAAGTAACAATATACATAATTTACCTAAACTTTTCAATTGTGTTTAGAGCAACTGTCTTTTAGGAGTTACGCATATTTCGTAACAGTTGTTTATCACATACATATGGAAAAAGTGGGGGAAATTAAAAAATCATTTCTATGGGGGAAATAAAAAAATCATTTCGATCACACAGGATGTCATAATTGTGACTGATGAGAATATTTAAAATGCAATGTGTTTATTCATAAACTATATATCTATAAGGGACTTGCCCCCAGAATATATCAAGAACTCATAAAATTCAATAATAAAAGTCAAACAACCCAATTTAAAAATAGACAAAGGATCTGAATAAACATGTCTCCAAAGAAGATATGCAAATGGCCAATAAGCTCATAAAAAAACACCCAAAATCATTAGTTATTAGGGAAATGCATATCAAAATGACAATGACATACCACTTCACATTCAATAGGATGACTCATCAAAATGATGGCAATAGCAAATGTTGGCAAGGAGGTGGAGAAATTGGTGCTTCCATAAACTGCTGGTGGGAATGTAAAATGGTGCAGTCATTTTGGAAAACAGTTAGGCAACTCTTCATAATGTTACACATAGAGTTATTATATGACTCAGAAATTTCACTCCCAGATATCTACCCAAGAGAAAGGAAAAAGATTTCACAAAAAGGACTTGCACATAATGTAAAGAGCAGCATTCTTCATAACAGCCAAAAAACAGAAAGAACCCAAATTCCCATCAACTGATAACAAATTGTGGTGTACAATACAATAGAATATTATCTGGCAGTAAAAAGAAATAAAGTACTGATACATACTACAACATGAATTAATCTTGAAAATATTATGTTAAGTGAAAAAAAGCTGGGTACAAAAGACCTCATATTGTATGATTCCATTTACATGAAATGTCCGGAATAGGCAAATCCATAAAGACCAAAATTAGATTAGTAATTATCAGGAGCTGGGGAGAGGATAAAAATTGAAAGTGACTACTAAGGAGTATGGGATTTCTTTTGAGTGCTTAAAATGTTTTAACGTTAGACTGTAGTGGCTGCACATTTCTGGGAATATATTAAAAACCACTGAAGTGTACACTTTGAAGGAGTGAATTTCATGGTACATGAATTATATCTCAATAAAACTACTATAAAAAACAAATGAAAGGTACTAATAAGTGCAAAGCTATTAACATGTACTACAACATGCAGGAGAGGCATGAACTGGGAAAGGGCTGGGACAGGTAAGGCTTCATGGGAGAGATGTTAAATCATGAATGACTTGTCTTTCACCCAACCTTACCTGTCAACACGTAGAGAGTCAGTTCTATCAGGCTTTGGCTGCCCAGATACATAAATATTAAACAATAATTACTGTATTGAGTTTTGAATGGAAAATATGTTCCAGAACTCTCAAGCATGTCAATCCCAAGAGATTAAGCTTCAGGCAAATCCAATCTCCACAGCCAGATCTCTAATAAAGGTCACTAGTCCAGTTTACACCTGAGTTTATTCAATGACGTATTTTTTTCTCTATTGAGACTCACAAGCACAAGAATTGCCAAAAGACAAGAACCCCTCAAACAACATTTTATTCTCACAGGATGTTAAATGTGTAGATGTTAGAATCCACTTCACTTATCTTGTTATTCACTGTGTAACCAAAATAATCCAGGTCTCCAAACGCTTGTTCACTTACTCGAAACCTAAACAATATTAAACAGCACACTAAAGACAGGAAGCTTTCTGAAAATTGTTGCAGTTTTCAGCACTTTGCTACCACATTCAAGCTTTCACGGGAAAAAAAAAATTTAAGTGCCTCTTTTATCAATTCATATATCCAGAAATTATACCAAGAAATTTGCAGATTCCTTGTCTTCCCTTTACAGAATATTTCTGTATAAAGTGAAAAAATGTTTTAGACTGTAAGCCTTAGAGTTCATACCCACCACCAGCCTAGGAAACAGTTTCTATAGTACTACTGGTTACTTATTAGTACCATTCAGGCAATGAATAAATAACATGGAAAACAATGCAAAACACAATAGGATACTACAGTGGAATTTTTGTTGTAACCTAGGAAACTAAAAGCTTGCCAATCATTTCTCTTTGTGTGCAACTAAATCAAAGAGAACATGACAAAAATGTATTGAGGGGGAAAAAAACCCCTTCACCACAGATTATATCTAAGTCTTATGACCTTAGCATTTACGGCAAAAGATACATCGTGTCGAAGACCATTTTGACCTGACCACAAAAGAGTAGTAAACTACAGAACAGGAAGAAATGTATCTTAGCAATAAAGACTCAGTGACCAATCCTTGAATGATATCCAGAAATCCTATTTTGTAATTGCATAGAAGTGTACTGAATCAGAGTTGAGGTTAGCCTGTAATGATACACTAGCACAAAGGAGGTGATCCCCACTTTTCCTCTGACTTACTAAAGTAGACTGTGTATCAACCTTTACCATCAGTATCAGTCATTCTCTGCTCTGTATGAATCTCCATTGCATACGAAGAGTAGAAAAACAAGATCCTGAAGGGTTTGGGGTGGTAAGGGGCAAGCAAAAGCCTTTATGACAGTCTGCTAGCCTGGTAGAATATCTAATATTAATTTCCCATTAACATTTGCTTTGTAATATTTTTAAAAATTATTGGAGGTTATTTTACTTTGGTGAATTAAATACACCTTAAGGGTACAGTATCATCAGTTTCAACAAATGGATACATTCATATAATTCATATCCTATCAAAACAGAACATTTTCATGACCCAAAGAAATCATTTTCTAGGCAACCTCTTCCTGCCCAGGAGCAACTTTGTTCTGATTTCTATCACCATAATAGATTAATTTTTCCTGTTCTATGACTTCATATGAATATATTTTTTACTATAAGAATTCCTTCACTCTGTATAATTTTGTTGTATATGTCTATAATTTATTCATTTTCATAGCTGAATATTATTCCATTATATATTTGTTTATTCATTGCTTTGTGGATGGCAATCTAGGCTATTTCTAGTTTTAGACTCTTATAAATAAAGCCACTGTGAATGTTCTTGTACATATTTTTATAAACACATATTTTTATTTCTCTTGAATAAAAACCGAAGAAGGAATGTGGGTCACAGGGGAGAAGTATGCTTAACTATTTCAGAAATTGCCAGTTTTTCAAAATGATAGTATCATTTTACACTCCCACCTAGAAATGTATGAGGGTTCTAGTCACTTTACACTTTGTCAACATTAGACTGTGATTGTTAGTCTTGTTTCATTTTAGACATTTTTTCATGTTATCTATCCATTTTGTAGATGTATAGTGGTCTCACATAGTAGTTTCAATTTGAATTTTTCTAAGGATTAAGGACATTGAACATGTTTTCATGCATGTATTGGGTATTTGTATATCTTTCTTTGAGAAGTATCTGTTCAAGTCTTGTATTCATATTTTTACTCGGTTGGTTGTCTTTTAATCATTGAAATGTGGAAATTTGTTTTATATTCTAAATATCATCCCTTTTATCAAATATATGTGTTGAAAATATTTTTCTCCCAGTCTGTGGCTTCCATATTCATTTTCTCAATAGTGTCTCTTGATGAGCAGAAGCTTTAAATGTTGATATTAAATTTTTTGGTTTTTTCTTTTAAGTTTAGCTTTATTTCGATGTCAACTCTAAGAAATGTTTTCCTAGCACAAAGTTGCAAATATATTATCCTATGTTTTTTCTAGAAGCTTCATAGTTTTGACTTTTGCTTTTATGCCTATTATTCATTTCTAATATATGTATGACTTGAAGCAGAAATAAAGTTCTTTTATTTTTTCAGTGTATATGTGCACTGGTTCCAGCACCATTTATTGAAAAATTAAACAAACTTTTCTTAAAAATTTGTTTTGTTTCTTCAAGGTTTCCTGAATTTCTATAGAAATTTTATAATTACATTCTCAAATTCTGCTTTTAAAAAATTGACTAAGATTATGACCACAGAGAATCAATAGATAAACCTGGGCAATGTGAAGGCAATTGAGCATTATAACAATATTGAGTCTTATAATTCGTGAACATGGTATGTTGCTCCATATGTTAGCACTTTCTTTAATTTCTGTCATCATGTTTTATAGTTTTTAATATAAAGATTTTACACAACTCATTAAATTTATTTCTAAGTATTTTATGTTTTTTAATGTTATTGAAATGCTATTTTTATCTAATATTTGAATTCTGGGAATGTGGAAATACATTTTTGTATTTTGATTTTTATACTAAAAATTGCTAAATATATTTATTAGTTCTAGTATATTTTATATACTTTACTCAGGAGTTTCTACATGTACAATTATGTTATTAATGAAAGAAAGCAACTTTATTGTTTTCTTTTTAATTTGTAAGTCTTTGATTTGTTTTTCTTGCCAATGGTACTAGCTAAGGCCTCTAGCACAATTTTGAATAAAATTTGTAAAAGTGGGAACCTTTTAGAAGAATGACAAGACAAACCATATACTAGAAGAAAAGATTTGCAAAAGACGTATCTGACAAAGGACTGTTACTCAACATACACAAAGAATTCTTAAAATTCAATAATAAGAAAACACACAACCCAATTTAAAAAATGAGCCAAATACCTGAACAGACACTTCACCAAAGAAAATAAGCATATAAAAGGTGCTCCACACCATATGATATTAGGAAAAGGCAAATTAAAACAATGAGATACTACTACAAACCTATTAGAATGGCCAAAACTCTAAAATGGTGACGTCATCAAATGCTAGCAAGGCTGTGGAACAAGAAGAATGCTACTGAAAATGCAAAATGCTACAACCACTTTGGAGGAGAGTTGGCAGTTTCTTACAAAACTAAACATACTCCTACGATACAATCAAGTAGTCACACTTCTTGGTGTTTACCCAAATGAATTGAAACTTATGTCTGCACAAAAATATGCACACGAATGTCTACAGCAGCTATATTCACAATTGCCAAAACTTGGAAGCAACCAAGATATCCTGCAGTAGGTGAATGGATAAATAAATTAGTACATACAGACAATAGAATATTACTCAGTGATTAAAAAGAAATATCCTATCAAGCCATGAAAAGACATTAAGGAAATTTAAATACATATTACTAATTGAAAGAAGTCAATCTGAAAAGACAACATACTACATTACTTCAACTATATGACATTCATTAAAAGGTAGGACTATGGAAACAGTAAGAGGATCAATGATTGCCATGGATTGAGGGAAGGGGATGAATAGGCAATAGAACTATTCTGTGTGATAATTGATAATTTAATGGTGGATACATCACATACATTTATAAAAATTGATAGAATGTACAATAGCAAATCATTCTCCTGCCTCAACCTCCCGAGTAGCTGGGACTACAGGCGCCTGCCACCATGCCCGGATATATATAGATTTTTTTTTTTTTTTTTTTTTTGGTATTTTTAGTAGAGACAAGTTTCACCGTGTTAGCCAGGATGGTCTCGATCTCCTGACCTCGTGATCCTCCCGCCTCAGCCTCCCAAAGTGCTGGGATTACAGGCGTGAACCACCGCGCTCAGCCATCTCTGTAGCTTTCTTTCCATTTTTCTGTAAAGCTACAATTACTCTAAAAAATAAAGTATATTTTTAAAAAGTGGACAACCTTGCCTATTTCTTCTCTTTGAGGAAGTGCATTTGGCATTTCACAATTGAGAATGATATTAGCTCTAGCATTTTTGTACATGCCTTTTATTAGACTTATAATTTTTCCTTCTTTTTATTTTGCAGAGTTCCTATCATGAAATGCAGTTGAATTTTGATAAACGTTTCTTCTGCACCTGTTGAATTATCATACAATTTTTCTCCTTAAATTAATATGTAAATCACATTGTTTGATTTTTAATGTTAAACTAAAAATGTATTATTCTTTTTCTATATTGCTATATTTGATATGCTTATAATTTGTTGAGAATTATTGTGTATATGTTTATAAGAAATATTAATTTGTAATTTTTCTTTTGTTGTAATGTCTTTAGTTCTTTTGGTATCAGAGTTATACAAACTTTATAAAATTAGGTGGAAAATATTACTTCTATTATTCTTCATCTTCTTTTTTACCTTTAGTTAGAACTTTATAAAAAGCCTCCTACCTTTGCAATCAGGAACTCTAGTTCTGGGTAATGGTGATGAGTGTATGAGTTTTAAGAAGTAACAGTCTTGCTATATATGTTTTTTAAAAGTATATTCCTCTTTCATTTGGGGATGTGTCTTTCATGTTTAGTTGAAATTCTAATTCTGCTACACATTTAAGATCAGTATGACACACACATGCACACACGCACGCAACACACGCACATTATTTAAGCACGTTGCTTTCAAAGTTTGTCTCTGCTGGTATAATAAATGTCACATTTGTTTGGTTTAAAATAGCTTCTTCCTGAAAATTATTTTAATTATACAAGTCCTAAAGATATATTAAAGTCTCTCAGAAAAAATTTGTCACCAATTACAAAAAAATAGACCACACAGTTGCTGTTTACATGCATTATAAATTAATATTGCATTGAAATTTATTGTAACATTGGCATTTCTGAGTTTTCTACAAAATTCAATGTCAAACAAAATTATTGTTTAAAGAAATAAAAGAGACCTCATAAACTAGGCACATTATCTTACATTTAAGCAGCAATTTTTCAAAGCACTCGGTCTCTGAGAGGCACTTTCTTAGCCAAGTTCACACAGCAGACCTGCAATTCAAACTCAGAAATTCCAACTTTACACCCAGTGTTTTTTCATATGCAATGTATTCCTATTTTGAATTATTCGTGAAGTATTTAAAGCTTTCAGATGCTAAAAGACTTTGTCTATCATATGCTATACTTTTCAACATCATACATAAGTTTTGGTGTATCATGCACTGATACTCTTAATCTGCTTTCCAAATGCTGCATTTGTTTCTCATATCACCTTAGGAAGCCACATAGAAACAGGAGTACTTAAAATCGTATGTCAAAAATATCACCGACAGGCCAGGCACGTGTGACTCACGCCTCTAATCCCAGCATTTTGGAAGGCCAAGGTGGGCAGATCACTTGAGGTCAGGAGTTTGAGACCACCCTGGCCAACATGATGAAACCCCATCTCTACTAAAAATACAAATATTAGTCAGGCGTGGTGGCATGCACCTGTAATCCCAGCTACTCAGGAGGCTGAGGCAGGAGAATCGTTTGAACCCAGAAGGCAGAGGGTGCAGTGAGCTGAGATTGAGCCGCTGCACTCCAACCTAGGCAACAGAGTGAGACTCTGTCTCAAATAAAAAAAAAAAAAAATCAGTGATAAACTGAAACATGATTACAGCATACAGTGTGAAAGATTCCTGTCATTAATATGTAGAGAACTCATTTAACAAGGAGGTGGGAGGGATAGCATTAGGAGATATACCTAATGTAAATGACGAGTTAATGGGTGCAGCACACCAACATGGCACATGCATACATATGTAACAAACTTGCACATTGTGTACATGTACCCTAGAACTTAAAGTATAATTTTTTAAAAAAAAAGCACTCAACAGAAATATGGGTAAAGGTTATTCATGAAAATATTTTCAGAAGATAAGCAAATCATCAATAATCATAGGATTGAAAACTTTATCCTCACTTGTAACCAAAATAATGCAAATTGAAAAGCTAGATAATAATTTCTTACCTATAGTTTGAAAAAATGTTAAAAGAATACTAGGAGTTAATGAGAACATATTTATGAAATTGCTGTTTTAAAGTAAAAGTTCATACAAGTTTACTAGAAAAAAATTTTGCAATTTATAAAAATTTTGGAAGTTGCATGTCTTTGACCCAAAAGTTCTTCTTCAAAGAATCCAGTCAAAGATAATCAGACATGTTTACTCACCTACACATGTATACACACACAGAAATATGTGGACAAACATGAGAAATAGCCTAAAATATTTAGAAATAACTTATTAATTAAATGTATTCTGGTAGAACCTTGATGATAAAAAGTTATGCCCACTTGGTTATAACGTACTATTCTATTTGTATAATGCCAAATTTGATTTGATAAAGTTTGTTTAGAATATTTGCATCCATACTTAACATTTGAGATCGGCCTATAATTTTCTCTTCTCTTTTTTTTTTTTTTTTTTTTTTTGATTTTGCTATTAGGTCACACTTGCTCCAAAAAATGAATTAAACTGTTTTCCACATTGTTTTTCTTCTATGGAAAAGTTTTTGTTAAATTGGAATTATTTTTTACTTGACTGTTTGATATAAATCTCCAGAAAGCAAACTGAATATAAAAATGTCATTTTTAGATTTTGACTATTGATGAGTTTTAGTATTGGGTTTCTATTTCTTCATGAGTCAATTTTGATATTTTTTTAAAGGAATGGGCCCATCTCATCTAAATTTATTAATTGTTCACAATATCTTATTTGTTTAAAATGTGCGCAGCATCTTTTCATTTTGTAATTTGTTACTTGGTCTTTAAATCTTTTTCTTGATCAATTATCAAAAGATTTGTAAAATTTATTACAACTTTCATAGAAACAATGTGACTACTTTCATCCTTTTTATGTTTATTTTCTCCTCTGTTAATTCTGAATCTTATCTTTATTATTTCCTTTATTTTATTTTTATGTTTTTTGTAATTTGTTGATGTGAATATGAAAGAATAGATGAACTAATCACAGATAATTATTAAGATGATATGAAAGACAACTATCATTGTCTTTTATCGCTACTATGTGCATTCAAAGATGTAGATTTCCCTCAAAATACTCCTTTAGCTATATTCCACAAGTTTTAATTTGTAATTTTGTATTATCATTCAGTTTAGTCGTTTGTATATTTTCCATTGTCTTTTCTTCTTTGACTCATGGTTTATTGAGAAGTTAACTTCCAAATGCATGGAGATTCTATAGTCATCATTGATAGTTGCAAATATATGAAGATTTTCCTTTACATTTTGGAAAATATATGGCATTATTGTTAATATTTCCAAATATATTTCTAAATATACAGAGTTTCTATAACTATCATTTGTTTTTGATAATAAGAAAATACGATTAATATTAGGTCAGAGGACACAAGTTAGTATTTCAAATTGTTAGAAACTCGTTTTATGGCCCATAGTAAAGTAAACTTTCTGTAGATGTTTTATGTGTACTTGAAAAGCATGTATTATTCTGCAGTTGTTGTGCATAGTGTTCCATATTTCTATATCAGGTAACTTTTAACTTTATCATTAAAATTTTCTATATCCTTACTGATTCTCTGTTTTCCCTCTTGGCTTTACCATTTACTGAAAGGGGTGTTTTGAAATCTCCCACTATGGTTCTGAAATTTTCTCTTTCTCGTTGTAGTTCTGGCAGCATTGTCTTGTCTATTCTGAGGTTATAATTTTACTTGCAGGCAAATTCAACATTATTTTTCTGGTGAGTTCAACCAGAAAATTTATTGTGATCATTATAAAATGAACTTATTTAATTTCTAGCTATACTTTTGCTTAAAATAGTATTTGACATGATATTGATATAGCTACATGAGCTTTCTTTTGCTTGTTGTTTGCATGATATACAATTGACTAGAAAAGATTTGTAAGATATACATCTAAGAGTTATTTAGTTTATTTAAAAATAACTTCTGGGCCAAGCACAGTGGCTCACGCCTGTAATTCTAACAATTTAGGAGGTCAAGGCAGGAGGATTGCTTCAGCCCGGGAGTTGGAGACCAGCCTGGGCAGCACAGTGAGACTCCACCTCTACAAACATTTTTCTTTTTTTTTTTTTTTTTCATAAAGAAAAGAGGTTTAATTGACTCACAATTCCTACATGGCTAGGGAGGCCTCAGGAAACTTTCAATCATGGCAGAAGGGGAAGCAGGAATGTCTTACATGGCAGCAGGCAAGAGAGAGGATGTGAAGGAGAAACTGTCAAACCATCGGATCTTGTGAGAACTCACTCACTATTATGAGAACAGCAAGGCAGAAAGCACCCTTACAATTAAATTGCCTTCCACCAGTTCCTACAAACATTTTTCTTTAATTAACTGAGCATGGTAGCTGCAGTTCCAGTTACTCGGGAAGCTGAGGTGGGAGGATTGCTTGAGCAGGAGGTCAAAGCTCTGTGAGCCGTGATTGTGCCACCGAACTCCAGCCTATCTGACAGAATAAGACCTTGTCTCTAAAATAAATAGAAATAAAATAAACACTTCTGAAATGTGGACAAAAGTACAATTTTTCCTTCTGTCATGGAACAACATTCATGATACATTATTGAACCAACACGTTACAAAATACAATAAATAGCATACTCTCATGTGTGAGAGGGAGAGTGTCAATGTATGTAGGGGCATATATGCTCATAATGAGAACATGTGTTAGTGTAAAGATACACACTCAGCTGTTTTCAGTAGTTCATCCTAGGTGCTTTTCTGTACTTTCTAATTCTCTAAAACGAGATTCTACTTTTTGTTTTAAAAAATGTGTTTTTAAAAAATTAAGCAATGTGGAACAATATCAAATGCATAAAGAGAAACAAAGTATTTTTCTGAACTGGAAAGAATCATTGACTTTGGCAATAGTAATGTCTTTGACATTTTAATAAGAATAGTTTTCATGGAGGGTTTGAAGCTGAGGTCAGCTTCAGAGTAGGAAAAACCAATATTTTTAAAGCTGTGAAGGACATGAAAGAGATAAGTATGAATGATATGTGAATGCAAAAGAAAGTTCAAATTTTATTTTTGCTTAGTTTGAGAGAAACACTAAAATGTTTCTAGACAAAGTGGAAAAAAGGAAATGAAAACAGAAAGGCCAGTTTATTGAACAAGGAAAAGGAAGGCCTCAAGAGCACAGGCAGTGAGTTGGTCTCTTAATGAGCAGAAACTGCACAGAAAAAAGTAAGGCTTAAATTCTGCAAGTTCCTTTCAAACTATAAAATAAGAAGACCAGTAGGCTATGTTTATACATAAGAGGCAGACAAAACTGGTTCCAACTTGCTAATTTTTTTTTCTGAGAACAAAAGCAAGGTCTCCCCAAGACATGAGCTTATTAATGAAATTAGAGAAATCTAGACTATATTTTGTTTTCTTATCTGAGTAATAGAACCAGTTCAGTTGTTGTTTGTAACTAGACTCAGGGTTACTAATGCTAAAATCTCCAGTAAAATATAAAGTGTGGATGCTTTCTTTCAGCCTAGCCTAAAATGGAAATGAGCATTAATTGTTACATGGGCATTTTATGTAACTTCCCTTAATTTGCACCCAAAAGCAGCCATTAAAAAACAATTCATAACAATATTTAGCTGATTTTTGTGTGTGTTTGTTATAAAGAAGTTGTAACTAAAGACATGAAACTTTGTGAAGAGAAACAAAGGGAAGCGAAGAAATAAAAATATTTCATATTCAATAATAGGTATAAATACTATCTGAGTTTTTATATATGATTTATACTACATATGTATATGTTTTATATATTTCATATATAATGACACTAAGCTTATAAGGAGAAGTTTATTTACCAAAGCTCACAAGCTAGTAAGTACAAGTGCTCGAATTTTGCTATGGAATCTATATAGTTCCAACTCTGCCAGTCTCACTACTAGCCTGATTTTCCAATGAATAAAACTAGTTGCTGATTTTAGAGCTCAGTCTTTTAGAATTGTGAAGCCAGCTGATAAGTCTTTATGGAAAACGGGTAAAGAAAACTAAGAGCAAACTAAGAGACGTATTTGTTTTTCAGTAAAGAAAGCAGGCTGTCTCCTCAGGTTTGCCACATACTTTTAATGGGACCTTGAGCAACTCATAACCTTCTCCAGACCTCAGTTTTCTCATCTAAAAAATGAGGGACTTTAACCAAATGACTTCTAAGATTCCTTTCTAGTTCCTAAACGCAGAGTCTCACCACAGCTACTTTCTGCATTGAAGGTGCAGCCTGTTTTCAGCACTTTGCGTAGTTCTTAAGATTCCTCAAGATGGAGGGCTTACCCACAGCATCTAGAAAGCAAAACAGGGCAATGTTTTATGCAGCCTGACAGGTCAGAGTTCTGGCTGCAACCGGTCTTAAGCAAAACGTATCTGACAACCAATCCAAGTTAGGAACCACATTTATTAGTATGGGTTCCTTTTTTGTGCAAATGATTTTTTCACGGCATAACCCTATCCTGTTTTTGGGTATGCATTCTGTTGAAAGTATCTTATGAGATTGTAATGTAAATAACATAATTTTTAATTTGTATGGCAGTTGTGAGATATATTTTACAGTACATTGTCCATTCTAAAACACAGTAAGAAGCTTTAAAGAAAGCGCATATTGTGGACTTAAGATGAGCATATGCACATACATTGAATCATAGACATTGTATCAGAACATGGCAATGGATCATCCAGTCCACACTTCTTCCATGTCAAGGGAACCGACTCGTGCTCACACACCAGAGCACTTCCAGATGACTGGCAGCACAAGAAGCCTTCCTCCAGAATCTCTACCTGTGACTTGCTGTGGGGGCCTGCCTCTCACTGCAGGGAAGGCAAAGCAGGAATAAATTACACAAAAGAGCAAGGGCTGTAAGGAGAGCATCCCTTCTTCCAAGTCAGCAGCAGGTCCAAAGAGTGTTTTAAAAGTACCCAGGACATTGTGAGAGTACAATCAACTCCCTATACCAAGACAGTTTCATTGTACTGGTTCTCCTAAGATGAAATCTTTCCATCCTCTCTTCCAAATATGCTGCCCCAATAGTTCCCTTAAATATTTTTAGTTCCAGTTTCACTGTACTCTAATAATAATGTAATATTCAACTGTTATATTTTCTGTTGATACTGAATAATGTAATGAATGGTTTTCAAGTAAGAAGATCTTGTGAATGGAGTCTATATCAGGCCCTGTATTACACAAATGAGCAAAATTGTGTCTTTTCTTCATTCTTAAGTTTGGCTTAGCTATTGCTACATGTGATAAATCGATGACATGTTTGGCTGTTTAATTTTACAAATTCATGTAATAAACCCTGATAGGACAGAAAAAGAATGCAAATTGTATAGTCTATTCTGATGTTTTTTAAGATGTAAAGATTAGATAACTCATATCTTGAAGTGTAGTCAGGTACACTGTGGATAATTATAGCAAGATGCAGCATTCTTTGAATGGCCGAAAATAGTAATTCTCCCCACGTACTAGAGTGAGGCAAGTAGGAAGTCTAACCTGGTAGGTAAAAAAACAAAACAAAACAAAAAAAACTAAAATAGATGGCAAAAGAAAAATAGGAGATAGTTCAAAGTTAAGCAGTAAAAAGACAGAATCAACTGTGTAAGAAAGGGCTGTTATTCCCATGTCTGACGTAGCACACAGAACTAGATACCTACAGGATGAGGTGTAACTTGGAAGTTCAGCAAGGAAGACTCATGCACTACATTCATTTTGTCAGATTCAGGCAGAGGGAAGTGGGGAGTACCCAGGGAGGGAAACTGGGAGGACCAAAGGAAGTTCTCAGCCACAAAGTGACTTCAGCACTTGGCGGTTGTCAGAATTTGGAAATGCAGTGGGGCTGGATCACAGCAGAAGACTATTACAGAGAGCAGGAACAAGGGCAAGAGTAATGCCAGCAGAAAGCAATAGATGAGTAGGCTATTTCTTTTGTCCCTTCTGTTGACAACCAGGATGAAATGAGGGTCTAGGTAGTTTCAACTCTATGGAGAAGAGATCTGGCAAGCTAGAAAACAAAGAGAGCAAAATGGAGGCACAGAAAGCTAAAGAGCAAGTTATCAAGATAAATAAAGTGACAAAAGAAATAACCTGTGCCCAGATTCCATCTCTAATAATTTTTTTTAACATCACCAAGCTTTCACTTGATTTATAAATAAAGTGTTTTACTTTGGAAGGTAACTATCTCTTTTATTATTCTAACTAACAATATCAAATTTGATGAAGATTTTTTTCTGTGTATTTACTGTTTAAAAAAGCAACAGTTTGAGGATTGGTTTTAGCTACATATGGCCAGAAAAGCAATAATAATTCATTTAGAATAAAGCAAAATGAATTATACCTATCTTCCAATTTAATACTTTACAAGAGAAGTACAGTGGTTTTACACAACTCATTTGTGAACATAGAGAAGAATATCTGTTCAATTTTGGCTAGACTAGCAGTAAGCTACTTGCTCTTTATATACTTTATTCTGCCGATTTATTCAAGAACAACTTACCAAGAGCTTACTATGAGCTGGATGCTTGGGGTACAGCAGTGAGCAAAACAAACACTCCTGTTGTCATGCAACTCTCATTTGAATAGGAAAAGATGGTCAATAACCATGGATATAACAAGTATTTATTTAGTATGTAGAAGACGTAGGAGTGAAAAGTTGTGCTAACCTTTTCATGGCTGACACACCTATAACAAGAGACACCTTAACATTTATTTAGGCCGGGTGCGGTGGCTCAAGCCTGTAATCCCAGCACTTTGGGAGGCCGAGATGGGCGTATCACAAGGTCAGGAGATCGAGACCATCCTGGCTAATACGGTGAAACCCCGTCTCTACTAAAGAATACAAAAAACTAGCCGGGCGACGAGGCGGGCGCCTGTAGTCCCAGCTACTTGGGAGGCGGAGGCAGGAGAATGGCGTAAACCTGGGAGGCGGAGCTTGCAGTGAGCTGAGATCCGGCCACCGCACTCCAGCCTGGGCGACAGAGCCAGACTCCGTCTCAAAAAAAAAAAAAAAAACATTTATTTAATCAACATTTATGTGTCATGAGATCCTTTAGAATGAAGACCCAAGGAGATAGATAGATATATATACATATTTTTTTTGAGACGGAGTTTTGTTCTTGTTGCCCAGGTTGGAGTACAGTGGCTCAATCTCGGCTCACCGCAACTTCTGCCTCAAGCGGTTCTCCTGACTCAGCCTCCCTAATAGCTGGGATTACAGGCATGCACCACCAGGCCTGGCTAATTTTGTATTTTTAGTAGAGACAGGGTTTCTCCATGTTGGTCAGGCTGGTCTTGAACTCCAGACCTCAGGTGATCCACCCGCCTCAGCCTCCCAAAGTGCTGGGATTACAGGCCTGAACCACTGAGCCTGACCAAGGATACACTTTTATGTGTTGGTTCAATGAAGAAGGGAGGACCTTATAAAAGTTTGGACAAAAAAGGATATGGTCTAATACTAGTAGATTGAGTAGAGAAACCCAGCAAGGCTTATCTGTTCAGATTCTTTTCGGCCTATTTGTTGTAGCATCTCTTCCTCCCAGCTATGGGTAAGACCTCTTGGAAATAAGGGTCTTATGACCTCCTATCCGACATGGTAGGTCAGCAAACTTTTTTATGGCCAATTTCTACACAGGTAGAGAAAGATTACACAATAATTTCCGTTTTTATAGCTTGCTTTGGGGAAAAGAGGTTCTCATTTCTACCCTGCCTTGGGGAAGAAGAATTCGGGTTTCTATGACTCACACTGGGGGAAAATGAGGGGCCAGAGACAGATGGTCAGGGAAAGATCAGAGAGAGCTTTGTTCTGATGCTGTTTCTGAAGTCTTCTGATGGTCTTTAGTTAAAAGACCTCAACAAGCCAAAGTATGTCACTTTATCTTTTTTGGGGATCAGAAAATGATATGCCAAAGTATGTCACATCATTTTCTGAGCCCCAACAAAGATAATTAGTGCTATAGGAAAAAAAAATAGAACTGAATGGGGTAAGGGTGATCATGAGTGTGATGTGGGGGGTAGGTAATTTTTAAGAGAATCCCCAGAGTAATCTCAAGTAAACTCAATGATAAAAATTGAGCCAAGGTTTAAAAGAGGTAGGGGAGTTAGCCAGTAGACATCTGAGGTTGCAGGTGTGGTTTGTTTAAGGAACAGAAAAGAGACCAGTGTGACTGGAGTGGAGGGAGCAAAGAAGAGGGAGAGAAGAAGAATAATAGAAAAGAAGATCTAATTTCAAAAGTAATGCACACAATGAAAATGTAATTTACATTGACCTGAATCTCTGGAAGAATCACTCTCTAAAAGCAATCATTGCACCTAAATAGACATGTATTATGGAAAGCAATACTTCAGATCAACATAGCATTTGCTGAAATCTTAAATTTATGTGTTAAGTTGGAAAGCTACTTGGGAAAGGGGGAAGAGGAAGTTCATTCGATCATCATAAGTAGTTTAACAGAGCTGAAAGTATTTTGATCTATCTACCAATCATCTCTCTGTTATGAGATGAATAGTTATGTCTCCCCAAAATTCATATGATGGTATTTGGAGGTGGAACATGTGGGAGATAATTAAGTCTAGGGTAGGACAGGAAAGTGGGACCCTGATGATGAGATTTGTACCCTCATAAAGACAGAAGGAGACAGAGAGCTTTCTCTGCCTGTACACAAAGAAGAGGTCATGAGAGCTCACAGCGTGGTGGTGGCCATCTGTCCATCTGTGCACCAGGAAGCAAGCCCTCACTAAGAAACAAATCTGTGAGTACCTTGATCTTGGATGTTCCACCCTCCAGAATTTTGAGAAATAAATGTCTATTGATTAAGCCACACATCGTAAGAGATTCCCTTATAGCAGCCCAAGTGGACAAAGGCATTACTGTCTATTTCCTTCTAATATTCCAAAGCAGCAGATATCTATCTGTTCACCTACCTGTCACACTGAAAGAGACTGTAAAAGAACAAAGACACTAGATCTGCAACATTTTAAATGAAACTGGGATGCACTAATCTGCATCTATTTGATGCCTCAAAGACTCAAATAGCAATTTCAAGAATAGGAAAACAGAAAAGTATCATTCCCTAGAAGCAAAGATACACCTACTCATGCTTGAGCAAGTAGCTATGTCTGCTAACGCCTGTTTAGAGGTTAGGTGGTTTCCTTCTGTTGTTTCTTTTTGCTTGGAGCAAGCATAATAAGTTTAAATTAAATTTAATAAATGTCAACAATAAAAATAATGAATGTATCTGGAAACATTAGTGTTTATTTAAACACACAGGTGCTGACTTGCCAATTTAAAGAACAGAATAACAAAATTAACCAGACTTAACTACATTGGGAATTCAACATTGGAAAAAATCGTAAGGATCTCCCCTAATGGAAAGGAATTTTTAATTAATGACTTTACTGAGCATTTTCCAGGCATTAGCTCATGTATTCTCCATCACAATTCTATGAGGTGGGTACTATTGTTGTCCTAATTTTAATAGAGGAGGAAACTACAGCACAAAGAATTTAGGTAGCTTGCCCAAGATCACACAGGCGATGCAAAGACTGGGATACAAATTCTACTGTCATGGGTCCAGAGGTAGACTCTGCAGCCTCGATAACAGGTATTGTGTGATTACTATGCAACTTGCACTATACTAAGTACCTTTTCATATATTATACTCTAATCCTTTCCACAAACTCTGAAACTCTAAAGTATCTAAAGATCTAAAGTAGGTACCGTTATTATATCTCTTTTTATATACATATTTTTTTTTTGAGATGGAGTCTCGCCCAGGCTGGAGTGCAGTGGTGCAATCTCGGTTCACTGCAACCTCTACCTTCCCTGGGTTCAAGCAATTCTGCAGCCTCAGCCTCCCAAGTAGCTGGGATTACAGGCATGCACCACCACATCTGGCTAATTTTTATATTTTTAGTAGAGACACGGTTTCACCATGTTGGCCAAGCTGACCTCCAACTCCTGACCTCCAGTGATCCACCCGCCTCAGCCTCCCGAAGTGCTGAGATTACAGGCATGAGCCACTGTGCAGGCCAATTATATCCATTTTTAGGGATTCATTAATATCTTACAGCACTTCAGCTAAGAAATTAGTAAACTTCAACTTGATCCTAGGCAGTCTGACTTCAGCACTTACTCTTGTTGCCACAACCCTATGCTGCCTCCTTACTATATTCCATCTTTTCTTGAACACAATTGCTTTTGCTACAAGGAGAACTGTCACTAAAAGCTATGTGAAACAGTGATATGGATATGGGATTTTTATTAACAAATAGATATTAGCAAAAAATAAATTACTAACTTTGAGTTTGAGGAGAATAAACAGTGGGAAAATGCTTTGGGAAAATGCCAGTTTCATCCCTATCTAGCTTATGGAATCATAAGGAAAAGATGCATTAAGTCATGTAAAACCATTTTATAATCTCTAATATACCCAATTACAGTTATCTGCTGAGCTAAATTCTAGTAATAATATCCATTTTTTACAAGACAATTTTGAGAATCAAAGTAATTAATGTACGCAAAAGAACCTTGCAAACTGAGTTACAGAGAGCTACAGAATGGCAAGGACACAAAGCTTTCCTATGGAATCAAACATTGGACATAATGTAGGCTATTTATGGTGCCACAACCAGATAAGGTAGGTTGTCAAGCACTAAGTCAAGAAAATGAAGGATCAATCTTTCCCTCTGCTTAGAGACTTAGATATCATGAGATAGCTTTTAGAACAATGAAAGACACACCAGACTGCTCCAGGATAAGAACTCTCTAGGTTAGAGATTGTTACCAATATGCTCACAGTAGAATAAAATGTCATAATACTCTTTGACCATTTATAGATTTGTTGAATAATTGTAGAGTACTCACTCAGCTTAGATGGTGTAAGATTTCACATTAGATCTGTAGGACATATAAAGTAGTTGAAAATTTACTGTAGTTCTTGCCCTTGTAGAAAGAAGATATAGAAAAACAGCTGAATACTATATTGCAACATAAAAATGGGAAACACCAATGAGGATTAGGAGAAAGAAAAGTTCTCTTGAAGAGAGACCAAATAAGACAAAGGTCAAAACTTGATAATTGGCTGCAGTCCTGATATTCATGTATTTCTTTTTCCAGGCCTTTTCTGAGCTAACTTCATGATTCCTTTTGGAGTCCATAAGATGAAATCCTGTTAGCCATAGCTAGTGTCATTTACAATCAGAAGATTCTAACAGTAGTAGGAAGAAACAGGGGATAGGAAAACAAATCAGGATGCTGTTGAGTATTTCAAGATGATGACAGCCTAGACAAATATGGATACATTGGGAAGGAAAAGAAGCTGGATTAGTCAATGATATCTGAGGCAGAATTGATAACTCTTACTGGTTGATTTGACAGGACAATATGGCAGAGATAATTGCTATATGTTCACTAAGCTGTTACACTCTTTTGAGTATGCTGATAGACCAAATTATTCAACCCCATAGGTGCAGGTGGAGTCATTTGATTAATTATCACCAGTGAAATGTGAGTGAAGGTTATGTGTCACTCCCAGTCTGTGGCAACTAAGAGCAGGTATACTTTCTCCATTCTTGCTCCTCTCTACAAGGTTGGAAGAAAGGGCTCCAAGACGGCAGTGTTCTAAGATAGATGAAGCTTGAATCCTGAGCCACCAATCTGTGGTTTGTGTCTTTTATTGTGAAATCATCTTCAGAACGGATTTTTTTTTTCTAAGGAGTCCGACATACCCCAAGTTTTTAAATGTTGCAATCTTTTCCTGATTGATTGTTCTAGAACCAGTTTTTACTTGTTTTATACAGCTAAGGTTTTACTGCACAATTTGTGTTCCATAAATATGAAGGCAGAGCCTTCAAGTATTGATTTCCCATGTTTGTTTGTTTTTTCTCCATTCAGGGCTTTATCTCTCCCTCATTGAGGAATTGGACTTTTTGATGATCTGCTTCCCTGCGGGCATCTCAATTTTAACTGCTTGCCTTCTGCATGCCCAAGCCATGTCTGCTTTCTTCACATAGACATGAAAACCACAACCACTTAGACATTAAAGCAAATATTCAGGCTCAAGAGCATCTGAAGCCAGAGGGAGGAGACATACACTTGTTACTACCAACTTTAACTGCCCTCTTCATTTCTGGCACTTTTAAAAAAATCATTTTGGCCACAGTTGTGCACATATGTACATACATGTCCATATGCATATAAGTATATGTGAATATATTTTTATATTCTATGACAAATTTATTATTATGTTTAATGTTTTTGGCAATGGGAAAGGCTCCCTATTAGACTAGTCTGCTATGTCATCAGAAACAGAAGTACAGGAAATCTCTTTTGGCCATGTTTGCTTGAAGGGTCTATCGGAATATGGAAATGCTCAATAGTTCAGTGAGCTAAACTATATGGGTCTGCAGTTTGGAAGACAGGCCTGGAATGAATACACAGATTTAGTATAAATAGAATGTGCTCATCTGGATTGACCAATAAAAGTAAGAAAGGAAGAGGATAAAGATAGTGGGACTCTAAGGAAAATACAAGTGAGCAGAAAAATCAATAATAATTAAGGGAAAGTTAGAATAAATAAGAGTGTGAAAGAGCAATAGGAGAAATCGTTTGTAATCAGTAAATCAGTTTCAAGTGCAAAGTAAACTCTCCAACTCACAGCGAAGACTTAAATGAGAAATCAGAAATAACGTGGGCTTAGGCAGAAGGAGGTTTTTGGCAGTGGGAATAAATTTACTAAGGAAGATAATTCAAATATCTTGGGTCATATCTGATTTCCATGACTTTCTGACAGCTACCATATGGGCTTGTGTCATTGCCAAGTGGCATTCTATTGTCGTGTGAGCATACTATTGGCTCCAGTCTAATAGAACAGAGAATGACCTCATAAATTATAAGCAGTTGTTAGATTTTCTGTTTTTTGTTTGTTTGTTTGTTTTCATCAGCCAGGCTCTCTTTCCCTCTTATTCTTGGTTATCTCCTTTGAGAACTTGAGATTAATCTGAGAATGAGCAGTAGCTACTGCTGTCCTAAGGACAGACCATCCTGCAATCCTTAGTCCATTGGAATGTTCTATTTTGCCAGCAACTGTTTCTCCCGCCATTCCTGGATGGGCCTGAATACAGAGACATTGCTTCAGTTTTACCATTTCAAGGACAGCGAGGGTCAAGAAGTAGAGATGATATCAGAAGTACTAGGTACTGCTGGAAGCACAAAGAATTTTGAGATGAATTACCTACATATATTAATAAAAAGGTTCTCAGTTATGTTACTGAACAGTTTCAACTGGAAGACGGGTGGAAAACAGACTGTAACATATGGAAGAATAAAAAAGAAGTTGAGGAAATATAGAAGACAGAAAAATGTGGCCATCTAAATAAGTCTGACTGAGAAAAAGAAAAGAGAAATACACTTGTGGCCAGAGGAGGAGATAGGGCCAAGGGTCTTTTTGGTTTGGTTTGGTTTTTCATCTTGATGATTGGTTCATTTGGACATGTCAGCAATTAAGGGGCAAGAGTCAAAACATAGGAAAATACAGAGGAAAGGGGGACAAGCTGACAGAAAAGAATGCAAAGAGAGATGAAGAAGGGTAAGAGTACAACTTTGGGAGAGCCCCAGAATATTATTTGGTCAACCTCCTCTTCTTCCAGGAAAAACAAACCAAACTCCTGTTATAACAATAGATTTCAAAGCTACTTTGCTAAATAGTCAGCTGGTTTTAATCTCTTAACTAACAGATTTTCCTAAATTTCCCTTTGACATTATTTTCATAATGAATAGGTCAGTTAATAATATGGTTTTGAATTGTATTAGCAACTCAAAATTTGGAAACCCCCCAAATTTCCTGTTTTGAAGGATTTACTTTACAATCCTAAATTCCTGACCACTTTTCTCGTATCTGATATGTCCCTCTTGTGTAAAAATGTTGTTTAAAGATAGGTCACAATTCAAAATTAGATAAATTAGCTTAAATGAAGAATAAGGGATTAATTTATGCTATGTATATAGTATCAGTCTTGAAGATGAAACAGAATTTAGGCTAAATGTTAAGTAAACTGGATTTATCTTTAAAAAGCACTTTGAATTAATAGAACCAATGCTATTTCCAAGAATTGAGATGTTAAAATGTCAAGTTAATTCTCAATTTTTTTTTACACAATTTGAAACACAATTAAGTCAAGACTCTAAAAGGGTAAATTAATCATGCATTTAAAGCACATTTGTTTCTAGAAGATATGGGAAAATTTACATTGGTATATGGGAGATTCTGATGCTTGGGTGCATTAAAATATTTAAAAAAAAAAACAATGTAAATATCTAACCATTTATTTAGATTTATTCCAGTGCTACTGCCAAAATCCCATCATACCCAAAGCTACATCTTCCTTAATTGAGGAAAGCAATTAGTTTGCTAGTTTATATTAGTACCTAAGACAGGCAACTACATTAGCTAAAAGAGGAGTTGGTTTACTATCTAAAAAGTGTTTATTTTTATTATACCAATGAAAAATCTACCTAATTAAACATAGGAAGTGACAATATTTGGTAAGAACTTTTAGGCACTATGGAGTGTTAGTTTTATATTGGTATTGCATCCTTATCACTTTGCATGTTTTTCTATGTTCTTACTGGATCCTATGTATTTACTTATAATTGTATTGTCAATGTATCTGAAAAGTTCCTCAGGAGCATTTTTTTTTTTTTTTTTTCGAGATGGAGTTTCATTTCATTTTTGTTGCCCAGGCTGGAGTGCAATGTCACTGTCCGGGCTCACTGCAACCTCCACCTTCAGGGTTCAAGTGATTCTCCTGCCTCAGCCTCCTGAGTAGCTGGAATTACAGGTGCCCGCCACCACGTCTGTCTAATTTTTTTTTTTTTTTTTTTTTTGTATTTTTAGTAGAGATGGGGTTTCACCACGTTGGTCAGTCTGGTCTCGAGCTCCTGACCTCAGGTGATCTGCCCGCCTTGGCCTCCCAAGTAGCTGGGATTACAGGAGTGAGCCACCATGCCCAGTCAGGAGCATGTTTTTATATAAGCTATAAAAGGAGAATTACAGGCTGCAATATGGAGCACAAGAAAAATATCTGACCCAAACACAAAAGATAGGTGAGGCTGGGCATGGTGGCTCACACCTGTAATCCCAGCACTTTGGGAGGTCAAGGCCGGGGGATCACTTGAGGTCAGGAGTTTGAGACCAGTCTGACCAACATGGTGAAACCCTGTCTTTACTAAAAATACTAAAATTAGCCAGGTGCTGTGGTGTGCGCCTGTACTCCCAGCACTTTGGGAGGCCAAGGTGGGTGGATCACTTGAAGTCAGGAGTTTGAGACCAACCTGGCCAACATGGTGAAACCCTGTCTGTACTAAAAATACAAAAATTAACCTGGTATGGTAGTACATGCCTGTAATCCCAGCTACTTGGGAGGCTGAGGCAGGAGAATCATTTGAACCCAGGAGGCAGAGGTTGCAGTGAGCCAAGATTGCGCCATTGCACTCCACACTGGGTGACAGAGCGAAACTCTGTCTCAAAAAAAAAAAAAAAAAAAAAAAAAAAAAAAAAAAAAAGGTATATGAAGGCTTCTAGAGGAAATGATTTCTAAACTGGGGTTTGAATGACTAGCTTGCTCTTTAGAGGAGTTTTGGTAGTGGTTACGATGAATTTAGAAGGAGATACTGAAATTCATAGCACTAGTCATGGTGATCTGCAATTGAAAACACAGGGTATGCTAGAGCTGACAAACTAATGTTCCCTAGTTATGTTGCTGTGTTGTGAATGAGTTACAGGCATGTTTAAATATGATTCTTTTATCCTTGGGGAGTAGGTGAGATCTTAGTCCAATTGGCTCTAGACACCACCAAATTTACTGGTTAACCCCAGTGTGCCATCAGTGTATTCTCATTTTCCGTGTATTGTGAAGTAAAAGAGGTTCTTGGGAAGCAGTGTTTTAAAGTACATAAAGTAGCTGATGTGGCTACAGCATTGAGTGAAAATTGGTAAGTGAGGAGAAATGAAGATATGCAATTAGGCGTGGAAATAGCGTGAAGAAGCCTTGTTGCTAGTTATAAGTATTTTTGGGAAGCCATCTAATGGATTCAGGCAGGAAACAGACATGAAAAGATTTGCATTTCTAGAAAACCTCTCTGGATGCGGTGAGAAAAGAGTTTGGAAATAATTCAGCAAGAAAGACTAGTTGATGTGTTATTTTCTTTTTCTTTCTTTCATTTTCTTTTTTCTTTTTTCTTTTTTTTTTTTTTTTTGACACAGTCTTGCTCTGTCACTCAGGCTGGAGTGCAGTGACACGATCTCAGCTCACTGCAGCCTTCAACTCCCAGGTTCAAGTGATTCCCCGCCTCAGCCTCTCGAGTAGCTGGGGCTACAGGTACGCACCATCAGGCCCAGTTAATTGTTGTATTTTTAGTAGAGATGGGGCTTCACGATGTTGGCCAGGCTGGTCTCAAATTCCTGACCTCAGGTGATCCACCTGCCTCGACCTCCCAAAGTGCTGGGATTACAGGTGTCAGTCAACACGTCTGGTCTACTGTGTTATTTTCATAAGCCAAAAAAGTAATAGTTATTGGCCTGACCCTGGGTGATAAGAAAAAGAATAGAGAGTGTGAATCAGTTCCAGAATGTTAAAGAAACAGAAACTACTGAACCTGGAAATTAAATAAATCCTACAAAGGTGTGAGAGGTAAAGTTCAAGGGTGACTTGCAGGTGTTTTTCTTAACTAATTAGGTGGATGCAATAGTAGTAGTTGATGTTTACAAGTAGTGTTTTAAAAAGCACATCTGGCACTAAAGAATTAAATCAACTCATTTAATCTTAACAATATTTCTATAAGATAGATTACTAAGCCCACTTACAGGTGAAATAACTGAGGCCTAAGGGTAAATTATTAGTAATAAGAGCCTGGATTTTAGTCCAGAAAGATTTGTTTTCTTCACCACTACTTTGGTGCTATTCTCTGAAATTTGGGAACACAGAAAATTGAGCTGGTTTTAGTGTAGATCTAATGAGTTCAATCGTGGACATTGCTATGGGCTGAATTACGTTCTCTCCAAATTCATATATTAAATCCCTAACCCCCCAAAGTGACTGTATCCTAAGATAGGGCCTTTATGGAAGTAGTTAAGGTTAAAGGAGATCATAAGGGTGGGACACTAATTCAACAGGTCTATGGCCTTATAAGAAGAGAGAGAGAGAGAGAGAGAGAGAGTAAGGGGCCGGGGAGAGGGAGAGAGAGAGAGAGTAGAGAGATTTGTCATGTGAGGACACAATGAGAAGGCAGCTATCTGCAAGCTAGGAAGGGAGGTCTCACCTGAACCCAATCATGCTGACACTCTGATTTCAAACTTCTAGCCTCCGTAATTGTGAGAAAATAAATTTCTTTTGTGCAAGCCACCTAGTCTATGGTATTTTGTTATGGCAGCCTGAGCAAGCAAAAATAGACATAGACCTGTGGGAACCCCAAGAAGAACTACATATGTGAATCAACATTCAGAAGAGGCACTGGAATGGAGATAAGATTTAAGAGTTATCAGCACATAGGTATAAAATTAAGCCATGGAACCTAATTAGATCGACCAAGATCTTATATGTAACAAAGACAAGGCTAAAAATAAAGCTCATAGAAACATCAACGTTTAAGAAATGAGCAAAGGAAGATAAGCTAGCAAAAAAAGATTGGGTGAGAAGAGTTAGCAAGGAAAAATGGAGAAATGAAACAAAAGAATATAGAGTTACAGCCACCAAGAAAAGAAACGTTTACGGATAAAGGAACAGAGGAACAACATTAAATATTACAGAGAGCTATAAGGAATAACAATTATCCATTGAATTTAATCACAAGAAGTCAGTGTAACCCTTAGTGAGAATAATAGATGTGTAAACATATAGAAAAATAGACATATAGAAAAATATAAAGAGTAAAGGAAGGTTGGGAAGTGAGAGTTGATAACTCATACAAAAGGTTGACTTTAATGGAGAAGATACATGAGAATAAATGTAGGCAAATACGGAGTCAAGGGATGTTTTTGATTTTAAGAAAGGAGAGATTTAAGCAAGCTTAATGCTCATAAGAAGGAGCAAATATAGAATGAATTTGAGAGAGTCAGGATCATTAATAGACAATGTCCTTGAGAGGTCAAGTGGATAGAAATACAGAGAGTTCAGGTAGAGAGGTTTAGGAGGAAAGATATTGCTTCTTTTAAGAGAGGAAAGAAGAGAAAAGTGAGTATGGATGCAAGTGAGTCTTTAGATTTAGAGACAGATGTTGAGAGGCTCTTTTTCGATGGCTTACATTTTCTCTGAGAATTAAGTAGGAAGGTATTCTAAGAATAAGAGGGAAGTTGAGGAGGCATTGGACAGAAGCTTACTTTGTAAAAACTCTAAGATAATAGCTCTGGAGAAGGAGAGAGTGAGCTGATCAGGAAATATGAAGAAATTCTGGGCAGAATTGCAGACTACTGCTGTGGTTAGAGATTTAAAATCAAAACAAATAAACATGGGGTAGTTCTATCGGGGAGATCACGACATTTTCTCCAGTGGCACTTATCTACAACAATCTATCACTTTATAAGTGATAGAAACATTGGATTCAGCGTGTCTCAGGTTTTGCAGGTTATTTGTGACAATAGATTAGAATCTAGATTATTTGTGAGAGGAGAACAACATCTGGAAAGGAAGATTGAAATTACTGAAAAACTGATAAGTAAGAATGAAGGAAAAGGATTCTGGAATTACAAGTTCCTTTGAGGTAAGGCAAGATGTAACCGACAAAGACATTATGGCCAGAGAGTGGAATGACTGAGTTTAAGATGTCATGTACTGCAGTTCTAGATGATGACAAGCTCCAGAGTGTAGTCACTGAGAATGGAAATAAGAGATTTTCACAAAAGAAATAAGGAAGTGAAAGAGTTTATAAATAGGTGAAGCCCTTTTAACAAGTAGTCATAATGTAATCTGAAGCTCTCACATCAACCTTATCCTGTTCCAGTTCAAGCATGCATATTACAGAAAGAAAGAAATCATTGTGTTCTACTCAGTAGGAGGTAGCCTCAAAAGAAAATTTCAAAATCAGGACACCTGGACCCACACCCTTGACAAACCACTGGTGTTATATATAGTTTCCATGTCCTTAGCACTTTTAACTCCTGCCAAACACAGCCTTCCCTAAGCAGTGAGATAACTTTTCACCTGTAGTCAAGGAACACTGTGGAGAAGAAAACTCAATAAAATTTCTGCAGCCTTTTTTCCACCACCACCTCAACTAAGAGCCCAATGTGTTAACACCCCAGTGGCAATATATAGATCAATGAAAGCACTAATGCCTATGCACTTTTTCCCTGTTATTAAAAAAAATTATCTTCTGACAGTTTTGTAACAATATTTCCAAAGCTTCTTTTTGTATATGTGTGTAATATCATTCAATTTAATGTAATGATTCCAGTCTATAAGAAAGTTAGAATCAAATTTCAGAAAATATATGAAGGGAAAACTCATTTTATTACATTTTATTAAAACCAGAATTGTGAAGACAGTCTAATGAGTCTTTCTGTTACTACTTTTAAGAGATAAAAAAGGTTATTTTGACTGGTCTTTTCCATTTCTAAAAAACACTACACCATACTCACTTTTCCCCAAGCTCCTCCCAGAATATGTATCATTCTTGCCTTAGAATTCCAAATACTCCCTGTGTCAGACTTAAAGAATATCATCACTATAGTTTCTACAAGTACTATCATTCTTCCTCATATTGAAAGTTTAGGTTTTATGGGCTGTTTGTCATGAGCAGGTCTCCTAAATACCATTCTCTATTCTTATATATTGATCATCTGTTCTAAATGTTATTCAAAGTTCCCTTAAGTCTTTTCTTTTCTTTTTTTTTGAGACAGGGTCTCGCTATGTTGCCCAGGCTGGTCTTGAACTCCTGGGCTCAAGTGATCCGCCTGGCTTGGCCTCCCAAAGTGCTGGGATTACAGGTGTGAGCCACAATGCCCAGCATCACTTAAGTCTTATCTCTTTCATAAAGTCTTCTCTGACCATCGTAAGCTGCAGAGAATTCTCCCTCTCTCTCCATGAAGTACATATTTGTTGGGCACCTAATGAGATGTAGCCACTCTACTAGGTGTTGGTAATACACTGTTGAATAAGATGGCTTACATAAGCAAGTGGCAAAGAACATAGTTTAAAAATATGTACTTTGTAAATCAAATTTTTTTAAGAAGATTCATGATGGAAGGAAAGACGTTTAACATTCATTAAATCTCTTTTTTTCTAAGTCAGGACTTTAATCTTTATAACATCCCCTAAGCTTTTACAGATGACCAAACTATAGCTGGACGAGATTACAGTTAAGCTAGTCATACAAAGGTCATGTGATAAAGCAGAAATCAGAAATCATCTGTCTGATTCCAAAGCCAGGATTTTGCCACTTCGCTGAGGCTGCCTTTATAGAGTAGAAAGGAAGGACAAGTCCGATTACAATAGCAATCATTTATTGAATGAGCCACATAAGCATATGGGGCTTGTAAACCAGGCACTGCATTACGTACTTTACATAGGTATTTATTTAATTAGTATAACCAAACTATGAGGTAGAAACTATTACTTTCCCTATTTTATAGATAAAGAAACTGAGTAGTGAAAGAATTAAATAGCTTGTCCAGTGCCCTAAAGCAAGTAAATGACGGGGGCAGTATTTGAACCCATTTTGTTCTTACTACAGAATTCAAGATCCTAACCATTTTATTTTTATCAACACCTAACAGAAGTCTACATTGTAGTCTTGGCTCCATTATTGTGGGTTGTTTGAACATGCAAAAAATTTCATGAGTTTCAATGTCTTGGTTTTTCAAACAAGAAAAAATAATGTCCATCCTGCTTTTTTATAGGAAAGTGTGAGGCTCAAGTGATAATTACTTATAAGGTGCTTTACTAGTAGTAGATAACAAAGATAAAGTTATGTTTAAGCATAGGATACAGGCTAGGAAATTCTGAAAAGTGGCCTATTATTAAATCAATTACTCAAGGAGTTACTTTACTTATAAGTTTAGAAAGGACTACTTATTTTTAATGAAAGGCATCTTAAAAATTTAATAAAGGATAACAACAATTTTATTTTCAATGCAAGTTATTTCTGAAAATTCAATAGTAGATAAAATGGAATATTCTCTAACCATAAAAATACATTTCTGACGCCATTATCCTGAGATTTATCCTTGTATTGGAAAATTTAGAACAGCAATGCAACCATGCTCTGATGTTTCAAAGTGCAGTGAGGGGCTCAGATCAATTAGAAGTACTATACGAACAATCCAGAATATGGCAGCAGTGCAGTAGGTGGCTCTGGTACGGCACCCAGGCTGAGATAAGAGTCAAGGGTTTGCTCCACCCAGGGTGAGGACCCTTCCACTGGGATGTCCTTTCCATTTGTGTGGAATTCATTGCCTTGGGGCACCATCTTCAGTACCTGGCCAGGGAGGTGGATGGTACCATAGTAGGGCCCTGCTGCTTACTGAGTTTTTGCATGCTCACGTCAGAAGCCACCAGGCTCTGTGCTCAAGCCAGGGATACAGTGGCACAGGCACCCTGGGTTCTCAACTCCAAAATTCCAGACTCCAAAATGTTTTCTAGACTAATCTGGCATTCAGAATCCTGCTCACAGTGACTGAGGCATGGGCAATGATTTATTGGAAGTTTTTTAGCTCTGGGAAGGTCAGTTAATCTTCATGGGTTAAGGGAGCAGGCTGTGGAGGTCAACAGACCCATTTTACAGATGAGAATCCAAGGAATGGAGAGACTAAGGTATTTGCAGATCACCCAGGTTAGTTTTGAGAACCATTCCATGTAGAAGTTGGCAGATGTTGCTGACCCAAGGTGATTAGGACTGAGATGGGTGTGCTTTGAGCATAAACTGATCCTATGGAGGAATCGCCCCAAGTGTTGATAGCTTCTGACTTCCCTCGTCAACCAAACTTGAACTGCAGAGCATATCAGACAGTTCAGGCAGCCAGTGTTCAGGTATTTGAGGAACTGAAGTGCTATGGACATACCCACTCGGATGTGACTGACATGTAGGTAGTAGCACAGGGGAGAGGAGCATTAGTCAGACAGGAGGAGACTCTCTGGGTGACTTTGGGTAATTTCCTCTCCCTCTGCAGGCCTTCATTTCTCCGGTGGTAAATGGAGGGGTTGAACGGGAGGGCCAGCCCTGAGGTGGGCCACAAAAATGTCTCTAGCCATGTCCTTGCCATCAGTGAAATGGGAGAGGAGACTGGAGGTGAGAAAAGTCTATGCCAGGAACTGCAGGAGACAAATAGTAAAAACGGGAAATGACACAAGGATAGGATCTGTATAAAGAGCCCATCATATCTGGTCTGAATTTTTCAGCATTCTCAACCAGTGCATGGCCTTGGGGCAGCTTAGAAAATGTCTGTTGAGTAAGCTTTGGAATGAAGGCTCTGTCCCTGTCTTCAGGGGCACCACAGTCTTGCTGAAAGTTCTTTCCTGTTTAGTTTCTGTTGATTATAGGTGAGGTAAGGGATGATCAGAGAGAGAGGCTACAGTTCAGATTGCCCTGATAGCCTGCAGCTTCCAAATACATTCAGATCTTCTCTTGACCCGTGTCTGCTTAAAACTCATTGCCTTCAGGATAAAGTACACATTCTTTAGCAGATGAAGATTTTGCATGATCTGACTCTCTTCTTCAGACTAGGGTTTCTCAACCTCAGCACTGTTGATAATTTGGGTTGGTAAGTTCGTTGTAAAGGGCTGTCCCTGGCCCCTACACATGAGACGTTAGCAGCACATACTCCTCTCCAGTTGTGACAAACCAAAAATGTCTTCAGACACTGCCAAATGTCTCCCAGGGAACAAAATTTCTCTTCCTTGGAATCCACGGGACTAGAGGAAGGTCAGTCGTTGCAAACCTCTTTTATTTCCAGGAGTTTGCCTCACCATCTCTTTCCTCCCAGGTTTTGCCCATGTTTCTCCTCTCTTTACCTGGTGGATCCTACCAGTCCTGCAGATGTCAGATGTTCCTTTTCCTGGGAACCCCTTTTTGAACTTCTCAGACTCATCAGGTGCCACCTCTGGGCTTCTGCGGCACCCCCACCCCACCCTGCCAACTCATGATTTCCCTACCCCAGCTCTGCTCATTCTGGGTAGTCACTGTATGGTGATTGATCTGTCTTTCTCCCCCATGCCAGACTGTGAGCCCCAGGAAGGCAGAGCCAGGACTGTCTCAGTCACCACCCTAATAATGCTGTCTTCAGCACTGTCAGGCTCAGGGTCAGGCACAGAGCGGGTGCTCTTCACGTATATAATGAAGGCACTGTGAAGCATCTTGGGATGTGGTGGGTTTATCTGATACTCCTGGTATATTCAGATGACCAGTGAAGATGTGCTAGAAAGCCTGGATTCCTCTGGCCCCTGCACATCCCTCATGGTTTCAGCTACCTCCTGGGGCCCGTGGGGGATGTTCCTGGAAATTGTGAAATGAGATATGCAGGTCCAAGATCAGAAAGTGTCTTAGCCATTGCTGTGTTCACAGCTACCACCATCCTCCCCACTACCTCCATGAAAACTACCCCACAGATCTGGCAGTCCCTGGGCCCAGACTCATGCCCTACCCTACCTGCTCCTGCTTTATCCAGAGGTCCGAACACAGAGCCCACCGTTCTGCCATTCATTCCTTTAACTAAGGTTTTTCGAGCTCCTGCTACACGCTAGGCTCTGTGCTAATGCTGGGGACACAGCTATGAACAAAACAGACCCTGCTTTCTTGGAGCCCAGGTTCTAGCTGAAGGTAGGATAGGGAGGTGGAAGATGGACAGGGACCAACAGTGTACAAGACAAATAAAATGTACAGTACACATTTAAAAATCCACACATGGTGATAAGTGCCACAAAGAGAAACCAAGCTGGGGAAGAGGATAGGTGGGAAGGTTGCAATTTAGTAGAGTTGTCTGGAAAGCCTTCTCTCAGGAGGTGACATTTGGGTGAAGACTTGAAGAGGGAAAGGAAGGGACTCACACTGATGCAGAGATGAGTGTTTAAGGTAAAGGGACAGTCAGTGCAAAGGCCCGGAGACAGGAGGTGGCTGAGTGGATGAGTAAGGGGAGAAGGGTGAGAGAAAAGAAGCAGGGAAGGAGCCGATCATGCCAACCCTTGGGATCATGGTGAGGACTCTGCCTTTACTCTCACTGAAGTGGGAGCAACCAGAAAGTTACCTGTTTTTTGAGGTATAATTTAGATACCTTGACATTCACCCGATGTTAATACAGAGTTCAGTGGCTTTTAGTGCATGTACCAGTTGTAGAGTGCAAGCACCACCACAGTTTCCTCTGAGAACACTCCCATCCCCTCAGAACATTCCCTCTTTCCCTTTGCAGTCACTTTCCTGTTTAACTAACAGCCCCAGACAAGTGTTGAAGTGCTTTCTATCTCTATACTTTTGCCTTTCCCAAACATTTCTTATTAATGGAATTAGACCCCCCCAAAAAAATCTTGTCTAATATAGTTTTTTAGTACTTATCCTCCAGTGGTGAATGCCAAAAATACACAAAGAGATGGTAACTCAAACTCTCAGCAGTGTTGTGTCACAGTTTAGTTAGTAAACTGCGGCATAGACAGGTCAAGTAAGTCACTGTAGTCATAAGATGAGTCAATCACAGCAAGAAAAGAAAAACAGAGGATATAATATTGAGACTTCTATCTCCCATTCTCCATTACTTCTTACTGTTTAAACTTTTCACCCTATTAAACCTCTCTCCAATGAAAACAGCCTTAGGTAGGAAATCCCAATGTTTGCGGATCAATTATGGAAAAGAATGCCTTGTATGTTTGTGTTTGATAACATTGTTATAGTTACTAAAATATCAGCTCATGTTTCTGGAATTCTCTAGGATTCCCCAATCCAAAGGCAAGTCTATTTGTGCACACAAGCTTCTTGGTTTAATATTTTCTTTAATGTCAGGTTGCTATGCAATAATATAAATTAGTGAATTTCCTTAATATCCAAGCTAGTCTAAATTGTTCTTAAATATGATTAAATGTGAATGAACAACGTTGCCGGCAATTTTTTCCCCTGTAAGCTGTTTTACGAAAGAATACATAGATGTGACTGTACAAGCACCCTTCAGAGGCAAGAATAGAATTAAAAATGGTAGAGAGTTAAAAGTAGTCACCTTAACAAAGTTGTCTGATTAGACTTTCCACTCTAGTTGTTTACTTTGTCAACCTTTCTGCTTACGCTGCTAGACTGTGATTCCCAGGGCAGAAAATTCAGTGACTACTGAGTACTGTTGAATGAATAGGCCTCATTTCCATATATAACTATAGAAATTCTAAATTTGAATCTGTAAATGGAAGAAATGAAAGAAAGCAGAAATCTCAACCACTTAGCCAATTGATTTATCAATCTTTACCCTTCCACTTACAATTTTTTGGTTAGTATGATAACCAAAAGTGTAGGAAGTTTTGCAAGGTATTACAAGACAAACTTTCAAATACTAGTGTATAAGGTCTATTTTCAAGCAATTCATTGAATGGTCAAAATATATTAATCTCACAGTCAGAAGGAGATAGCACACAGATTAAACTGTCAGGTCCAAACAGAATAGGGTCTTATGAATGTTCTGTAAAAACAGGTAGAAATAAACAGGAGCCATATTTAAAGAGAATAGTGACATTAATGAACTATACTCTCCATTAAATTTCAGATGTTGGAGTTATAAAAAAAATTTATATAGAAGTATCTGGTGCCAGTATTGATAGTCCAGAGCTATCTTGGTCCACTAGCAGCAGCCACAAGAGAGCATGAGGATAGAGTTTATTATTAGGGTTACAAGAATTTTTGTGTTTGAATAAAATGAGATGACCAAAACCAAAGCAAGAACAAATTTATGCAAATGTTACATGTTTCATTTAAATTGGTCCTAGTATTTTATGATCCAAAGAGAATTAATCCTTTTACTTTAAAATACTGAAGATGAGATCAGTGATTTATTCCTAATGGAGAGAGATACACATTGCACTCTTGAAACAAGTGACTTTGGACATACAGTCAGATCTAGGAAGCACACAAAATAAAATTGAAACCATCTGGGAAATGTTTCTTAAGCAAAAATGAGTAATGTCTGATATTTAGTAGACAGGAGATGAAGTATCTTTTAACAACAATATAAGTCATACCAACAATGAATGCATAATACTGGGCTTTTGATGTTTACTTTTTTTCTACCTGAAAGACAGAGGGTACACCACAAAAACCAACAAAACTCACACAAGATATGTAAAAGAAGGCAAATCCATTTGTTTCCATTGAAGATATAACTTTTCGCTATCCCCTTTCCAATAGCAGCATCTATTTCCTATGAGAGGCAAGATACTGCATTGACTGAGATCAAGGGATCAAGGGATCAGCATCAGATTAATCTATTTGAAATTCAACCCTGCAACTCATCAGCTGGGTTTCTAGTAGGCCCGTGGTCAAAGTCACTTCCTCAGTGTGATTCTGAGCTTCTTTGTCAGTGAAACAGAAAACTGAGAGTTGCTAGAAAACCAAATTAACTCATTCAAAGAGCATAAAATAATGAGTGACTTGTGACAAATATTCAATGGCATGGCCTAAATATCTATTAAAATTAATAGTCAGAATTATAAGTAGAATAAAGATACAGCAAAATGGACCTGAAGAATGTTGATAAGTCTCTGTATTTACAGATTATGGTAAATGCAGAGAATTATCCCTTTTTAACTATAGAAAACATGTTCTTCTAAATGATTTGAACATTTTTAACCACCAGATATAGATGGCCTCTTACTGCTTTTTTTTTAGTGCTATACAAACACTAACACATTTTTACTCTTTAATTTCCCTTTTTTTTTTTTTCTTTTGAGACGGAGTCTCGCTCTGTGGCCCGGGCTGGAGTGCAGTGGCCGGATCTCAGCTCACTGCAAGCTCCGCCTCCCGGGTTCACGCCATTCTCCTGCCTCAGCCTCCCGAGTAGCTGGGACTACAGGCGACCACCACCTCGCCCGGCTAATTTTTTTGTAGTTTTTTAGTAGAGACGGGGTTTCACCGTGTTAGCCAGGATGGTCTCGATCTCCTGACCTCGTGATCCGCCCGTCTCGGCCTCCCAAAGTGCTGGGATTACAGGCTTGAGCCACCGCGCCCGGCCTAATTTCCCTTTTAAAGCAGTCATCAAACTGTAGCGTGTATTATAATATAATTAAGGTTACATTTTCTACTGCATGATCTATATTACATTCATATCGTCCAGTTGATATTCTTTTCCACCTTGAGTAAATTTAGAAAATTTATGCCCAACACATTTGCAAATCATCCCTGCAGGTGGCCAAGCTCTTTCATTTGTATTTTTACTTTCACTGATTTTAATATCAGAAAATGCCATTTTTTTTTTTTTTTTTTCTGATTTTGCTTTAGCTTTTGCATGGTCCAACACAATTTCATTTAATGAACTTCATTTTAGGAAGAATATCATTAAATAAGTATCTAATTTATTACCAGACCATTAGACTATTTGACAGAGACTAACTAACTTTTTTTTCTCCAGCTAGACTCAATTTTTAAAACAACTTTTCAGTTAAATGTGGCCACATAACTCAGTTTCTGGTGGTTAAATGTGGGCAGAAATTTCATGTGCCATTCTTCTCTTCATTAACCAGCAGGATGCCGATGCCCAGGAAGACTTCAGATGCCACACATGGAAGAAAGCAGAAAGTAACAGGCTGGTGATTGACATGATTCCGTGGAGCAGGACCCCTACCCCTGTCACAGATTGGCCTCCACGTGACTAAGAATCAAACCACTTGTTAAGTCTGTGAGGTTTCAGGACTTATCTTTCACAGCCTCTAGTATCCTTAAATAATATAGAAATTGGTGTTAGGTACAGGTGCTGTCACACAAAAACCCCACCTCTGTGGCATGAGTTAGAGGTTAGGCATCTAAACACTGAGTAAAGCCATTGCCTGTTGATAAGCTCTGAGGTAGACTTGTAGCTGTAATGGAGCTTGGATAACAGAGTATAGAAAGTGTGCTGGTCATTAATGGTCATGTGCAGCATGTTATTAAAAAAAAATAAGCTCAGGCAAGAAGTAGCCACTTAGCAAGCAGATATTAAGAGGAATGGAGTACCATTACTGTTATATGGGATCTCAGAGTGTTGGAAAACTGAGTGATTCTAGAACTCAAGCAGTGGAAAATAAGTTTGGAAAGATTTTTATTACAAAGGGTATAGTAAGACTCAGCCCTGCCTAAAGAAAAACAAACAAACAAACAATCAAAAAACTAAACTAAGAGTTTGACCTTCCCTGCCCTGTATCCCCAAGCCTGATGTTCTCCCAGTTGCTACCATTAATGAGAAACAAACATGTAGGGCCTGGAAGCAAATAAACTTAACAATTCTGACTGCACCTGGTACCAACTGCAAGCAAATTGGTTAGGAACCTATTTTCTTAAGGGACTTGCATAGCTGAGAACCATGAGGCCATTCTAAAAATGCCTCCAATGCCTCAATGCCGACAACAATCTTCAGGAATCCAGAGTTCCATCACATTAAGTGGACTTTGAATGCTGTGGGAAAGGTGTAATGTCCAACACTTCTTTCAGAGGCAGCCAGGGAGGACACTGGGCCAAGGAATATCTTCTAGAAAGGCAGAGCCAGGAAACAATGAAAACAATCTTTGCTTCAAAATGAGTCAAATTAGCTTCTAATCAAGGAAAATTCCCCACCCTTAGGGGTAGGGGAACTTCACAGAGCTTCCACAGCAGAATTCCATGATTTTCATGGACTTTCATTCTTTTCATTACTGGGTGGGAATTTCTATTTCTGGCTGTACTTTCCCTAATTCACTATGGTATATTAGCCAGACAGAATGGTATAGATAACTTGTCCTTTATAGTTTATAGATCACCAGAACATGAAGATTTACAACTAAACTAAGTGGAGAGGAATTAGCATTACCCAGAGGTACTGGATTTATATTCATGGTTGATCTTTCATAGGTAGCATATTTGTACTGTACTATCCAGTCTGACAATGTCTGCCTTTTGATTGAGATGTTTGATATGTTTTACTTAGGGTGACTATAGACATGGTTGTTTTAATGTCTGCCATTTTGCTATTTGTTTTTGATTTGTCTTACCTGTTTTTCTTCCTCTATCCCTTCATTCTTGTATTCTTTTAATCAAATTACTCTAGTACTCTATGTCAATTATTTTTTAGTTTAATGCGTTATGTTTTAGCAGTTTTTCTGAATATTACAATATGCATCTTTAACTTTTTCTAATCTAAATTATTGTAATCAAAGTTGATATCAAATTAGCCTCATTAAAATATAAAAAACTTATAATAGTAGATTTTCGTTTACTGTCTCCATCTTCAGTGACACCGTTGCCATACCTATTGCATGCACATACACAACAAACTCAGCAATGCTATTTACCTTTTACGAATTAAGAAAACTATTAGGTATGTGTGTATAATTGCTAAGTGTGTGTGCACGCATGTGTGTTGTACAGTCTTTTGTAATTCACAATGTACTATTTCCAGAATTCTTCGTTCCTCTTTGAGTTTCCATGTGATTTCATTTCCCATCAGCTTCCTTTAGCATCTCTAATAGTGTAGACATGCTAGCTACAAAATTTCTCATCTTGTGATTACCTGAAATTGTCTCATTTTAGCCTTATTTTCAAAGGATAGTTTCTCTGGTCATATAATTCTTTCATGACTTTTTTTTTTAATTCAGCATTTTAAATAGGTTAATAAGTTATTTGACAGTTTTTGTCTGATTTTTTTATCATTAAAAAATTACATTTCTTTATATACTAATATTCAGGTCCTTTCTATAAAAATCTTCACAAGTGTATTGTGGAGCATCTCTTGTAATTTTATGCATAGTTCTGAATATATACTAACATCGTTAGACATGCTAAACTAGTAAAATAGTTCAAACTAGTGTTTACGTATATAAAAATCACCTGCTATACAATATGAATCTTGAAACTCGTATTTATAAACCCAGCAATTTATAAAACAATCCAGATGTTTATGACAAATATGCATTGAGCACATCAGTTATTAAGCCATCACTATCCTGACCTTAATGAACCCATTCTGACCTACTTTTCTAAGTGCAGAGCATAAGCACATATAGCACTCAAGATTCCCTGTGCTGGCATGAATGATTCTGGCAAACACCAAGCTGAAAGGAAGTTGGAAAAAAGTCTGAAAAGTATTTTTTTAATTATTATTATTTTTTTGAGATAGGGTCTCACTCTGTTACCCAGGCTGGAGTGCAGTAGTGTGATCACAGCTCACTAAAGCCTTGACCTGAACTGGCTCAGGCAATTCTTCCACTTCAGCCTCCCTAGTAGCTGGGACTACAGGCATGCACCATCATGCCAAGCTAATTTTTTGTATTTTTGGTAGAGATGGAGTTTTTCCAGGTTGCCCAGGCTGATCTCAAACTCCTGGACTCAAGCAGTCTACCAGTCTCAGCTTTCGAAAGTGCTGAGATTACAGGCAGAAGCCACCACATCCAGGCCAATATTATTCTTATTGGCCGCTTTTACGTTTTTTCTTAAGATCTTAAACTATATTGATGCATTTGTTTTGTTTCTACCTAAATAATGGCTGTTTTTCTAATTTACTGTATGCTTCCACTTAGAACTGCACTGCCTTCTTAGATGGTAGTAGCTATCATTTACTATGTGTCAAATACTTTGTAGCTACTTTTATATGTTGCTAATCCTCCTCATTATTGTGCTCATTTAAAATATGAAGAATCTGATGCCCAGAAAGGAAAATAATTTGTTCAAGGTCATTGAGCTATTTTATATTTAATCCAACATTCCAAGCCAGGACTCCTGAATCTAAAGCGTGTGCTGTGTCACCAAATCTTATTTCTATCTGTGACCCTGAGATATTGGTCTTTTTCAGGAACTACACAATGTACAGATCTACTCGCTCCTTTGGTTTACATGTTATTTATATCTCTCACCTTAATAAATGTGTAAAAGGTGCAGTGTATGTGTGTCTGTGTTTATTTTTCCCAAAGGAAGTCTAAATGTGGTACTTGGTATTAGAAGTAAATTTCAGGTAAGTAAATTGAATCCCTCTGGATAGCCCCTTCCCCCTTATCCATCTTACTCTGTGCCCTGGGTGCCCGACTCATGTGAACTGCATCAATAGGACCCCTGCCACCCAGCTCCCAGATGGTTTAGCCAGTAGAAGACACCAGCGGGAGAGTGGAGGACAGCAGAGTGAAGTTGGAATATTAATTTTTTTACCTACTCTTCTGCCAAGCCACTATGAGGTTAGTTAACTGATAGAGACTTTAAAAAGAGCAAGGTTGGAAGTTTGTCATAAGACAGTCAGAAAATGGACATCTCAGGTAAGTACAGAGTAATTTTTGTTTGTGTTCCACACCCACCAGAAGGATGAGCCAAACATAATGTCAGCTATTATCTTTCCACAATGACACCAGCTTTCACTCAAAGTGTCCAAGTCCAAAGTGGCCAGGATGGCAGAAACAGATATTATAAATAGAGTCAACAACATGGACTTCCACTCAAGAAGGTCAGTCGGGCTGTCATTGTTGAGCACCCAACTTGCCAGTAGGAGACATCAACGTCAGGCCTCTACATAGCATCACTCATCAGGTGATCAGCTGGCTACATGGTGGCAGACTACTTATATTGAACCCCCACCCCCATCATGCAGAGGTAGACATGTATTTTTGTTGTAAAATGTTTTCTCTTCCTAAAGCATTTCTGCTAGTATCATTTGCAAATCTAGAGAACATCTTACCTATCACCTTATCAGTTGTTTCGGGGGACGTTGTGTAAAATCAGAAAACACATCTTAACAGCAAAGAAAATGCACAATGGGCTTATGCCCAAGAATATTCCAGCCTCACCCCATGCACCCCTCACTCAGGAACCATCTCAGAGGGGTTTTCAGTCCCAGTATATAAAGAGGATGGCTTCTACCAGAAATACAGTGGAAACTATGGCACCCCAATAAAGATAGGTCTACCAAGAATTCAGATCCAACTGGAAAGAAGGCTTGGGTAACCTATTAGGTGAAGTACTCTGACCAGCTTAGGTCTTGGCATCAGGACCTAAGTGATAGAGGAAATAAGCAATAATTAATCAAGCTAAGACTTGTGCCAGCTACAGAAACAAGAATAGTCGCTGTTTTATATTCCTTGTTTTCTTCACTGTCACCATTTCCCTTTTCTTTTCTACTACTTTATTTGAAAAGTCCTGATTGTGGTTAATATTTTATGTTTTAGGTGACAATATGACAAAAATTATCATCATCCTACAATAAAACAGTAGTAAATAGGACTTTCTCTATCTCAAGTGTTAAGGATGTAAATTTTTTTACCCACACAAGACCGATGTAAAGAAAAAGAAAAAAGGAGTAGGGTGGAGGGGGTTGGAATGTGACCCTATACATATAGTATATATCCTACTTCTTCCAAAGCAATATGTCCGATAAGGACTGGTTGGATTCAGCCCTTGGGAGACTGACAGAGATATAAACGGCACGAGAAAGGTGAGCTTAGAGTAATTTCCTCTCGGGTTTCCGCCCAGCAAAGTTGCCCCGAGGTGATTGCATTCCCTTAACAAACTCAAGAGGCTTCTCTAAATCACTCTCTCTCCCTCTCTGGGTCCTGATAATTCCTTCCATCCTTTAACCCTCCCTTCAGGGCTAAAGACGATAAAGTCTTCCCAGAATATTGCACTAACTTTTGTTTACTTTTCTGAAACATTGTCCACACATTTGTAAATAGTCCCTTTATTAAACTCTCTTTAAATGACTCACTTTGTGCAATCTGTTTTTTACTGGGACCTGGCTGATATGCAAATTATAATGATGTGTCCTTCATGGCAATTCCTACACAGAGTTCAGCTCACAGATGTCAGTGCATGTATTCGTGAGTGTATGGAGCATATATGAGGTGGGGGCCTTCTTCCATATATCCCTGAGTCTAGAGCCAATATTCAGTTGTTCATTTGCTAAGAAGGCAGGAAATTCTGAGCCCAAGAGATAGGAGCTGGCAGATCAACTGTTCCCAGGATGTTCTGAGCCCAGGTTGCCCTTGCAAGAAGGCCCATTTCTGCTAATTATGAGGAAGTTCCAAAAATGTAAAGCTTAATAGTCAAGGCCTTCTAACATTCACAGACTTCAGTACATTGGCTGCTTTTGCCACAAATACAAATGTAATTGCTTTTATAGTCTTCTTCAGAATAAAGTTAAGAGTTTATTGAACAAAATTTTAGTTATTTTTCTAATAAGTTAATCATGTTACATAATTCACCAGAAAACAAACAAAAGAGGAAAATCAGGGCTAAGACTTTAAGCTCCATTACTTAACTGATGTATAAACATCAACAACGCTAAAGTGGAAGTCTATACTTGCCAATGTCTATCCCAATTTCTGCAGCTGTAAATCAGCATAGTTATCATTTATTGAGTAGTTAGTCAGTGTTCAAGTGTATTTCCTCTGGATCATCCAAATCTTTCCTATTTTCCTCATCTCTTCCTCTTATGGTATCTTTCTTCTATTATTTGATCTGATCTATTATTCCATTAGTTCCTACTCCAGACCTTTCCTTAGCAACCCATGAAACTCCCAACTCAGGTGAATAAATTCTCCTGCCTCCTCGATTTCAGTTTAGTATCTACTTTTTGAGGAGATCATCTTTGACCTCAAGCTACAAATACACTGCAAAATCCAGCAGCATACTTTCTAGAGAGAGGAAACTAGCATAATTGACATTAAGATCCAACTGTGGTGGACTACTTCATAGTCAGTGCAACTGCTCTTCAGGGGACAGATTAAAAATAGCTACCCCATTGATTAAAAATAACTCAAATATTCCTCTTCCTTTAATTGAATCAGTTTTTACATATGTGCCCCAGCTGAAATAGCAGTCTGAAACTTAGTGCTTTCCGGAAAATACAAATAAGCAGCCAGATCTTCAGTCCGATCATACTTGAGATAAAGAAAACATATTTTAAATGTGAACAGATTTTTTTAAAAAAAGTTTATGAACAAAGATTATCATTGATAGTAGAATGATTTGTTTACACTCTTCAAGTTTCTTTAGATGTGTGGCCAATACTGGTCTACATATCTTCCAGCTCTGGCAGAAAAATAAGTGTATCACATGCCGCTAAGTCTAAAATCTTACTCAAAATAAAAGTTCAAGGAATGATGGTTTCTTGCTAAGGCCTTTCTATTTTGAAATGATCAAGTCTAACTGTTAAAGAGAAAACTATTATTTGAGGTTTATCAAGAATTGTAAGATTTTAATTAACATTCTTCATCTATTTATGTCCTAGCTTATTGAAGTATAAATTGTCTGAGAAGTAACCTCATTTCATTGTGTTAAAAAAAATTGTTAACCAGAACTTCAATTCATTTGCTGGATTTTTCTCCAAAGAATAGTCCAAATTTGTACAGTTTTACATTTAATAACATATTTATCTACTACATTAATGGATAAATATTTAGGGGCACCTTTTATATGTTAGGAATTATGAAAGAGCCTAAGAACACAGGAGTGAATAAACCAGAGTGAGGGATATTGAGGGTCATGCTGGAAGAGACTGACCCGCACTTAACTCGCCATAATGCATGGTGAGTGTGCAACAATGGATGAACAAAATGATGATGAATGGACATCACAGCGATTACTTCAGGCAGGTGGCAGGACAAAGTACAGAAAGTTGCACACAGAGCTCAAAAGTTTTAAGTAAGTTTTGAAGGAAAATTAGGAGTTCTATGGTTGGAACTCCTAAAAGTTAAGAGTATCTAGACAGAGGGACCATCATGTGTCCTGTAACAGCATATAGCTTTTTGAAACCAGATGTTTTGTTTCATTCAATTAGTTCTCTCCAGCATGGAACTAGATATTCTAATAAGACAAAAGACATGGTCCTTGCATTCCACTTCTGAGAAATCAAGGTGGAAAAATTCAAAGAAATAAGAATGCAAATGCTTGCTTATTTGTACAAATAATATATCTGATAGAAATTGAAATTGGTTGAGACCAGGTTTTCCTGTAATCCAGGGCTGTGATATGACTTCCATTGGATGAAAGCACTTTTGCCTTTGTGGGTCCTTTCCTCCATTTTATACAAACACACACACACTTACCAAAAAATACGTATCTTTCTATTATTGGTAAAAAAAATCAATATGCTATTATTATATATAAAACAGTTTCTTCTACATAGAAGTTGTTATTTCTGATTTGAAAGAACATTAATATATTTTGTTGGGCCCCTAAGAACTATGGCTATTGTGCCTAATGGACAGATCACTTTTGGGAACCCCTTTCCATAATCTACTCTTCATTTTGTTGCCAGAGAATGCTTCTAAAAATTCTCGTTTCATTGGATCACAGAGAACCATCAAGGACAGCAACTCATTCAGTGTAGTAATCCCCAGATCTCTGCTTGGATCAAGGCTTCATTCAATATTGTTTTGCCTGGCAACCTGACTCCTAAATGCACCTTTCACTTCTGTCAGGCTAGTCTCTCTAGTCCAGTGCTGTGTATTAGAATAACCTAGGGAGGTCTGGGGCTTGTTTTCATTTTTATATTAAAATTTTGATTCCAAAACCAATCAAATTAAAATTTCTGGGTGTGGGACCCAAACATCAGTACTTTTTAGTGCTCTTCAAGTAAATCCAATCTGTAACCAATTTTGAAAACCAGTGCTCTAAGCAGCAAAAATACAATAATCATTCTCTTGTAACATGCTATGGAGCAGAGGGGAAAAAGATACACACACATATATAAGTATCATATGGCATTGTAATAATTTGCTTATATGTGAATCTCTCTACTGGATAGAAAACTTCAAGCATCACTTCTCAATTATTTGTATTTTACCCACCACCTAGTTCAATGACTAGCATCAATTAGATATTCAATAAATGTTTGCCACATGTTCTTAAACTTTTACTTTTCCTCTTCTCTTTCTCTTCTTCATTGTCCTACTACAAAGTTCTCAACCCTGCCAGCATATTAAAATCACTTGGGGAAACTGTAAAAAAAATCATGGTCCCAACCCTAGACCAATTACATCACAATTTCTAAGGGTGGGGCTCAGGTAGTTTTTAAAAGATCCTTAGACAATTCTAAAGTACAGCCAGGGCTGAGAATTACTCACTAATTTTTACTCACTCTTTAAAAACCCCTTAAAGAGCCAACTTATTCAGGAAACTTTCTCTGGTACTCTTCCCAAATATATCTTTCAATTTCTCAAATTCTGATTGTTCTTGAGAAATATGTGGTTTCAGTCTTAAACACACTCTTGTGACATCCCTGTGAATGTGAAGCTAGCACTTGAGGGCAAGAATCATGCCCCCTATTGCTTTGTTTTCCTCGGAGAGATGACAACAAGGCTGAGCCAAAATTCCAATATTTAGTGACTAAAGGCAGTTACATGGATTCCCTGTTAGAAGATCATGTTTCTTAATCTGGCCTTGACACATGCTATGCATTAGATCTTAAGCAATCAATGAATTGCTTAAAATTGTCAGTGTGTTGTAGTAGTCTATTCATTTTCTCAACCAGTGACTAGTTTTAAAGGTTTTGTCTTAAACTAGGACTTGAGTTTGACTCTACACATGATGATCAGCTGCCTCAAAGTCATAATTCAACTTGCTTATCAAATGAGGATCCACAGGTAGATTGCAGTTTATGAAGGGACAAGGAAAGGAGATTCTAAATTCAAATTACATTGTACTCCTCTACATGTCTAACCTTTTAGTGATATTTTCCCTGGGGAAGTAAAGGTGGTGCAAGAATTTGGGAGGCACCTATTAGCCCTCACCTTAGGCATGTGAACACCTGATTACTTTCCTGCCAGATCAGAGAATACCATAATGCTTATTTAAAATGCTGATTTTTTATTAGTCAGCATTACAGTGCTGCTGAGTGGTATGAATTTAGTAACTTACCAGTTAATGGATATGCATTTACTGATGACTGTGAACTGTTTTAGTGCAGTATTTTATATACATATTTTAGTCACATATTTTATTGGACTCTGATGTTTTGAAATTTATTTTCTCTATTCTTTAGTTTAAAAATAAATATTAAACAAATAAGTGGTTCTCCAGCCAGGAAACATGCACATACTTCACCTGTATTAAACAGACAAAATAGACAAAATGAATATAGAGATTTGGTCAGTCTGTAATTGATGAATAAAATGTGTTTAACACTTGAGGGGTAAAATATACATTTATAACTACATAATGCAGATGCAGAATTTGAGTTAATTAGCACTTTAAAATTTTACTTATCTGAAACTCTTGTTAAATAAAGTCAGCAGAATAATGACTTTGAAAAACCTCTATACAGTCTATATGTTCTCATCAGGACTAAAACCATAATTTTTCAAGAGGAATTCAGTGAGTCATTTTTTAAAATAATAAAGATATCTATTTTTCATCCATAAACGTTGTTCTTATCATTAATCAGTGTAAACACAAATTCATGGAAGTAGTTGATAAACATCTGCTTGGAAAAAAATAATCTGCTAAGTACCAAATATTTGTAAAACATTCAAGCCCACACAGACATACACAGACACGCAGAAACACCCCCCAAAGAAAGGTTTTGGTTTACATTCTGAGATCCAAATGGAGAAATGATTATGTAATAAAAAAACCAATTAGGCACCAAGTGTGCAGAAGTGATTGAATTAAATTACAAATCTAAATGCTGTATATTAAGTTAAATATTTAGAATCTGGTATCTTTGCAAACCCACACTCTTTATATACCAAAGCAAATAACGAAAACACAGAGGTCTCTACTGACTCATTTGTTTCCATTTTCTTGAAAGAGATTAACAATGGATGATTTTGTTCTTGATTGAAACAATTTAGATATCTTTTTTAATATTGTAATCATATGTGTGAAGTGGCAAAAGTAGTAAAACAAAACAAAACAAAAAAGGTTGAAAAGCCAATTTCTTTCTTCATCCTTTTCCTATGTATTTTGGGTAATATCAGGAAGAAAAGCCAATGCATGTGCTTTAGTCCATTTTCAAGCTGCTGATAAAGGCAATTTACAAAAGAAAAAGGTTTAATTGGACTCACAGTTTGATGTGGCTGGGAAGACCTCACAATCATGGCAGAAGGCAAGGAGGAGTAGTCACAATTTATGTGGATGGTAGCAGGCAAAAAGAGCTTGTGCAAGGAAACTCCCCCTTATAGTACCATCAGATCTTGTAAGACTTATTGGCTCTCATGAGAACAGCACAGGAAGGACTCACCCCTATAATACAATCATCTCCCAAGTGGGTCCCTCCCACAGTAGATGGGAATTATAAGAGCTACAAGATGAGATTTGAGTGGGGACACAGAGCTAAACCATATCATTCCATGCCTGGCCCCTCCCAAATCTCATATTTTCACATTTCAAAACCACTCATGCCTTCCCAACAGTCCCCCCAAGTCTTAACTCATTTCAGCATTCACCCAAAAGTCCAAGTCCAAACTCTCTTCTGAGACAAGGCAAATCCCTTCCACCTATGAGCCTGTAAAATCAAAAGCAAGCTGGTTTCTTCCTAGATAAAATGGGGGTACAGGCATTGGGTAAATACAGCCATTCCAAATAGGAGATATTGGCCAAAACAAAGGGGCTGCAGGTCCCAAAGCAAGTTTGAAATCTAGCAGTAAAGTCAAATCTTAAAGTTCCAAAATGATCTCCTTTGACTCCATGTCTCATGCTGATCCAAGAGGTGTGTTCCTAGGGTCTTTGGCATCTCTGTCCCCGTGGCTTTATAGGCTGTAGCCTCCCTCCCAGCTGTTTTCATGGGCTGGAGTTGAGCATCTGCAGCTTTTACAGGTGTAAACTGTTGCACGGTGCAAGCTGTTGGTGGATCTACCATTCTGGTCTGAAGGACAGTGGCCCTTTTCTCACAGCTTTGCTAGGTGGTGTCCCAATAAGGACTCTGTATAAGGGATCTGACCCAGCATTACCCTTCCACACTGCCCTAGCAGAGGTTCTCCATGAGGGCCCCATTCCTGCAGCAAACTTCTGCCTGGACATCCACATATTTCCATTCATCATCTGAAATCTAGGAGGAGATTGCCAAACCTCAATTCATGACTTCTCTGCACCTGTAGGCTCACCACAATGTGGAAACTGCCAAGGTTGGGGCTTCCACCCTCTGAAGCAACAGCCTGAGCTGTATCTTGACCCCTTTTAATCAGAGCTAGAGGGCACCAAGTCCCTAGGCTGCACACAGGATGGAGACCCTGGGCCCAGTCCATGAAACCATTTTTTTTCCCTAGGTTTCTGGGACTAGGCTGCCGTGAAGACCTCTGACATACCCTGGAGACATTTTCCCCATTGCCTTGGGGATTAACATTTGGCACCTCATTGCTTATACAAATTCCTGTAGCTGGCTTGAATTTCTCCTTAGAAAATGGGATTTTCTTTTCTATTGCATTGTCAGGCTGTAAATTTTCCTAACTTATATGCTCTGTTTCCCTTTTGAAATTGAATGCCTATAACAGCACCAAAGTCACCTCTTGAACACTTTGCCGCTTAGAAATTTCTTCCACCAGATACCCTAAATCGTCTTTCTCAAGTTCAAAGTTTCACAAATCTCTAGGACAGGGGCAAAATGTCACCAGTCTCTTTACTAAAACATAACAAGAGTCACCTTTACTCCAGTTCCCAAGAAGTTCCTCATCTCCATCTGAGACCACCTCAATCTGGACCTTTTGTTCATGTCACTATCGGCATTTTTGCCAAAGCCATTCTACAAGTCTCTAGGAAGTTCTAAACTTTCCCACATTTTCCTGTCTTCTTCTGAGCCCTCCAAACTGTTCCAACCTCTTCCTGTTACCCAGTTCCAAAGCCGCTTCCACACTTTCAGGTATCTTTGCAGCAACACCCCACTCTACTAGTGCCAATTTACTGTATTAGTCCATTTTCACACTGCTGATAAAGACATACCTGAGACTGAGCAATTTACAAAAGAAAGAGGTTCAACTGGATTCACAATTTCACGTGGCTGGGGAGGTCTCACAATCCTGGCAGAAGGCAAGGAGGAGCAAGCCACAACTTACATGGATGGTAGCAGGCAAAAAGAGCTTGTGCAAGGAAATTACCCCTTATGGTAGCATCAGATCTGTGAGACTTATTCACTATCATAAGAACAGCACAGAAAAGACCCACCCTCATAATTCAATCATCTCCTACCAGGTACCTCCCACAACATGTGGGAATTATGGGAACTACAAGATGAGATTTGGATGAGTACACAGAGTCAAACCATATCAGCATGCTTTACATTTTTTAAAGTATTTTTGTACACATTTAAATTTTTTTTGTTACAGTGACCTATGGGATTTGTATTGTTTTCCCATTTACTAGAGACGAAGTGAACAATAATCACAAAGCCTCCGTGACTTTTCCAAGTTTCTACACTCCTTTAAATCAATGGTAAAAGATATTATACCTAGTACATATATGTAGCTGCTGTGTAACAGGGAAATGAAAGTAACACATCCTAATTTCTCTGTCATAAAAGACACGGTACCATTTGAATTTCAGATCAAAGTCTGGCCACTGCATCATTGTCAATACTTCTCACTTGTGAAATATCTTGAGATGAGCAATACCATTCACCGAGATTCACTAGCAGTCCTGAAATATTTGGAAATAAACTGGCTGCTTTAGTTCGCATGAAGTAGTAATTGCTGTGATCACTCCTAAATTAAAGTCTAGGAAACTCCAGTAGCTAAGAAAAAAGCTCATTCTTTCTTACTGTTAATAGTCTCTTCAGTCTCAAGAGTTGGCATGAAGCTGGCAGTATTGTCACATAAAGTGGTTTTTAATAAATGTTGATTCCTAACATCATGGTGGTTATAAATGTTAATAAACTTCCTACAAGGGAAGTAGAAGTGGAAAGTTTCGTTTGTTAAACGTTTTATCACTCTACTTGGTTAGCATGGACAATTACCCCAGTTCCCTGAGGCACATAGTCCCTGAGTGCTTAGCAGTTAATGAATGTAAATAGTAGCAAGCCAGCAATTTTTAAAACCATAAATAATTGTTCCTCTGAAAGCTCATGCTAATGGAAAAAATGTTTTAAAAAACTGATGTAGCAAAAAAATTACTTATTAACTAAGGCCAAAATTGAAGTTCAAAATTTTAGTAACTTGTACCATCTTAGGACACTGTGAATCTATTCAATTAATTCACAGATAGAGCTTTATAAATGTCCATTTTAAGCAATTGTCTTTCTTGTATCTACAATACTTATTCATTATATAATCCCCTTTAAAACAGACTATTGTTAATGCTTAGCAACAGTATAATGTCCATTGATGCTCAATTTTATCTCGACTGATAACCCTTCTTTACAAGTTTTTTGAATTAGCAATATTCCATTAGGAATAAAAGTTTATGTAGTAAATCAAACAACAGAGGAATTAATAAAGAAAAGCTAGTATCAGTTGACCCTGAATAACACAGGTTTGAATTGTGTGGGTTTTCTTATATGTGAATTTTTTTCAATAAAAGTTATAATGAGTGTGCCTACCTCTTCTCTTCCTCTTTCCCTTCTTTCATATCTGTTATCCCTGAGAGAGCAAGACCAACTCTTCCTCTTCCTCCACAGCCTACTCAATGTGAAGACAGTAAGAAAGACGACCTTTGTGATGATCCATTTCCCTTTAGTGAAAGGTAAATATATTTTATTTCTTATGGTTTTCTTAATATCACTTTATTTTATCTAGTTTTCCTGTAAGAAAACAGTATACTCATCTTAATTTCTCTGTCATAAGAAGCACAATACCATTTGACTTTCAGATCAAAGCCTGGTCACTTTATCATATTGTCAACAATGCTCACTTCTGAAATACCTTGAGATGAGCAAAGCCATTTGCCAGGAATTCTCAAGCAGTCCTGAAATATTTGGGAATAAACTGGCTGTTTTAGCTCTCTCATGAACTAGTAATTGCTGTGATCACTCCTAAATTAAAACCTAGGTAACTCCAGTAGCTAAGAACAAACAAAACATACAAACATGTTAATTAACTGTTTTATTGGTAAGGCTTCTGCCAACAGTAGGCTATTAGTAGTTAACATTTTTGGGGGGTCAGAAGTTACATGTGGATTTTTGACTATACAGAGGGCAGTGGTCTTAATCCCTGAGTTGCTCAAGGGTCACCCATATTTTCCTTTTTCCTCTTCATCAATAAGTGTAGTAATTGTCTTACCACTGTCCATTATGAATTAATGTGTCAAAGTATCTAAGAGATATTCAAATAACATGTTAACTCAGGATTTTAATGATATCCTAATAGTCGCTGGAGAAATGGCAGCCATCAGCAAAATATACAAAACGGGGACAATAGTAAAAATGACAATTCTTGTAGAATGTTTTAATTTGCTGATTAAGTTCATTTGCTGAAATACATGTACTAGATTTTTATATGCGTTACTATGCCATCAAAAAACAGACTTTAAAATTATGATTCCCATAGAAACGGGATTATAAAAGAAGGCAATATTTTGGCAAAATCTCTACAAAGTTGGAGGAGACATCAAGCTAGAATTTCCTAGTTGCTTTTATAAAATAAAATCTTTTTATTTCAGAAGAGTTGTAGATTTACATAAAAGTTGCTAAGATAGTATACAGAATTTCCACATCCAGTTTCCCTAATTGTTAACATCTTATATAAACACCACAGTACATTCATCACAACAAACCAACATTGGTATGTTACTGTCAACTGTACTCTAGACTATTTTTGGAGTCCACCAGTTTTTCTCTAATATCCTTTCTCTGTTGCAGGATCCCATCTACAGTATCACATCACATTTGGATATCATGCCTCCTTAGTCTTCTCTGGTCTGTGATAGTTTCTTGTCTTTCCTTGCTTTTGATGACCTTGACAGGCTTGAGAAGCAATGGGCACATGTTTGGTAGAATGATCTTCATTCTGTGTTTGTCAGATGCTTTTTATTTTATTATTATTATTATTATTATTATTATTATTATTATTATTATTAAGACGGAGTCTTGCTCTGTCGCCCAGGCTGGAGTGCAGTGGTGCGATCTCGGCTCACTGCAAGCTCCGCCTTACGGGTTCACGCCATTCTCCTGCCTCAGCCTCCCGAGTAGCTGGGACTACAAGTGCCTGCTACCACGCCCAGCTAATTTTTTGTATTTTTAGTAGAGACAGGCTTTCACCGTGTTAGCCAGGATGGTCTTGATCTCCTGCCCTCGTGATCCGCCCACCTCGGCCTCCCTAAGTGCTGGGATTACAGGCATGAGCCACCCCGCCTGGCCCTGTCAGATGCGTTTCTTATTCTTACACTGGGGCTATTGGTCTGGGGAAGAATATCACATCAGGGAAGTGCCATTCTCGTCACATCATATCAAGGGTACATAGTATCAAAATTATATCACTGGGAAAGTTAACTTTGATCACTTGGTTACGATAGTGACTGCCAATTTTCTGCACCGCAAAGTAACTTTTCACCCCTTCCTATACTCTATTCTTTGCAAACAACTTACTAAATCCAGCCTACACTCAAGAAGAAAGGGAGGATTCAGTGTTTTGTGAAAAAATGTTTGCTCAATTTTCCTGTAGCAACCATAGGCAATAGAAATCAAGTTATTACTCTTTCTTTCCAATTATAAAGTTGGAATTTATTTCCTCTAATCTGATGATGAGACTTTTTAAATCTGTTGCCTGCTATAGAAGAGAAAGGCTTTGACTCAAGGGAGGAAGTTAGGAATGGGACAAAGGGAAAGAGGAAAAGGACACTGGGGAAGAAAGGTGAGGTATCCAAGTTGATCACTTAGTATATATTAGGCATTATTCTGGGTACAAAGGGTAGAGAGTGACAAGATGAGTTGCAGAGGTCACCTGCTTTTATGAAGAGACAAATCTTAGGAAAAAGAAAACTAGGACCACAGAAATGGAGAATAAACAAGTTAGCAAATCAATAAGTTAGATGATTTTGATAAAAGTAAGACTGAAAAACACTGTGGATAATAAAGCAGAGGCGGGTGTAGAAAGAGCCTATTTTATGTTGGCTGACTGAAACTCTGATGCTAAGGGCCTAGTTTGAGTTGTTGGTGGTGCTTTGGTTTATTTGTGTTTTTATTTCTGGATGTTGTTGTTCTTGTATTCTCCATTTACTGTGCTATGGCACAAGTCCTGAAAAAGAAGAGTAACACAAGCAATATAAATCCTAAAGTGAATTCTAGCCATAAAGTTTCTTGATCTTTTGCAAGTAGAATGATTACAGAATTATACTGTCAAACTAAGACCCCACTACAGAGGTACTTTAAGAAGTCTACGTTACTATAAAGAGGTAAAAAGATTTTTAAAACAAGTACCAATCCATCCAAGTGAATATTTTCTAGTAAATTGATATCCTTAGTGGCCGGGCGCGGTGGCTCAAGCCTGTAGTCCCAGCACTTTGGGAGGCCGAGGCGGGCGGATCACAAGGTCAGGAGATCGAGACCATCCTGGCTAACACGGTGAAACCCCGTCTCTACTAAAAAGTACAAAAAAAACTAGCCGGGCGAGGTGGCGGGCGCCTGTAGTCCCAGCTACTCGGGAAGCTGAGGCAGGAGAATGGCGTGAACCCGGGAGGCGGAGATTGCAGTGAGCTGAGATCCGGCCACTGCACTCCAGCTTGGGCGACAGAGCGAGACTCCGTCTCAAAAAAAAAAAAAAAAAAAAAAAAAAAATTGATATCCTTAGTATATTAAACATTTAATAAAATGATACTACCACTCTCAAAATTCCCAAAGAGGTCAGAAAATGTTGAACAAACAATGAACTTTTTAGCCACAAAGTTACTACCTTGCAGGAACCAGTACTCATTCAGGTGAATAATTCCTGATAAGTTCATTTTTTAGAAATGAGTCATTTTACTTTACTATTTTGCTTTTACTAGCCATTCTTCATATTCTACTATAAACCATTCTTACGCAGCTTTAGAAATCTTTTACTTCTATATTTTGTCATTCTTATCACACTGTATGTTTACATTCAACCTAGCGAGAGTTTTATGATTCTAATTTTAATTTATATGCACCAATATCTCTCCAATATTATGTTATTTATATAAAATATTGGACAGATATGGGCACAGTTGCATAGATATGAAATGTAAACCTCAGTATGTTGAAAATGCTTTTTTAAGAGAGTAACTTAGTAATTAGTAAGTGTGACCTATTACAAATATAAAATTAACTTATCATATAAAAGTTAAAAATTAGAGGTCTACTCTTGCCTATAGAAAAAAAATTAACTAGTCTTCTAAAAATCCTGTAGAGTTAGTTTTCATCATTAATGTATACCATTTACTTTTCCTGAAGTTAAAATAATCTACTATAATTACTATCTAATCATTTAAATATTAATAATATGATCACATAATTACTAACTTAACTGCTATAATTAGTCTTATAGCCTATTTTTAGGAATGTTTCTACCTAAAAGGAAATACGAAAAAAATATAAATTTTTATAAATGATAAGGAAACCAATTCATAATCTTTGATTTCAACAACAAAAAAAGACTTGGTATCCCTTGGCCAACTTTTCAGTTAGTAAATGTGTAGAATTGAGCTATGCACATTTCAGTCCCTTTGTTACCAGCTCTTTCATAAAAACTGTAGGAAAATTACAAGCTATCCATTGACAAAATTTTGTTGAGGTGGGCATGGCTGACTAATAACAACTGCTCACTAACTTGCCTAGCTGATTTTGGGCTGTTCTCCTGCCCTCAGGTAACCGGCACACCTACATATTCTATCAGAAGCTCATTTTGGATTGTCCTAACAAGCTTCTCTGAACCTAAAGTAAACCAAATGAGGTAGCAACATTAGTCTTTGTCATCAAAGGATGCATCACTAATACCACTTAGACCTGGCTACTCCCTCCTATCCACCCTTTATTTGTTCTCTCTTTGTAACCAGCCAGGGGTGGACATCTGGCACAAATGACAGACAATTCAATTAAATTTCATTTGGCAAAGGTTGCCCCTACTCTTTGCCAGGTACTGTGCAAGGCACAGCAGTAATCAAACAAATCTTGCCCTTGCATATGTTGTTTAGAGGAGACAGGTAAGGAAAAGGACAATTTCAAAACATTAGTATGAGTGTAAAATAACAGGTGTTGTATGGTTTACATTGAGGGCTTTTAAACCCAGCTTTATACAGTCACGGAAAACTGTCCAGAGAAGATAAAGTCCAAATAGTGACATTAAAGTAAACAGAATTTAACTAACATAAATCACCATTGTCTTCTATGTTGCTAAATCTAATGGTCCATTCTCAATCTTCATCTGACTTCAACTATCAGAAGCCTTGACGGCTGCTTGCTTCCACATCTTTGTAAAGCTTTCTTCACTTGAATTCTGGAACATCATACTTTCCTGGCTTTGCCTACTATCTCTCTCACTCAGTCTCCTTTGCTTAATCTCCTTTGTTCTTCAGATACTCTCAAGAATATTGGAGTACCTCTGAGCTCAATTCTTGAACTATTTCTCTTTTCTCCCTACTCTCAATCCCTTCATTTACATCCAGTTTCATGGTCTTAGATGTCATCTATGGGCTGGTGATTTCCAAATTTATATTTCCAGCTTGATCTCCTCTAAATCCAGAAGTTTCTACTGAACAGTCTACTTAAACTGTCCACCTTAGTTACTAAGAGACATCATGAGCCTAACATATTAAAATAAATTTCTAACACTTCTTCCTAAAATCTGCTCTTTGTGTAGTCTTTCCTGATGTCAGTTAATGGCAACTTGGCACTTTCAATTACTCAGGATCAAAACCTTGATGTAGTCTTTGATTCCTCTCTTTCTCTTCATCTAAATGAATGCATTAACAAATCATATAGATGCTTTCTTAAAGTATATCCAAAATGCAATCACTTGCTACCAACATCACTGCAACAACCCTGACCCAAACCACCTTCATGGTTTGTCTACATTATTTTAATAACTTAATTTGTTTGATCACTTTTGTCCTTCCTTATCATCATTCTAGTATTGACAAAGAAGCCAGGTTATGTTATGCTTTTGTTTCAGTACCACCTCCCCCACAGTCTCCGTGGCTTCCCATTTCATCAAGAGGAAAGCCCAACGTTATGAAGCCTTTGTGCTGTGACTATACCTTACTGCTCTGACCTAAGCTCTTTCCTGTCTCTCTCCTTTCCTCACTCTGCTCCAGCCATAGTGGTCTCTGTACTGCTCTTGGAATTTTCTGACAAGATCAAATAATTGATTTAGATATGGATACATGAAGAAGAGATGGATTAGGATAACACCTAAACTTGTAGCTTAGGCCACTCAAGGAATGGTAATGCATTCACTGAGAAAGAGAGTATGGATGGGGTACTGACTTTGGAATTGCTAAAAGGAGAAATAATGAACCAAGTTTTTAAAATGTAGAATTTGAGTTGCCTCTGAGACACCAAAACAAACACAACAATCCTTTTCCATGTGAGTTTGGAGTTCAAGAGGGAGAACTACATTGCACATTTGCATCTGGGAGTCATGAGTATATTGTAATTAAAACCATAAAATTTGAGTTAATGGGGGAGTGGACCTAACAATGGAGCAGTTATAACCCAATGGGGTGGACAATACTTAATTCACATTCAAACATGACAAAGAAGGAGTCAAATACATACAAAAGAAACCCCAGTGAGTGAGAAGTATTAGTTTGGATGCTTTTAGTTGAAAATAAAATAAAAGAATATCCAACCTGGCATAGTGGTTCACATCTGTAATCCCAGCACTTTGGGAAGCCGAGGCCGGTGAATCACTTGAGCCCAAGAGTTTGAGACCAGCCTGGGCAACATGCCACGTCTTTACAAAAAAATACAAAAATTAGCTGGGGATCATGGAATGTATCTGATCTCAACCACTTAGAGGAGCTGGGACAGCAGAATCAATTGAACCTGAGAGGTCAAGGCTGCAGTGGGCTGTGATCATGCCACTGCACTGAGGCCAGGGAGACAGAGCTAGACATTGTCTCAAAAATAAAAGAATAGCCTACTAAAAGTAGCTTGCAAGGCAAGGATTATTCTCAAGACAAGTTACCGGGAAGTAGTCAGTTCAATGGCTCAATGAAGCCTCTAGAGCACAGACTCTTTCTCTTGTTCTACACTTCACTCTACTTGGTTTTGTCCTCAAGTGTATTTATTTTTTCCTGCACCAGGAAAAAATTAAATACTTTTCCTGCACCAGGCTCAATGTTTTAGAAAAATCAACTTATTTAAACCTCATCATAACCCTCTTAAAGCGTTACTATTATTATCATCATTTTCCCATCTTATAGATGGGGAAATGTCAGCACAGAGAGATTAAGTAATTTACTCAAGTCATAAGACAGCCTGTCGAAAGAACTGGAACTTGAACATCAGAGTCTAGAGTTCATGCCCTTAATCACTATGTTATACTGCTCCTTCTTTTTACTTATAAGATGGCTATCAGAGTTTTAGACACACTTCCTCATACAATTCATTTAAGGACTAAGATAGTTTCCCATAGCCCTCTAACAGAGCTCTCCCTGTGCCTTATTAGTGAGAACTACATCACGTGTCCTCCCCTAAATCAGTTACTCACAGTGGAAACTGGGGTGACTTTCCTGGAATGCAGCGCCACCTGATACTAGAAAAAACCCTGGGTTAATTATAAAAGAAGAAGTAGATATTGATAAGGAGATGCTATTATAATGGAAACCCAGAGAAGAATGCTTCAAAAAGAAGGGAATAATACAAAATGTTAAATGTTATCATGAGGTTAAGCAAGATAAAACTAAAAAATATTAATTGAATTAAGTGTCAAGGAGATCGTTGGCAATCTTTTTGACAACAGTTTCTTTAGAGGTTGGAGTTAGATCACTCAGTGTGCTTTGATAAGTGTTACAGATGGAGAGAGAATAAAACTACTCTTTGAAGTGGAGTAAAAAGTAAAAGATTACAGTAGATAAATAGCGATATGGAGTCGAGAGAGATTTTCTTATTTTAGGAAAAAAATTTGACTTGAGTAGATCTACATGTTGAGAAAAGAGAATCAGGAGCAGGAAACTGGAGAACAGAAACTGGAGAGCAGGAAACTCACAAGCTCCTTGTGAGGAAAGAGAGCCTGGGATCTGAAGTGAAAGTGGAGGAAGTAAATGTCAGTTACTTATCCCCTCCACTGATGGGATGGAAAGTATATAGATTTAAGATATTTCATAAATATAAGATCAGAATTTGAGGTGACTCCTATCTAGTGACAACCCTTGCATCCAGGCAGCAGTATTCAAAGTAGCAAGACTTTACCCACACTTGGCCCAGAAGGTCAATATTATAACAGTCTGTTAAGACTACTCATCAAAATGCCCACAGCATTTATAAGACTGGTCTTAATTGAATGTAACGTCTGAGATCTCAGCAACTGCCTTCTCACAGATAACTCCATATACACATTCATTTGTAGCTGAATATAAAGACAAATATTTTGCTAATTTCACTTCTTTTGTATTGTATCACATGTTCCTGAATGGATTTCGATTCTCTCAAAAGTAGGATTCATATTTATCATCTCGTAATACAGAACTGTGTCATAGTGGATAACCAACGGTCAACAGCATCAAGGGATGGGTGACAGTGATAATGACAGCACATTAATTACTCTCATTTTTTATGTATATGAAATATATCATATATAAAATATATAAGGGTAATTATACACACACACATACACACACACACACACAGAGGAGAGAGGCTACCTGCATTGGCCTCCCAAAGTAGGAGTGAGCCATCACACCATGCAAAACTCTCATATGTTTAACAACAATTCTGGTTTTTCCATGTAAAGTTGAATTTTATAAATTAATTTTACACGTACAATAAATAGTAATAAATTCCTGTTGGCCAGTAGCCATAAAACCTGTGATTTAATGGGATTTACATTCTAGACAAAACTGGGCAGTGTCCGAATTGGAAAAGGTATTCTGAAATGATAGATCACCCAGGTGTAGCACATATCTCTGAGTCAGCTAAGGGTGCCAATCTGAATCATCATCAACCAAAAGTCAAACTATGCCCAGGTAGAAACAACAGTCCCTACACAACTAGAATAGGTGGGAATGGAGGATGGGTGAAGCATAAAAGTAAAATTTCTCCCTATTTAAAACCAATCATACTTTATAAAAATTCACTGAGCAATTAATTGACACAGGCCCTCTCATGCCTTGAATTTAATTTTGGTCTAACAGTTGGAGATGAAGCTTATTGTTTTATTTTACTGACAGGTATGTCACTTCCAATTTTAGAGCAGGCAGGAAGCATGACATTCATTCATTCACTTACTCATTCACTCAAGCATGGTTGATTCAGCAGATACTTACTGAACACCAATTTTACATCAGGAACCAGGAATTTGGACAAATATGGACATGAAGTTTGTGTTCAAGTACGTCACAATCCAGTGTACCATCTCACAGTCCAGTTGTGAATGATTTTAATTGGACAGTGGGCACCTAATTAATAATTTCTACTTAAAACGTTAATTGCTCTGAGCTTATGTAATTAATGAAATTCTTCCATTATTTTCTTCTCATCTTTATGTAAAAGGCAGCTAAAGAAAGGAAAATGTAGAATACTGGTTTTAAAAAGGGGTGCTGCTCTTTCAATGATTGTGTAATTAATCAAAAACATTTACATACCTTTAAAAAAAGAAATAAACCAATGGGAATTGTATACATAAGTTATTTCAGTTATGTAGTAAATATCTTATAAATAAGATGCCTGATGAACAGTAAAAATATAAAAATGAAGCAAGTATTCAATGAATGATTTGGGCAGACCCAAAGATAAAAAGCAATTGTACATTATCTTAATACTCTGGCCTATTTCTGTAAAATTTTTCAAAAATCTCATAAACATAAAGAACACTATTTCACTAAATTCATTCAGTGAAATCAAATGCATTTATTTGATGTCTTGTTTTCTAAGTAAATTAAAATAATTTGAATATTTTTGGTACTTCTGAAATTCAAGTAACTTAATACTTTCTATGGTTACTAGTAACTGTAACTAATTATCTATGAATAAAAAAAAAATTACCAGGGTGATGATGTTCCTCCTAGGTCCTGATTTGTTTACATGAAAGTGCCATTACCTTACAATCTTTGCAGTTTATTTTCCTTATTCATTTGTTTAAACAATGCTACTGAGCATTAAATATATACAAGTCAATATCCTAGTTCAATGTAAAGAGGAATAAGAGATGATTTGTTTTCAACAAGCTTGTAATTTAACAGAGGCAATAAGATAGACAACCACATTGTCACAAAATCCAAATAGAATATCTGAGAAGTCAGTAGAGAGATTTAGTGTATGACATGAGTTGAGAGGAGGGCAAATCTCTACTGAGGGTAAAGCAGGAAACACAGAAGGCTTTAAGGAGGTGGTGGTATTTAACTTGTCCTTGAGCTTGATATTGGTAGGGGTGGATGAAGGAACAGTGCAAGCTGAGGAAAAAGATGGGAAAAGACAAAGTGTTCCAGTTTGTCAGGAGTATAACATAAAATAGAAGATTTGGAAGACAAGCCTGGGCCAAAGAACTGATTACTAAGAAATAGAATTTTGAGTCGAGGTAATAGAAAAGGTATAATAATTGAGACAAAATCCTCCCAAATTTAATCAAGAAAAATAATAGGTATCTAGGAATTAAAGAAACACAGCATCTCTAATTGGCTAATATCAAAGTACCCCTCCCCCTGACTTTTCATCCTACAAAGCAGAAGACTGCAGAGACACTCACTAATCACCCAAGAGATGCTGCTTAAGGTGTGGTTGGGAGGGGCTATCAGAAGTCTCCTCTTTTTCTTACCAGAAATACATTCATACTAAAATTATTCTAAATCATTGTAAAATCTACATGACAGGACTCATCTCGATGATTCAGCATATGAGTCATGGCTACTCATGATCAGTGTTTTTCATTGCAAATAATTTAATATTTCCATCAATACAGGATATCCCACAGAATGGTACAAGCATACTTCACTTCATTTTGCTTCACAGATACTGCATTTTCTGCAAATTAAAGGTGGCTGCAATCCTATGGCAAGCAAGTCTATCGGCACCATTTTTTCCAAAAGCATGTGCCCACTTTGTGTCTCTTATGCACTGTTTGGAAATTCTTGCAATATTTCACAGTTTTTCATTATCATTCATTATTTTCATTATTATTATTGAGATATTATAATTGTTATTCCATTATTATCATTCATTATTGTCATTATCTGTTCTGGTAACCTGTGATCAATGATCTTTGATGATACTGTTGTAATTGTTTGGGGGCACCGTGAGCCACTTCCATATAAGATGGCAAACTTAATCAATAAGCATTATATGTGTCCTGACTAGTTCACCAACCAGTCATTCCCCAATCTCTCTCCCTCTCCTTGGGCCTCCCTTTCCCTGAGACACAACAATATTGAAGTCAGGCCAATTAACAACCTTACAATTATCTGTAAGTCTTCAAATGAGAGAAAGAGTCACATGTCTCTCACTGTAAATCAAAAGCTAAAAATTAAGCTCAGTGAGGAAGGCATGTCAAAAGCTGAGGCAGGCTCAAAGCTAGGCCTCTTGTACCAAGTAGTTAGTCAACTCATGAATCAAAAGGAAAAGTTCTAGAAGGAAATTAAAAGTGCTACCCCAGTGAATACATGAATGATGTGAAAGTGAAACATTTTTGTTTATATGGAGGAAGGTTGAGTGGTCTAGATAGAAGATCAAACCAGCCACAACTTTCCCTTAAACTAAAGCCTAATCCTAAGTAAGGCTCTAGCTCTCTTCAATCCTATGAAGGCTGAGGGAGATGAGGAAGCTACAGAAGAAAAGTTGGCTGATGAGGTTTAAGGAAAGAAGCTGTCTCCATAACATAAAGGGGAAAGTAAAGCAGCAAGTGCTGAGGTAGAAGCTGCAGCAAGTTGTCCAGAAGATCTAGCTAAGATCATTGATGAAGGTGGCCACACTAACAACAGGTTTTCAATGTAGGTAAAACAGCCTTACATTGGAAAAAGATGTCATCTAGGACTTTTATGGCTAGAAATGAGAAGTCAGCACCTGGCTTCAAAGCTTCTAAGGACAGGTTGACTCTCTTGCCAGGGGATAAAGCAGCTAATGCCTTCAAGATGAAGCCAATGCTCCTTTTACCATTCCAAAAATCTTAGGGCCCTTAAGAATTATGCTAAATCTACTCTACCTGTGCTCTATCAGTGGAACAACAAAGCCTGGATGACAGCACATCTGTTTACAGAATGTTTTACTGAATATTTTATGTCTGCTTGAGAGACCTAATTCCCAGAAAAAAAATTCTTTTCAAAATATTTCTTCTCATTGACAATGCATCTTATCACTCATGAACTCTGATGGAGATGTACAAGGAAATTAATGTTTTCATGCCTGTTAATACAACATCCATTTTGCAGCCCATGGATTAAGGAGTAATTCTGACTTTTAACTTCTTATCATTTAAGAAATACAGTTTGTAAGGCTATAGCTGCCATAGCTAGTGATTCCGCTGACGGATCCAGGCAAAGTAAATTGAAAACCTTCTGGAAAGACTCATCATTCTAGATGCCATTAAGAACATCCATTGTTCATGAGAGGAGGTCAAAATACCAACACTAACAGGAGTTTGGAAGAAGTTGATTCCAACCTTCGTGGCTTATTTGAGGGGTTCAAGACTTCAGTGGAGGGAAATGTGGTAGAACTAGCAAGAGAACTAGCATTAGAAGTAGAGCTTAAAGATGTGATTGAGGCCAGGCGCGGTGGCTCAAGCCTGTAATCCCAGCACTTTGGGAGGCCGAGACGGGCGGATCACGAGGTCTGGAGATCGAGACCATCCTGGCTAACACAGTGAAACCCCGTCTCTACTAAAAAATACAAAAAACTAGCCGGGCGTGGTGGCGGGCACCTGTAGTCCCAGCTACTCGGGAGGCTGAGGCAGGAGAATGGCGTAAACCCGGGAGGCGGAGCTTGCAGTGAGCTGAGATCCGGCCACTGCACTCCAGCCTGGGTGACAGAGCGAGACTCCGTCTCAAAAAAAAAAAAAAAAAAAAAAAGATGTGATTGAATTACTGCAATCTCATGATAAAACTTGAATATATAAGGAGTTACTTTTTATGGATAAGCAAAGAACATGGTTTATTGAGATGGAATGTACTCCTGGTGAAGATGCTGTAAATTTTGTTGAGATGACAATGAAGAATTTATGATATTACATGAATTTATTTGATAAAGCAGCAGTAGTGTTTGAGAGGACTGACTCCAATTTTGAAAGAATTTTTACTGTGGGTACAATGCTAACAAACAGTATTGCATGCTACAGAGAAGACTTTCCTGAGAGAAAAAGTCCATTGACGCAGTCAACATTCTTATTTTCTTAGTTTAAGAAATTGCCTCAGCTACTTTAGCCTTCAGCTACCACCACTCTCATCAGTCAACAGCCATCAACATTGACATAAGACCCTCCACCAGCAAAAAGGTTATGACTTACCAAAGACTCAGGTGATCATTAATACTTTTTAGCAATATTGTATTTTAAATGAAGGAATGAACATTTTTAGACATAATGCTATTACACACTTAACAGACTACAGTACAGTGTAAATGTATCTTTTTATAGACTGAGGAGACTTTTTTTAAATTGTGTGACTCACTTAATCACTATATTCACTTTATTGCAGTGGTCATCTTCTCCCAAATATTAGGTCTCTACATCTCCAATGCCTTGCTATCTTTCTCATGTTGTTAAACAGATCATTTTAAAACATTTTGACTCTGCTTTCTCATTATTCTCAGTGAAAAGATTGATTCTGTTTCCTAGTCCACCATTACTGGAAGTGAACATTCTATGTAGAATTTTAATTTTTCTTCACCCGTTCACTAGGCTGCCTCTCATTTGTCTAGAGTTTTCGAAGGAATGGAGAGATAGCCTGAGGCAAAAGGTAGGAAAAGTCATACTTAACTGACACCAATATTATCTGCTATTGGTTTCTTCTGTGTGATGCCAATGTTAAAACTGTCTCATTTTCTCTTGAGCACTCTAGTGGGCTTATCCTAGGACCTCCTGCCTGGCCCCATGCACTGTCCTTCCCTGGATTTAGGCAGCACTCTTCACTGACCATGTGTGAGTCCCGTCTGCATCCAAAGCTTTATTTTAGGATCTTTCTGTTGAGGCTGCCTGGCTTCTTACAAGAAGCCTTCTTCCATGGAATATTTTCCAAAGCAATTCCAGGACAAAGTTCCTACTTCATATTTCATATCTGATTCCTAAAACACTATATGTCTTTGAGCCATCCTCAGGGGGATACGCTTTCCAAACACTTTTCCTCAGCTCCTCCACCATGGAATGTTTTAGCCAGCTTCTGGCCTCTTTCTTTATTCATTAATGAGTCAGACATGGCTATGTCCCTTTAATCCAGGGTCCCAATCATAGCACTCTAAGTGATCTTTTGAAATCCTCTCTCCTTAGGCTCATGATTAAGGGGCCTTCATACCTTCCCCTTGGCAAGGGTGGGCCTCACTAGTGCAACTATATTCTCCTTATAGAGGAAGCTTTCAGTTTCTAGCAACTCCAAGCCTCTTCACTTTCAACAGTTTGTATCTGAATGGGAGTAGGAGCTACGAATAGCGAAACTACTTTATATCACTTATTTTGAAAACTGGCAAAAAAGAAATCAAGTTCTCATTTTGGAATGCAGGGCTAGTTTGCCCCTATTGCTTTAGATCTCAGACAAAATGGAGACATGCTGAATCCCAATGTAATAGTGCCTTCAAAAGGTACAAGCATGAGGAGACATAACATTTCTAGGTTACCTACTCTATGCAATCTCCTATACTATGTACTTTAGAGTACATATATTTTTTCATCTTCTCCTCCCAATCTTATGAAGTTACACTAATTACTGATTGAAAATTCATATTAAATTAACCTGCATTTTCATCTGAACGTTGGATAAAACAAGATTTTTTAATGTAGTAAGAAAAACTTCTAAAATTAAGAAACAGTAAGTTAAGAAAATGTGCTTTATGTATTTGACTTAGAGAAATAGGATATATTACCAAACTTCTTCAAACTTTTCCATAAACTGGAAATAAATTTTCTGTCTGCATTCTTGTCTGTTGCACAATGGGTAAATTACATGAAATAATATTTGTCTTTGTTTTTATTCTTTGTTTCATGTAATCACAGTGCCCCTTTTAATTTCTCTTCTGACCTCCACTCCCATGAATTCACTGGTTTATTCCTCATTACCATATGCTGCATAAACAATATAGATCTCTGGTTGATTTCCCAGCCCTAGTATTTCCTCTTTTACTTGTCCATGAACACTGCTAGGAAACTAATCTTCACAGCATGCTGTTTTTATTGTATCACTCTTTAATCCAAAAAAGTTACCAAGGCATCCTACTAGTAGTTATATTTCCTGGGAGAAGTAGTTAAGGCCAAGACCACTAAACCTTGACTTGCAAAAATGAATGATGTCGCATCTAAATCTTCAAGAAACAAATAGTCAAAAAAATCCATTCTATTATTTATTTTTAGCTCAAGTCCTTGGCTCTACGCCCCAATCTAGTTCTACCCTACTGCCTACTGAACTTCTGTTTAGCCTAAACTACCTAAGGTCTACACAGTATTTTTCTTGGCCTCTGCTTCAGTTCCTTCCCAGTTTTGTGTGAAAGTGACTGATTAATCTGAAGAGGAACCTACCCGTAGCTTCCTTAAAAAGATGAATTTCAAAAGATAAAAGTGCAAGAGAAATATATGGGTGAAAGATCCCAGCCCAGTCCTCTATACAATTCCTTTACTAACCCTGCTAAAAGCCCCAGACCAGGGGACGGCTGGCAAGATGGTGGCATAGGAACACCTACAGTCTACAGCTCCCAGCAAGATCAACACAGAAGGTGGGTGACTTCTGCATTTCCAACTGAGGTACCCGGTTCATCTCATTGCAACTGGTTAGACAGTGGGTGCAGCCCACAGAGGGCAAGCAGAAACAGGGTGGGGCATCACCTCACCCAGGAAGCACAAGGGATTGGGGGACTCCCTCTCCTAGTCAGGGGAAGCCATGAGGCACCGTGCCGTGAGGAATGGTGCATTCCCACCCAGAAACAATGATTTTCCCGTGGTCTTCTCAACCTGAAGACCAGGAATTTATTTTCATATCCCATTGGCACTTGGAATGCCAGCAAGACAGAACCATTCACTCCCCTGGAAAGGGGGCTGAAGCCAGGGAGCCAAGGGGTCTAGCTCAGTGGATCCCAACCACACAGAGCCCAGCAAGCTGAGATCCACTGGCTTGAAATTCTCGCTGCCAGCACAGCAGTCTGAAGTCAACCTGGGATGTTCCAGCTTGGTGGGGGAAGGGGGCATCCACCATTACTGAGGCTTGAGTGGGCAGTTTTCCCCTCACAGCATAAACAAAGCTGCCAGGAAGTTCGAACTGGGTGGAGCCCACCTCACCTTGGCAAAGCTGCTGTAGTCAGACTGCCTCTCTAGATTCCTCCTCTCTGGGCAGGGCATCTCTGAAGGAAAGGCAGCAGCCACAGTTAGGGGCTTATAGATAAAATTCCCATCTCCCTGGAACAGAGCACCTGAAGGAAGGGGCAGCTGCGGGCGCAGCTTCAGCAGACTTAAATGTTCCTGCCTGTCAGCTCTGAAGAGAGCAGTGGATCTCCCAGCACAGCACTCAAGCTCTGCTAAGGGACAGACTGCCTCCTCAAGTGGACCCCAGAACCCCATGCCTCCTGACTGGGGGACATCTCCCAGCAGGGGTTGACAGACACCTTATACAGGAGAGCTCCGGCTGGCATCTGGCAGGTGCCCTTGTGGGACAAACCTTCCAGAGGAAGGAACAGGCAGCAGTCTTTGCTGTTCTGCAGCCTCCACTGGTGATACCCAAGCAAACAGAGTCTGGAGTGAAACTCCAGCAAACTCCAGTAGACCTACAGCAGAGGGACCTGAAAACTAACTAACAGAAAGGAAGAGCATCAACATCAAAGGACGTCCACACCAAAACCCCATCTGAAGGTCACCGACATCAAAGACCAATCCACGAAGATGGGGAGAAATAAGCACAAAAAGGCTGAAAATTGCAAAAACCAGAATGCCTCTTCTCCTCCAAAGGATCACAACTCCTTGCCAGCAAGGAAACAAAACTGGATGGAGAATGAGTTTGGTGAACTGACAGAAGTAGGCTTCAGAAGGTGGGTAATAAAAAACTCCTCCAAGCTAAAGGAGCATGTTCTAAGCCAATGCAAGGAAGCTAAGAGCCTTGAAAAAAGGTTAGAGGAATTGCTAACTAGAATAACCAGTTTAGAGAAGAACATAAATGACCTGATGGAGCTGAAAAACGCAACATGAGAACTTCATGAAGCATACGCAAGTATCAATAGCCGAATTGATCAAGCATAAGAAAGGATATCAGAGATTGAAGATGAACTTAATGAAATAAAACATGAAGACAACATTAGAGAAAAAAGAATGAAAAGGAATGCACAAAGTCTCCAAGAAATATGGGACTGTGTGAAAAGACCAAAACTACGTTTGATTGGTGTACCTGAAAGTGACGGGGAGAATGGAACCAAGTTGGAAAATGCTCTTCAGGATATTATCCAGAAGAGTTTCTCCAACCTAGCAAGACAGGACAACATTCAAGTTCAGAAAATACAGAGAACACCACAAAGATACTCCTAGAGAAGAGCAACCCCAAGACACATAATAGTCAGATTCACCAAGGTTGAAATGAAGGAAAAAATGTTAAGGGAAGCCAGAGAGAAAGGTCAGGTTACCCTCAAAGGGAAGTCCATCATACTAACAGCAGATCTCTCTGCTGAAACCCTATAAGCCAGAAAAGAGTGGGGGCCAATATTCAAAATTCTTAAAGAAAATCATTTTCAACCTAGAATCTCATATCCAGCCAAACTAAGCTTTATAACCAAAGGAGAAAAAAATCCTTTACAGACAAGCAAATGCTGAGAGATTTTGTCACCACCAGGCCTGCCTTACAAGAGCTCCTGAGGGAAACGCTAAACATAGAAAGGAACAACTGGTACCAGCAACTGCAAAAACATATCAAGTTGTAAAGACCATCAATGCTATGAAGAAACTGCATCAACTAACAGCCAAAATAACCAGCTACCGTCATAATGACAGGATCAAGTTCACACACATTATTAACCTTAAATGTAAATGGGCTAAATTCCCCCAATTAAAAGAAACAGACTGATCTCTTTCGCATTCTATGTGAAATCTAAAATAGTCCCACTCATAGAAACAAAGAGCAGAAGGGTGATTAGCAGGGGTCAAAGGGGAGGGGGAAATGTGGAGTTGGTCAGATGGTACAAACTTTCAGTTATCAGATGAAAAGATTCTAGGGAACTAATGCAATGGATGACAACTATATTTCATAATAATGTATTGTATACTTGAAATATGTTGAGAGGAGATTTTACATTTTCTGACCACATACACACACACACACAGACATACAAAGATAACTATGTGAAGTGAAGGATATGTTAATTAGCTTGATTGTGGTAATTATTTCACAGTGTATACATATGTTGAGACATCATGTTGTATACCTTAAATATATTTAATTTTTATTTATTAATTTTACTTCAATAAAGCTGGAAAAAGGTAAAAAAAAAAAAAAAAACATAGACTGGCAAATTGGATAGTCAAGACCCATCAGTGTGCTGTATTCAGGAGACCCATCTCACATGCAAAGACACACATAGGCTCAAAATAAAGGGATGGAGGAATATTTACCAAGCAGATGGAAAGCAAAAAAAAAAAAAAAGTAGGGGTTGCAATCCTAGTCTCTGATAAAACAGACTTTAAACCAACAAAGATCAAAAGGGATAAAGAAGGGAATTACATAATGATAAAAGGATCAATGCAACAAGAAGAGCTAACTCTCTGAAATATATATGTGCCCAATATAGGAGCATTCAGGTTCATACAGCAAGTTCTTAGAGACCTACAAAGAGACTTAGACTCTCACAAAATAATAGTGGGAGACTTTAACACCCAACTGTCAATATTAGGCAGATCAATGAGATAGAAAATTAACAAGGATATTCAGGACTTGAACTCAGCTCTGGACCAAGCAGACCTAATGGACATCTACAAAACTCTCCACCCCAAATCAACAGAATATACATTCTTCTCAGCACCACATTGCACTACTTCTAAAATTGACCACATAATTGGAAGTAAAACACTCCTCAGAAAATGCAAAAGAATGGAAATCATAACAAACAGTCTCTCAGACCACAGCACAATCAAATTAGAACTTAGGAGTAAGAAACTCACTCAAAACTACACAACTACATGGAAACTGTACAACCTGCTCCTGAATGACTACTGGGTAAATAATGAAATTAAGGCAGAAATAAATAAGTTCTTTGAAACAATGAGAACAATAACACAACATACCAGAATCTCTGGGACACAGCTATAGCTGTGTTTAGAGGGAAATTTATAACACTAAATGCCCACAAGAGAAAGTGGGAAAGATCTAAAATCGACACCCTAACATCACAATTAAAAGAACTAGAGAAGCAAGAGCAAACAAATTCAAAAGCTACCAGAAGACAAGAAATAACTACGATCAGAGCAGAACTGAAGGAGACAGAGACATGAAAAACCCTTGAAAAAAAATCAGTGAATCCAGAAGCTGTTTTTGTTGTTGTTGTTGTTGTTGTTGTTGTTGTTGTTGTTGTTTTGGGAAAAAAAAAACGATCAACAAAATAGAGAGACAGCTAGCCAGATTAAAAAAGAAGAAAAGAGAGAAGAATCAAATAGACAAAATAAAAAATGATAAAGGGGATATCACCACTGATCCCACAGAAATACAAACTACCATCAGTGAATATTATAAACACCTCTGCACAAATAAACTATAAAATCTAGAAGAAATGGTTAAATTCCAAGACATATACACACTCCCAGGTCTAAACCAGGAAGAAGTTGAATCCTTGAATAGACCAAAAACAAGTTCTGAAACTGAGGCAGTAATTAATAGCCTACCAGCCAAAAAAGGCCAGAACCAGACAGATTCACAGCTGAATTCTACCAGAGGTACAAAGAGGAGCTGTTACCATTCCTTCTGAAACTATTCCAAACAGTAGAAAAAGAGGGAATCCTCCATAACTCATTTTATGAGGCCAGCATCATCATGATACCAAAACCTGACAGAGACACAACAAAAAAGGAAAATTTCAGGTGAATATCTCTGATGAACATCAATGCAAAAATCTTCAAACCGAATCAAGCAGCACATCAAAAATTTATTCACCACAATCAACTCAGCTTCATCCCTGGGATGCAAGACTGGTTCAACATATGCAAATCAATAAGCATAATCCATCGCATAAACAGAACCAATAAGAGAAACTACATGATTATTTCAATAGATGCAGAAAAGGCCTTGACAAAATTCGACACCCATTCACGCTAAAAACTCTCAATAAACTAGGCATTGATGGGACGTATCTCAAAATAATAAGAGCTATTTATGACAAACCCACAGCCAATATCATACTGAATGGGCAACAACTGGAAGCATTCCCCTTGAAAACTGGCACAAGACAAGGATGCCCTCTCTCACCACTCCTATTCAACATAGTATTGGAAGTTATGGCCAGGGCAATCAGGCAAGAGAAAGAAGTAAAGGTATTCACATAGGAAGAGAGGAAGTCAAATTGTCTCTGTTTGCAGATGACATAATTGTATATTTAGAAAACCCCATCATCTCAGCCCAAAATCTCCTTAAGCTGATAAACAACTTCAGTAAAATCTCAGGATACAAAATCAATGTGCAAAAATCACAAGCATTCCTATACACCAATACTAGACAGAGAGCCAAATCATGAGTGAACTCCCATTCACAATTGCCACAAAGAGAATAAAATACCTAGGAATCCAACTTACAAGGGATGTGAAGGACTACTTCAAGGAGAACTACAAATCACTGCTCAAGGAAATAAGAGAGGACACAAACAAATGGAAAAACATTCCATACTCATGGTTAGGAAGAATAAATATTGTGAAAAATGGCATACTGCCCAAAGTAATTTATAGATTCAAGGCTATCCACTGACTTTCCATTAAGCTACCATTGACTTTCTTCACAGGATTAGAAAAAAGGTACTTTAAATTTCATATGGAACCAAAAATGAGCCCACATAGCCAAGACAATCCTAAGCAAAGAGAACAAAGCTGAAGCCATCACGCTACCTGACTTCAAGCTATTCTGCAAGGCTACAGTAACCAAAACAGCATGGTACTGGTACCAAAACAGATATATAGACCAATGGAACAGAACAGAAGCCTCAGAAATAACACCACTCATCAACAACCATCTGATCTTTGACAATCCTGACAAAAACAAACAATGGGAAAAGGATTCTCAATTTAATAAATAGTGTTGGGAAAAATGGCTAACCATATGCAGAAAACTGAAACTGGAACCCTTCCTTACACCTTTTACAAAAATTAACTCAAGATGGATTAAAGACTTAAACCTAAAACCTAAAACCATAAAAACCCAAAAAGAAAACCTAGGCAATACCATTCAGGACATAGGCATGAGCAAAGACTTCATGACTAAAACACCAAAAGCAATGGCAACAAAAGCCAAAATTGACAAATGGGGTCTGATTAAACTAAAGTGCTTCTGAACAGCAAAAGAAACTATCATCAGAGTGAACAGGCAACCTACAGAATGGAAGAAAGTTTTTGCCATCTATACATCTGACAAAGGGCTAATATCCAGAATCTACAAGGAACTTAAACAAATTTACAAGAGAAAAACAAAAAACCCCATCAAAAAGTGGGCAAAGGATATGAACAGACACTTCTCAAAAGAAGACATTTATGCAGCCGACAAACATATGAAAAAAAAGCTCATCATCACTGGTCATTAGAGAAATGCAAGTCAAAACCACAATGGGATACCATCTCATGCCAGTTGGAATGGCGATCATTGAAAGGTCGAGGATGTGGAGAAATAGGAACGCTTTTACACTGTTGGTGGGAGTGTAAATTAGTTCAAGCATTGTAAAAGACAGTGTAGCAATTCCTCAAGGATCTAGAACCAGAAATACCATTTGACATTATGACATTACTGGGAATAAACACAAAGGATCATACATCATTCTACTATAAAGACACATGCACACATATGTTTATTGCAGCACTGTTCACAACAACAAAGACTTGGAACTAACCCAAATGCCCATCAATGACTGACTGGATAAAGAAAATGTGGGACATATACACCGTGGAACACTATGCAGCATAAAAAGGATTAGTTCATGTCCTTTGCAGGGACATGGGTGAAACTAGAAACCATCATCCTCAACAAACTAACAGAGGAACAGAAAACCAAACACCACATGTTCTCACTGGTAAGTGGGAGTTGAACAATGAGAACACATGGACACAGGGAGGGGAACTTCACACACCACGGTTGGGGTGCTAGGGGAGGGAAAACATTAAGAGAAATACCTAAAGTAGATTATGTAGATGACAGATTGATGGGTGCAGCAAATCACTATGGCATGTGTATACATATGTAACAAACCTGTATGTTCTGCACATGTATCCCAGAACTTAAAGTATAATAAAAAAAATTAAACAGAAAGAACAACAATCATATAAACTGGAACTCCCACTCTTTCAGCCAGCCCACTAATTAGTGCACAATGAATCTTCAGTTTGTACCACTCCATCAGGGAAGTCTCTCTATGCTTTGTTACAAGTGTGGTTGGCCTGGAATAGATTAATACCTTTCATTTATTGAACAGCTTAGAGTTGGGGTTGTTCACATTCCATTAGTTCATTTTACACCATAATGATTTTTTGAAGTAAGCAAGAAAGTGGGAAAATTACTTTCATTTTATAAAAAAAAAAAAAAAAAAAAAGACAAGGAGCTCAGAAAGATCAGTTAGACTTCCCAAAGGTCATCTGGCAAGGTAGTAGTCAAAATGATGTTAGAATAGTGGTTTTATATGCTCTTCTTGCTACACCACAATATACTCAAATGTTCCTTTTCACCTTAGCATGACAACGAGAGTCACTCTCTTAAACCAAAAATTATGACTAGAACAAGAATATAGGGCCAGAACCATAGTAGATTCAGGCTTGTGTCTTATTGGAGTCAAAATTTTCAACTAGAATTAGTATTTTGGTTAGTAATAAAGCTATAACCCAAACTCCAGCCTGATACTAGATGATTTTCAGCCTTTGGGATGTGTCCCATTCCAATTAAGCTGTTCCTTATCCTGTCTTGAAATGTGCTAACCATATGTAAACATTTAGCTACAACGACTTCAATCAGATGCTAAATTAAATGGAAAAATTGGAGAATTTGGTATTCCCCTTTCTCCACATGTCTAATTTTATACCCTTGCAACACTTCTTACACTTACAATTGACTTCATTTTGTACTTCATCTTTGTTGTTGTTGCCAGTTTAATCACACAATGTTTTACTTCTATGTTATCAATTAAACATTTTTTTTCTCAGAAAATAAAGAAAGCCCCATACCTAGAAGAGGGTTATGTTTCCATGAGCTCCCCCTAGAGGTTGGAGTGCTCATTAATACCAGTTACCTACCAAAACAAATTCACAATCCTCATTGTATTCAGAATAGGCCACGTTCATCCCAGCATCATTTGCTTGTAATTCAGTAATAAAATACAAACAGACAACATAAGAAATTAAAAAGTGGCATAAGTATTTAGAGAAAGGTTTGACTGGTTGTTTCATTCATTCATTCCATAAATACCTTGGGCTGGAACATAAATTTTACATTTTAATTTTAACAACATTGTCTTTCCAATAGGAACACATTATAGGGACTAGAAGAAATAAAGGGCACATCGGGTCAGTATTTGGAAAGAGGAAAGTACCGAAGAAAAATCTCTTTAAACAACAAAGACTCAATTTGCCTGTTTCATTCATTAATTTAACCATTCAACATTGTTGAGCACTCGTTATGTGTCAGAATGCATTTGATACGGGAATTGAACAGTGAACAAGATATGACATCTGCCTTTATGAAGTTTTCAATTCAATGATTGCTGACAGGTGAGGCAACAAAAAGAAAGTCACATGAAAGAATGTCAGTGGAGAAAGAAGAGCAGAAAGCAAAATGGGATAAGTACTCTAGCAGAATGTGACATATGAGTCGAATTTTAAAGGATAAATAAATTTGGATTAAGTGGGGGCAGAAGGAAAGAACACTGGATGATGTCAAATAAAACTATCAGAGATGTATCATAGACCAATGAATAAACTGGAGATTTGCATTTTGACTTCAATAAAACTTTTATTGCAGGATTTTTTAACTTAAGAGGAAAGAGAGACAACACTTACAAATGCCTGGAGGCCTAAATGGCCCAAATTTGCCTCAGGGGCCCAAAAAGGTGATTTAAAATGGAATAGAAACTCAGAGAATGGTTGCTTAGAAGGGACGGGGTGCTTTAATGATAGAATTCCATTTAAATTATTATTAGAAACACCTTTAATTATTGCAATACTGTCTTAAGGGCCTCAAAAAAAAAAAAAACTCAACTAAATTCATTTTATACAATAAGTATACAATAGACAAGTTTCCTTCCACCAGCCCAACAACATCTTGCATTTGAGAAAACAAAGATCCAGAGAAGTTAAGTAAACAAAGTTACACAGAAATTTGTGGCAGGGGCATGTAAGTGAGATATAATTCAATGCTGCATGTATTATACCAGAATTAATAAATCAAAACATTACATATGAGAGATTACATAGAGCTACATTAAAACCATTTGCTTTCCACAATCTGTTATTAAGATTTGTCTCAATCCATCAACTGTTATTGAGAACTTCTAGAGCATGTCAGTATAACAATAAATTTTTGACTGAGATTATTAAAAGCATGCAATTTTATTAATCAAATGATTTTTTAAAAAACACGTTTCCTAAGATTTGGAATTTTCCACTTTCCATGCTCTCACCAGGTTCAAATAAGAATGGAAAAATACAGACTTATTGAAAAACGTCTTCACAGAGGTAACACATTACCATTCAAAATGTGTAAAGTTGGACTTCTTTCATTTGTATTTGTGAATTACACATTCAATGAAGATTTATTGAGCACTCACCATGTGTATGGATTGTACCAAATGCTAAGGATAAAACAACAGAAACAAACATAAAACAAAACAAAACAGAAATAGATCTTGCTCTAGTGGCAAAAACAGTGTAGTGAATAGCGTGTAAGAATAGCATGTTTTCAAAGCTGCTTATTTCAAGCAGTATGTTTTCAAAAACATTTATTTATTTTGATGTTTTAGTGGCTTTTATTGAAATCAAATTACAAATTCAGATTCTATAATTCCAAACAGATTAGTTCCACATCTTTGCTCTCAAGGCATTGACTTTTTAATTTTTGACAATCTGATGAATGTAAAATGGTATGGCTTTGGGTTTGTAATTTGCATATACCTGATAACTAAAGAGTTAGAGGATTTTCTTTCACATATATATGCGCCATTTGTATTCATTTTGTGAAATGTCTATTTATTTTGCCTGTATGTTTATGGAGTTATTGATCTTGGTTATATTTAGGAATTATTATATATTATGGATATTAATATTTTGCTATCATTTGAATTTTGAGTAAGACACAAATGTCTCGGAGGCTTGATTTTGCTTGTTCCCCTTAGTGAATCTGCTCTCACATATGTGTTAGCCAAAGCTGCTCTCACTTTTGTATGCTCAAATCTGTTTCCTGCAACTCCAACCCCTACCCCACCCAAAACTCCTGCCCTGAATTTGCAACTTTCCACTAAAGGTCATTCATCCTGTTCCAGAAATTCTGAAAATACTTCAAATCCACCATTACATCTATATAGCCCCAACACTTGGAAGAGTCTCTGACACACTGTGGTTTTGTAATGGTTCAGATGACACTTTCTTGCTATTCCTTCACATGGTGGAAGGTCAAGAGGATCTCTTGAGCTTCTTTAAGAAGGGCATTAATCCCAATCATGAGGGCTCTGCCTCATGACCTGATCACCTGCCAAAGACCCCAACTCCAAATACTTTCACATTGCAAATCTGATTTCAACATATGAATTTGGAGCAGGGGAACATAAACATTTAGACCATAGCTGTGGGAAAATAAAACAAACATGAGTACAAATGAAGGCAAGAATCAGGGTTGTATGGAAATTTGAGCTTAAAGAGATGATATACAAACTACTATAACATTTCACCAGAGCAGCACCTTTTTGCTTCAGAGTATCTCTTGAAGTTTCTAGTTCACGCATTTGCCTACACTGGTCTTAAAGATTCCAACTTCAGAATATGGAACGTGCTACTTCCTCCCATTCTTTACTCCTCAGTACCAAACTGACTAGGTCAAATAGTATTTGAGAAAAAAGAACATGCATTTCCTTCCGTTGACTTCCTATTATGCATCAGGCATTTTTTATGCATCATGACATTTAATACTAAAAACATTACTTTATAAGAAGGCTCATTTTGCAAAATCAAAAATAAAAAGGAATTTTAAGTTAATAGTTAATTATTTCATAAGATTATGGTGAAGAATTTAAATGAGTAAAGTAAGGCTAAAAAAGGAGAAGGTACTTGTCCAAGATGACCAACTTGTGACCTGCTGGAGTCAAGATTTAAAGCCAGGAAAATGTTAAACAATTACAACCTATGGTTGTATGTGATACTAATCCATTCTTAATGTAATCTATTCCTAATCTTGTCCCCCAAGTTTTTTTTAACTAAACATAGATAAATATCTGAGACTGGGTAATTTATAAAGAAAAGCGGTATGATTGGCTCATGGTACTGTAGGCTGTACATGCATGGTGCCAGCAACTGCTTGGCGTCTGGGAGACCTCAGGGAGCTTTTACCCATAGCAGAAGGCAAAGTGGGAGCCAGTGTCTTATGATGCAAGAGAGAGAGCAAGAGAGAGGGAGAGGTGCCACACTCATATAAACCACGAGATCTCGCGAGAACTCACTATCAGGAGGACAGCTCCATGCCACGAAGGATCCGGCCCCATGACCCAAACACTTCCCACCATGCCCCACCTCCAACATTGGGGATTAAAATTCAGCATGAGATTTGGTGGGGACATATATTCAAACTATGTTACTGAATTATATCACCATATCACTTCCCTCCTCAGAGTATTGAGACCCTGAGAGATTGCCCACTTCTGAATTAAAGTCTTATTTTTGCTTTCTGATTTTCCAGTAAATTGCTAGGCAGCCAGAGTTTTCAAACATAGCATTCCTTTCAGTTCTCATTTAGTGTTCACTCCCCATCCATAAGAACCTGGGCTAGAGTGTTTCAAAAATGGGTTGCTGTTTTCTGAAAAAGCTGTGTTGTGATGCAGTACACTTTGGACACCATACCTTGTCGAAAAATTGAATTTTATATCAGTGCTTCTAGGAGAAGCACAGTGTTTCCCTATCCCATAGTTGACATATGCCACAATAAAACTCACTCTAATCCTCAGACACAATGGAAACGCTTGTTTAAATTAATCTTATTAGTATCATGTAAGAAATTGTGAGGAAGATGTATTTTCTTAGACATTGAATAGTCTAAGAAGTTAGGATCTAGATTGGTGAGCATTTGATAAATATTGCATAGTGAAGCTAATGAGAGTCTAAATATTTTATAGTCAATCATAATCTTTTTTTTTTTTTTTTTTGAAATGGAGTCTCGCTGTGTCACCCAGGCTGGAATGCAGTGGTGTGATCTCTGCTCACTGCAACCTCCGTGTCTCGGGTTTAAGTGATTCTCCTGCCTCAGCCTCCCAAGGAGCTGGGATTACAGGCATGCACCACCATGCCCAGCTAATTTTTTACATTTTTAGTAGAAATGGGGTTTCACAATATTGACCAGCTGGTCTCGAACTCCTGACCTCATGACCCACCTGCCTCAGCCTCCCAAAGTGCTGGGATTACAGGTGTGGGCCGCCGCGCCCAGCCCTATAATCTTTTAACGTAAACTTAAGCCACACCGGGGAAAATGTCCATATTCAGCTTTACCGTTCAATATTATATCCCTTAACAATCAGCATTTCAGTATATGTAAGATATTTTCCTTCATTCCTTTACCAGCCTCTTCTTCTCTGTCATCATTTCTGATATAAAACTATATTTTTACATAAAATTTTATCTTCAGATAAAAATGTTATTAAAATCAGACTCAGGCCGTTGAGCCACGGTCGGGGGATGGGGAATTCCAGCTGGTTTACTACATTGAGTTCTCAAGGGAGGACTAAGTCACAGGAAATTTGGTGCCTATCAGCTGAGTTAGATAAATCTTAAAAATCATATTTCAAATATTTTTCTTTTTTTCTTTCTTTCTTTTTTGTTTCCTGAGGTAGAGTTTCGCTTTTCTCACCCAGGCTGGAGTACAATGGCACGATCTCTGCTCACTGCAACCTTCGCCTCTCTGGTTCCAGCGATTCCCTGCCTCTAATCAGTTCTGTCTTCTAGACTTTGTAACTAGATTTGGAATTTTAGGGACATTTCTCAAAAAATTTCAACAGCTCTAAATTTTCCTGTAAAGCATTTGGATTCTTGGGGATGGTAGCAACTGATCAGAAAAACGTTTTTACAGAGAACTCAAAACTTTGATTCTCTCTGTTGCTTATATCCATCAATTTTTTAAAATGCAATACCAATTTAACATAGAGACAAGACTATACACTTTAAATATTAAATACAGTCTAAAATGATCAGTTGATCTCTCTCCTCAAACCTTTAAGAAACCTCTGAAAAATCTAAACCATCTGTGATTGCTAAACTCTGGTCTTTTAACCTAACATGTCATGAAAGGTGACAACTTTAATCAAGAATTCCCCTCCCTCAATTCCTCATAAATGTAGTATTAAATGTTGTTACTGGCTAATGTAAAACGTCTAGCATCCACTCCTCCCCATCTCACTTCCTTCCCCCATTCATTATCTAGGAAGGATGTGGTTTCTGTTTATCTCAGGGGCAATTAATGTTTCCAGAAAGTATGCATAAATGTCTCATTATTTTAGCACACAACCAAAATTTTAAGTTTAACAAAGACCTCTGGTCATCCTTATACCTTAGTTTGTATTTAGCTATCTGAAAAGAATGATATATGATGATTTGTGAAATATAAAGACTTATTTAACCAGCCTATTTCTAGAGCCCTAGGAAATGCTTACTGGTAAGAGAATGTTAAAACTGCCTGACAGCTAATTAAAGCACACACAAACACACACACACAAACACACATACACACACGTTTCTCTTATTGTACTAGAATAATGCCTGAATAAATGAAAGCATAAATGAGGAGCCATATTGCTTTGTATTTATAATTTACCTTAACCGTAATGTTTTACTCCTTAATTACCAAATGAAATGAATGAGAGGTAGCCATATACAGATTTCCATGATTTACAGAGCCATATAACATCAACTTATATAGATGTAGCATTTCATATTATATTCTGTCATTATCACTATAAACCTCATGACAGCATTCCTGCAAAATCATGTGTTATCTATGTTTTTCAACTGAGCGAACTAAGACTCAGACAAATTCATAGATTTGCCTAAAGCTGCAAAGCTCGTGTGAAGAGTGAGACTCATTCCTGGACTTTCACCCAGAATCTGGTGCTACTTATCCATAAAGAAAGCCCCATGTTCTCTACTGCCAGGATCAGACAGGTTCTTAGATATTATCCTGGAAACTACATGTGGTAAAAACTTGAGCAAGTTGCCATGAATAGGTTTTTCAATTATTGGGGTGATGTTACTACATAGAATAGTAAAAAAAATGAGCTTTGAGGTCTGTCAACAGTTGATTCTCTCCCTATCTCCTCAACTTTCTCACTCTGGGAACTCAGACAAATTATTTAACTTTTGTGTACCACCAAAACTTTACAGAATTATTGTGAGTAATAAAAGTAAAATATCTGGCTCCTCAGGGACACTCATTAATGGGAGTTATAAAAAGAGTGAAATGCCCCAGCAGAGGAGAAAACGTTTGGTGAATCAGCAGAACCACCTGTGGAGCTTTGAAAACGCTGGTTTCTCTAAACTGGTTCTATAAGAAAGAAATCAGGCCAAGCACTTGATTACAACTTAATAACAATGTCACAACAAGATAGAAATTATTTTCCCCAACTTAAAGGAAACAAGACTGACACTTGAAGAAATTAAAAATGATGGAGCCAGAATTAGAACATAATCTCCCTAAATCTTTTCACCGCACACTTTGTGTTTCTGCATATCCATGTTTGCCTCAACTATGACATATGTTGTCACTGAAGCTGGCTTCAAAGTTAATGTGATTATGGCAATGACGTACTTCTGAACCATAAAATTGTTGATTCTGATTAATGCCACATGAGGTGAATAGAATGGAAATACACAGCATTGTGTAAATCGTTAGATTTTCTTTTCAAAGACCATGGTTGTTTACTTATTTCTTAAGACTGGACTTCTGAATATAGATCATTTGACTACAGTGAATCATCTCTTCTAATAGTACTTACTATAGATGTCATCTTCAAGTAGGAGATACTACAATTTAACTCCCCTTCAATGAAATCATATTTTATATGCAAAGAAAGCTCATCCACACAATAACTAAAAATACGTAGTTGTAAATTTACATACTTCACATTTTCAGAATACCCATTATTTTGTAGAAAGTTTAACTGTTATGATGACATATTTGTGATATTAAGCTTCAGTATGATAGTTTAATATCTACATGAATAGAACTCATAGTCATTTATCATTCAATTGTTCATTCAATCATTACATGGAGTATACACATTGTGTTAAGAATAAAATAGTGAACGAAATCATCAGGGTCCTCTTTATGAAGCTATCATTCTAGTTAGAGAGATTGATCTTACTCAAATAATCCTGTAAGTAAGTGTAAAAATGCAACCATCTTAGGAACCGTTAAGAAAACACATAGGGTAACATAAGAAGTCATATTTGGAAGAATTTATGACAAAGTGACACTCTATGAGGTCTGAACAATGAATAAACTTCATTAGGTAAAGAGTGTTAGAACTAATATGCAGGCAAAGAGAAGAGTCTGTGTAAATGCTCCGTTCTAAGAACAAAAGTACTAGCTAGAAGACTAATAGAGAGGAAGCTGAGGTGAAATTAGATGAGAACACATGATGCAAAGCCTGGTAGGCTTAGAAAGAATTTTTTTCTTTATCCCAAGAGTATCTGCAGACGTGCAATGGTTCCAAGCCAGAGAATGACTTGTCAAATTTTTATTTTATTTTATTTTATTTTATTTTATTTTATTTTATTTGAAAAAGATCTGCCAGACACGGTGGCTCACACTTGTAATCCCAGCACTTTGGGAGGCCGAGGCAGGCAGATCATGAGGTCAGGAGCTCAAGACCAGCCTGGCCGACACAATGAAACCCAGTCTCTACTAAAAAAATGCAAAAATTAGCTGAGCGTGGTGGCAGGCACCTGTAATCCCAGCTACTCGGGAGGCTGAGGCAGGAGAATCTCTTGAACCTGGGAGGTAGAGGTTGCAGTGAGCCGAGATCATGCCACTGCACTCCAGCCTAGGCCACAGTGCTAGATTCTCTGGAAAAAAAAAAAAAAGAAAGAAAGAAAAAGATCATTTTGACTGCTTTGGGTAATAAATAGGAAGGAGACAAGAAGATATATGTGAGAGTCTATCATGGTTTGAGCCAGGGTAGTGGTGGTAGAAAAAAATTACACACATGCAAAAGATATTTAGGAAATAAAATCACAAAAGAAGAATTGTGCTATAATTTGCTGAAAGGGGGAAACAAAGCAGGTAGTTTGGTGAGGTGAATAGGGAGAGGGCAGAGAGAGCTTAGATCATGAGTTCCATTTTGGATATGCCAAGTTTGAGGTGTCATTGAAACATCCAGGTGAAAACATAGGCCTTTAGATATTCAAGTTTGGAGCTCAGAGGAGAAGTCTAGTAGAGATATGAGTATTTGAGCCCTCTGCTGATAATTGAGTCTAGGGGAAGAGCATAAAAAGTGAGAAAAGAGGGGCTAAGATCACATTTGGACCAGTACAATATAGAACAGGGGAGGATGAACATAAAAAGATGAGTGGAAACAAATGCTCAAAATAAATAAAAAAAGCCATGGAGGGTTATGTCAAAAAGTAAAGGGTGAAAGTAGTTTAAAAGAGGCAAAGATCTATCACAACTTGTGCTGGTCAGAGGTTAAGTATCATGAGGTCTAAAAACATGGCCAAACCTGTTGTATTGTTTTACTCCATTATACGTAGCCTCTTGCATTTTATTACTTTAAATATTTATATACATATATTTAACTGCCAAAACATTTTATGGCTAACCAGGCATGTGAAACCTTTGTAAGCAAAGGAATGTTTTGGTCCTGGGAGGCACCTAATAGATAACAAAGTCATGCTTCCTGATTATATTTCTCAGAGTAGGTAATCAATTGTTGTCACCACATACTAATAACACAAGCACATGATCTTAGAATCACTCAGTTGTAAAATGTCATGTGAAATCAAAAGAATTTTGGAAACCATTAAAACAAATTTCAAAATTTCTCAGAGCCAAGTGCATTTGTTAAAAAGTTAAATGAAAGATGTATAACCTCTGTTAGATCACAAAAACAACACCTATCTATTTTCAATATGTAAAACACATATAAAACAAAGCAATTGAGAAAGACTAATAATAAGAGAACAGAGGTTGGGCGCTGTGGCTCATGCCTGTAATCCCAGCACTTTGGGAGGCTAAGATGAGTGCATCACCTGAGGTTAGGAGTTTGAGACCAGCCTGACTGGCCAACATGGTAAAACCCCGCCTCTACTAAAAGTTCAAAATTTAGCAGGGCATGGTGGTGTGCACCTCTGGTCCCAGCTACTCTGGAGGATGAGGCAGGAGAATCTCTTGAACCTGAGAGGCAGAGGTTGCACTGAGCCAAGATCATGCCAATGCACTCCAGCCTGGGGGACAGACCGATACTCCATCTCAAATAAATAAATAAATAAATTTAATTAAATCTAAAAAAAAAAAACAGGAAATGACAAGATAGGCAAATGCAAAGAAAAATATATTTTCAGTCAAAATGGAATACAAGACAAATAAAAGCATTAAATTTTAAAAAAGAAAAGTTTATTGTGATAGAAGTCAAGTATAAAGATCCACTAAATGTGAATATTTATAATGAAATAAAATTGTATTGAAAAGTATGAAGCAAAATTAAAACGAGTGTAACACGAGGATGAATACACAGAAAACAACATGAAGAAACCTCAATTATCTTACTATATTAATTTGCTAGGGCTACTGTAACAAAGTACCACAAACTGGGTGGCTTAAACAAGAGAAATTTATTATGTCACAATTCTGGTGGTTAAAAGTCAAAAACGAAGGTGTCAATAGTTTTATTCCTTCATATAGCTAGAAGGGAGAACCTGTTCCATGTCTGCCTCCTAGCTCATCATGGTTTGCTAGAAATCTTTAGCATTCCTTGGCTTATAGCAGCATAATTCCAGCCTTCAAATGGTGTTCTTTCTGTGTGTTAACATTGCTTCTAAATTATATCTTGTTGTAAGGAAATAGTCATTCTGAATTAGGGCCCACAATAGTGACCTCTTCTTAACTTGATCATCTTCAAAAACCATATTCCCAAATAAGGTAATATACACAGGCACTAGGGGTTATAATTTCAATATCTTTTTTTTTTTTTGGTAGGGGTGGGGGACATAATTCAACCTATAACACTTACTCTAACCTATAATAAATAGGCTAAAAATATATAGGCACCATCTAATGTAACCAAATACAAAATACAACTTTTTCAAGTGATAATGGTCTATTTGTAAAAACTGACAAAAACCCAAGAGAAATGAAAACATATGTCCATAACTAGATTTATATAAAACTGTTTTCTAGCTAAATTAGTAATAAAAAGCCCAAACTGAAAATATCCAGGTGCGCACCATAGGAGAATAAAGAAATTTGTCATATTCCTACAGTGGACTACTTCTCAATAATAAGAAGGAAGCAATTTCTGATATATGCAATAACATGAATTAATCTCCAAAACATGCTCAGACTAAAAACGTCACACACACAAAAAGCACATACTCTTAGACTCCATTTAGAGAACAGGCAAACTAAACTATGGTGGAAAAGTATCAGAATGGTGGATGTCTCTGAGGGTGAGAGGTGGAGATTGACTGGGAAGGGACATGAGGGAACTTTCTAAGGGGATAGTACTGTGGCTTGCATACATGGATCCCTCCAAAATTTATATGTTAAAACTTAGCTACCAAGATGATAGTATTAGAAGGTGGTACCTTTAGGAAGTGATTAAGTGCCTTCAGGAGGTGATTAAGCCTTAAGGGCAAGCCCTCATAAATGGATATAATGACCTTTTAACAGAGGTATGAGGGAGCTATTTGACTTTGTTTTGCACTTTTGCTTGAGCCACATGAGGACACAGCAACAAAGCACCATTTTGGGAGCTGAGAGCAACCCTCACCAGACAATGAATCTGCTGGCACCTTGATCTTGGAGTTCCCAGCCTTCAGAACTGTGAGTAATAAATTTCTGCTGCTTATAAATTACCCAGCCTAAGATATTTTGTTATAACAGCAGGAACAAAGATAGATGGTAACATTTATATCTTAATATGGTGTGCAGTACACCAATATTTGAATTTCTTAAATTTTAGCTAACGTATAATTTTAAGATTTTTGTATTTCATTATATATAAATTTTACCTCAAAACAAGAAAAAAATACCTGAATAAGTACTGAATACTAGCTAATGATATACATGCTGAATATTTAGAGGAAAGTGCATTCATGTTTACAATTTACTTTAAAATGCATGAAAAAATAAGATGAATTAAAGTATAGATAGATGTATGACTAGATTGATAGATATGTGAAAAAGCACCTATAGTAAAATGTTAACAGTAGAATCTAGAGGCTGGGTGTATGGTGTTCTCTGTAATATTCTGTCTTCTTTGCTGTATGTTCAAACTTTTTCATAATAAAATGCTAGAAAAATAGACAAAAATCAATAAATTATAAAGTTCAATAAATTATCAAACTGTTTATTGTACATTCTCTAATCCAAATGTAATAAAATTTAAAAGTAATAATACAAACAACATAAACATTCTGGCCCACTAAAAAAATGTAGAAATAAGAAAAAAAAACCTATCAAATCAAAATTGCAAAAATTTAGAAAATAAAAATTATGTAAATATTGCATACAAAAATCTTTGGAACGCAAGAAAAAGAGCAATTTCAAATACATGAATGTAAACATTCAATCTAAGTTAGAAAAAGACTAATAGGAAAAAATGAGGAAAGCAGAGAGAAGAAATCAATATGCAAAAAGCAGGAAATAATAACCATATTACAGGGACTGTGATGGTTAATTTTATGTGTCAAGTAGACTGGGCTAAAAGATATCGAATATCCCTAGGAGTGCCTTTGAGGGAGTGCATTATTTCTTGGAGAGCCTTTGAGGGAGTTTCTGGAAGAGATTAACGTTTGACTCAGTGATCTGAGTAAAGAAGATCCATCACCGATGTGTGAGAACATGATTCAATCTGTTTAGGGTCAAATACAAAGGTGAAGGAAGTGCAAATTCTCTCTCTCTTCTTGAGCTGGGACAATTATCTTCTCCTGCCTTATAGACATTGAAGCCCTTGTTTCATAGGTCAAAGGACTTTGAGACTTACACCAATCCTCTATTCCCTACTCCCTCTCTTCTCAGGTCTTCCAACAGAATTACACCTCAGGCTTTCCTGGGTTTCCAGTTCGCAGATGACATATCATGGGTCTTTTCGGCCTCCATAGTTGCATGAGTCAATTTCGTAATAAATTTTCTCTTCTGCCGGGCGCGGTGGCTCACGTCTGTAATCCCAGCACTTTGGGAAGCCTAGGCTGGCAGATCACGAGGTCAAAAGATCAAGACAATCCTGGCCTATATGGTGAAACCTCGTCTCTACTAAAAATACGAAAATTAGCTGGGCGTGGTGGCACTTGCCTGTAGTCCCACCTACTTGGGAGGCTGAGGCAGGAGAACCGCTTGAACCTGGGAGGCGGAGGTTGCAGTGAGTTGGAATTGCAACACTGCACTCCAGCCTGGCGACAGAGCTTTATTTAAAAAATAAATAAATAAAAATTTAAAAATTAAAAAATTCTCTTCTATTTATATATATTGTAGATAGACACATACATAGTAATGGCTCTGTTTCCCTGAAGAATGTAATTGTGGGAGGGCTCCTCCAATCGGATGTACCGACCCAATACTGTGTATCCACCAAAGACTATAAGACAGTGTTTCCAGAACCAGGGTTCATGCCAAATAAATTCTGAAAACAAGCAGCAGAATTGGTTGCATTTATTTTGGATTTCCAGAGATAGCAAGGGCAGCAGATGTGGTGGTACCGTTGAGAGTCCATGTTCTTTGCATTGGCAGCACAAGCCACATCTGGTAATCAACTGTGCTGTCTTCTTCTCCATGCGGTAGAGGGTCTTTGGAACATTGCTCTTGGGCGTGTAGCCTCCTGGTTTAGTTCTGAGCATTCCAAGAGTTTCTGTGAGCCTCCCAAATGCTTTCATGAATCTATTTTCCACTGATATTAGTCAGAATATGTTTTTATTTCTTACTGATGATAATCTGGACTGACACACAATAAAAAGTAAATGAGCCCGGGTGTGGTGGCTCACACCTGTAATCTCAGCAGTTTGGGAGGCAGAGGCAGGAGGATCATTTGAGATCAGGAGTTCAAGACCAGCCTGACCAACACGATGAAACCCCATCTCTCCTAAAAATACAAAAATTAGTACGGTGTGACGGCACATGGCTGTAATCTCAGCTAGTCGGGAGGCTGATGCAGGAGAATCCCTTGACCTGGGAGGCGGAAGTTGCAGTGAGCCGAGATCACACACTGCACTCCAGCCTAGGCAACAGAGTGAGACTCCGTCTCAAAAAAGAAAAAAAAAAAGGTAAATAAAAGCTGATGAATACATCTTTTAAAAATACAAACCCATCTTACATGTAAGTATCAATGTTAAGGTAAAAATCAGTTTGCCGGGCCCAGTGGGTCACCCCTGTAATCCCAGCACTTTTGGAGACTGAGGCTGGCGGATCTCGAGGTCAGGAGATCGAGACCATCCTGGCCAACACGGTGAAACCCCGTCTCTATTAAAAATACAAAAAATTAGTGGGACGTGGTGGCGGGCGCCTGTAGTCCCATCTACTCGGGAGGCTGAGACAGGAGAATGGCGTGAATCCGGGAGGCGGAGCTTGCAGTGAGCCGAGATTGTGACTCTGCACTCTAGCCCGGGCGTCAGAGTGAGACTTCCTCTCAAAAAAAAAAATAAAATAAAATAAATAAATAAAAATAAAAAAATCAGTTAATAGAATACAGCAACTTCTTAAGAGAATACTTCATCATGACTCAGAGGGGTTTTCCCAAAGAAGGATTTTCAGTATTAGGACATCTGCTATAATTAACATAATTAAAAGGTCAAAATAAATAAGCCATTTAATCATTATTATAGATGCCAAAAAGACGTATTATAAAGTTTAATATTTATTAGTGATTCAAAAGGAACCTTTGTCAAACTGGAATAACAGATTATTTCCAACATATAATATGTTTCTTCAAACTCAAATTGCATCATGCATAATGGGGAAACTATACATTCTGACTAACATCAGGAACAAGATAAGCATCCCACAACCTTAATATTAGTTATTACAATTTTTGAAGAATTAAACAAAGTAATTAGAAGAAAAGAAGAAATAAGTCACAAAAATTAAAGACCAAGAGAAAAATGTCATTTATTTTAGATGGTATGATTGTATACCTGTAGGCTCAAAGGCATCAACTGATATTCAATTGTAAAGTTAAAAAATAATTAAACTGGCTAGACACAAATTAATACACAAAACATCATGGCTGTCCTACAGTGACTTTCTTTACAACTAGTTAGGAAAATGTAGTAAAGATTTTATTTACAGTAGCAACAGTTAAAAAAAAAAAACTAGGAATAAACATAAAGGTGTAAGAATTATGTGATGAATAGCCAAAGAGAGACATTTTAAAAAGTTGAATAAATTGCAATGCATACATATTTTTTAAATTTTCACTGTATAGTTATAGTTGTGTTTGTTTCCCTTAATTTATTTTATAAATACAACGCAATCCCAATAAAAATACCTTTTTTTTTTTTTTTTTTTGAGACTGGGTCTTGCTCCCCTGCCCAGGTTGGAATGCAATGGTGAGATACTGAAGCTTTGAGCTGCCTGGGCTCAGGTGATCCTCCTGCCTCAGCCTCCTGAGTAGCTGGTACCACAAGCTTGCACCACCACACCCAGCTAAATTTTATTTTTTGTAGAGACAGGGTCTCACCATGTTGCCCAGGCTGGTCTCGAACTGCTAGACTTAAACAATCCACCTGCCTCAGCCTCCCCAAGTGCTGGAATTACAGGCGTGAGCCACCGCACCTGACCCAAATATGTTTTTTGATGGAACAAGACACAGATTACAAAATTCATGTAGAAAATTAAAGAATATCAACTAAATAAAGAAGTGGTGAAGAAATAGCCCTATCAGATATTTAAATCTGCTATAAAAGTATAGTAATTAAAGCAATGTGACATTAGCAATGGAAAGATCAGTAGAATAGAGGAGTTCAGAGAGAGACCCAAAGAAGAGAGGACTTCATATATGATAAGGCAGCATTTTACAATAGTGAAAAATTATAAAGTATTCAAGAGATAATACTGGATAACTGTTTACCTATTTGGAAAAGTGAAAACCAAGTTGTATTCCTACCTAATTCCCTAGACCATGATATATTCCAAATGTATGAAGTGTTTAATGTAAATAAATGAAAAAGTTAAAGTTTCAGATGAAAGCATGAGTGGATTTTGGTAAGGAGGCCTTTCTTGATATTCAAAACATAGAAGCCATTAAAGAGTCTAATAAATGCATTAAAATAAAACACTCCTAAACAATGACAATTATGTATATGTAAATACATATACATAATAAATGTATAAGTATAGAAATAAATAACTACATATATATGTGCATCTATTTTGTGTGTGGAGAGAGAGAGAGAAAGGAAAAAAAGCAGTAATCACTTCAGAAAGGAAACACATTGAAAACGGAGTCTGGCAAGAGCTTACTCTGAGAAAGCTTGAGCGGCTCAGGTGGCTAAATCCTGGGAAAGATAGAAAGGAAGATGGTGAAGCTCAGTCTCTCTCATTCTCTTCTGCAGAGGGGCATGTTCCACCAGGGAGCTGGAACCATCACACTGTCTGTGAGAAGTAGGTACTGGAAGAGCTCTAGTAGAGCTGAGACCCATTGAAAAGTCTCAGGCTCCAGTCCTGAATGTATAACGGCCATGCCCTTGCTGAGTGCAAATAGGAAGTGTCTTAACTTAGGATTATCAGGAAATAGCTTCTGAGATGGAGCCTTTCACAATGGATGCTTATCAAAGAAGGAATGATCTGGGAAACAACAGCCGCAGTGGTGAAGGAAATAGTATTGCACAGAAAGAGGTCATGAACTGCAGGAAACTCGTAGCAGCCAACCCTCTCAGCAGTTAAGAAATGAGTTATTTAGTCTCGAAGGGCGATCAGGGCAGTTCTCTACAGCATCTACCACGAACAGCAAGAGTGCCCCAAACAAGCCTTGGCTAAGAGCAGAGATGAACAAATGCATAAAAATTCTTTTCTAAATGCATGCATGCATGCGTGCATGTGTGTGTGTGTGTGTGTGGTTTGTCATTCACGTCTGTTTAGTGTTTGGTCTTAGACTTGTATTTTGTTTACTGCTATATTCTTGTAGATACTTACACAGAACAAACCTTTAGACTCAGTATATGACCAATTAATAGATGTTGAATGAATAAATGCATAAATAAATGACAATTAAATTTTAACTTTCTTAAAATATAAAGAATTATTTCAACTATTTGGTCAATATCTGTCAATATTTTTAATGTATAAATCCTTTGGCTTTATAATTGCATATCTAGAAATTTTGCTATAGTTGTATTCACATAGATGAGCAAAAAAGTGTGATAAAATATTGCTTGCTGCATTACTTATGATATTAAGACTATAAACAATATAAAGTCTATAAATATGGAACTAACTAAAGATTAATCCCAGATTGATACAATGGATTATCATGCAGTTGTTCAAAAGGAGGTAGTAGAACGTGCTTATAAGGAACTATCTCAAACATATATTTTACAGTGATAAAAGGATGATACAAAACAGTGGATATAGTGTCCCCACATTTGATACAAACAAAAAGTATACATGGATAAAAATAAAAATCAAGTAAGAACATGATAAAAAACAAAGCAAGGATTTCCTGCTAAATTTTTTTGGGTTTATCAAGGATATTGTCATGTTTTTTACCTCACCTATTAAAAGGGTTTCTGACTTTTCACCCTCCCAAAAATCATAGAGCTACATCATATTTACTTCGAGTAAGCACTTGCAATAATCCTTACTGGTTTTAGGCACTCTTTTAGATATGAGGAAACTTAGGCACATAGAAATTACAGACATTTTCCAAGACATAGCTGTAGTTATACCAGAAACGTGCTAGAATGACACATATCTGACAGCAATCAGGTATTCCTTCTGGTACAAAATGATCATTTCAGATTTCATCTAGCATGAGTTTTTTGGTTAGGTGAGACAGCTGAAAAATAAATTTTGACTTGTGAGAAGACAACTATTAATAACCTAGTATGAATTTATTTTCAGACACAAAGCAGCTGAAATAATCATCCACTAGGTAAAAGTTCGTTCCTTGGCTAAGTAGGGTGATTTTTTCAGTGTGAATCTGTATAGTACAAACCTCCTGAGAAAAATTAAGAAAACTTTTCTAATGGAATTCTATTACATAAATCCTTATTTAAATATTTTTGAACTTTTTTTCTTAAAATAGCTTATATTTCTGTTTAAAGAGGGTGTTTGAAAGTATATATCTATAAAGCTTTCTCTAAAATTTGATTGCAATCCAAAGCTTATTTTGTAGCAACAAGCTTTTGCCCTTTGCTTTTAGCACGATGATGAAGCACACAGACTGGTGTTAGACTTCCCTTGCTCAAATCTCAGTTCTTCCACTTAATATATGTGTGACCTTAGTCAATTGCATGATATTTCTGTGCCTCAGTGTCCTTATCTGTTTATTATCTCTATTAGTTGTTTTAGAAATTAAACTAGTGAATTGTAGAATATTATAATAGAACCAGTTAGATACCAAGCCTGTGTAAGAGTTATTATGCAGAGATATGGCCATGCTCTTAAAGTTTTGCAATAATAGGAGAAATAAATAGTGGTCCAGATCCTTCCCTCCTTCTTTAGTAAAGATTTACTAACTAGTCATTTGGCCGGGCGTGGTGGCTCATGCCTGTAATCCTAGCACTTTGGGAGGCCAAGGTGGGAGGATCACCTGCAGTCAGGAGTTCAAGACCAACCTGGTCAACATGGTGAAACCCCGTCTCTACTAAAAAAGTACAAAAATTAGCTGGGTGTGGTGGCGGGCACCTGTAATCCCAGCTACTGGGGAGGCTAAGGCAAGGAGAATTGCTTGAACCTGGAGGCAGAGGTTGCCATGAGTAGAGATCGTACCACTGCACTCCAGTTGGCGACTGAGAGAGACTCCATCTCAAAAAAAAAAAAAAAAAAAAAAAAAATTTACTGAGCACCTAGTTGGTTCAATATACTTATCACCCTTGAGACAAATGTATTTCTATGGGAAAGGACAACCCACCTTGTAATCTTTCTCATTTTCAATATATTTGTACTCTTTACCTGTACTGAGTGCCCTTAGTAGGGCATGAACTGAATTAATTTTTCTAGCATCCATGATAAAATTGTTCAGGGCCACCTTGATTCCCTTTCTCAACACAACTGTGTATTTGTGAAATTGCAAACTTGAAATGGGAATGTAGTTCCCAAATAAGGAACAAAATAGTCTATGACATCTACATTTTTCACCCCACCATCATAAATCTCTTTGATCCTATTACCCAAACTAAAGCCTAAAACACTGAAATTAAAATGCCACTTTAAAAGAAATCACAAAAATTCGTGTGCACTGCTTTTGTTTAGTTTTAATGTGGCTTTATACTGAGGTTGACATACGATGGAGACAACAGAGTTTTACCATCAGTGTCCCCTGTGAAGACAAGAATTTAAGCTCCAGTGCCCCTTGCTTGCACTGGCTCCTTTGAAGGCATTGGGAGAAGCCCTAGCCTTGTAGAACCTGGATGTTGTCTACTCAAAAAATATTTGATGAGTCCTAGCACAAGAAAATTTGACATGGTCCAAAAACCTCATCACTCATTATGAAAGAAACTTGATATTACCAAGTTTCTCTTGAGAAAATAATCTTGATTTTCTCATATTTCATAACAATTCAATCACTTCTCAGTCTTTTGACTAAAATCAATGGTAAAAAATTAGCATGATGTTGTCAATAATGAGCTGTGATGCTGAATGAAATCTTTTTAAACTATGAATTTAAAAGTAAAATTAACTGTGATAGAAAAAAAACTGGACGGTCTTTTTATTTTCTCTATAGCAAATGATATTCCAAAATCAGTGTAAGAGAAAGAAGTGGTCAAGAAGTATACAATATGCAACCAAAAACTATAGGGAAAAAAATATATATACCATGTAATTAATGAAATGTGTTCCTTTTTTCTAAGTCTTATGGTGTTGTCATCAGTGGAGGGTGTCCGGGTTCTTGGCATCTTGAACAAAGAATTGGACAAAACGCACAAACAAAGCTAGGAAGGAATAAAGGGATTTTTTGAAAATGATAGTACACTCCACAGTGTGGAATGGGCCCAAGCATAGGGGCTCAAGGGCCCCGTTACAGAATTTGGGAGAGTTTAAATACCCTCTAGAGGATTCCATTGGTTACTTGAGCACGCCCTATGTAAATGGAGAGGATGAAGTAAAGTTGCAAAGTTATTTACACGGTATGCCCTATGGAGTTTGCTGTCATAGCTGAAGTGTGAATCGACTTTATGTTCCCTGCCTCCAGACCCTATTTTCCTGCTTCAGTGTGTGTGACATTTTTTGGTATTTTTGTGTGACTCCTTTTCAAATTCTAAGTAAACCTTCTCTTTCTGTCTAATTTGATATTTTGTATTATATTTACTTAAAAGAACCATTTTCATTATATAAGCTTTAGGCACCAAAAACTTTATTGTTCAACTTTGTACAGGAGATAAACATTATACACAGTTGAGTATTTAATATATAGAGAGGAGATTTCCTATAAGAAAGTGATATGGCTTGGCTGTGAACACACCCAAATCTCATCTTGAATTGTAGCTCTCATAATCTCCACATGTTGTGGGAGGGACCCAGTAGGAGATAATTTAATTATTTGATCTGTTTTCCTATGCTGTTCTTGTGATAGCGACTAAGTCTCATGAGATCTGAGGGTTTGTAAAGGGCAGTTCCCCTGCATACACTCTCTTGCCTACTGCCATGTAACATGTGCTTCACCTTCCACTATGATTATGAGGCCTCTCCAGCCATGTAGAACTATGAGTCCGTTAAACCTCTTTCTCTTTATAAATTACCCAGTCTCAGGGATTTCTTTATAGCTGTATGAAAATGGACTAATACAGAAAGCATAATTGAGATCCTCAAACCAATCAACAAAAGGACATTAGAACACATGGGCAGAGTGTCTCATCTAGGGCTTGCATACAGAAAAGAGTAAAATAGATTTCATCTGTGATGAACATTAATAACACCTAAATATATATAAATATCAAATCACCTAAGATTCACAGAGTGTTGACTATGTACTAGGCACTATTCTAGGTGTTTCACAGGTATTATATTTTTATCCCAACTAAAGATCAGTGTAATTTAAAATGTCTTATCAACTCTGTGATCAGAAAACTAAGGGACATTGAATTAATCTTTCAATGACTAGGCAACAAGAAATCAGCAGAACCTAATCCAGAGTCCACACTCTTAACCATGCAGGGTCCCACTTCTAGGTAGCTTATTTTGTACAGTTGGGAAACAAACAAACAAACAAACAAAAGCCATGTAAATAATTAAATCTCAAATTTGTAATTAACTTGCTGTGTGGCCTTGTTCCTCTCTGAGACCCAGTGTTGTTAGTCATAGAAAAGATACTAATACGTATATCAGACCTAGCTTTATGAAGGTTAAATTACACTCTATACTATGGGTCACCTGAAATAGATATTCAATGAATGCTGTAATAGAGTAAAGGCGGTGGTTCATGCCTGTAATTCCAGCACTTTGGGAGGCCGAGGTGGACGGGTCACCTGAGGTCAGGAGTTTGAGACCAGCCTGGCCAACATGGTGAAACCCCGTCTCTGCTAAAAACTGCAATAATTAGACACGTGTGGTGGTGGGTGACTGTAATCCCAACTACTTGGGAGGCTGAGGCAGGAGAATCGCTTAAACCAGGAGGCAGAGGTTGCAGTGAGCCCAGATCATGCCATTGCACTCCAGCCTGGGCAACAGAGGGAAACTCCATCTCAAAAATAAATAAATAAATAAATAAATAAATAAATAAATAAATAAATAAATAAAATGGCACAGTGTTCATGAAAGTATTGCAATCCTGACTTATTCCTCTAAATTATTTTAAATTTATGGAATACAATAAATATTTGACACTGTATATTTTCCTCTGTTAATTATTGGCTTAGAGAAGAGTAACAACTCTGAAAATAATGAGTAAAATGGTTTCTTCTTTAACCAAACAATACAAAAAGAAAAAAGGAATGTTGTTTTATGATATAACTTGGCATCTTAGCTTTCTTTATCTTTTTCTGTGGAACTTTTTACTACAAAGCTCAAAATATTTGTATTGAAACTGCCACACGCAGTACATTTCCTTTATTTTTTTGAAACGGGGTTTTGCTTTTTTTTTTTTTTTTTGAGATGGAGTTTCGCTTTTGTCGCCCAGGCTGGAATGGCGCCATCTCGGCTCACTGCAACTTTCACCTCCTGGGTTCAAGTGATTCTCCTGCCTCAACCTCTCGAGTAGCTGGGATTACAGGCACCTGCCACCACGCCCAGCTAATTTTTTTTTTTTTTTTTTTTTTTGTATTTTTAGTAGAAACGAGGTTTCACCATGTTGGTCAGGCTGGTCTCAAACTCCTGACCTCAAGTGATGGTCCATTTATTCACAAAACACCTCATCAGAGAATGAAGGTGTGCTATCATTTTTATAAACAAATCCTCCCTGACCAACCTGTAGTTCATAATCACTGAACCTTAGTCAATGCTTTCATATAACTTACCTCAAATTTTAAATATATCCATTTTGTTCTTACTAGCTTATATTCTGCCTTCCCTTCCATAATAAAACACAGCTCTTATTTTTGATAATCAGTGATAATTGCTAGTCCTGTAATGAAAATATATGACTAAGTGAAAGTGGTTCTAAGAATACAGAAGAATAAAAACCAAACACAATCGGTCATTTCTTGAACATCTATTGAGTAATAACTAGAAGCCATGGATTTACAGCTACCCCAGTGGCAGGTTGACTTACAAAATTAGGTCTTCATTGCTTGATTGCTGTTCTGCCTCAAAGCCAAGCTCTGTATTTTGACTCAGACATAAGCTTCTATCCATAGAATACACTTAGTAAATACTTTGAGAAAATAGAGAATGAACATGTAATTAAGAATCACAAAGAATGAACATTGCATACAATGAAAAAAATATAGATTAGATATAAGATTTAGCTTAATGTATAAGGATTACTTAAATTTTGAAAGTGAGCAATAGTCTAGTAAATATTAAATGTACTCATTACATCATTTTTATCATTTTTTGTTTGTTTTTCCAAGTTTTTTTTTTTTGAAAAAAATTGGCGAGAAACTTAAAAGAGGGGGTAGTCATCTTTAAATAAAATTTTCCCCATTTGCTTCTAAAATAAATCACATGCAGCACTTACAAGTGAAAACAGCTGATTTACAGTGTAAGGTTTTACTTAAATGTCAAATGAAAAACCTAAATTTAAAAGCAGTATTTGCAGCTCTTCAAATATCACCAGAATGGAATCAAGTTGAACCACAAAAAGAAGACATGTTCTGGACCATTGAATGTTCTATAGGCCCTATGTTCATCTCTGTAGAAGAGAAAATTTTGTGTGATAGCCAACAGCCCAAGAGTTGATTTGAAAACAGCTGAAAGTATAACATTTTAAATATATAATATAAAATTTAAAATGGAAAAGTGGAAATGAAAAGACAGGTTAAATCTCAACAGCAGAGCACAATAATGACCACGTTGCATTTGAAGTAATGGGTTTCAGGAAGCCTGAATGTATTAGGTTTAGAACTCTTCTGATAACTCAGAGGAGTCCATATATTTTATTTATCTTCATGACAAGCATGAGTAGATGAAGAAACTGAAGGATAATAAATGTATGTATTTGCCCAAGGTCGTGTGGTCAGTGCCTCAAATTACGTGCTTCTTTCATTGAACTATGTTGGCAATAATGATAGGGTCTTTGATATAAAGAGATTTACATTCTTTTTATAACAAAGAGATATAAAAAATATTTGATAAAAAGAGAGTTAATCTTTGATTAACTCTTTGATATAAAGATAATTCAAATCTCTTTATATCAAATTACATAAAATCAAGTTAGGCGATGTAAGTAAGAAATACCTGATGAAAGAAGAAAGGAAGAAAAGAATTTCATTTTATCTATGGGGAAAATGATTAATTTTTAGTAGCTAACAGAACACAATCTATTACCTCTTTTTGTTTGCTTTTTTTAGAGACAGGGTCTCACTCTATCACTTAGACTGATCATAGCTCACTGGAACTCTTGGGTTCAGGTGACACTTTTACCTCAGCCTCCTGAGTATCTGGGACTATAGGTGCATGCCACCATCGTATATTTTATGGTATTTCATTTGTAAATAAAATTTTATTAAAATATTTATTTTATATTATAAAAGTAACAAGCATTTATTTAGAAAATATAGAAATACGAATAAGCAAAAGATGAAAACAAAATTGGCTTTTGGCCCCACCAATTAGAGATAGCCGGTCCTAAAAAACATATTAAGAACCTGCTAACTGCCAGTCTGCGTCAGACTTCATCTCTCAGCATCCCCTTGATTCTCTTTCCACCAGGCATACTGGCCTTCTTGCTGTTTCTTGAACATTTCTAACAGTGACCATTTTCCCTCTGTTACGTTTATGTACTTAAAGATGTAAAAAGATGAACAGTTCTTGGCATACAGTTATAATGCAATACATACACACTCTATATAGCATTTATTTTATTATTACATTACTAATTTGTAAAACTTAATGTTCACTTGATTTTATTTGTATTCCCTTTCTTCTTAGTGAAATCTATTTTTTCATAAGAGTACTAAGCAAGTTTTTATTGAATTAGTTGATCATTGCTTTTGCCTGTTTATTTGTGTGCTTGTCATTTTCATGTGTTTTTCTTTAACTTTTATTTTAGGTTTGGGGGTATATGTGAAGGTTTCTTACATAGGCAACATATGTCATATGGGTTTGTTGTACATGTTATTTCATCATCTAGGTTTTAAGCCCAGTACCCAATAGTGATCTTTTTTGCTTCTCTCCCTCTTCCCACCTCAAGTAGACCCCAGTGTCTATTGTTTCCTTCTTTGTGTTCATAAGCTTTTATCATTTAGCTCCAACTTTTAAGTGAGAACATGCAGTATTTGGTTTTATGTTCCTGCATTACTTTGCTAAGGATAAAAGCCTCTGTCTCCATCAATGTCCCTGCAAAAGACACAATCGCATTCTTTTTTATGGCTACATAGTATTCCATGGTGTATATATACCACATTTTCTCTATCCAATCTGTCATTGATGGGCATTTAGGTTGATTCCTTATCTTTGCTATTGTGAATAGTACTGCAATGAACATTCACCTGAATGTGTCTTTCTGGTAGAATGATTTATTTTCCTCTGGGTGTATACCCAGTAATGAGATTGCTGGGTCAATTGGTAATTCTGCTTTTAGCTCTTTGAGGAATTGACATGCTACTTTCCACAATGGTTGAACTAATTTATACTCCAACCAACAGTGTATAGGTGTTCCCTTTACTCCACAACTTTACCAGCATTTGTTATTTTTTGACGTTTTAATAACAGCCATTCAAACAGGTGTGAGATGGAATCTCATTGTGATTTTGATTTGCATTTCTCTAATGATCAGTGATGATGAACTTTTCTTCATAAGCTGTTGACTGCATGTATATCTTCTTTTGAGAAGTGTCTGTTCATGTCTTTTGCCCACTTTTTAATGGGGCTTGTTTCTCTCTTGTAAATTTTTGTAAGTTTCTTAGAGATGCTGAATATTAAACTTTTGTCAGAGACATAATTTCTCAAATATTTTCTCCCATTCTGTAGGTTGTCTGTTTCCACTGTTGTTAGATTCTTTTGTGCAGAAGTTCTTAAGCTTGATCAAATCCCATTTGTCAATTTTTGCATTTGCTGCAATTGCTTTTGGTGCTTTTGTCATGAAATATTTGCCCTTTCCTATGTCCAGGATAGTATCGCCTATGTTGTCTTCCAGGGTTTTTATAGTTTGGGGTTTTGCATTTAAGTCTTTAATCCATCTTGAGTTCATTTTTGTGTATGGTGTAAGGAAGGGGTCCAGCTTCAATCTTTTGCAAATGGCTAGCCAGTTATCCCAGAACCATTTATTGAATAGGAAGTCTTTTCTCCATTGCTTTGTCAGCTTTGTCAAAAATCAAATGGTTGTAGATATGTGGCCTTATTTCTGGGCTCTGTATTCTGTTCCATTGGTCTATGTGCCTGTTTTCATACCAGTACCATGCTGTTTTGGTTACTGTAGCTTTGTAATATAATTTGAAGTCAGATAATGTGATGCCTCCAGGTTTCTTCTTTTTTGCTTAGAATTGTCTAGGTTATTCAGACTCTTTTTTGGTACCATATGAATTTTTAAATAGCTTTTTCTAGTTATTTAAAGAATGGCATTGGTAGTTTGATAGGAATAGAATTGAATCTGTAAATTGCCTGGGGCAGTATAGCCATTTTAATTATATTGATTCTTCCTATCCATGAGCCTGGGATGTTTTTCTATTTGTTTGTGTCTTCTCTGATTTCTTTGAACAGTGTTTTGTAATTCTCATTGTAGAGATGTTTCACCTCCTACATCAGCTGTATTTGTTTGCCTTTTTTATTCATTTGGATGTGTTCCTTATTTAGTAAATATTATTATTTGCCAAATTAATTTCCCTAGCATAATTTTTCTTTTAATTTTTTTATTATAAGCATTTTAAAAACACAGAAATACTGTAAGTTTTATCTAATCAATCTTTTTCGGATAACCTTTGTCTTAATCATCGCATACTCTTATTCATTTGTTCAAAAAATACCTTTGAGCACAAACCACGATTTAAGTACACATAAGAGGTATTGTTCTGGGTGTTAGAGATACACAGGTAAACTGGAGAGACAGGATCATACATCCATGATCCGTATATTTGAAAGAGGGAGCAATAAACAAGTAAGTCAATTTTTAAAATTAGATTTTAAAAAGTAAAATAAAAAAACTAAAAAAGAAAATGTAATGGAGAAAGCACCTGGGAGATATGATATTTGAACTGATATCTGAGAATAAGACAATTTCAACCATCTAGAGGAAAATGACTCTGGTTGGAGATAACAGTAAGTGGAAGTGCTTTTGGGGAAAAAAAAGAGAGAGAGAGAGAGAGAGATTAAGACACATAAAAAGCCCAATATGACTAGACCATAATAAAGGAGGAAGACAATTGGGTGAGGAAAAGTTAGAGAAGTAGGTATGGCCTTGTAGGCCATAGAAAAGAGTTTAAATTTTATTTAAAGAGCAATGGGAAGCTGTTAGATTTGACCATTGAAATATGATGGGTAACATCAACTTTTAATAGTACAGTTGACCTTTGAACAATGTTAGGGGCACCAACACCCAACCCCCGCACAGCTGTAATTTTGACTCCCCCAAAACTTGACTATTAATAACCTACTATTGACCAGAAGCCTTAACAGTAACATAAACAGTAGACTAACAGTAAATAGGCTTTGTATGTGATATGTGTTATACTATATTCTTACAATGAAGTAAGCTAGAGAAAAGAAAGTTATTAAGAAAATCATAAAGAAGAGAAAATATATTTACTATTTATTAAGTGGCAATGGATCATCATGAAGGTCTTCATCCTTGTCATCTTTAACACTGAGTAGGCTGAGGAGGAGGAGGAAGAAGAGGTATTGGATCTTACTGTCTTGAGGGTGGCAGAGGCAGAAAAGGAAAAGGAGGTAAAAGGGGAGGCAGGAGAGGCAGGCACACTCAGTGTGACTCTGTGGAAATACACCACAATTTCTGTCTAACATTTTTGCTTTTTCATTTAGGTGGGAACTGAACAATGAGATCACTTGGACTCAGGAAGGGGAACATCACACACTGGGGCCTATCATGGGGAGGGGGGAGGAGGGAGGGATTGCATTGGGGAGTTATACACGATATAAATGATGAATTGATGGGTGCTGACGAGTTGATGGGTGCAGCACACCAACATGGCATAAGTATACATGTGTAACAAACCTGCACGTTATGCACATGTACCCTAGAACTTAAAGTATAATTAAAAAAAAAAAATGTTTCTACATGACACCAATCTTCTCCCACAATTTGCTTTAGTTTTAGTCCCCATATCATAGAAGACTCTGTGTTGCAAAATAAGTCAAAAGCAGTCTTAAATAATCAGAACCCTTCTGCCAGATTGTCTAATGTCAATTTGTTTTCTGGCACTGATGCTTCTACATCTTCCTCTTCATCATCTGGCACTGGTTTGGAAGCACTCATCTTCATCCAGTTGTTCTGTTAATTCTTCTGGTGTAGCGTCTATTAGCTCTTGAATTTCTCCGAGATCCGTATCTTGAAACCCTTCACTTCCCACCATTTTTGCCAGACTCATGAACTTTTTTGTGATTTCTTTGATTGGCTCTATCATAAATCCTGGGAAATCATGCAAAACATCTGGACACAGTTTTCTCCAGTCAGAATTCATTGTTTTGGCCTTGATGGCTTTTATGGCTTTTTCTATAACAATGATGATAACTTCAACGGTATAATCCTTCCAGACTTTCATGTTGTTCTCTCTGTCGAGATTACCTTCCATAGCATTGACAGTCTTTTCCCTAAAGTACTATGGGTAATGAATGTTAAAAATCCTTATGACCTGCTGATCTATTAGGCTGTTAGACTGTGTTTGGAGACAAGTAGACCACTTCAACACCACAGGACCACTTCAACACCTGTGGTGTTGAACTCATGGAGTTCTGGGTGGCCAGGGGCATGATCCAATATCCAAAGAACTTTAAAAGGCAGCCCCTTACTAGCTAGGTACTTCCTGACTTCACGAACAAAGCATTGATGGAACCAATTCAGCAAAAGGGTTCTTGTATAACCGAAAGACCATAAGCTAGTGTTTTTCTTTTCCTTTCAAGAGTTAGGGGTTAACAACTTTATAGATTAAGGTAGTTCTGATCACAAATGGAACTGCATTTGTGCAAAACAGTAGAGTTAGCCTATTCCTTCCTGTCCCAAATTCTAGAGTTTGATTTTTTTTTTTTTTTTTTTTTTTTTTTTTTTGAGACGGAGTCTTGCTCTGTCACCCAGGCTGGAGTGCAGTGGCATGATCTCAGCTCACTGCAACCTCTGCCTTCCAGGTTCAAGCAATTCTGCTGTCTTAGCCTCCTGAGTAGCTGGGACTACAGGCACATGCCACCACACCTGGCTAATTTTTGTATTTTTAGTAGAGACGGGGTTTCACCATGTTGACCAGGCTAGTCTCAAACTCCTGACCTCGTGGTCTGCCTACCTCAGCCTCCCAAATTGCTGGGAGATAAGTGTGAGCCACTGAACCTGGCCTGCTCCTCTTTCTTACTAATAAAAGTCCTCTGTGGCATTTTTTTTTTTTTTTCTAAAATAGAGCACTTTTATCTACACTAAAAACCTGTTCAGGCAGATGTCTTTTCTCCTCAGTGATTTTTTAAATCGTGTCTGCTACCTCTTGGTCCACAGAAGCTGTTTCTCTCGCTGTCTCAACATTTTTTTAAGCCAGCCTTTCCAAATTTACCAAAGCATTCTATGCTGGCATTTAATTCTTCAGCTTTAGATTCTTCACTGTCGTTTTGCTTTACATTGTCATATAAGGACTTCATTTTTTACTCAAATAATACTAGAGTCTAACCATAGATATGAATTTTTATAGTAATCCTGCAAAAGCTGAATTTTCCATAAAAGATAAAATGATATTTTGCAAAAAGTGCAAGTTTCTCACACCTGCTGGCATGGCTACTGCTATGGCTTCCTGAATTTCCTTTTCTATTTTTTTTTTTTTTTTACAGTGGTCCTTATGTTGGATTCATATATCTGGAAACCATGGACAACTGAAGCTGCAGAACTGAATCTACAGTACATATCAAGCAATTCAACTTCTTCTTGTAATGTCATGACTTTTCTCTGCTTTTTGAGACGACTTCCAGCATCATTAATGGCACTTTGTGTGGGTCCCATGGTGTTAGTCGGGGTTTACAGTATTGCACTAAACACAATGAAAAAGACACAAGAGCCATCAGAGATTACTTTTTACTGGGATATACAATTTACTGGAGAGATGAACTACTCAAGTGGAGGTGATTAGCATCACAGGGAGGTGTTTGAAGCAGGTAACCACCACACATGAGGGCACTACAATAGCAACAGGAGCTGGCTCTGAAATTATTACAATAGTACAGTATGTACTACAGTTAATTTCATGCAGCTATAGTCTAATGCTACATCTTTACATTTGTTTATATTTACTCTTCATTGCAAATGGCACCATGTATGGTCTCTGTTTTTGTCTCTAGGTTTTGATAAATCTTAATTTTTATTACAGATTTGTATACATTTTATGGTAGTAAATAATAAACTAGTATCTATGTATATTTCATGAATTGTGACATACCTAACCTTTTCTCTTTTTTTCAGTATTTCTTGGCTACATAGTTTGTGAGATTTTTCAAATTGCCAAACATGTCTTTAAAAATTTTCCAATATATTTATTGCAAAAACTGCGTATAAGTGGATCCATGTAGTTCAAACTGTGTTTTTCAAGGGCCATCTGTATATGTTTAAAAACTAGGAGACCTTAAAATTGACATATATTCAGCCCAACTGCTTATGTGTAGCTGTTGGGACTTATTAAACAATAAATGTATAGGTTGGGCAAGGTCTATGGGAAATTGATCAGGACTCCTTCTCAATAATATCATCAAAAACTAGGGTTCTTTTTAGCATTTTTTTTCTTATATCATGGTAAGTTGACTTGTTCCTCAGGTGCAAGATGGCTGCAACAGCTCCAGTCATCACATCAAGATGACTCCAGCAGTGTCTGCAACAACAATTGCATTTTAAAAAGAGCTTTTTTAGTCTTACTCCTTTACATCTGAAAAAAAAAAAAATTAAGGGCTTCAAAAATGCTGATGACTTCGATTTTAAAATTATATTCTTAGGAAATAGCTACATGATAAAATGAAGGTCATCTAATTTTTGAAGTTGATTTCAAAGAAGATAGAGTCACCCATTTATTCAGTAAGTAGTGAGCACTAGTGTATGCTAGTCATTCTTCTAGGTGCTTGGAATACAGCAGAAAACAAAGGAGACAAAAACTTGACCTTCATGGAATTTACATATTTGGAAGGGGAAGACAGGTAGTAAACAAAACATGAAAGTAAAATGTGTAGCACATTAGATGTTGATGAATACTAATAATAAATCTTGGTGAATTGTGAACCTGTTCATTCCTATGGAAAATATTAAAGGAAAATTACTTTTTGTTAAGAGAATAAGTTGAGTTTTTAGTATGGTCATATGAAAAGATCCGGGGGACAATTTCACAAATGGTTTTGAACTTCAGGCAAGAGTAAGGGTTAGAGGTAAAGCTTTGGAAGCAAGAAAACGTGAAGTGCTTGTGGAAGCTATTGGGAAAGATGTGAACCTCTGAAACAAGAGAGTAGTGATTCAAGAGAGGAAGAAAGAGGCTTCACATAAATTCCATCTTTGGAAATGAAGGGGGTGAGAGAATGAATAAAGTTTTCAGATGTTGGGAAAGCAATCCTTGTCCTTAGGGTAGAGTGAGGTTTTAGTTAAGAAAGGAAGTAAACTTTCCATGAGTACCTCAATGAGCATCTGACACTATTCAATCCACAGCATTTAACCTTGAAGCTTTTTCCCAATGATTATCAAGAATCAGCAAACAAATATGCATCGCCTTCAGCAAAACAGTCCTGTGGCTCGTGTGGTGGATGTCGTTTCCTTACGCCACTAATAATAAAATGTAATATCTATAAGAGGTAAAATTAACATGCGAAATGAGTTCATTTGAAGCCCAATTCAGATACACAGCAAAATTGAGCAGAAAGTACAGAGAGTTCCCACAGAACCCCTGTACCTTTCTTTATAAGGCAAGCTCATGTACTATCAGCATTCCTCACCAGAGTGGTACAATTATTATAATCAATGAATCTACATTGACACATCAGTATCACCCAAAGTCCCTAGTTTACATTAGGGATCATTCTTGGTGTCGTGCAAGCTATGGTTTTGAAAATCTATAATGACATGTATCCACCTTTTTTTTTTTTTTTTTTTTTTTTTTTTTTTTTTTTGAGTAGCTGGGACTACCAGCACCCATCACCACGTCTGGTTAATTTTTTTGCATTTTTTTAGTAGAGACGGGTCTCACCGTGTTAACCAGGATGATCTTGATCTCCTGACCTCGTGATCCGCCAACCTCAGCCACCCAAAGTGCTGGGATTGCAGGTATGAGCCACCACGCCTGGCCTTATATCCACCATTATAGTATCATATAGAATAGTTTCACTGCCCTAAAAATCCTTTGTGTTCTGCCTTTTCATCCTCACCCCCAACCCCAACTTCTGGCAACCACTACTCCTTTTACTGTCTCCATAGCTTTGCCTTTTCCAGAATGTCATATTGTTAGAATCCTACAGTAGGTATCCTTTTTGGATAGGTTTCTTTCACTTAGTAGTAAATATTTAAGATTCCTCCATGTCTTTTCATGGATGGTACCTCATTTTCTTTTAGTGCTGAGTAATGCTCTACTGACTGAATATATCACAATTAATTCATTCCCCTTCTGAAGTACATCTGGATTGTTTCCAAGTTTTTGAAATTAAGAATAAAGTTGCCAAAAACATCTGCATGCAGCTTTTGTGTGGACATACTTTTCAGCTCATTTTGGTAAACACCAAGATGTGTGACTGCTGGATCATATAGTAAGAGTATATTTATTTTTGTAAGAATCTGCCAAGCCATCCTCCAAAGTGGCTATACTATTTTGCATTTCCATCAGCAATGAATGAACGTTTAGCTTGTTTCATTTCCTCACCAGTATACTGTGTGGACAATGTTCTGGATTTTGGCCATTCCAATAGATGTGTATTATCTCATTTTTGTTTAAATTTGCATTTCCCTGAAGACATGTGTCGTGGTAAATATTTTCGTATGCTTGTTTGCCATGTATTACATGTGTATTCTTTGGCACTGTGTCTATTCAGGTTTTTGACTTATTTTTTAACTGGATTGTTTGTTTTACTATTTTTGAGTTTTAAGCATCTTTGTATATTCTGGATAACAGTCTTTTATCTGAAATGTTTTTCACAAATATTTTCTCCCTGTCTGGGACTTGTCTTCCCATTCTTTTTTGACAGTGTCTTTTGTGAAGCAGATGTTTTTAATTTTACCAAAGTCCAAATTGTAAAATCCTTTTTTTCATGAATTATGCCCTTGTGTATCTAAAAAAAATCATTGCCATACCCAAAGCCATCTAGATTTCCTTATATGTTATCATCTAAGACTTTTATAATTTTACATTTAGGTCTATAACCTATTTTGAGTTAACTTTTATTAAAAATGTAAGGTCTGTATCAAGAGTCTTTTTTTTTTTTTTTTTTTTTTTTTTTGCCTGTTGATGTTCAGTTTTTCTAGCACCATTTGTTGAAAACGCTATCTTTGTTTCATTGTATTACCATGTATCCTTTGTCAAAAATTAGTTGACTATATTTATGTGGGTCTATTTCTGGACTCTATCTATTCTATTGATCTATTTGTCGATTCTTTTGCAAATAGCATGCTGTCTTGATTATTTTAGCTTTACAGTAAGTCTTGAAGTAAGATAGTGTCACTCCTGCAACTTTGTTCTTCTCCTTCAGTATTGAGTTGGCTATTCTGGGTCTTTTGCCTCCCCACATAAATTTCCTTTTTTTGAGACAGGGTTCTCACTCTATTACCCAGGCTGAAGAGCAGTGGTGTTGATCACAGCTCATCTCAGCATCAACCTCCTGGGCTCAGGGAATCTTCCCCTCCCAGCCTCCTGAGTAGCTGGGACTATAGGCATGTATCACTAAGCCCAGCTAATTTTTTTGTAAACACAGAATTTCACTATGTTGCCCAGGCTGATCTTGAACTCTTAGGCTCAAGCAATCCTCCTGCCTCAGCCTCCCAAAGTGCTAGGATAATAGGCATAAGCCACTGTGCCCAGCCTCCATATAAACTTTAGAATAAGTTTGTCAACATCCACAACACAATGTGCTGGAATTTTTATTGAAATTATGTTGTATCTATAGATTAATTTAAGAAGAACTGAAATCTTGACAATCACGAGTCTTTCTAGCTCTGAACATGTAATATCTCTCCATTTATTTAGTTCTTCTGATATTTTCATCAGAGTTTTGTCATTTTTCTCATACAGATCTCATACATATTTAGTTAGATTTATACCTAAATATTTAATGTTGGAGGGTGCTAATGTAAATGGTAATGTGTTTTTAATTTCAAATTCCACTTGTTGATTTCTGGTATACAGGAAAGTGATTGACTTTTGTATGTTAACCTTGTATTGCTGCAATGTCGCTATAATCACTTCTTGGCTCCAGGAGTTTTTTGGTCAGGTTTTATAAATTTTCTACATAGATGGCCATATCATTTGCAAACAAAACCTGTTTTATTTCTTCCTTCATAATCTGTTTGTTTATTTATTTATTTATTTATTTATTTATTTTTGTCTTATTGCATTGGCTAGGGCGTCCAGTATGACGATGAAAGGGGGTGATGAGTCAGGCACAGTGGATCATGCCTGTCTATAATGTCAGCACTTTGGAAGGCCAAGGTGGGCAGATGGCTAGAGGTCAGGAGTTCAAGACCAGCATGGCCAACATGGTGAAATCCTACCTCTACTAAAAATACAAAAACTAGCCAGGCATGGTGGCACATGCCTGTAATCCCAGCTACTCAGTAAAATTGTTTGAACGTGGGAGAAAGAGGTTGCAGTGAGCATCACACCACTGCATTCCAGCCTGTGTGACAGAGTGAGACTCCATCTCAAAAAACAAAAAATAAATAAATAAAAAAGAAAAAGAATGGTGAGAAAGAACAAAATTTTGTCACTTCTGGTATTAGTAAGAAAGCTTGTAGTCCCCCATCATTAATTACAGTGTTAGCTATAAGTTTTTGGTAGATGTTCATCATCAACTTGAGGAAACTTCCCTCTATTTCTACTTTGTTGTTTGTTTTTATTATGATGGGTATTGGACTTTGTCAAATGCTTTTTTCTGCACGATTGATATAATTGTGTGATTTTTCTTTAGTCTGTTCATGTGATAGATTGTCAATTAAATGTTCAATGTTAAACCAGCCTTGCATACTGGGACAAATCTGACTTGGTCATGGTGCATAATTATTTGTGTATATTGTTTGATTGGATTACCAGTATTTCATTGAGTGGTTTTGCATATATGTTCATGAGAGATATTATTATGTTTTTGTATGTTCTTGTAATGCCTTTACAATCTATGAGGTAATGCTGACCTCATAGAATGAGTTAGAAAATATTCTTTCTGCTTCTATCCTCTGAAAGTGATTACAAAGAATTAGTATAATGTTTTCTTAAATGTCTAGTAGTACTCACCAGTGAACTTATATGAGCTTGATTCTTTCTGTTTTGGAAGGTTTTCAATTATTATTTCAAATTTGTAATAGAGATAGGCCAATTCAGACCGTCAATTTTTTATTGTGAGAATTTTGGCAGATCGTACCTTCTAGAAATTCATCTAGGTCATCAAATCCGTGGTCAAAAGTTGTTCATAGCATTTCTTTATTATCCTCTCAATGTCTATGGAATCTGTAGTGATGTCTCCTCTATTATTTCTAGTTTAAAAAAAAAATTAGATACAAGGTCTCCTCTGGTACCCAGGCTGGAGTGCAGTGGTGTAATCATAGTTCACCAACTTCGAACTCCGGGGTTCAGGCAATCCTCTTGCCTTGGCCTCCAAAAGTGCCAGGATTATAGGCATGAGCCATCACAGTGGAGCTCTCATTTCTGATATTAATAATTAGTGTCTTCTCTTTTTTTTCTTAGCCTGACTAGAGCAATCTACTTTATGTCTTTTAAAGAACCAGTTTTTTGGTTTTACCCATTTTCTTTTTTGATTTTCTGTTTCTGATTTGATTGATATCTATTTAATTTTTTTATTATTTCTTTTCCTCTGCTTACTTTGAATTTAATTACTTTTCTTTTTGTAGTCTCCTAAAATGGAAGCTTATATTATTGATTTTAGATCTTTCTTGTTTTCTAATACCTCTCAATGCTATACATTTCCCTCTAAGCATTGCTTTCACTGCATCCTACAATATTTCAACTCTATTGTTATTTAGCTCAAAAGAGGTTCTTAATTTCTATTGTGATTTCTCTTTGTGTTATTCAGAAGTGTTCCGTGTGATCTCCAAATATTTGGGAGTTTTTCAGCTATCTTTCTATTATTCATTTCTAGTTTAATTAAATTATGGCCTGAGAGCATATATTGTATGATTTATATTCTTGTAAACGTGTTAAGGTATGTTTTATGGCCCAGAATGTGGTTTATCTTGATGTATGTTACTTAGAAAATAACGTATGTTCTGCTGTTATTGGATAAAGTAGCCTAAAGATGTCAGTTACATCCAGTTGATTAATGATGCTGTTGAGTTCAGCTATGTCCTAAATGATTTTCTGTCTGCTGTATCTGTCTATTTCTGACACAGGGCTGTTGAAGTCTCCAACCATAATAATGAATTAATCTATTTTTCTTTGCAGTTTTATCAGTTTTGTCTCATATATATTGATGCTCCATTGTTTGGCACATACACATTATGAATTGTTGTATCTTCTTGGAGAATCTACCTTTCCATCACATGTAACATTTCCCTTTATTCCTGATAATATTTCTTGCTCATAAATTTGCCCTGTTGGAAATTAGCAGAACTACTCTGGCTTTATTTGATTAGTGTTAGCATGCTCTCTCTTTCTCTGTTCTCACTATTTTAATCTATACTTGACTTTGTATTTAAAGCAGGGTTTTTATAGAAAACATATACTTGGTAGGGATGGCCAGGTGGGAAATAAAATAAAAAGAAATACTTGGGTATTGGTTTGATCCACTCTGACAATCTCTATCTTTTAATTGATGTATTTAGACCATTGATACTTTTTTTTTTATTCTCATCCCTGTGATTGATTTTTTTATTCTCATCCCTGGAGAGCTGCTTAAATTGATTACTGATATAGTCAAATTAATAATTAATATCTACCGTGTTTGTTACTGTTTTCTATTTTTCATTGCCCTTACTTTCAGCTCCTATTTGTTTGCTCCTTTTTCTGTTATTTTAGGTTTTATTTGAGTATTTTTTATCATTCTATTTTCTCTCCCTTCTTAGCATATGAATTATCTTTCTTTTTGACTTTTTTAGTGACTGCTCTGAAGGTTGCAATGTACATTTACAACCAGTCCAATTCTCCTTTCAAAAAACACAACACTGTTTCATGGGTAGTGCAAGCACCTAATAATAATAAGTCATTCCTAATGTCTTTCTCTCATTCTTTGTGTCTTTGCTATTATTCATTTCACTTGCATGTAAGCTGTAATCTTTCAATACATTATTGCTATTATTATTTCAAAAAATGTTATCTATTATATCAATTTAAAATAAGAAAAATAGGCCAGGTGTGGTGGCTCACTCATGTAATCCCAGCACTTTGGGAGGCTGATGAATTGCTCAAGCTCAGGAATTCGAGACCAGTCTGGGCAACATAGTGAAATCCTGTCTCAACCAAAAATACAAAAAAAAAAAAAAAAATAGCTGGACATAGTGGCATGGACCTGTGGTCACAGCTACTCGGGAGGCTGAGGTGGGAGGATTGTTTGAGCCTGGGAGGCACAGGTTGCAGTGAACTGAAATCAAGCTACTGCACTCCAGCCGAGGTGACAGAGTGAGACCCTGTCTCAAAAAAATGAAAAAGAAATATTTTTATTTATCTTCACTTATTTCTTCTCTAATGCTTTTTTTTATTTAATATGTAGATCCAATTTTCTAACTCATATCATTTTTCTTATCTCAATAACTTCTTTTAACATTTCTCACAAAACAGATCAACTGGCCACAGATTGCCTCAGTTTTCTTTTGTCTGAGGAAACCTTATTTCTCCTTCACTTTTGAAAGATAATTTTGTAGGGTACAGAATTCTAGGATGGTGGGTTGTTTCCTCTCAACGTGAATTAATTCATTCCACTCTTTTCTTCTTTGTATGGTATCTGAGAAGAAGTCAGATGTAATTCTTATCATTATTACTTAAAAGATTGCTTCTGTTCCTTTCTCTCTTCTCCTTCTATTCTTTCCTTCTATGTATATTACACCTTTTATAGTTGCTCAATGTTTCTTAGAGATTATGTTTTGGTTTTGTTCAGTGTTTTTTTCTTTGATTCTCAGTTTTAGAAGTCTCTAGTTATATATCTGCAGTTGCAGGGATTCTTTCTTTCACCATGTCTGGTCTACTAATGAGCCCTTACAGGCATTCTTGACTTCTGTTCTAGTGTTTTTGATTCTAGCATTTCTCTGATTATTTCTTAGAATTGCCATCTGTCTATTTACATTACCAACCTATTCTTGTGTGTTGTCTTAGCATAGTAATTGCAGTTGTTTTAAATTCATAGGTATTGTAATTTCAACATCTCTGCCATATTTGACATTGATTCTGATGCTTGGTCTGTCTTTTCAAGCTGTGTTTTTGTCTTTTAGTGTGCCTTCTAATTTTTTGTTGAAAGCCAGCATGATGCACTGAGTGAAAGAAACTCAATAAACAGTAATGTGATGATAAGAGGTCAGGGGAAGTGAAGGATTCTATAGTCTTATATCAGTTCTCAGTCTTTTAGTGAGCCTGTGCCTTTGAACAGTGACTTCACAAGTGTTTTTCATTCCACTCCTTTCCTCTCCTTAAGTGGGACAAGATCACTGGAGGGGGCTGGAATTGGATATTTCACTTCTCTAATGCAGAAGCTAAAGAGAGGGCTGGAGTTAGGTATTTTTCTTCCCCCCGTATGGAAGCCTAGGGCCAGTTAAATTTGGGTATTTTCCTTCTTCTAGTTCAGTTAGGCTCTGACAAAATCCCAATAGTTTAGGCTCTAATATTATAAAATAGTTTCTTTTGAGTATAGGCCTTGTTCAGAACACTGTACTCTGATGGAGCTGAGGGGGAGTTTTCTCTGATATTCACGGTGAGAACCTAGTAGAGCTCCAGGAAGCAAAACTCACAAAAATGTGGGAGTCTTCCAGAGTTTTTCCTTTGCAGACTTATCTGCGCTGAACCTCCAGCAATTCATCAATTACAGTTCAGGTTTTCCTACCCAGGTACTGGTTTTCACGGAGATTTCTGCCTGTGCATTTCTGCTCCGGTAAATTGTTCTTCTTGTATGGCCTGTCTTTCAAAATTTTTAAATAGGATTTTGACCTCCTCACCTCACTTCTGTGACACTTCTAAGAGTGTTGATTTTTCAGTTTGCTCAGATTTTTACTTGTTTGTAGGAAGAAGTGACAATTTCCAAGCTCCTTCCTGACATGCCAGATCAGAAAGTGAAAGTCCTAAGCCTCATATTCTGTGGGTGAGTATGTTCACATCCTGCCTGCTCCAGTGCACCCACCTCACACTCTCTTTCCCTTCCTTGTCCCTTTGTGAGATTTCTAGGTCCAATACAAAGACTGCGTTCAACTACTTTGGCTCATTTGAGTATTACAATAAACAATCACAAAAAAAAAAAAAAAAGAAGAAGAAGTAAAAGAAAAATCCATCAAAGAATTGAGATATTTGAGAAAAAGACAGGAGATCAGTGTTCTATAAAACTTAGAAATAGATTTTTTAAGTGTTTCTTCATTGACTTCTGTGAAAGGACTTTTATTAATTTAGCAAATTATATGCTTTTGTTTATAGCCTCAAAACTATCTTGTGTAGCTAAGAATGGGTAAATAATCAGGCTTTACTAAAGCACTAAAGTAGAATCCTCTATAAGTAGCATTTCTGCTACTCAAGGAAGAGATATACTTCACGGCATAACCTTGCCACAATATGTTAAGAATAACCCTGACACCAGACAACAAAGCTCTTTTTTCAGCCAACATGCCATGAAAGAAAAAAGACAAGGGGAGATCTCCACTCTCTAAGTGAACCACTAAACCTACCAAAGAAGAAGTGAGGGAAACAGAAAGAAGACCCTTGCCGGAGATAATGGATCTATCTGTCTGAGTAGTAGAACTCTGCTCAAAGTACAAGAAAGGGGAAAAAAAAGTTAGTTTGTTTGGAATTTTGGACATTAAGAGTCTTTATTGTTCATTTTCTTTTAACTCACATGAATGGCTTATTGCTTCAATTAATAAATATTTCATTTTTTTCAACGTATTCATGAAACAAATCTGAAATGAACAGTGCAATATGTGAATGTTTAGAACGTTATAAAATTAAACACAAAATCTGTCTGGCGATCTTCCCAGCATCTTAGGAAAAAAGTTGATAAAAATTCAAGCAGCAGAAGGGGGCAGTAAAACTCAACAGAATGCTCTGGAAGATTTTTAAGATTCTTCCTTATTTTCTCTTCATGTAGAGTATTTCCCAACAAATTTCAGAGGCTAATAGAAATTTTGTACAACAGATCCATATATTTGCCTAAAATAGACACAGAAACACTGAATATATACAAACATGAGAACTATAAGTTTCACATAATCAAACCTTTTTTTCTTTATGGTACACAATAGTCACAGTACTTTTCCATATAAAACAGGTTTAGTTGTCTTAATTTAGTTTGTCACACTTAATATACTCCCATGACCAGCATCGCAAATGTACCTATCCATTTTATTTTATTGTCTCAGAATTGTCAAAGTTACTTAATGGATTATGTCATTTTTTCCCTTATGCTCAGATTTGCACTTCTTACTAAAACTCTGCCCATCCTTAAAGTCTCAGATTCTCCTTGAATCTTTTTTTGACTTTCCAGGTACACTGAACTGTCTTCACTCTATCCTGCTATGTAAGCGACAGAATTTCCACTATGAGATAAATGGAGTTCAATTCTTTTGAGTTTAAAGTAATCTAAATATGATTATTCTTTATGCCCTGTTTTTCCCTCAGTTTTGTATTCAAAATCTCTTTTCAGACAACAGAACACACTTCTATACATACTAGGTATACAATTAATGTCTGATAAGGAAGACAGTGACAATGATCACTTCAAAATGAATTCAGGATTGTAATGTAAAATTTTAGTACACTCTCACAGTATGGATTCTAACATGACTTCTAACCCAAACTAACATTAGTAGCTCTAACTATAAACTTCAAATTTCAGTACATGCAACCTACTCCTTTAAAATGAAACAGAAAGTTGAAATTATTAAATTATCAAAAAGAAAATGATCTATGCTCTTAGTTGAAATTTCATGTAAGATTCCATGTAATAAATGGGAGTGCCATAAACGCAATGATTAAATATGATGAGAGGAGGAGAAAGGCTTCCTAGATGAGATGGCATTTTAGTCATTTGTGTCTCATGTGGAATCAGATGTGTACATTAAGCAAAATGGTTAAAAAAAAAAAAAAAAACCCAAGTGAGTCTCTTCTTTATTTTTTTCTTATAAGACTTCTATGAATTGAGGTATCTGGTGTAGTTTTATTTCAGGTTTTATGCTGTCCTTTTCCTGAAATGCTAAGGATTTAGGACATAACTGAATTTTCCATTTTCCACTTCTTTTCTGGTATATATATTAGTATATCACCCTCACATACTCCTCCCTGAGCACTACCCATGATAGATGTTAAACAAAAGCAAAGATGAAATTCCAACTGTCAAAATCTCCCTTCCCTCTAATTAATTCCTCATCCAACTATGTTCCAAAATGAGAATAGAAAATTAGCCCAGGCAACTGAAAAGTAAATGCTATGTTGTACTTTGATCCATGGTCACAACTCATAATCTTGGAAAAGTGGACAGAAAAGACAAAAGAGTGAACTTTAAAACTCAAATTTATTTTACCGGTATCTCCTATGAAGGGCTAGTAACCAAAATAATCCACGCATCAGTGAGAGAAATGCTTTAAGGCAGACGTTTTGGACATTTAGCGCCCCTGCAAATTCTGGCCATTGCCTCTTCCTTTGTCCATCAGAAGGCAGGAAATTTTATATCGGTGACCCATGGAGCTCACATTAACTATTTACAGGGTAACTGCTTAGGAGCAGTATTATGAAGAGTATTTACCTCCCCCCCCCCCCCCGCCCCCCCGCCGCGCGCCTTTCCAAGAAACAAGGAGGGGGTGAAGGTGCGGAGAACAATATTTCTTCTGTTAAAAGCAACTTAGCTACAAAGATAAATTACAGCTATGTACACTGAGGGTAGCTATTTCATTCCACAAAATAAGAGTTTTTTAAAAAGCTATGTATGTATGTGCTGCATATACAGCAGATATACAGCCGATTAAGCGTCGCCACTAAAACGTAAAACACTTCAGCCTTTCTTAACCTTATTCGCTCCAGTCTCTGCCGACATGACTTCCTCGACCCCCTAAAGACGTACAGACCAGACACAGCGGCGGCTGCGGGCGAGGGGATTCCCTGCGCCTCCGGACCTCAGGGCCGCTCGGATTCCTGGAGAGGAAGCCAAGTGTCCTTCTGCCCTCCCCCGATATCCCATCCAAGGCGATCAGTCCAGCACTGGCTCTCAGAGGCGCTCGGGCAAAGACTGGGAGGAAGAAAAGACATCTGGCGGAAACCTGTGCGCCTGGGGCGGTGGAACTCGGGGAGGAGAGGGAGGGATCAGAGAGGAGATGGGGACTACCCTCTCTGCTCCCAAATTGGGGCAGCTTCCTGGGTTTCCGATTTTCTCATTTGCGTGGGTAAAAAACCCTGCCCCCACCCGGGCTTACGCAATTGTTTTAAGGGGAGAGGAGGGAAAATTTTGTGGGGGGGTACGAAAAGGCGGAAAGAAACAGTCATTTCGTCACATGGGCTTGGTTTTCAGCTTAATAAAAGGAAGGTTCTCTCTGTTGGCGACCAGTTGTCAAACGACTTGCAGTGAGCGTCAGGAGCACGCCCAGGAACTCCTCAGCAGCGCCTCCTTCAGCTCCACAGCCAGACGCCCTCAGACAGCAAAGCCCACGCCCGCGCCGTGCCCTGCCCACCGCCGCAATGCTCGCCCGCGCCGTGCTGCTGTGCGCAGTCCTGGCGCTCGGCCACGCAGGTGAGTACCTGGCGCCGCGCACCGGGACTCAGGTTCCACGCACCCGGGCAGAGTTTCCGCTCTGACCTCCTGGGTCTATCCCAGTACTTCAACTTCTCTCCGAATAGAGAAGCTACGTGACTTGGGAAAGAGCTTGGACCGCTAGAGTCCGAAAGAACTCGGTGGATATTCCAGCTTTCCCGAAAGCCCTGATCATTATAAGCCAGCTACTTAACCGATCTGAGACACTCTCACCTCCTAAATAGGGATAGACGATGCTAATTTGCAGGTTGTCATTGTAAGATAGGATCTGAACAATATATGTGAATTGTTTTTATTTGGACCTCTTTTTATTGAGTGTAAGAAGTTGTTTCAAATACTCTAGTCAGTTCTTTCCTGCCCCCAGGAAAGCCCGGATTCTGTTTTAGGATAAGCAAAAGTAAGTAAGCTGTTTTACTTTGAATTTTTCTCTAAATGTTGATTAGTGTACTAGATCCATTTTAATTTGGAAAGCGAAGTGTTACTTGAACTTCCTAAAAATGCTAATTTTAACATCTAAAGAGTTAACTAAGAAAAGCTTAGTAACATGATGTACCAAGTTGAATATGCTGTTATCCTTATTTAGAATAGAAAAATGGTATTTCTACGTTTTATCCATCTAAGTCAGGTTAAAAAATTGTATTTTCATGACTACCTATATATTTCTTGAATTTATTATTGTAAAGTTGATTCATAGTAAAACAATTAAATGTTTAAATTAAGATTAAGACACTAGAGAATTATTTATTTGCTGTTCTTTAATTATAGCAAATCCTTGCTGTTCCTACCCATGTCAAAACCGAGGTGTATGTATGAGTGTGGGATTTGACCAATATAAGTGCGATTGTACCCGGACAGGATTCTATGGTGAAAACTGCTCAACACGTAAGTTTGTCCTTTGGTTGCCTCATTAGTAGTGGGACTGGATACAGTTATCATTGTATAGATTTGCGTCTTATAATGAGTCTCATTAATTTCTCCCTCCCTTTCTTCCTCTTCTTAAAGCGGAATTTCTGACAAGAATAAAATTATTTCTGAAACCCACTCCAAACACAGTGCACTACATACTTACCCACTTCAAGGGATTTTGGAACATTGTGAATAACATTCCCTTCCTTCGAAATGCAATTATGAGTTATGTGTTGACATGTAAGTACAAGTGTCTTTCTAAGGTTTTAGTTTTCTCAAAGAAAAATATGCTTTATAATACTGTAAACCTAATCTAAAAACATATTTCCTAGTTTATCAAAATGAGTTTTAAGATGACTTTTAAGTTTGCCTTCCATCTTAATGGCCAAAACTATTGACATTTAGTCCCATCCAGTTTATACAGTCTACTCACAGCTTTGTATACGTCTTCCAACTTTTACTATTTGGTCAGTTTGTGGAGGTAGCACAGTCCAGCTGTTTACTGAATGCCCATGGGTCACAGAATTGTTCTGAACACGTAGCACCCATTAAAATAAATTTGGATTTGGATCAGCAAGAAAATAACTTTCCATGATTCTAAAGCTGGTGCCATGCTCAGCCATTCCCCTTCATAGGCCTCTTGGATAGGGAGCAGATGGCTACCTGAAAAATCAATATTGCCAGATTATAATGTGCAGAGTATATGTATTTTATTAAAGATGCATTTCAAATGGCCATTAGATTTTAAAGTGTAGTTGTTTTAAAATAGATTATTTTTTATTTTTGGAGTTAAATTCAACATCTAGTGCCACTTTCCACATTTTACATTAAAAATAATGGTTGATTTACTTAGCAAATGAGAATAAATACAACTTTTTTTCTTTGAAAATTTCAGCCAGATCACATTTGATTGACAGTCCACCAACTTACAATGTTGACTATGGCTACAAAAGCTGGGAAGCCTTCTCTAACCTCTCCTATTATACCAGAGCCCTTCCTCCTGTGCCTGATGACTGCCCGACTCCCTTGGGTGTGAAAGGTGACTAATAAGAATCCATAGAGATGTATTAACTATAAGACGGGCTGCATTGCTGCCAAAAAAATTTTGACCTTAGACTACCATTTATTTATTAAGAAAAGCAGTTTTTACTTTTATCATGGATATCTATGGGTATTTTTTAAAGTATGAGTCTATGTAAACTATTCTGTAAAAGCAAATGAGCATCTTGGTATAATGTCTTAATATTTTCAAATTATTTCATTAGAAATTAAATAATTCTAATTAAAATAGATAAAATCATTCAGTAAGAAGTTGTTCCCCCATATCTTAGAACTGTTGTTTATATTACGATCCTATTCACAATTGTAATTCTCTTATAAATGAAGAATTCCTGGTAGATTGACAGTCACTACCTGCTTTCTTGAATACATAGATGTATTCTTATCTTAGCTTTCTCATTTTTCAGGTAAGAAGCAGCTTCCTGATTCAAATGAGATTGTGGAAAAATTTCTTCTAAGAAGAAAGTTCATCCCTGATCCCCAGGGCACAAACATGATGTTCGCATTCTTTGCCCAGCACTTCACGCATCAGTTTTTCAAGACAGATCATAAGCGAGGGCCAGCTTTCACCAAAGGGCTGGGCCATGGGGTAAGATAGAGTTAATATCCTAGAGTTAGTAAAATTATACCAAATCATAGTCAAGGGCTAACATTAAAGGAGATATACAGATAGATAGATCCAAATAACTTACCCACTTTTTTAAAAAAAAAGTCTTATCTATAAAATTCTTAAGGGAATTTTCCATTTACTTCTCTGGTCTAGTAAAATTATACACACACACAGACATGCACACACATATAGAAACATTCACACACATACATATGTACGGGTATTATTATTCATAATTTGACCCTTGTATTTTTTAGTTTAAAATGTTAGTACTGCAAAATGTTATGTCCTCAAAAACACATTGTACCCTGATTATGCTGCTTTCAATATTGTAAAGTGAGGTTTCTGCCTCATTATTCTCTTTTGGATTTCAATAGCATAGCTTCAAGTTATTCATAAGAATTTTTTATAAGTAATACATTTTTATACTTTTTTAGAATTACCATATCATCATAGTGAAGTATGTAATATATATGATATAAGCTCCTTATAGTATGTTAAGTCCATTAAACACAAAGACATATCAGTTTGTAGCTTTGGTGGATAAACAAATTAATTTAGCAATTTGTGGCTACGAAAAAAATGTCTATTTTATTTAAAAATGTTAAAGAAAGCTAAATCATCAAATTATTCAATGATGAATTATATGATAGACACTCTAAGAAAAACTTCAACAGCAACAAATTAAGTTTTTTCATCATTTTATAGGTGGACTTAAATCATATTTATGGTGAAACTCTGGATAGACAGCACAAACTGCGCCTTTTCAAGGATGGAAAAATGAAATATCAGGTATGCTTCCTTTGACCATTAAGACTTAGTTATTACTTATCGCTTACACCCATATTTTAAAATCCCTAAAAATGTGTTCCTTAACTTTTTAACTAATGTTTATTTATTACTGTTGTTTTTTAGATAATTGATGGAGAGATGTATCCTCCCACAGTCAAAGATACTCAGGCAGAGATGATCTACCCTCCTCAAGTCCCTGAGCATCTGCGGTTTGCTGTGGGGCAGGAGGTCTTTGGTCTGGTGCCTGGTCTGATGATGTATGCCACAATCTGGCTGCGGGAACACAACAGAGTGTGCGATGTGCTTAAACAGGAGCATCCGGAATGGGGTGATGAGCAGTTGTTCCAGACAAGCAGGCTAATACTGATAGGTAAACAACAAAATGATTTATATAAAACCCTCTTCCCCAGGGAAAACTAATGTGTTACCTTTGTTATGTTTTGAGTAACTGACAAGATGTGGTAAAAGAAAACTTACACACTCTATATTCATTAAATATGTAAGCATGACTGATCATATAACTATCTTTTGATATTGACAAGGAAGAAAACAGAAATGAAGGAATAGCAAATTTTAAAAATTGCATTCCAATTGCTTGAAAGCTTGTGATCAGAAAAATAAATGTTTTTATTCTTTATTTTATGCAAATAGGAGAGACTATTAAGATTGTGATTGAAGATTATGTACAGCACTTGAGTGGCTATCACTTCAAACTGAAATTTGACCCAGAACTACTTTTCAACAAACAATTCCAGTACCAAAATCGTATTGCTGCTGAGTTTAATACCCTCTATCACTGGCATCCCCTTCTGCCTGACACCTTTCAAATTCATGACCAGAAATACAACTATCAACAGTTTATCTACAACAACTCTATATTACTGGAACATGGAATTGCCCAGTTTGTTGAATCATTCACCAAGCAAATTGCTGGCAGGGTAAGCATTATTATTGAAAACCAAAACAAAAGACTAGTCAGTAACTTTAGAATTTCTGCCACAGAAATTATTTTTCTTAAACTTACTAAAAGAGTAGTTAGTTATATTGTAATAAAATTATTTTATTGATATAAGAAGCCTAACTTTGTTTGAAAAGTCTAAATTTTTAGTCTACAGTTGTCAAACAAATAGCAAATTGTACCCCTACCTTAAAAATAGATATTTTCAAAAAGTATCTATAATCTTACATGAATAAATATTTTAGGCTTGAATACTAGTTTCATTTTTGAAATTTAAAAAGGCAAATTCGTTCTGGACTGGTGTCCCAATGAATTTTAAGCAGAGCTCCTATTGAAATGTATGTAAGCATCTTTCCAGCAAATAAAAATTGTCTCAGCTGGGAGTTTCAGTCTTACCTGATTTATACCTAAGGCAAGCTGAATACAAACAGCAAATACGCCTAAAATTCTTGTTTTACAACTAATTTTACTTTCCACAGGTTGCTGGTGGTAGGAATGTTCCACCTGCAGTACAAAAAGTATCACAGGCTTCCATTGACCAGAGCAGGCAGATGAAATACCAGTCTTTTAATGAGTACCGCAAACGCTTTATGCTGAAGCCCTATGAATCATTTGAAGAACTTACAGGTAAGAAACAGTTTCCAAACTTCTTCGTTTTTTTGTTTGTTTGTTTTTTGTTTTCTGTTGTTGTTGTTGTTGTTTTTGAGATGGAGCCGTGCTCTGTCACCCAGGCTGTAGTGCAGTGGTGCCATCTCGGCTAACTGTAACCTCCGCCTCCTGGGTTCAAGCAATTTTCTTGCCTCAGCCTCCCGAATAGCTGGGACTATAGGTGCACGCCGCACGCCTGAATGATTTTTTTGTATTTTTATTATAGACGGGGTTTCACTGTGTTAGCCAGGCTGGTCTCAAACTCCTGACCTAGTGACCCGCCCGCCTCGGCCTCCCAGTGCTGGGATTATAGGTGTGAGCCACCATGCCTGGCCCCTAAACTTCTTAAAAGAATCAGGGGTCAAATGGAAACAGAGAAGTTGGCAGCAAATTGAGCAAAAGAATCAAACTGTGTTTTATTTTGTGAAGTTTGACATTGGTTATATCTCTGTCTTCATCGCCTTAACAGGAGAAAAGGAAATGTCTGCAGAGTTGGAAGCACTCTACGGTGACATCGATGCTGTGGAGCTGTATCCTGCCCTTCTGGTAGAAAAGCCTCGTCCAGATGCCATCTTTGGTGAGACCATGGTAGAAGTTGGAGCACCGTTCTCCTTGAAAGGACTTATGGGTAATGTTATATGTTCTCCTGCCTACTGGAAGCCAAGTACTTTTGGTGGAGAAGTGGGTTTTCAAATCATCAACACTGCCTCAATTCAGTCTCTCATCTGCAATAACGTGAAGGGCTGTCCCTTTACTTCATTCAGTGTTCCAGATCCAGAGCTCATCAAAACAGTCACCATCAATGCAAGTTCTTCCCGCTCCAGACTAGATGATATCAATCCCACAGTACTACTAAAAGAACGTTCGACTGAACTGTAGAAGTCTAATGATCATATTTATTTATTTATATGAACCATGTCTATTAATTTAATTATTTAATAATATTTATATTAAACTCCTTATGTTACTTAACATCTTCTGTAACAGAAGTCAGTACTCCTGTTGCGGAGAAAGGAGTCATACTTGTGAAGACTTTTATGTCACTACTCTAAAGATTTTGCTGTTGTTGTTAAGTTTGGAAAACAGTTTTCATTCTCTTTTATAAACCAGAGAGAAATGAGTTTTGATGCCTTTTTACTTGAATTTCAACTTATATTATAAGAACAAAAGTAAAGATGTTTGAATACTTAAACGCTGTCACAAGATGGCAACATGCTGAAAGTTTTTACACTGTCGATGTTTCCAATGCATCTTCTATGATGCATTAGAAGCAACTAATGTCTGAAATTTTAAAGTACTTTTCGACATTTTTCTGTCATCAAACTAACAAAAACAGGTACCAGTGCATTACTAGATGAATGTTTAAATTAGACATTACCAGTAATTTCATGTCGCCTTTTTTAAATCAGTAATGAAACAATAATTTGAAATTTCTAAATTCATAGGGTAGAATCACCTGTAAAGGCTTGTTTTATTTCTTAACTTAACGTTATTAAATTTGTACATATACCAAAAAGAAGCTGTCTTGGATTTAAATCTGTAAAATCAGTAGAAATTATACTAGAATTGCTTGTTAAAATATTGTATAAGTGATATTCCTTTTTCACCAAGAGTGTAAATCTTTTTAATGTGACTGTTACAACTTCCTTTTAAATCAAAATGCCAAATGTGTTAAGGTGGTGGAGCCACTGCAGTGTTATCTTAAAATAAGAATATTTGTTGAGATATTCCAGAATTTGTTTATATGGCTGGTAACATGTAAAATCTGTAGCAGCCAAACAGTCTACCTTTAAAATAAGCAATAACAAGAAAACCAAATTATAGTTCAACTTTAGGTTTAAACTTTTGAAGGAAACTTTTTCTTATCCTTGTGTACTGCAGGCCTGGTACTCAGACTTTGCTGTGAGGTTAATAAGGTACCAAGTTGTGCTTGGATAATGATACGTTTCTCAGATTTTCTGTTGCACAGTTTCATTTAGCAGTCCATATCACATTGCAAAAGGTAGCAATGACCTCATAAAATACCTCTTCAAAATGCTTAAATTCACTTCACACATTAATTTTTTCTCAGTCTTGAAGCCAGTTCAGTAGGTGCATTGGAATCAAGCCTGGCTACCTGCATGCTGTTCCTTTTCTTTTCTTCTTTTAGCCATTTTGCCAAGAGACACTGTCTTCTCATTACTTTATTTCTCCTCTTTTGCTTCACTGGTTTTAAGATCAGAGTTCACTTTCTTTGGACTCTGCCTATATTTTCTTACCTGAACTTTTGCGAGTTTTCAGGGAAACCTCAGATCAGGACTGTATTTCGCTCCTCTTAAGAAGATTAAAAGAAAAACAAAAGGACCCTTTTAACAATAGTAAACACTTATTTTAAGTGAAAAGCAGAGAATTTTATTTATAGCTAATTTTAGCTATCTGTAATCAAGATGCCTGCAAAGAGGTTAGTGCCTCAGAGAGAACTGTACAGGGTTTGTGACTGGAAAAATGTTACATTCCCATTCTAATTAATGCCCTTTCTTATTTAAAAACCAAACCAAACAATATCTAAGTAGTTTTCAGCAATAATAGTAATGATGATAATACTTCTTTTCCACATCTCATTGTTACTGACATTTAATGGTACTGTATATTACTTAATTTATTGAAGATTATTATTTATGTCTTATTAGGACACTAGTGTTATAAACTGTGTTTAAGCCTACAATCATTGATTTTTTTTTCGTTATGTCACAATCAGTATATTTTCTTTGGGGTTACCTCTCTGAATTATCATGTAAACAATCCAAAGAAATGATTGTATTAAAATTTGTGAATAAATTTTTAGAAATCTGATTGGTGTATTGAGATATTTAAGGTTGAATGTTTGTCCTTAGGATAGGCCTATGTGCTAGCCCACAAAGAATATTGTCTCATTAGCCTGAAGGTGCCATAAGACTGACCTTTTAAAATGTTTTGAGGCATCTGTGGATGTTCATTAATTTGTTCAGCCACAATTTATTGAGAAAATATTCTGGGTCAAGCACTGTGGGTTTTAATATTTTTAAATCAAACACTGATTATAGATAATGTTAGTATTTACATAAATGATTGAAAAAATTTGTCTTTTAGGAAGAGGGAGAAAATGAAATAAATATCATTAAAGATAAATAACTCAGGAGAATCTTCTTTACAATTTTATGTTTAGAAGGTTTAAGGTTAAGAAAGAAATAGTCAATATGCTTGTATAAAACACTGTTCACTGATTTTTTTTTTTAACTTGATTTGTTATTAATATTGATCTGCTGACCAAACCTGGGAATTTGGGTTGTGTATGTGAATGTTTCAGTGTCTCAGACAAATGTGTATTTAACTTATGTAAAAGATAAGTCTGGAAACAAATGTCTGTTTATTTTTGTACTATTTAAAAATTGACAGATCTTTTCTGAAAATAAACTTTGATTGTTTCTATATATCTTTGTCATATGACATATGATTTCTCTGAAGCATTATTCTTAAACCATTATCTTGCGTTCTCCTACCTATTCAAAACTAGGGCTGACCCTTCATGAAATAATTTTGTCCTCAGTTACATAGAGGCTTTCTAGAGTCACTATTTAAATCTCATAATCTCTTATTCACTGTGACATTGTGTTGGAAAATGTCTAGTTTGTGTATCTTTATAGAAGATGGCACACAAGCTTATTTTCATTGCCTAGTCTAGAAGAAGAAGAAGAAAATACACAGTAAGACAAAGAATAAGACAAATATTATGAAGGAGGCACAAAATAACGAAGTTCAAAGAGGAGTAAATTATACAAAGTTGGGCAAATCATTAATACAAAAGCTCGTAGGCTTTTGTTGTACCTCTATCCTTGACATCTTGGCAATTTCAATAACTACATGGACCACATATTTAGCATCTTCCCTGGCCTCTCCTCTTTGGCCTTCTCCATTCCAAGGATGCCTTCCTCCACCACATTTTCCCAAATCATACATATCTTGATATCACTATGATTAATTACAGTACCACTTCCAAAATCTTGATTCCAAGCATCTTCCAGCTCACCTATTTTAGTGCTTACACTCTAACATCTAACTCTCAGTCTCACTGAGCCTACTGATCTACCAACCTCATCACTTCACTATTTATTACCTCTTTTATCTTTCCATTTACTTCCATATGCATCTAGCTCAGATTTTATCATCCATCATTCTAATCACTCCCTTCCACTCTGTATACTCTCCCTCTACTGTGCTGAATTGGCACAACTTGATTAAATCCAGCCATTCTCCTAATCTGTTTTTTATTTGGCTTCCCAGTAGCATTCAATACAAATAGCTATAGTCTCTTTACTGAATGTATCCCTGCCCCCACCTTGGCTTCATGGTTTGATACTCTCCTGGTCTTTCTCTACATTTCTCAGAGCACTACAACTCAGTCTTCTCTTTCTCTTTATTTAAGCTCTTTCTCTTCTACTGTATCTGTAAGTTGAAGTGTCTTGATATCTTTTCTGTCTACATTCCTCCAGATTAATCACATTCAAGCTCATTATTTGAAATAATAAGCACTCGCAAATTTATGTCTCCAGGACCAACGTCTAATTGTCAATTAACAACCTCTCCACTCAAAGTCATCAATTTAATTGCTTCTTTTACATTATTCCCTCCCAGCACCATACATCCCAAATAATAATTGTCCAATGTTAAAGACACCACCATACTCTTTTCTTCACTTGCATAGCCAATCCAACAGCAATCCTGTTGACTACAACCCACAAATGAATCTTAAATCTGTCACCTTTTTTCCAACTTCACTACTACCAACCTAGCAGTGTAATAGTCTATTAATTGGTGTTCTCTTGTCTATTCTTTCCTCAGCCCAACCCATTCTCCTTATGGTAGTGGCAGTAATTATATAAATATATAGAGAGACACACATACACATACACACACACATACACACACATATAATACTTTAAGTTCTGGGATACATGTGCAGAACGTGCAGGTTTGTTACATAGGTATACATGTGCCATGGTGGTTTGCTGCACCCATCAACTCGTCATCTACATTAGGTATTTCTCCTAATGCTATTCCTCCCCTAGTCCCCCACCTTCTGACAAACCCCAGTGTATGATGTCCCCCTCCCTGTGTCCGTGTGGTCTCATTGTTCAACTCCCACTTATGAGAGAACATTCAGTGTTTGGTTTTCTTTTCCTGTGTTAGTTTGCTGAGAATGATGGTTTCTAGCTTCAACCATGTCCCTACAAAGTACATGAATTCATCCTTTTTTAATGACTGCATAGTATTCCATGGTGTATATGTTCCACATTTTCTTTATTTAGTCTATCATTGATGGGCATTTGGGTTGGTTCCAAGTCTTTGCTATTGTGAACAGTGCCACAATGAACATATGTGTGCATGTGTCTTTATAGTAGAACGATGTATAATCATTTGGGTATATACCCAGTAAAGAGATTGCTGGGTCAAATGGTATCTCTGGTTCTAGATCTTTGAGGAATCTCCACACTATTTTCCACAATGATTGAACTAATTTACAATCCCATCAACAGTGTAAAAGCGTTCTTATTTCTCCACATCCTCTCCAGCATCTGTTGTTTTCTGACTTTTCAATGATCGCCATTCTAACTGCCATGAGATGGTATCTCATTGTGGTTTTGATTTGCATTTCTCTAATGACCAGTGATGACGAGCTTTTTTTCTTGTGTTTTGGCTGCATAAATATCTTCTTTTGAGAAATGTCTGTTCATATCCTTCTTCCACTTTTTGATGGGGTTGTTTGATTTTTTCTTGTAAAAGTGTTTAAGTTCTTCGTAGATTCTGGATATTAGCCCTTTGTCAGATGCATAGATAGCAAAAATTGTCTCCCGTTCTGTAGGTTGCCTTTTCACTCTGATGATGGTTTCTTTTGCTGTGCAGAAGCTCTTTAGTTTAATTAGATCTCATTTGTCAATTTTGGCTTTTATTGCCATTACTTTTGGTGTTTTAGTCTTGAAGTCTTTGCCCAATGTCTATGTCCTGAATGGTATTGCCTAGGTTTTCTCCTAGAGTTTTTACGGTTTTAGGTATTACATTTAAGTCTTTAATTCTTCAGTGCAGAAAAGGCCTTCATTAAACACCCCTTCATGCTAAAAAACTCTCAATAAACTAGGTATTGATGGAATATACCTCAAAATAATAAGAGTTATTTATGACAAACACACAGCCAATGTCATACCGAATGGGCAAAAGGTGGATGCATTACCTTTGAAAACTGACACATGACAAGGATGCCCTCTCTCACCACTCCTATTCAACATAGTATTGGAAGTTATGACCAGGGCAATCAGGCAAGAGAAAGAAGTAAAACGTATTCAAATAGGAAGAGAAGAAGTCAAATTTTCTCTCTTTTGCAGATGACATGATTGTATATTTAGAAAACCCCATCATTTGAGCCCAAAATCTCCTTAAGCTGATAAGCAACTTCAACAAAGCCTCAGGATACAAAATCAATGTGCAAAAGTCACAATCATTCCTATACACCTACTTGGGAGGCTGAGATACGAGCATCGCTTAAAACTGGGAAGTGAAAGTGGAGGCTGCAGTGAGCCAAGATTTATCACTGCACTCCAGCCTGGGCAACAGAGTGAGACCCTGTTTAAAAAAGAAGAAAGGCTATATCAGGAAAATAAATATACAAACCACAGACATATAGAAAATAATTGCAGTATGCATATAGAACAAAGGATTTGAATATAGAACATATAAATACCTTCTTCAACTCAATAGCAAAAAAGGCAAATAATAAAAATAAACAAAAGACTTAAGAAGGAACTTTACAAAGGAAAACATAAGAATGCTCAATAAGTAAATGAAAATGTTCAGCACCATCAGTCACCAGTGCAATGTAAATTAAAACAACAGTAAGATACTACTACACACCCACTAGAGTCATTAAAGTTTAAAAGACTTACCGTGATAGTCAATTTTGTGTGTAAATTTAACTAGGCTTTGATATCTATTTGTGTGGTAAAACACCAGTCTAGATGTTGCTGTGAAGGTATTTTTTAAATATATAATTAACATTTACATCTGTAGACTTTGAGTAAAACTTATTTCTTTACATAATATGATGAGCCTTGCCCAATCAGTTGAAGCCCTTAAAAGCAAAGAGTAAGGTTCCCCAAAGGAGAAGAAATTCTCCTTAAGACTGTGCTCTGGTTTAAATGATGGTGCCCTCTCCAAAATTCATGTTGAAACTCAATGCCCAGTGCAACAAACAGTATTAAGAGCTGTGTTCTTTGGGAGGTGATTAAGTCACGAGGGCTCTATGCTCATGAATAGGATTAGCACTCTTATAAAAGGGCTTGTGGGAGTGGGTTCCCATCTGCTCTTCTGCCATGTTAGCATGCAGCAAGAACACTCTCACAAGACATGTAATCTGCCAGCACTTGATTTTAGAATATGAGCCTTTAGAATTGTGAGAAATAAATAACTGATGTTTATAAATTACCCAGGCTGTGGTATTTTGTTATAGCAGCTTATATGGACTAAGACTGACTGGAACATAAAAACCCTACCTGAGGGCTGGGCACAGTGCCTCATGTTTGTAATCCCAGCACTTTGGGAGGCCAAGGCAGATGGATCACAAGGTCAGGAGTTTGAGACCAACCTGGCCAATATGGTGAAACCCCATCTCTACTAAAAATATAAAAATTAGCCAGGTGTGGTGGCAGGCATCTGTAATCCCAGCTACTTGGGAGGCTGAGGCAGGAGAATTGTTTGAACCCAGGTGGTAGAGGTGATCTCATCAGTGAACTGAGATCACATCACTACATTCACGCCTGGGTGACAGAGCAAGACTCTGTCAAAAAAAAAAAAGAAAAAAAAAATCCCTGCCTGAGTTTCCAACCTGCTGCCCTACAGAGTTCTGACTCAAAACTATATTAACTCCTACTTGAATTGTCAGTCTGCTGGCCTGCCCTACAGATTTCAGACAATCCAACAACCTACAATCCCATAAGCCAATTCTTTAAAGTCTCTCTTTTTATCTCTCTTTTTCTTCGCACAAACACACACACACAAACTCACATCTATACACACACACACACACACACACACAAATATCCCATTGTCAAAATCCTGCCCCAGAGTGGTACATTGGTTACAATTGATGAATCTATGCTGATACAGCATAATTATCCAAAAGCCATAGTTTACATTAGAGTTCACTGTTGGAGTTGTACATTCTATAGGTTTGGATAAACGCATAATGACATGTATACATCATTATAACAGTGTACAAAGTGTTTTCACTTTCTTAAAAATTCTCTTTACTCTACCTCTCCAACCTTCCTACTGCCACCCACCAACTCCTGGCAAACACTAATCTTTTTATTAACACTATAGCCACAATTTTGCCTTTTCCAGCATATTAGATAGTCAAAATTCTGCAGTATGTAGTCTTTTCAGATGACTTCTTTCACTTAGTAATATGCATTTATGATTTCTCCTTGTCTTTTCATGGATTGATACCTTATTTCTTTTAGTGCTGAATGGTATTTCATTGCCTAGGTATACCACAATTTATCATCCACTCACCTACTGAAGGACATATTGTCTGTCCTTCAAGTTTTGGCAATTATTAATAAATGTGTTAGAAACATCTGTGTGCAGGTTTTTGTATGAACCTAACTTTTCAGCTCCTTTGGAAAAATACCATCTGTTACAGGACCACCAGCTGTGTATGGGTGCTGTGCAGTAATAGACCAATACACTGAGATAGCAGTGTTTGCAGCAGAGAATGAGTTTATTACAGGATAGCTGAGTGAGAAAATGGAAGAAACCCTCAAATCTGTCTCCCTGAGCTGTTCTGGGCTGAGATTTTAAAGGGGATCATAGAGAGCTAAAGGTTGGAATATTAGGGATGTTGTTTGATCAGAGCAAGGGAGATAAATTAATCAGAACATAGAAAGTGCATTATTTGGTGAGTATGCTTCTTGTGGGGTCCTTTAGACCAGCTGATGTCAGTGGGGCCCTTCAAACCAGCGGGTATCAGCAGTTTCACCAGCATGCAGGACCTGAAAGAATATCTCAAATGGAAAACTTAATGTTTCACAATGTTTAAATTGCTATCTATAAGAGCAGTTAAGACAGCTACACTCTTGTGACAGGGTTTATGTGATTCAAGGGCAATAGACAAACAACTATTAGGAAGCAGGTCAGAGAGCAAGCTAATCTAAAGATTACTACTGAGTGTACTGCAAGCTTGTTTTATTTTTGTTTCTCCCCCTTCCTTGATCAATTTTATAAAGTTTATAGAAATGGTTTCACAAGGAATACAATTGCTGAACTACATGGTAAGAGTATGTTCAGGCTATAGTAACCAAAACAGCATTGTACTGGTACAAGAGCAGACACACAGACCAATGGAACAGAATAGAGAACTCAGAAATAGGACTGCACACCCACAACCATCTGATCTTTGACAAATCTGATGAAAACAAGCAATGGGTAAAGGATTCCCTATTTAATAAATGCTGCTGGAAGAACTGCTTAGCCATACACAGAAAATTGAAACTAGACCCCTTTCTTACACCTTATACAAAAATTAACTCAAGATAGATTAAAAACTTAAATGTAAAACCCAAAACTATGAAAACCTTAAAAGAAAATCTAGGCAATACCATTTGGGACATAGGCATGGACATAGATTTCATAACAAAAACTCCAAAAGCAATGTCAGCAAAAGCAAAAATTGACAAATGGGATCTAATTAAATTAATGAGCTTTTGCACCGCAAAAGAAACTATCATCAGAGTGAACTGACAATCTACAGAATGGGAGAAAATGTTTGCAATCTATTCATCCGACAAAGGTCTAATACCTAGAGTCTACAAGAAACTTAAACAAATTTACAAGAGAAAAACAAACAACCCCATTAAAAAGTGGGGAAAGGACATGAAGAGACACTTCTCAAAAGAAGACATACTTGTAACCAACAAACATATGAAAAAAAGCTCATCATCACTGATCATTAGAGAAATGCAAATCAAAACCACAGTGAGATACCATCTCATGCCAGTCGGAATGGCTGTTACTAAAACGTCAAGAAGCAATAGACGCTGGCGATGTTGCAGAGAAAAAGGAACGCTTTTACATTGTTATTAAGAGTGTAAATTAGTTCAACCACTGTGGAAGACAGTGTGGCAATTCCTCAAAGATGTAGCAGCAGAAGTACCATTGACCCAGCAATCCCAATACTGAGTATATACCCAAAGGAGTTTAAATCATTCTATTATAAAGATACATCCATACTTATGCTCATTACAGCACTATTCACAATAGCAATGACATGGAATCAACCCAAATGTCCATCAACGATAGACTGGATAAAGAAAATGTGGTACATATACACCATGGAATATGAAGCCATAAAAAGGAACAAGATCATGTTTTTTGCAGGTACATGGATGAAGTTGGAAGCCATTATCCTCAGCAAACTAACACAGGAACAGAAAACCAAACATTGCACATTGCACATTGCATGACCAAGCACTGCATATTCTCACGTCTAAGTAGGAGCTGAATAATGAGAACACATGGACACATTGAGGGAAACAACACACACGGGGACTTGTTGGGAGGGACGGGGGAAGGAGAGAATCAGGAAGAATAGTTAACAGACGTTGGCTTAATACCTAGGTGATGGGCTGATTGCACAGCAAACCACCATGGCACACATATACCTATGTAACAAACCTGCACATCCTGCACATGTACCCCAGAACTTAAAATAAACGTTGAATAAAAAAAAAAAAAAAAAAGAACAAAGATCAAAGTTCCCTGAAGGAGAAGAAATTCTTCTTAAGACTATAACACAAAAACCATGTCTATGTTTTCTGCCTGTTGCCCTAGTTCACCTTTTTACTTATTGTGAGGGTAAAGTTATGACTTCTAAGCTTCACATATGTGAAACCAGAAACTAGAAGTCCGATAATAATATTTTATCCAATTAATATTACAAACTTTAGAGACTCCGAACTGCTTCTTTTCCTTAATTTTCAGCAAAGTTGAGCCTTAAATATAAGATTTAAAAATCACAATTGGCCGGGCGCGGTGGCTCAAGCCTGTAATCCCAGCACTTTGGGAGGCCGAGACGGGCGGATCACGAGGTCAGGAGATCGAGACCATCCTGGCTAACATGGTGAAACCCCGTCTCTACTAAAAAATACAAAAACTAGCCGGGCGAGGTGGCGGGCGCCTGTAGTCCCAGCTACTCGGGAGGCTGAGGCAGGAGAATGGCGTGAACCCGGAAGGCGGAGCTTGCAGTGAGCTGAGATCCGGCCACTGCACTCCAGTCCGGGCGACAGAGCGAGACTCCGCCTCAAAAAAAAAAAAAAAAAAAAAAACACAATTGTTCCTCAACTCCACCTTCAATTTGTTTGTTTGTTTGTTCATTTATTCATTTGTTTGTTTTAGAGACAAGGTCTCACTCTATCACCTAGGCTGGGCAAGGTGGCTCACATCTGTAATCTTGGTGCTCTAGGAAAACCAAGGCAGGAGGATTGCTTGAGCCCAGGAGTTCAAGACCAACCTAGGCTTCAAGACCAACACCAGCTGGTATGATCATGGTTCGCCGCAGTTTCAAACCCCTGGGATCAATAGTCCTTCCACCTCAGCTTCCTAAAGAACTAGAACTACAGGTGGATGCCATCACACCCAGCTAATTTTTGTATTTTTTGTAGAGATGGGGTGCTGCCATGTTGCCTAGGCTGGTCTTGAACTCCTAAGCTCAAGCAATCTGCCCACCCCGGCCTCTCAAAGTGCTGAGATTATAAGCGTGAGTCAACGCATCCAGTATCCTTTTTTAATTTTTATTTTTAGTACAGACAAGGTCTCTCTATGTTGCCCAGGTTGGTGGCAAACTTTTGGGCTCAAGCAATCCTGCTGCCTCAGTCTCCTGCGTAGCTAGGAAGGACAACAGGCATGCACCACTGTACCCAGCTAATTTTCCTTTTTCTTTTTTTTTTTGGTAGAAACAAGGTCCCACTATGTTGCCTAGGTTGGTCTTGAACTCTTGGTCTCAAGAATCCTCCCTCCTTGGCCTCCTAAGGCACTGAGATTACAGGCATAAGCCACCTTGCTCAGCCTTTCACTAAGTTTTTATAACTGAATCATGGTATTCATTTTTCTAATAATAGCATGAAACTCAGTACTAGAAACATCCAGAATACTCTTCATTGGTTTTTGATTGAGTGGATAAACCACATTTAGCATAAAAAGAGAGTTGTGAGTGAAAAGACTGTCACTCTGGTAGTATGTAGAAAGTTACTGCTTAGTGGATGGACTCTTTTGCTATTATAGACTACCTTAAGAATCTGATAAAAGCTATAAACCTAAAGAAGAAAACAAGCAACAGGAACACCAAAAATACCACAAAACTTCTAATAGCTCTTTTAAAACCTTAAAAATGATCCAATTTAAGAACCTAGGGTTGTGCATTCTCTTGCAATGAAAGGAAATCAGTAACTTGGAAAAGACAAGTGAACTCTACAAGGAGAGAAGATAGTAATGTAATAGAAAGAGCTTTTAGCTTTGAATCAAGTAACTAAGAGTTCCAGTTTTGCCATGAATTCTCTTTGTCAAGTTATTTAAAAGATTTTAGGAAAACCAAGAGATGTTAGGTCTCTTTTAATCCTGAATTTCTGTCATTCTGACTGATCTATTTCTACTTCATAAAGTTATGATATTGGTGCTATGGACTGAATGTTTGTGTCCTAATATTCATATGGTGAATCTCTAATCACCAGTGCACCTATACTGAGATATGCAGCATCTAAGGAAATAATTAAGCTTAAATGAAGTAATAAGTTTCAGGCCCTGATTCAATAGGTTTCGGTCTTTAAGAAGAAACACTGAAGAGCTTGCTCTCTCTCACATGCGCTCTCTCCCTCTCTCTCTCTCTCTCTATCCCTAAATGTGCTATGGTTTGAATGTATCCCCCAAAATTCATGTATTAGAAACTTGATCCCCAATGCAGCAATGTTGAGAGGTATCATCTTTGGGAGGTGATTGGGTTATGAGGGCTTTGCCCTCATGAATGGATTAATCTATCCATGGATTAAAGGGTTAATGGATTATTAAGGGAGTAGGTTAGTGATCACGACAGTGGGTTTGTTATAAGGCCAGTTTGGCTGCCTCTCATGAGCACTATCCCTGTGTGATACCCTGCACTGCTTCAGAACTCTGCAGAGAGTCCCTACTAGCAAAAAGGCCCTCACCATATGTAGCACGTAGACCTTGGACTTCCCAGTCTCCACAACTGTAAAAAATAAACTTATTTTCTTTATAAATTATCCTCTCTCTGATATTCAGTTATAACAACAGAAAACAAACTAAGACACACAAAGAAGAGATCATGTGAGCACACAGTGAGAAGGCAGCCTTATACAAGCTAGGAAAGAAGTCTTCACTAGAAACTAAATTTGCTGGCACCTTGATCTTGAACTTCTCTGCCTCTAGGACTGCAAGAAATAAATTTGTGTTGTTTAAGCCACCCAACATGTATTATTTTGTTGTGGCAGCCCTAGCTGGTAGCTAGATTAAATAATCGCTATGGTTCTACTACCATTTCTATTTACATAATGTCATGAATCTATAATTAATCCTATTTGGGGGCAAGGCATTAGAAAAACCAACTGTAGACAGGCATCCTTTGCATCTTTTGTAAAATGATTCCTTGGTGTATTGCACATTAGTTTGTCTGTATTTGGTAGACTTTACTATCTCTTAATGTGCTCTTACCAATGAGAAAATAGTATGTGCTAGATTAATTAAAGATAATAATTTAAGGGAGAAAGATTCATCATTTAAAACGCCTTTCAACATGTTGCTATTACACATTGTTCTAAATATAACAGTATAAATCACTGTAACTCCTTGGTATTTGTGAACTAAAGGCTGAAGAGCAGAAGAGAAGTATTCTTGTGTGAGTAGTTAGGGCTAGATTAAGATATTCTAATGCCCTAAATCAAGTCAAATATGATAGACTGGTATAAAGATTATTTTTACAGAAAATGCACCAATAAAATGAACAAGCTTAACAGACATTGTTTTTTGAGGGTTTTCTTTTTTAGACAGTCTGGGAGGCATCTTAAATTTTTTTAATTTTCACATTATAAGGTATTACATCTAAAAATAAAGATTTTTTTAAATTATAAAACCACTTAAAACACATCCTTGAACTACGACAACAACTTTAGTCACAAAATGTCTTTAAAAATTCATATATTTTCTCTACTGTATATTTTTTTTAAATTCTAGATAAGAAACTTTTCTTTAAAATGTCCAATCCAATAATAAAAACTATCCAGCTTCCCCCAAAAAAGCAGCAAACCTGAAATATATGTCAATGAAAAGAGTCAAACTCTGTAAAATATTTGAAGAGATTTATTCTGAACCAAATATGAGTGACCAATGGCCTGTGATACAGCCCCAAGCGATCCTGAGAATATATGGCCACGGTGGTCAGACTACAACTTGGTTTTACACATTTTAGGGAGACATAAAGCATCAATCAACGCATGTAAGATATAAGATGTATGATATACACTTGTTCAGTCTGGAAAGGCAGGACAACTCCAAGTGGGGGGTGCCAGGTCATGGGTAGATTCAAAGATATTCTGATTGGCAATTGGTTGAAATAGTTAAGTTATTGTCTAAAAACCTAGAATCAATAGAAGGTAATGTCTAGACTAAGATAAGGGGTTCTGGAGACCAAAGTTCTCATTATGAAGAAGAAGAGGCTTCCAGATAAAAGGCTTCAGAGAAAATCCATTGTAAATGTTTCTTACCAGGGTAGATTCTCTGCTGGATCAGGGAAATGTATATTTCCTGTAAAATGTAAATATTTTATTTACATTTACTCAATGTACATTTCCCTGATCCAGGAGAGAATATACATTTCCTGAATGTAGATTCAGAATGAAGATTTTCCCCATAAGAGATAGTTTTGCACAACTATTTCACGATATGGCAAAGAAATATAATTTGGGGTAAAATGCTTTGATTCCTTTCAGGACCTGCTACCTGTCACATGATGCTATGTTAGAGTCAGGTGGAATTTGGTATCTCATTGCTACAAAGAGTCTACTTTGTCAGTCTAAAGATCTGTTTTAATGTTAATGGTGGTCAGTTGTGCCTGAACTCCAAAAGAGAAGAGGGAATAATGAGGCATTTTCACCCCCGCTGCCTTCCCATCATGGCTTGAATTAGTTTTTCAGGTTAACTTTGGAATGCCCTTAGCCAACGTCCATCAGTTGGTTGGGGCTTAGAATTTTATTTTTGGTTTACCTATGTCTATATGCCTGGGTATTCACTATATCGCTCAAAATAAAACATTTTGTTTATCATTACCTTATAGGGTAAGACACTGATAATTTTATAGTGTCTTTTGTCTTACATGAATATAAGAAAAAGAACATAATTTCTACACTAATTATAAAATCAGATTTATAAGAATGAATATAAAAATTATGCCAAATATTCCATTACTTAACAGTTGTAACTAACTACGCACAAAAATAATTTTTGAAAAAAGTAAAAAGGGACACATAGCACTTATGGTCTAGTGGCAGAAAACACACATTAAGTTTGTTGGTAAGGTTGACAAAATGTTAACTGTGTTCACATATGCAATTTTATTCATAAGTATTCATTATAATTTACTTTTCTTAAGAAAAATCAGTTTAGACTTTGTCTTGTACTACTACAATAGTTCCATTACACATTATGTGATATATAAATTTATATTTGCTGTATCCAGACTTTTTAATAGTCTATGTTGATTTAAACCCAATTATTAGAGATAGAAAAGAAACAGGTATTTTTCTACTCTCACACACCACTTAACACATTTCTGAGACTAGATTCTTCTGCAGACACCAATGAGTATCCTATAATTTAATTCGATTCTAATAGTATCTACCTGCAGATAGTGTCAGATACCAAATGCTAAGGGCTCAGTCTCAAAAGACTGTTTCCCAATTCAGACACCAATTGCAAGCCTCATATTGTGAATCTGTTCTCCTGACCAACCAGCTATAAATTGGGGTTCCCACAACCTCCTCCTTAGGTTTAACTAATTTGCTAGAACATCTCATGGAACTCAAGGAAAGATTTTATTTACATTCACTCATTCATTACAAAGGATAATTTAAAGGATACAAATAAAGAGGCAGATGAAGAAATCCATAGGGCAAGATTTGAAAGGGTCCCAAGTGCAGGAGCTTCTGACCCCATGGGGCTGGGATGTGCCACTCTCCTGGTAACTGGATATGTTCTTGTTTACCAACCTAGAAGTTCTCCAAACCCTATCCTTTGGAGTTTTTATGGAGGCCTCACATCGTAGACATGATGCCATCATTGGCCATTGGTGATCAACTGAAACTTTAGCCTCTTTTTCCTACCTGGAGGTTGGAAAGTGGAGCTGAAAATCCCAATCCTCTAATCATGTCTTGGTCTTTCTAGAGTCCAGCCCCTATCCTAAAGTTATCTAGCAGCCCCCAAACCCCAGTCATCTCATTAGCATACTAAAGACTTTTCTCATTCCCAGTATTCCAAGGGTTTTAGGAGCTATATGCTAAGAACCAGGAACTGAGACTGAATATATATTTCTTATTATATCACAATATCACACCCAACAAGCTCCCAAAGATAATTTTATATTGATTACAACAGTTAGAATGGATTACATTTTTTCAGAAATAATAAACAAATAAACACCAAATAAAACAAGTCTAAAAAGAACCAAGAAAAGAAAAAAGAGAAAAGGAAAAAAAAAGTTGAGCTAACCCTAATGTTTGACAGGCATTTTCCAGAATATTATCCATTAAGGTATCTTGAACAAACTAATTTGTGTTGGCCTGGAGAACAGTTTGACAAAATACAGAGATTTTCCAGAGATGGTTGTTTCTTACAAAAGTTCTGAATGAAAATCATCCACACACTATTCAATATATTTCTGTTAAGACATGTCTACCCAGAGCTAGTGTTGTATGATTCAGACATATAGATAAATCTCCAAGAATAAATATGTCTAACAATGTCCGTCTTTCTTAATAAAATGGGAAAGGACTCACACTAGAAAAGGATTCTGAATGCCTTTAATGACATATGAAGTTTCTATAACATATAAACATTTAACAAATAAAGATGCCTACAATTCTTGGTGAGAGATACCAATGGCCTTACTCCTATGAAGCAGTGATACGGGCTGGGCGCGGTGGCTCATGCCTGTAATCCCAGCACCTTGGGAGGCCTAGGTGGGTGGATCACCTGAGGTTGGGAGTTTGAGACCTGCCTGACCAATAAGGAGAAACTCCGTCTCTACTAAAAATACAAAATTAGCCATGTGTGGTGGCACATGCCCATAATCCCAGCTACTAGGGAGGCTGAGGCAGGAGAATCACTTGAAACTGGGAGGCAGAGGTTGCAGTGAGCCAAGATCAGCAATGTTGCACTCCTGCCTGGGCAACAAGATCCAAACTCTGTCTCAAAAAAAAAAAAAAAAAAAAAAAAAGCAGTGATACGGTTTGGCTATGTTCCACCCAAATGTCACCTTGAATTGCAATAATCCCCATATGTCAAGGGAGGGGCCAAGTAGAAATTACTGAATTATGGGGGCAGTTTCTCCCATACTGTTCTCATGGCATTGAATAAGTCTCATGAGATCTAATGGTTTTATAAGTGGGAGTTCCCCTGCACAAGCTCTCTTGCTTGCCACCATGTAAGATATGCCTTTGCTTCTCCTTTGCCTTCCACCATGATTGTGAGGCCTCCCCAGCCACATGGAATTGTGAGTTCATTAAACCTATTTTCTTTCATAAATTATCCAGTCTTGGGTATGTCTTTATTGGCATCATGGGAACAGACTTATAAAAGCAGCAAGCATATAACAACAATTAAGTATAATCCAAAGTTTGTTTTTTTGTTTTATTTTGTTTATTTTTTTGAGATGGAGTTTTCCTCTTGTTGCCCAGGCTGGAGTGCAAGGGCATGATCTCCACTTACTGCAACCTCCACCTCCCTGGTTAAAGTGATCCCCCTGCCTCAGCCTCCCAAGTAGCTGGGATTACAGGCATGTGTCACCATACCCAGCTAATTTTGTATTTTTAGTAGAGACAGAGTTTCTCTACTAAAGTTGGTCAGGCTGGTCTCAAACTCCCGACCTCAGGTGATCCACCTACTTCGGTCTTCCAAAATGCTGGGATTACAGGCATGAGCCACTGCAACCAGCTCAATCCAAGGTTTTATAAGTGAAATTTATATCCTTTCTAATGCCCTAACAATTTTAAGAACAAGGGTACTGAAAAGATATCCAAGTACTAGTAATAAAAGCTATCTTCTAAAAACTACCATATTTCTTTTTTTTTTTTTTTTTTTTTTTTTTTATTATACTTTAAGTTCTAGGGTACATGTGCATAACGTGCAGGTTTGTTACATATGTATACTTATGCCATGTTGGTGTGCTGCACCCATCAACTCGTCAGCACCCATCAATTCATCATTTATATCATGTATAACTCCCCAATGCAATCCCTCCCTCCTCCCCCCTCCCCCCTCCCCCCTCCCCATGATAGACCCCAGTGTGTGATGTTCCCCTTCCCGAGTCCAAGTGATCTCATTGTTCAGTTCCCACCTATGAGTGAGAACATGCGGTGTTTGGTTTTCTCTTCTTGTGATAGTTTGCTAAGAATGATGGTTTCCAGCTGCATCCATGTCCCTACAAAGGACGCAAACTCATCCTTTTTTATGGCTGCATAGTATTCCATGGTGTATATGTGCCACATTTTCTTAATCCAGTCTGTCACAGATGGACATTTGGGTTGATTCCAAGTCTTTGCTATTGTGAATAGTGCCGCAATAAACATACGTGTACATGTGTCTTTGTAGTAGAATAATTTATAATCCTTTGGGTATATACCCAGTAGTGGGATGGCTGGGTCATATGGTACATCTAGTTCTAGATCCTTGAGGAATTGCCATACTCTTTTCCATAATGGTTGAACTAGTTTACAATCCCACCAACAGTGTAAAAGTGTTCCTATTTCTCCACATCCTCTCCAACACCTGTTGTTTCCTGACTTCTTAATGATTGCCATTCTAACTGGTGTGAGATGGTATCTCATTGTGGTTTTGATTTGCATTTCTCTGATGGCCAGTGATGATGAGCATTTTTTCATGTGTCTGTTGGCTGTATGAATATCTTCTTTTGAGAAATGTCTGTTCATATCCTTTCCCCACTTTTTGATGGGGTTGTTTGTTTTTTTCTCGTATATTTGTTTGAGTTCTTTGTAGATTCTGGATATTAGCCCTTTGTCAGATGAGTAGGTTGCAAAAATTTTCTCCCATTCTGTAGGTTGCCTGTTCACTCTGATGGTAGTTTCTTTTGCTGTGCAGAAGCTCTTTAGTTTAATTAGATCCCATTTGTCAATTTTGGCTTTTGCTGCCGTTGCTTTTGGTGTTTTAGACATGAAGTCCTTGCCCATGCCTATGTCCTGAATGGTACTACCTAGATTTTCTTCTAGGGTTTTTATGGTATTAGGTCTAACATTTAAGTCTCTAATCCATCTTGAATTAATCTTCGTATAAGGGGTAAGGAAAGGATCCAGTTTCAGCTTTCTACTTATGGCTAGCCAATTTTCCCAGCACCATTTATTAAATAGGGAATCCTTTCCCCATTTCTTGTTTCTCTCAGGTTTGTCAAAGATCAGATGGCTGTAGATGTGCGGTATTATTTCTGAGGACTCTGTTCTGTTCCATTGGTCTATATCTCTGTTTTGGTACCAGTACCATGCTGTTTTGGTTACTGTAGCCTTGTAGTATAGTTTGAAGTCAGGTAGCGTGACGCCTCCAGCTTTGTCCTTTTGACTTAGGATTGTCTTGGCAATGCGGGCTCTTTTTTGGTTCCATATGAACTTTAAAGCAGTTTTTTCCAATTCTGTGAAGAAAGTCATTGGTAGCTTGATGGGGATGGCATTGAATCTATAAATAACCTTGGGGAGTATGGCCATTTTCACGATATTGATTCTTCCTATCCATGAGCATGGTATGTTCTTCCATTTGTTTGTGTCCTCTTTGATTTCACTGAGCAGTGGTTTGTAGTTCTCCTTGAAGAGGTCCTTTACATCCCTTGTAAGCTGGATTCCTAGGTATTTTATTCTCTTTGAAGCAATTGTGAATGGAAGTTCATTCCTGATTTGGCTCTCTGCTTGTCTGTTGCTGGTGTATAAGAATGCTTGTGATTTTTGCACATTAATTTTGTATCCTGAGACTTTGCTGAAGTTGCTTATCAGCTTAAGGAGATTTTGGGCTGAGACGATGGGGTTTTCTAAATATACAATCATGTCATCTGCAAACAGGGACAATTTGACTTCTTCTTTTCCTAACTGGATACCCTTGATTTCTTTCTCTTGCCTGATTGCCCTAGCCAGAACTTCCAACACTATGTTGAATAGGAGTGGTGAGAGAGGGCATCCCTGTCTTGTGCCAGTTTTCAAAGGGAATTTTTCCAGTTTTTGCCCATTCAGTATGATATTAGCTGTGGGTTTGTCATAAATAGCTCTTATTATTTTGAGGTACGTTCCATCAATACCGAATTTATTGAGCGTTTTTAGCATGAAGGGCTGTTGAATTTTGTCAAAAGCCTTTTCTGCATCTATTGAGACAATCATGTGGTTCTTGTCTTTGGTTCTGTTTATATGCTGGATTACGTTTATTGATTTGCGAATGTTGAACCAGCCTTGCATCCCAGGGATGAAGCCCACTTGATCATGGTGGATAAGCTTTTTGATGTGCTGCTGAATCCGGTTTGCCAGTATTTTATTGAGGATTTTTGCATCAATGTTCATCAGGGATATTGGTCTAAAATTCTCTTTTTTTGTTGTGTCTCTGCCAGGCTTTGGTATCAGGATGATGTTGGCCTCATAAAATGAGTTAGGGAGGATTCCCTCTTTTTCTATTGATTGGAATAGTTTCAGAAGGAATGGTACCAGCTCCTCCTTGTACCTCTGGTAGAATTCAGCTGTGAATCCATCTGGTCCTGGACTTTTTTTGGTGGGTAGGCTATTAATTGTTGCCTCAATTTCAGAGCCTGCTATTGGTCTATTCAGGGATTCAACTTCTTCCTGGTTTAGCCTTGGGAGAGTGTAAGTGTCCAGGAAATTATCCATTTCTTCTAGATTTTCTAGTTGATTTGCGTAGAGGCGTTTATAGTATTCTCTGATGGTAGTTTGTATTTCTGTGGGGTCAGTGGTGATATCCCCTTTATCATTTTTTATTGCATCTATTTGATTCCTCTCTCTTTTTTTCTTTATTAGCCTTGCTAGCGGTCTGTCAATTTTGTTGATCTTTTCAAAAAACCAACTCCTGGATTCATTGATTTTTTGGAGGGTTTTTTGTGTCTCTATCTCCTTCAGTTCTGCTCTGATCTTAGTTATTTCTTGCCTTCTGCTAGCTTTTGAATGTGATTGCTCTTGCCTCTCTAGTTCTTTTAATTGTGATGTTAGAGTGTCAATTTTAGATCTTTCCTGCTTTCTCTTGTGGGCATTTAGTGCTATAAATTTCCCTCTACACACTGCTTTAAATGTGTCCCAGAGATTCTGGTATGTTGTATCTTTGTTCTCATTGGTTTCAAAGAACATCTTTATTTCCGCTTTCATTTCGTTATGTACCCAGTAGTCATTCAGGAGCAGGTTGTTCAGTTTCCATGTAGTTGAGCGGTTTTGATTGAGTTTCTTAGTCCTGAGTTCTAGTTTGATTGCACTGTGGTCTGAGAGACAGTTTGTTATAATTTCTGTTCTTTTACATTTGCTGAGGAGTGCTTTACTTCCAATTATGTGGTCAATTTTGGAATAAGTGCGATGTGGTGCTGAGAAGAATGTATATTCTGTTGATTTGGGGTGGAGAGTTCTATAGATGTCTATTAGGTCCGCTTGGTGCAGAGATGAGTTCAATTCCTGGATATCCTTGTTAACTTTCTGTCTCGTTGATCTGTCTAATGTTGACAGCGGAGTGTTGAAGTCCCCCATTATTATTGTATGGGAGTCTAAGTCTCTTTGTAAGTCTCTAAGGACTTGCTTTATGAATCTGGGTGCTCCTGTATTGGGTGCATATATATTTAGGAGAGTTAGCTCTTCCTGTTGAATTGATCCCTTTACCATTATGTAATGGCCTTCTTTGTCTCTTTTGATCTTTGATGGTTTAAAGTCTGTTTTATCAGAGACTAGGATTGCAACCCCTGCTTTTTTTTGTTCTCCATTTGCTTGGTAGATCTTCCTCCATCCCTTTATTTTGAGCCTATGTATGTCTCTGCATGTGAGATGGGTCTCCTGAATACAGCAGACTGATGGGTCTTGACTCTTTATCCAGTTTGCCAGTCTGTGTCTTTTAATTGGAGCATTTAGTCCATTAACATTTAAGGTTAATATTGTTATGTGTGAACTTGATCCTGCCATTATGATATTAACTGGTTATTTTGCTCGTTAGTTGATGCAGTTTCTTCCTAGCCTCGATGGTCTTTACATTTTGACAAGTTTTTGCGATGGCTGGTACCGGTTGTTCCTTTCCATGTTTAGGGCTTCCTTCAGGGTCTCTTGTAAGGCAGGCCTGGTGGTGACAAAATCTCTAAGCATTTGCTTATCTGTAAAGGATTTTATTTCTCCTTCACTTATGAAACTTAGTTTGGCTGGATATGAAATTCTGGGTTGAAAATTCTTTTCTTTAAGAACGTTGAATATTGGCCCCCACTCTCTTCTGGCTTGTAGAGTTTCTGCCGAGAGATCTGCTGTTAGTCTGATGGGCTTCCCTTTGTGGGTGACCCGACCTTTCTCTCTGGCTGCCCTTAAGATTTTTTCCTTCATTTCAACTTTGGTGAATCTGGCAATTATGTGTCTTGGAGTTGCTCTTCTCGAGGAGTATCTTTGTGGCGTTCTCTGTATTTCCTGAATTTGAATGTTGGCCTGCCCTACTAGGTTGGGGAAGTTCTCCTGGATGATATCCTGAAGAGTGTTTTCCAACTTGGTTCCATTTTCCCCCTCACTTTCAGGCACCCCAATCAGACGTAGATTTGGTCTTTTTACGTAATCCCATACTTCTTGCAGGCTTTGCTCATTTCTTTTTCTTCTTTTTTCTTTTGGTTTCTCTTCTCGCTTCATTTCATTCATTTGATCTTCAATCGCTGATACTCTTTCTTCCAGTTGATCGAGTCGGTTACTGAAGCTTGTGCATTTGTCACGTATTTCTCGTGTCATGGTTTTCATCTCTGTCATTTCGTTTATGATCTTCTCTGCATTAATGAGTCTAGCTGTCAATTCTTCCACTCTTTTTTCAAGATTTTTAGTTTCTTTGCGCTGGGTACGTAATTCCTCCTTTAGCTCTGATAAGTTTGATGGACTGAAGCCTTCTTCTCTCCTCTCGTCCAAGTCATTCTCTGACCAGCTTTGATCCGTTGCTGGTGATGGGCTGCGCTCCTTTGCAGGGGGAGATGCGCTCTTATTTTTTGAATTTCCAGCTTTTCTGCCCTGCTTCTTCCCCATCTTTGTGGTTTTATCTGTCTCTGGTCTTTGATGGTGGTGACGAACTGATGGGGTTTTGGTATAGGTGTCCTTCCTGTTTGATAGTTTTCCTTCTGACAGTCAGAAGGACTCTCTGTTGGTCTGTTGGAGATTGCTTGAGGTCCACTCCAGACCCTGTTTGCCTGGGTATCAGCAGCAGAGGTTGCCGAAGATAGAATATTGCTGAACAGCGAGTGTACCTGTCTGATTCTTCCTTTGGAAGTGTCCTCTCAGGGGTGTACTCCACCCTGTGAGGTGTGGGGTGTCAGACTGCCCCTAGTGGGGGATTTCTCCCAGCTAGGCTACTCAGGGGTCAGGGACACACCTGAGCAGGCAGTCTGTCCGTTCTCAGATCTCAACCTCCGCGTTGGGAGATCCGCGGCTCTCCCCAAAGCTGTCAGACAGAGTCGTTCGCGTCTGCACCGGCTCCCGCTACTTCCCCTGTTGGTCTTCAGCTGTGCGCTGTCCCCAGAGGTGGAGACTACAGAGACAGGCAGGCTTCCTTGAGCTGCTGTGAGCTCCACCCAGTTCGAGCTTCCCAGCGGCTTTGTTTACCTACTTAAGCCTCAGCAATGGCGGGCGCCCCTCCCCCAGCCTCGCTGCTGCCTTGCGGATAGATCGCGGCAGACTGCTGTGTTAGCAGTGAGGGAGGCTTCGTGGGCGTGGGACCCTCCCGGCCAGGTGTGGGATATATTCTCCTGGAATGCCTGTATGCTTACAGCGCAGTATTGGGGTGGGAGTTACCCGATTTTCCAGGTGTTGTGTGTCTCAGTTCCCCTGGCTAGGAAAACGGATCCCCTTCCCCCTTGCGCTTCCAGGTGAGGCGATGCCTCGCCCTGCTTCAGCTCTCGCTGGTCAGGCTGCAGCAGCTGACCAGCACCGATTGTCCGGCACTCCCTAGTGAGATGACCCCAGTACCTCAGTTGAAAATGCAGAAATCACCGGTCTTCTGTGTCGCTCGCGCTGGGAGTTGGAGACTGGAGTTGTTCCTATTCCGCCATCTTGCTCCGCCCCCAAAACTACCATATTTCATAAAACCTATGATGCTATTGATTCTAAGATACACCATTGTTTTATGTACAACTAAGAAAATGAAAACAAATTAGTTAATTGTAAGATGACATCAAGCATAAGATACATATACTTTATTTTATGTTAAAATGTAAACATAAAATGTGCATCTAAGAATCTATGAAATACTGCTATAAAGTTAATATTTATTGTTTAAAATTCATGACCTGCAGAAATCAGTTAAAATACAAGAAAGCAAGGGCCTAGAATCTCATAAAATATTACTAAATGTGAAAGAAACCTATGACCTAATTGATGATTCTAAATTACTGAAGAGACTATGTTAACTGAAGAAACATATTCTGTCATCCCGAAAGAGGTGACATAACAAAATTATGTCCATGTGTCTGCAATATTGTTGGCACGGTTTTAGGATAAAATAGAACTATGTCCCACTGGAATATTAGATTCCCAAAGCACCAGGTTCATATAAGTAAATTCCCCTGAAATGGTGAATCCATTAAGAAACTCAAATCTGTATATTATCAAGGAAAAAAATGAAGTTACAATATTGAAAGGATACCAGAAGACTATTAAGTCTAATTTGCAGACACTAAAAATTACCCTTAAAAAAGGTACATGGTGTGTGTGCATGCATGTGTATTACATACAAAAGTCAGTCTGAGTCTTCATTCATTTACGGAAATAGATGTCAGCAGAAATGAAAGAGTTCTGGTAGCAAAAGGTCTCCCCTGGATGTTTTCTTAGCTTCAAGTAGTTAATTCAACTCTCTCAAACCATATGGCTTCCTGGATTCTATGAAGGAGAATCCAATATTTACAAAATATTATAGGACTATGGAGTCAGAAGAAGAAATAAATTTTGGGATCAAGAGAGTTTTATATTAGCAGGATTGTTTTTATTATTTTCACTGCAAGTTTTGAAAGGAAAAAAAATAGTCCTAGAATCTGCGCTAATCACTGACACTGATCATAAACATAGGACCACCCACGAAGAGCCAGAATATGTTTATTTTTATTATAATTGTTTTTTTGTGTGCTGGGGGGAGGAGGAAGGAGTGTGAATGGTTTAGGTAAAGGGTGGGAGTGGAAATGTTTATTAAAAAACAAATAAATTTTGTTCTTAAGTAACTTCCTCTGAATGAATCTGACTAATCTTGCCAGTGTTTTCTTGGCTTCCAAGCAATCTTTATCAAACCAGGAAGTAGGTCAGCCAGACCTGGGGCAAGACAAGACAATTGGTTGGTATGTAAATAGCTGAAAGCTTTCTCCTATAAATCAGTAAGGGATTTATAAAATTTCTATACTTAAAATGTTGCTAGTCATCTCAGAGGCTCTCCCCACCTTTTCATCTTCCTTCACCCTAAATTCACTGACACAATTATGTATGCACACAAATTAAGAGGTAGAAATATTCAGAAAAGTCAATTTAATAAGAAAGTAGACATTTTTAACACCACAGAACATGTCTACTACGTAGATAAAGCTAAACAGAGGAGAAACACCGTTACATTAAATACAACTCAACGATTCTTTGTTAAAAATACGATTCCTCCTAGATTGATCCTAAGAGCTATCATTTATGAATAGAAAGTTGTAGTTACAGGAGAATATGATTGCATATGTCTCAGAATGAAGTAGCAACTCTTAGAGGTGTGGTCTACAGACTCCTTAGTCCATACTATCCTTGGACAATCTATAATTAGACATTGAGGGTTTTGACACCTAGCTCAGAGTCTTGCACCTTTCCATAACTCTTGCCCACCTTTTAGAAGGTTTCAAGGGCTGTGTAGATAACCCATTCAGTGGTCTATGATTTTCAATTCTACTCCTTTCAGCCACCATCCACCCCTTTCCAAGTCCACCCCTTATCATCATTCAGCACCATCCCATCTCCTAAAGTTTAACCCACAGTCTTTCACCTGACTTTCCGATCAACAATTCTCTCCTATCTTAGCTTATGCCACATTACACTCTCACTTCATGTAGGCCTAGTCCCATATCCCTCTATTTTATTTTACTTAACTAGTCTTCTTTTCAGTTTTCTTTTTCTCCATCATATATTCTCCTTGTCTAGTGATAATTATTCCTAATATTTTGAAAAATAAGAACATTAAAATGTTCTAACCTGAATAGAAATCTTACTTTTTATATAGTTATAACTATATATAAAAACTACTATATATATATAAACTTTTTTCTAGCTTTATTGAGATATAATTGACAAAAACTGTATATATTATGGTGTGCAATATGTTTTGATGTATGTATACATTGTGAAATGCTTGCCACAATAAAACTAATTAACATGTCTATCATCTCACATAGTTTTATGTGTGTGTAGTGAGAACATTTAAAATCTACTTTTAGCAATGTTCAAGTATACAGTACTTTATCATTAGCTGTAATCACCATGCTGTACAATAGACTTACAGAATTTATTCATCCTGTCTAACTGAAACTTTTATTTTTGTAATTTTAAAATCTTGTTAAAATACCACTTACTTTAAGGTCTACATTGTATTCTACTAATTTTATAGTTTTAAGTTTCACAGTTGAGCTTTAATCCATCAGGAGTTCACCTTTGTAAAAGTGGAGTAGGAGTGAAAACTCGAGGAGCTCAGATCCGAGAAGCATCAGGGAGTGCCGATGGTGTGGATTATGCAGGTGAGCTAAGAACATGAGACTTCCCTACTATCTGCAGCCGGGCACTATACACCCAGCCCTTACTTCCCAGGCAGGAAACCATAGGCCTACTCTCAGGAGAAGTTACACTAGATGGATTTTGGACTCCAGACAGCAGAGGAAAGGGGTAAAGAGCTGCAGGAAGAGGTAAAAGAATTTGTCAAAATAGAAGGAATAAGTGAATATATACTAAATAGTAAGATTCCCAGCTAATCCCCTTTTTCAGAACAAATATACACCCTCTAAACAAGAGATTGGGACCTTGTTTCCTCAAGACAATAGACTGTACTAGGGAGAAGTTTTCCAGATACAATGAAGTAGTGGTAAATACTATAAAGAAAATAACTTTGAGAGGCCAAGGCGGGCGGATCACCTGAGGTCGGGAGTTTGAAACCAGTCTGATCAACATGGAAAAACACCGTCTCTACCAAAAATACAAAAAAAAAAGTGGCAGGGTATGGTGACACATGCCTGTAATCCCAGCTACTCAGGAGGCTGAGGCAGGAGAATCGCTTGAACCTGGGAGGTGGAGGTTGCAGTGAGCTGAGATCTCATCAATCCTCTCCAGCCTGGGCAACAAGAGCAAAACTCCATCTCGAAAAAAAAAGAAAAAGAAAAAGAAATCAGCATATGAATTGGGGTAGATTATTTTATTTGGAAAGGCCAGTGGTGGCCTTAATGATTAGGTGACATCTGAGCAGATACTTGAAACAAGTGAGAAAACCATGAGGGTGATATGGTTTGGATCTGTTTCTCTGCCCAAATCTCATATCAAATTGTAATCCCCAATGTTGGAGATGGGTCCTGGTGGGAGGTGATTGGACCTTGGGGGCGGTTTCTCATGAGTAGTTTTTTTTTACATGTCTTTGATTTTATTTTGAGAGAGCTAATATTAATATGCCTTACATAATTATAAGCAAAAGTACATGCATTCCCTCTTTCCATCCCTGCTCTGAGTTTTATTGCAAAGCTTTCCTGAGTTGACTGACAACAAAGAGTGCTATGCTCAAACTGTTTTTTTTTATGATTGTGGACTGGTTTCCCCATGTGGAAAGAAAGATGATTGATGGAATTTCCTGATAATATACTTCCATCTCCAAGACCCAAAAGAGAAATCCTCTTCTCTAGTTTCAATAAAACTCCAAAAAGAAAGCTTCTGGTTGGCCTAGCTGTGATCACATGTTCATCCTTGGCTTAATTACTGTGGCTAGAGGAATGAATGAGTCACTCTGACAGGCCAGGTCCAGCTCAGGTGCCCTTCCCAGCCCTGAGGAGAAGGTGCTATGATGGATAGCTTAGCAGGAAGAGGAGGAGAGACAAGGCATACAAAAAAATACAAGCATCTAATATAAATGACATACAAAACCTTTGACAATCTGATGACCACCTACTTCTCCAGCCCTTATCTTGTTCCACTCATTAATTTGAACTTTGTGTTCCAGAAATGACCAGAGTAGTTCAGAGTATGACCTTTGAGGTTAGCATATCTAGGTTTGCATTAGAAATTTACAATTTACTTATTACATTACCTTGAGTGATTTTTTAACCTCTCTAGTGCTTGTTTCTTAATTTTTTAAATATGATAAATAATAGAACTAAAGGGAATGATGCAAGTAAAACATGTGGCATAGGGTGGCAAGTGTGAGATTTTAGGAAGTTTATAAACAGCACCCCTCTTTTCCTCCTCCATGTTTGTTTATTTGGAGATACACCCAGCAATCAGGAGAATGAAAATACCTTTAAAACCTGTCATATCATGCCTTTCTGCTCAAAACTGTGCAGGGGTTTCTCATCTCACACAGGAAAAAAGGTCAAAGTCATTATAGGCCCACAAGGCCCTGAAATCATCTTCACCACTCCCCAAATCTCAGTTACCTTTTACCCTCATCCCCTGTGACTTTCTCCTTCATGACATTACACAGCCACACTAGCCTCATTACCTTGCATCAAACATTTAGAAAAGCTCTCACCTCAGGTCCTTTGCCCTTGCTTTTCCCACTGCCAAAAAGACTCTAGGCTCATGCATGTACCTGGCTACTCCCCACTTACGGAAGGAAATAGACATAATCTTTGCCCTCATTGAGCTGACAGTCTAGAGGGGAGATGGGCGTTAAATGCATAAACAAACAAGACTGATACGACTATAATACGAAATGTCTGCACTCTCGGGGAAAATAATAGGATGGAAGTACTGAATTCTGAATGGTGGACAAGGGCAGGGCCTCATAAGGAAACATCATGAAAGTAAGAGTGGCACAAAAATAACATAGGCAGCTCACGTCTGTAATCCCAGCACTTTGGGAGGTCGAGGTGGGCAGATCACAAGGTCAGAAGGTCGAGACCATCCTGGCTAACATGGTGAAACCCCGTCTCTACTAGAAACACAAAAAAATTAGCTGGGTGTGGTGGCATATGCCTGTTGTCCCAGCTACTTGGGAGGCTGAGGCAGGAGAATTGCTTGAACCGGGGAGGTTGAGGTTGCAGTGAGCCAGGATCACACCAATGCACTCCAGCCTGGATGACAGAGTGAGACTCTGTCCAAAAAAAGAAAAAAAGAAAAAAAGAAAAGAAAAGAAAAAGGGAAATAACATAATTGGAAATTATAGACCATGTCCAAGACCCATTATCTAACCTATCAGAGATAGAATGATAATGAACAGTCACCTGAGAGTCAGGCAGAGAAGAAGTCAGCCTCTGGAATGTTCAGACCCACCCAGTCACTGGTAGAATGGAGGTCAAGAACAGGAAATTCAGTGTATGTGGGAATCCAATTAAAAGGGAACTAGTCTAATAAGATCAGAGCATAACCAAGGATGAGACTGATTCAGTGCTTTATTGAGAACTAATCGGTGGGCCTTCTTATAAACAATCTTTCTTAGAGAAAATTGTTCTTCGAACAAAATGGGGCTCTTTCTTTACCTCTCCACTAAAATGCAAATAAGTAAGGATAACATTATTTGAGGGGTAATCTTGGCTATTTTCAAAATAATTTTTTATTTTAAATAATTGTACACTCTGAGAAAGTCGCAAAAAAACAGTATATAGAGTCCTCTGTGCCCTTTGCCTAACTCCTCCTAATACTAATACTGACATTGTGTGTAAATGTCATACGATATCAAAACCAGGAAACGGGCATTGGCACAATATTGCTAACTAGACCACAGACCTCATCCAGTTTTCACATGCAGTCATTTGTGTGCGTCTGTGCGTGTGTGTGTGTGTATGTGTATACTCCAATGCAATTTGATAGCATATTCAGATTCATGTAGCCACCATCACAATCAAGGTACAAAACTGTTTCATCATCATAAAGAAACTCCTCACACTCCTCTTACGTAGTCAGTCACCCTCCCACCCCAATCCTGATCACTGGCAACCACTAATCTGTTCCTTACATTTACAGTTTTGTCATTTTTAAGAATCCTATACTAGGAAACTTTTTGAGATTGTCTTTTTTTTTTTTTTTTTGGTGCAGAGATTCATCCAAGTTATTAATGTATCGATAGTTCATTTTTTTTAAATTGTTGAGTGGTGTTCCATTATATGGATGTACCAATGTTGGCATAACTATGCACACATTGAAAGACATTTCAGTTGTTTCCACTCCATTTTTACCTTTAAAATTTGCAAACTTCAGGTCTTTCACGTTTACAAATAACTTTTAATCTACCTCAGTAGTGATTGGTATGGACGGAGAGTTGTGGAGCAAGGTGAATGCAGTTGGAGATGACAGCAGGTAGACCATGAAAGCTGCTACCATTTATAATGAGTATCACATAGGCTGGCACTCTGTGTAAACATGACTTTGTAAGGGTGACTTTTCAAATTACCTGAACACGAATTAACTGATAGCTTAATTCTAAATTGGGTCAAGTCTTAGGTGGCTGTCAGGGGAGGGAACCAGAGATGGTGAGCATGAGGCAAAGAGGGTTGGTCTACTGGAAATGTTACATAAGCATAAAGAGGACGGATGACAGGGGGAAATGGTGTGGGAATGAGTAGAATACACCTCTTTCCTGTGGTTCTGAAACAGGAAAGATGAGCACATATGCATCACTTCCACTTCCCATTTCCCTCAAATCATCACTGGCTGGGCTGCCACTCTCATCTCAGTACCACGCCCCTTTGTGCCTGCACTTTATGCCTCATAATAAATATTCGATTACCGATTTTACAAAGCTATATATAGAAAGAAGACAAAAAAATGGCAATGTTCTGTGTTAGAACAAATTCAGAAGAGTTTGTTTGTTTGTTTGTTTGTTTGTTTGTTTGGAGGCAAAGTCTCGTTCTGTGGCCCAGGCTGGAATGCAGTGGCAGGATCTCAGCTCATGCAACCTTTGGCTCACTGCAAACTCCGCCTCCTGGATTCAAGGGATTCTCCTGCCTCAGCCTCCAGCCCAGCCTGAATGTGCTCTTTTTTAAATCAACTAAGTTTGTATGTATTTGAAGTTAACTTTAGTCCACTTTGGGTAAATAATTTACCCTATCTTAACATCAGTTACTATACCTGTCAAGCAGAAGAATCACTTTCTCTTCCTGAAGACAATAAAACAGGTAGAAATAAAACTCCTTGAACTGCTACTTTTCTTATTTCATTAAAATAGTATTCTGCTAAAATATTCTATGAGAAAGAGAAAGTCCCTAGGTGAACAAATATAAATTTTAGATACAGTCTCTGCTCTCAGTGGGCTCACAATTTAACTGTAGAAAGCCAGAGTTGAATGTATAAAAGTATATGCAAATGGAATTATTCTAGCAATTAAAAATAAATATTTCTGCCTGAAACAGTGGCTCACTCCTGTAATCCCAACACTTTAGGAGGTCAAGCTGGGCTGATCACCTGAGTTCAGGAATTTGAGAGAAGCCTGGAGAACATGGTGAAACCCTGTCTCTACTAAAATGCAAAAAAAATAGCTGAGCATGATGGCACTCGCCTGTAATCCCAGCTACTTGGGGAGCCGAGGCAGGGAAATTGCTTAAACTTGAGATCATGCCACTGCACTCCAGCCTGGGTGACAGAGTGAGACCCTGTCTCAAAAAAAAAGGAAGAAAATAAAATAAATAAATAAATATTTCTTGGTTCCTTGACATCCTCTTCCTCATTCTACCTTAGTTGGCCATTCTCACGGTCATCACTAAAACAGAGCCATCACACTATTAAATCACACATCCTGCTCTGTGACCACTTCCTCTTATCCTTCCATACTGCTTGCTGAAACTCCTTGTGGGATCATGCCTGGGCCTCCTTGGGCTCTCCAGTCCTTTACGTGTCTGCTGTGTCTCTCTTCTTTCTTTCTTTCTTTTTTTTTTTTTTGAGATGGAGTTTCACTCTGTCGCCAGGCTGAAGTGCAATGGCACATTCTCAGCTCACTGTAACATCCACCTCCCGGGTTCAAGCGATTCTTCTGCCTCAGCCTCCTGAGTAGCTGGGACTACAGGTGCACGCCACCACACCCAGCTGATTTTTGTATTTTTAGTACAGACAAGGTTTCACCATGTTCAGGATGGTCTCAATCTCTTGACCTTGTGATCCGCCTACCTCAGCCTCCCAAAGTGCTGGAATTACAGGCACGAGCCACCGTGCCCAGCCTGTGTCTCTCTTTTCTTTAGCTCCCTTCAGTCATTTGTTCTCTTCCTTTCCAGAATAAATACAATGGTCTATCCCCTCAATAGTTCTTTTGCCAAAACCTTCAAGTCCCTTGTCACTCTCCTTATCTCTTTTTTTATGGTAAAATCTCTGGAAGAAACTATCCACTTTCTCAACACTTTCTTCACATTTTCTCCACAATTTCTTCATACTTTCTCTATACTCATGCACCAGAATTTAAGTGAAAAAGTCACACAAGAGAGAAAGCTGGTACTTTTTTTTTTTTTTTAATATTTTTGTTTGGTTTTGTTTTTTAGAGATGAAATTTCACTATGTTGCCCAAGCTGGCCTCAAACTCCTGGCCTCAAGCAATTCTCCTGCCTTGGCCTCCCAGAGTATTGGGATTGCAGTCAAGGGTCACTGTGCCTGGCTTGGTACCCTTATGATTACTAAGTTCAAATATGCCTTCAGTACTCCTAGTAATCCCACTCTGCTTCTCTGGGCAACTCCTCCTCTCCTTTCCAAGAAGGCTTTTTCACACCTTGTCTCTCCTCACACTTCTGCCCTTGCCCCATTCTTAACTCTTGCTCCCTGAAAATGACCTATCTGTAACTTCATAGAGAAAATGGAAGCAGCAGAGATGGACTCCAGCATGTTCCTTCTGTCATACCTAGAAAATGTTCCTGCTCCTGGACCCATGACAACCACCTTCCCTCCAATGCCATCCATTGTACCTTCTTTCTCTAGTCTCTTTACTACTTCCCCTCTAATCAGTCCTTCCCATCAGCACTTAAACATGCATGTTTATCTCAGAACGCAGAGTTCCTCCCTTAATCTCACTTTCTCCTTCAGTTACCATTATCCCTCCTTCCTTCCGTAGTTTACCATGAAAAAATAAAAAGCTGTTTACTACAATGACTATAGTTTATGCCCCATAGCTATCCACTAGTGCCATTCTCCCTGCCTATCCCTTTTCTAGAGAATGACCACACCCTCTACTACAGAAATGAACACATGCCCCAAGCCTAAGCAGTCATAGTCATTCTCTGACCTCAGAAATTGGTGATTGGTCCTGCAACCTGTATAACTCCACAGAAATCTCTCGGAGTTTTTCAAAGAGAGGAATTAATCCAGAGAGGTTTTTCTACAAGTTTGGAAGGTCAAAAGAGCAAAAAGGAAATTAACAACTGCAGAAAGCAGTCATGATTCCCTAGAGTTGGAGACAGCAAAGAAAAAGGGTGAGGGTAGTGATGTAGGAACTCACTGGAGAGGGTCCTGTAGACCTGGTGCTCCAAGCTGTAGCAGGAAGCTCTCCACATGTGGCTTATGGATAACTGAGAAGACTTGGCCAAGCAGATGTTTGGACAGCCCAGGAGCTGCAGCCAAGCAACTACACTTCCAACTGTATAGAGGTTGAAACCTGGAAGTTGCTGGTTCCTCTAAGGAGCATAGTAGAGGAGATGCTCATGAAGCAGTCTTACTGTCTGGGGTCAATACCTGAGGTTCACAGTCTGGCGCCAAGAAGATTAAGGACGTGGACATACACAAGGAGTGAGTTTAGGAGCAGAGATTTAATAGGCAAAAGAGAGAGAAAGGAGGCCAGGTATGGTGGCTCACGCCTATAATCCCAGAACTTTGAGAGACTGAGGCAGACCAGCCTGCACAACATGGTGAAACTCTGTCTCTACTAAAAATACAAAAATTAGCCAGGTGTATGGCATGCATCTGTAATCTTAGCTACTCGGGAGACTGAGCCACGATAATCACTTGAACTCGGGAGGTGGAGGTTGCAGTGAGCCGAGAGCACACCACTTCACTTCAGCCTGGGCAACAGAGTGAGTCAAAAAAAAGAAAAGAAAAAGAAAAAAACAGAGAAAGAGAGAGAGAAAGAGAGAAAGACAGAGGGAGGGAGGGAGAAAGGAGAACAGCTCTCTCTCTTGCGACAGAGAGGTGTGCCTGAAAGGGAATTCTGCTCAAGGTGGAGTGCACCAGATTTTACAGACAGATTTGAGGAGGGGGTGTCTGCTTTACATAGGGGCCAAAGATTGGTTGGATCAGGTGTGACATTTACATAGCACACAGGGAAGCTAGCGGCCCCACCCTAATTTTATTATGCAAATGAGGTCTTTGCCTGGCACGCATGATGTTGCCTGCTCCTTACTGAACACGTGGCTGGCAAAGAGAAGGGAAGATGGAGCCGCCATTTTGAACATGCCTAATCCCAGCTAGCCTTCTCCTGTCGGCACAATTGCCGGCATTCATCAGTGCAAGCTTCCAGCTTGCTTATCTGTGTTTGCAGCTCGATTTTACAGGCTGCTCTTTGTTAGAAAAGAAAATGATTTGGGGGTTGGTTTTCATTAAAACGAAACCCTTACGGGGGACTCCTCTACCCTCATTATCTGCCTAAGTAACTTTTTCTTAATCGTATATTACTAAGAGTTCAGAAAGAAGATGGAAACTAGAGCTACATTTATCTTGCTGCTGGAGTAATAAGGTAGGAACTGAAAAATGAGGAAGGAATTCCTTCCTGCCCACCTCTTCCCTGCTAATCCTCCGCTACTGCTTCCCATTGATAAAACCTAATAAGAAACTAAATTACAAAGGAGTCTGAGAAATATTAGCTGAGTCCCAACCCCAGCATCACACAGCAGAGTATAAAAGTTGAAACTTACAAATGGGTCAATAGGTAAAATCCTGGTATATGATCCAAGCTGGATTTCACTTGGAAATCCAGATCAATAGGAATCTTTTTCTCCTCTCAACCCATACTGTTGTGAGGATTGATCAAAGTCCAGGCAACCATGTCCCAAGCACAAGAAAAACACTGACCAAAGACAACACCAGAAATAAACAGGAGTAAGAGTTCTAGCACTATCATTGCCCAGCTTCTAAGACTCTGACATTCCAAGGAAAAAGGAATGGGATCTCCAACAATATCTGCCCAGGGGTAGAGGAATTTTTTTTTTTTTTTTTTGAGATGTAGTCTAGCTCTGTTGCCCAGGCTGGAGTGCAGTGTTGCCATCACTGCTCACTTCAAGCTCTGCCTCCCAGGTTCAGACCATTCTCCCGCCTCAGCCTCCCTAGTAGCTGGAACCACAGGCGCCCACCCCCATGCCCGGCTAATTTTTTGTATTTTTAGTAGAGGCTGGGTTTCACCGTGTTAGCCAGAATGGTCTCAATCTCCTGACTTCGTGAACCGCCTGCCTCGGCCTCTCAAAGTGCTGGGATTACAGGCGTGAGTTACCGCACCCGGCCAGGGGAGAGGGATTTTAAAGGATTTTTTTCTTTAACTGGCTCAGGTTTGAGCATTGAAAGTAGGATCTTTTCATGACAAATGTTATGTTTTGTCAATAAGTACATGTTCAGTGTAACGGTTACTCCAACATTTTTGAAGAGGAGTTTGGAGAAGGAAAAACCAGGGGAAGAGGCAGAGAAGCTTTTGCCAGAGAGTCAAAGATCAGAACAATGTCCCAGAAGTCAAAGGCAGAGAGGGTTTCAAGAACTGTGCAGTAATGTTCAATGCCATCAAATGAATTACCCAGAGTGACTGATTAGGATGATGACTTGTTAGTCGCCCCAGGTTAAACGTTTGTAAGTAATGATTCATTTTATAAATACCCCCACACCCAAGAAATCCTTTCAATAATTTATTTCTAAATTCCTGATTAAGATTGAGGGCAAGATTCCTGATTTATAGTTTACAGAATTTACTTTATTCTTCTTTATAAAAAAATCAAGTAATTAAAGCAGGAGTATCTAATAGATGACAGTCTCATGCTAATGCCCAGAAAATGCACAGAAAACAATAATATGGCTTAGCTCCTTTTCTGAAGGAACCTATGGGTCAGTCAGGGAGAACCTTCTGATTTAAATTGAGGAACTCTGGATCTTCTGCCAACTTCAGGAGAAAGTCATGACTTTTATAATCTACCGCAGATGTATTGGAACAATTCTTTTAAATATCAGAAAACACTAGGTCATATTTCATACCTGTGTATTACTTTTATATTGCTACCATAACAAAATACAACAAAGTTTGGTGTCTTAAATACAATTTTTTTTTTTTTTTAACAGTTCTGGAAGTCAGAATTTCAAGATCAAAGTGTTGGCAGGTTTGGTGTTTTCTGAGGCCCCTCTTCTTGGCTTGTGGCTGGCTGCCTCCTCACTGTGTGCTCCGTGTTGTTGTTGTTGTTGTTGTTGTTGTTTGACAGGGAGTCTCGCCCTGTTGCTCAGACTGGAGTGCAGTGGTTCAACCTCAGCTCACTGCAACCTCCACCCCGCAGGTTCAAGCGACTCCCCTGCCTCAGTGTCCTGAGTAGCTGTGATTACAGGTGCCCGCCACCACACCCAGCTAATTTTTGTACTTTTAGTAGAGACGGAGTTTCACCATATTGGTCAGGCTGGTTTCAAACTCCTGACCTCAAGTGATCCACTCACAGGGGCCTCATGTGGTTTTCCTCTGTGCTCATATGTGTCAGCGTCGTAATCGCCTCTTTTTATAAGGACCCCAACCGTATTGGATTAGGGCCCACCCTAATGACTTTATTTATCTTCATTACTTCTTTAAAGACTCAATCTCTGTTTTGTTGTTTTTGTTTTTCTTTTTTTCTTTTCTTTTTTTTTTTTTTTTTTTTTTTTTTGAGATGTAGTTTCACTCGTTCACCCAGGCAGGAGTGCAATGGCGCATTCTTGGCTCACTGCAACCTCCGCCTCCCAGGTTCAAGCGATTTTCCTGCCTCAGCCTCCTGAGTAGCTGGGATTACAAGTGTGTGCCACCACACCCAGCTAATTTTTGTGTTTTCAGTAGAGATGGGGTTTCGCCATGTTGGCCAGGCTGATCTTGAACTCCTGACCTCAGGTGAGCCATCCACCTTGGCCTCCCAAAGTGCTGGGATTACAGGCATGAGTCACTGCACCAGGCCTAAAGGCCCAATCTTTGAAAACAGTCACATTCTGAAGTTCTGGGGGTTAGGTCTACAATATATGAATTTGGAGGGGGGAAGCATATTTCAACCCATCACACTCTGAAAATCAATTCCACACAATGTAATGATTTATGCAGCCAAGTTAGTATGATCCATAAAAAGCGGTGGATATTCTACATGGATGAAATCATTTTCTAATTCACCAGACAACTTATTTTTAAAGAAATTGGAAAAAGATCACATTATTTCAAGCCAAACCATTTCCAAACTTGCCTAGGAAGAAATATCATCTACCTAATAAATATTAGCACTTACAATGGAACGCTTTCAACTTTCATTCAAGCTGCATATTGGCATGAGTTTTCTGGGCTTAGGTCAGTTCCTCTGCTTTACATGGCCACAGTTGGCTATGATATGTGCTGTTCTCATTCTAACTCAGAGTCTTTAAAGAAAAGTCCTTGGATGTATATACTGTTTACTTTTTACAGCCTTCATGGCAACAGGATTTGGTATCTTCCCTCATTTAAAAAGCTCTTGTCCACGCCCCTCACCAGGTCCTCTAGGAGAAAAACATTTTCCACATATTCTGCTTATGTTTCTTAGTAGCTGATTATACCTATATGTTTGTTTCCAAAATACTGCCCGTTACAACTTGCATAACTTGGAAACAACCATATCATTATGCAAAAGTCTATATTTATATGAAAATTTGTCTCCTTTTCCTGCAGGCATCAAGTTGCAGTGACCTGCCCTTCTGAACCATTCATAGGTTTTGGAAGGGCAGAGCACACACTTATGCATCATTGCCTTGGCTGAAGAACTAGCTGGTCTTAATGCTCCCCAGGGGGAATTATGTGTCTTCTATTGGAAGGCAGGGAGGGAAACCCTACATCTCTTACTCCAAGAAATTCCTTAGGAGAACTGGGTGATGCTGTAACCTGCCACATGGGATAATATCCTGCCTAGAAACAGGAAAGTGAAACAATAGTGTAAACAAAAATCTTCTTTATTAATGGCAAATCGTTACACTAATTAACATCAAAAGTGAATGAGTAGGCCGGGCGTGGTGGCTCACGCCTGTAATCCCAGCACTTTGGGAGGCCAAGGTGGGCGGATCACCTGAGGTCAGGAGTTTGAGACCACCCTGGCCAACATGGCAAAACCCAGTCTCTACTAAAAATACAAAAAATTAGCCGGGCATGGTGGCAGGCGCCTGTAATCCCAGCTACTCGGGAGGCTGATGCAAGAGAATCACTTGAACCTGGGAGGCAGAGGTTGCAGTGAGCAGAGATCGTGCCACTACGCTCCAACTTGGGTGACAGAGCAAGACTCTGTCTCAAATAAATAAATAAATAGATAGATAGAAAAGTGATCAAGTATGTAAAAATTAACTCCAAATCTAAGAAATCTATCCTAATTTCTAACTAAAGTGATAAATGTAGTATTTTAGAATTTTGACCTAGAAAAAGTGTTTTTCCACCAGAGGAACTAAGAGGTACCCTTTTTCCTGGTAATGCAAACTTTATTTTTTCAATCATGATGCCATGGCTCGCAGGTAAACCCCAGAGTGTTTATGAGTGTGCCCAAACACTGATTCTTTCTGCCCTCAGGTTAGCTGGAACCCAGGATAAATAATTTTTCCTATGTTCCTTAAAATAATTACATTATTCTGTCTGTGTTGTGATATAATAAGAAGTAAGAAGCCCTGTTGTAACTAATCATATTTTCCTTTTTTTTTTTCTCATGTATCAGGAAGCTTTGAAACAACTGTAAAGTTCCACTATATATAATGTCATAAAATGTGTGCATTTTTAATTTTCTTTTCTCCCTTTTCTCTGATTTTCTGTTTTGATATTCTTGGACATGTTTTGTGCATATAAATCAAATCCTTTTGAAAAATAATTAAGACAAAAATTTCTATTAGCAATATTAGAAAAGTTAAAATATTAAATATAGGTGTACAAACATTGCTCTACCTGCTTAACAAATAAAAGTTATGATCATCCTAACAAGAGAAGTGACCTTTCATGAAAGTCCTAAAGTAGACCTAAAGTAGACTGCAGTTAAATACATGCTTTCAAATCTAATTCACAATTGTTTCTTCCACATGATCATTCACTACATTGTTCAAAAAATGTATATTTAGCCGGGTGCCGGTGGCTCACGCCTATAATCCCAGGATTTTAGGAGGCCGAGGCAGGTGGATCACTTGAGGTCAGGAATTCGAGACCAGCCTGGCCAACATGGTGAAACCCTGTCTCTACTAAAAATACAAAAATTAGTTTGGCATGGTAGTGCACGCTTGTAATCCCAGCTACTCAGGAGGCTGAGGCAGGAGAATCGCTTGAGCCTGGGAGGCGGAGGTTGCAGGTTGCAGTAAGGTAATTAGCACTATGTAGATGCAGTGAGCCAAGATCGCACCACTGCACTCCAGCCTGGGTGACAGAGGGAGACACTGACTCAAAAAAAAAAGAAAAAAAAAGTATATTTAGTGAGTCTTCCATAAGTCAATAATATTCAGTTGATATGTGAAATGCATTATTGAATGCAATCACATAGTTAATATGTAATGGTACACAGCAGCAGAGGGGATGGCCATGTAGGTAGCTCTTAAGATGAAAAACTTGAAATCCATAATTCAGTTTCTTTAAAAATAAGTCTGTCAATTTTATTCTGCCTTCTAAGAACATCTATTTCGCACCACAGTTTATTACGGGTAGCATTACTAACCAAAGTCTTGATATCCAAGAAATAATGGTTAGAAATAGTACTACCAGGGTCTAGAGTATTACAGTTTTCCATGACTTCATTTCTCCTATTACTGGTGCCCCAAAATACTGGGACACTATTAAATTTGCCCAAATGCTATAAAATAGAATGAAGGAAAAACAGAAACATAACCAGCAATGTAAGTCATTGTTCATAGGAGCTGAATAAATCTCAAATCAAGAGAAGCCAAACTGTTCCTGGTTTTGAGTTCATAAATGAACCACACACTGTAAGGTGGTGAAGTAAAAAAGAAATATTCTGCTAATATATATTTTTAGTTTCTTAGAGACAAGGTCTCACTGTCATGCAAGCTGCAGTGCAGTGGTGCTATCCTAGGTCACCACAACCTCAAATTCCACGGCTTAAGCGATCCTTTCACCTCAGTCCCTCGAGTAGCTAAGACTACAGGCGCATGTCACAATGCCTGGTTAATTTTTCTTTTCTTTTTTTTTTCTTTTTTTCTTTTTCTTTTTGTAGAAATGGAGTCTCACTATGTTTCCCAGGCTGGTCTCAAACTCCTGGCCTCAGGTGATCCTTTCACCTTGGCTTCCCAAAGTACTGATATTATAGACATGAGCCTCCACACCCCGTCAGGTCCTTTTAATATGCCATAATATCTTAACCCCATCTACAGGTAAGTGTGGCTCAACAATGTCTAAAATTTGACTCCAATCAGATTAGCATTCCCTTGGATGGTTAATATTTCTCTGGAAGAAGGAGCAAGAGATTCTTCTTTACTTTGTTTCTCAACCAGTAGTTAAATAACTCTTTAAGCCTATAAGTTAAAGAGAAATGAAATGCAACTTTCCAATACATCCAGAAAGCATAATCACTCAAGAATGTTTTAAAAATAATAATAGAATTTTGAGCTCTTGACTTTTAAGCACTCTAGGAAATCATGCTTTTGTGAACTAGCTAAAAAGACCCAACATTTCTGGGGGAAAAAAAAAAAATCCCTTCCTGGATCCAAGAACTGTGGATAATATACAGGAAATGATTTTTTAAGACCTTAATTTCTAGTTTAATCAACAAAATGTAGTGATTAGTCATCAACAAATATTTCTATATGCACAAAGATATAAACCCTTTCTGGTGGCTTAAATATCCAAAAGAAAGGCGAAAAATAAAATGTTTTTTGTTTTATCCGTGTGGGTGTGAAGTCAGCATAATGATCCTTGACCAGTAACTAAGTCTATAAAGATAACGAACAACCAAGTAGAAAAATATTCTCTAAAGCATAGCCATAATTGACAATTCTCTAAAACAGCCATAATTGGCAATTTTACTCTAATCTTTTTTTGTTTTGAATGTTATATTTTCAAAAGTTCTGTAGACTGCAAGACAAAGTACCAGAAAGACTATCCCAAGATTTTTCTTATTTAATAAGGAAATAATTTTCTTATTTAACAGAAAACAAGAAGACAAAATGAATAGAACTGAACCTTTCTTACCAACCATAGGTTCTTAGGCTCTCAGGCAACAGAAATTGACAGGAGGCTGAGAAAGTTTCCCAGACAAGGCTTTGTTGGGGCTTATGCTTGAGCGCAAGGGATATAGCATAGGAGCAAGAGTTCCCTGGCTGGCTCCCGAAGGGCAGGTCTTTATGGTGCTTTAAGAAGAATGACAGGAAGAAACAAGAGGTATGCGAGTGTCATTACAGGTGCAGAGTGGAGCACAGAGTGTGCAGATGCAGTGAGAAATCATGTTAGTAGGTACATTACATAATCAATAAATGGCAGACAAAGCCTTCCCCAGGCAGGCATTTAGACTGAGGTAGGGGTCAGAATTGGTCATTCCCCTGGTCTTGCCTGCAAGTGGGTAATAGAGTTAACTTCCTTAGGTAAGATTTGGTGCAATGCTGCTTACATTAGGTTCCTCACATAGTTTGCAAGGTCTTTAGTCTTTGAGTATGGCACCAGCGGGGGTGGTGGTTAGAGGGTATGTATGGGAAAACTTACCTGTTCCTGGAAGTGGGGCCGAGGCCCATTCCTCCTCTGTCTCACTTTTGTGCCCATTTTTGAATTGATCTTTGTTGGGGTTGAATTGTAGCAATTGTGAGGGTTTGACAGATTTCTAGAAATATTAGTTACACTTCAATTTTTGGTTTTCCAAAGATTTTTTTTTTTTTTTTTTGAGGCAGAGTCTCGCTGTGTCACCCAGGCTGGCGTGCAATGGTGCAATCTTGGCTCACTGCAACCTCAGCCTCCTGGGTTCAAGCTATTCCAGTGCCTCAACCTCCTGAGTAGCTGGGACTACAGGTGCCCATGACCACATCTGGCTAATTTTTGTATTTTTAATAGTGACAGGGTTTCACCATGTTGGCCAGCCTGGTCTTGAGCTCCTGACCTCAAGTGATCTGCCTGCCTCAGCCTCCCAAAGTGCTGGGATTACAGACATGAGCCACCACACCTGGCTACTTTATTATTTTTTATTTATAACATTTTATTTCATAGAGCAGTTTTCAGTTCACAGCAAAACTGAGTGGAAGGTACAGAGATTTTTCCATCTACCCACTGCCCACACCCAGGTATAGCTTCCCCTGTTAACAACATTCCCCACCAGAGTGGCATATTTGCTACAAACATATACGTAAATATTTATTATAAATTTTCCAGACCCATAGAATGCACAACACCAAGAGTTAACCCTAAGGTATACTATGGATTCTAGTGATAATGTGTCAATGTAGGTTCATCAATTGTTCAGATAGTTTTAAATCATAAAAGAAAAATAAAATTGTCTCAGACTCCCTCATTCATTTATCTGTTCAAGACATGACCCTCAAAATATACAGTCTATAAAGCAAAGAATGGTTTTGTCATAAGGTAATTAGCACTATGTAGATGCAGGTATTATGGGGGTAGAGAAGTATTGAAAGCAAAAGGCATGGAAAGGATGGGAAGAATTGGAAGAAAAAAGAAGGGTCACTAATGAGATTACTCCTTGCCTTTTGGGACAATTCAGCCCTGCCTAGGTCTTTCAAAAATACAACTAGTAGACAGACCACAGAATCCCACCTGATGATTCAGCTATTATGCAATGACAATGATTCATTTCTCTTCAATCTATGTTTTCTCTCTGGCTCTCTTTTCCATTTCTGTCACCTAGGCTGCCAACTGAATGTCAGTGAGTTACAAATCTTTATCTTTTGCTCATACCTTTTTCTTGGTTACAGACTCCTTTACCTAACTGACAATGAACTAGTTTCACCTGGTTTTCTCAGAAGTTTCTCAAAGTCAATATATTCAAAGTCGAATTCATAGGCTTCCCCCACCAATTTGATCATCCCTGTATTTCTATAATTCATTAATTAATATCCTAGTAGAGACTCATCTTATGTGATCTTTCTTCCTCCTCAGCAGCTTCTAATCTGTCCCACTATCCTGTTCTTGTGTAAATATTTCCTTTTATAAATACTTCCTAAACATTTCCTTCCCTCGGTTTCCATTGTCAAAGTACCATAGCACACTAATGTTTACAATTAATTTTTTATTCACTTCCCTTCTCTATTTTAAATTAAGAAATTGGCCAGGCATGGTGGTTCATGTCTGTAATCCCAGCACTTTGGGAGGCCGAGGCGGGCGGATTACAAGGTCAAGAGATTGAGACCATCCTGGCCAACATACTGAAACCCCATCTCTACTAAAAATACAAAAATTATCCGGGCATGGTGACGTGTGCCTGTAATCTCAGCTACTGGGGAGGCTGAGGCAGAAGAATTGTTTGAACCCGGGAGGCGGAGGTTGCAGTGAGTCGGGATTGCGCCGCTGCACTCTAGCCTGGCGACAGAGCGAGACTCTGTCTCAAAAAAAAGAAAAAAGAAATCATGAGAAACTCTCCTGATTATCACTTATTTTACCGCTTGTTTAATGCTTAATTTTCTAGCTTCATTCCCCACCATTCTGTCCCTTAATTTTTTTTTCATTTCTTTTATAATTTCTAGGCAAAAAGGATTGTCAACTCCCCAGAAGTGCCAAACTTTGTCATGCCTCTATGCAGGCATACAGCTTTTCCCTCTACCTGGAATGATTTTTCCTCCGTCTTTGCCACACCTCATGCCCTGCCTTTTCCATGGGCTTTCTTAGTCATGCTTAAAGACAGCTTTTCCACTTTCTCCTTGAGTCCTTTCCACACCTTTACGCTTTCCCCTAGGCAGAATGATTAGTAATTCCTTTTTCCTTGGGGACGAGCCAGAAGTATGAGTAGGAAAATCCCTTCTCTTTGGATGGAGACAGAAAAGTCAAGAGAGAAGGACGGAATATGAAGCTCAACAAATCCAATCTGATGGATTCATTTGCATCCGTTTTTCTGTTCAGGACTGGGGACGGAGAAGTCCTCTGACTTTCGTTTTTTTCGTGGTGGTCTGTTGCTGATCTCTCTGTGTTTCCCTCGGTCTTTTCTTAGGGACACATCATTTATTTAGAAATATTAATATTTATTGATTGGACTGAGTCAATTCTTATGCAGGCCTGAGAACCACCCTCTTTCTTCGAAATGATTATGTCTATTTCTTTATCATATATTTCTTATTTTATTCCTTAGTTTGGATTTTATAGTTCAACTGTCAGAAGTCAACCTCATTTCCAAGTTCTTAAAGACAGCTCACTGTGCTCTCATATCCAATTTACATTAGTGATTTCTGAATTTATTTATTTATTTTTTGATAGAGTCTTGCTCTATTGCCCAGGCTGGAGTGCAGTGGTATGACCTCGGCTCACTGCAACCTCCGCCTCCCAGGTTCAAGCAGTTCTCCTGCCTCAAATACCTGGGATTACAGGCTTCCGCCACCATTCCCAAGTAATTATTGCATTTTCTGTAGAGACTGGATTTTGCCAGACTGGTCTCCAACTCCTGACCTCAGGTGATCCACCCGCCTTGGCCTCCCAAAGTGCTGGGATTACAGGCATGAGCCACCGTGCCTAGCCAGATTTCTGAATATTTTTAAAGCAGGATTTCTGTCGAGACTGAGAGAAAGGGATAGAGAACATGGAATATTATCGTATAAAACTCATGAAAGAAGAGATGTTCTAGTTGAAGCAGGAGCAGAAGTGGGGGCACGAACAGTCAGCTCCAAGGCCTGCCTCCCTCTTGTTCCTCTTCAAATCAATGTACTCTCCAACTCACATCCCGATTATAGCTACTATTTACTGATTAATGTTAAGTTGTCATGCAAGTGTTCACTGATATAAGAATGTGCAAATATGGGCTTTTATAGTGGCTGTTTTTTTTTTTTTTTTTTTTTTTGAGACTGAGTCTCGCTGTATCGCCCAGGCTGGAGTGCGGTGGCGCGATCTCAGCTCACTGCAACCTCCACCTCCTGGGTTCAAGCAATTCATCTGCCTCAGCCACCCCAGTAGCTGGGATTACAGGCGCCCGCCACCACACTGGGCTGATTTTTGTATTTATGTAGAAACAGGGTTTCACCATGTTGGCCAGGCTGGTCCCGAGGCTCCTAATCTCAAGTGATCTGCCTACCTTGGCCTCCCAAAGTGCTGGGATTACAGGTGTGAGTCACTGTGCCCAGCCTGTTTTTGATCTTTTATGGGTTATAAGCTTCATGGGAAACTAGAAAAACTATGAACAGTTCTCTTCAGAAAAATATTCATATAGCAAAAAATAAAAACCTCAAATTTTGTTTATGTTTTCAGGAAATAACAAAACCTCTGAAATCCTATATAAGCTATAGATTAAGAGGTCTTTTCTATAGTTAGGAAAATCCATCTATTAATCGAACAGGACTTCATGGTAAGGGAGAAAGAGTGGAAATGATAGTTGTCACTTCCAAACAGAAACTCCCGAAGTCAGAGCACAATAAACCACATTTGCTTTCTTTGTCCCAATGGTAATGAAACATTTCCTAGCTTCATCAGCTTGTGTTCCTGAGTGACAATAACCAAAGACATCTGTGACCAGTGAGTTCTTTCCCTACTTTCTATTGGTCACAAAGGAATAAATGAAAAGTCCAACTTTTAAACTCTGATACACTTCATAAGTATCCTCATCAAATATTTATGATAATGTACTGATTCTGTTACTAATATTCTAAATTCTTCCTCTGAGCTATATGTGTTTTGACTTAAATCTTCCAAACTTGAAAAATCAATTGCTTAGCTTTTGGTGACTGTCAAGATAATAACATTCTATCATAGTTTTGAGGGAGATGGCACACTCACTGTTATTTTCTATGAAGTAATTAAAAAAAAAATCAGTGTTGTGTTGCTCATCTTCTACTACTCCAGGGCCTGTAGGCAGAGACAAATATTTGACTATCATCTCTTGCTAAAAGTATCTCTGGTCCTCCAGTCCTTCCTATAGGACACTGTAGCCTTTTTGCACTTGCTTCACTGACCCATAATTGTTTTTATGCCTTTCCGCCTCATTGAACTGTCAGCTCATTCATTCAACAAATATTTGTTTTTAATCTCCTTTATCTTTATATGCCTTCTATGAACACAAGGCCTAGCACAAATGAGAGTGCAGAATTTATAAATAAATTAAAGAATATATTGAATACTCATTATTATGTTTATAGTAATAGTTGCTAGTTATTGATAGAAAGCCAGGAGACATTTCTCAAAAGAAGATATTCATACAGCCAACAGACACATGAAAAAATGCTCATCATCACTTGCCATCAGAGAAATGCAAATCAAAACCACAATGAGATACCATCTCACACCAGTTAGAATGGCAATCATTAAGAAGTCAGGAAACAACAGGTGTTGGAGAGGATGTGGAGAAATAGGAACACTTTTACACTGTTGGTGGGATTGTAAACTAGTTCAACCATTATGGAAAACAGTATGGCAATTCCTCAAGGATCTAGAACTAGATGTACCATATGACCCAGCCATCCCACTACTGGGTATATACCCAAAGGATTATAAATTATTCTACTACAAAGACACATGTACACGTATGTTTATTGCGGCACTATTCACAATAGCAAAGACTTGGAATCAACCCAAATGTCCATCTGTGACAGACTGGATTAAGAAAATGTGGCACATATACACCATGGAATACTATGCAGCCATAAAAAAGGATGAGTTTGCGTCCTTTGTAGGGACATGGATGCAGCTGGAAACCATCATTCTTAGCAAACTATCACAAGAAGAGAAAACCAAACACCGCATGTTCTCACTCATAGGTGGGAACTGAACAATGAGATCACTTGGACTCGGGAAGGGGAACATCACACACTGGGGCCTATCATGGGGAGGGGGGAGGGGGGAGGAGGGAGGGATTGCATAGGGGAGTTATACATGATATAAATGATGAATTGATGGGTGCTGACGAGTTGATGGGTGCAGCACACCAACATGGCATAAGTATACATATGTAACAAACCTGCACGTTATGCACATGTACCCTAGAACTTAAAGTATAATAAAAAAAAAAAAAAAAAAAAAGCCAGGATTCTTAACTGATTTAATGAGTACTTTTTATATTCCAGAGTTTGTGCTAAGTGTTTTACATGTATTACCTTCTTTAATCCTCATAATATCCCTAGGAGATTGGTATTTAACAGATGACTGACTCTACTACATCTCCGACATTGCTAGGGTTTAACTACGCCCCCCCACCAAATTTATATGTTGAAGTTCAAACCCTCAGTACCTGATTATGACCTCATTTGGAAACAGAATCCTTCAAGTCATAATTAGTTAAGTTAAAATGAGGTCATACTGGAGTAGGGTGGAACGCTAATCCAATCTGGCTGGTATCTGTATAGAAAGGCAAATTTGGACACAGACACACACATCATGTGAAAACAATGGGAGTTATGCTGTCAACTACCCAGGAACTACCAGGAACAAGGAGAGGGGCCTGAAACACATCTTTTCCTAGGACCTTCAGAGAGCAATTGCCCAGTGGGTTCACCTTGCCTACTGCCTAGACACAGCCAATTTATAAGGCAGGGGAATTGCAATAGAGAAAAAGTAATTCACACAGAGCCAGTTGTGCAGGAGACCAGAGTTTGATTATTACTCAAATCAGTCTCCCTGAGTATTCGGGGATCAGAGTTTTTAAGGGCAGTTTGGTGGGTTGGGGGAAGCCAGTGAGCTGGGGGAAGTCAGTGAGCTGGGAGTGCTGACTGGTCAGTTCGGAGATGAAATCTTAGGGAGTCAAAGCTGTCTTCCCGCACTGAGTTAGTTCCTGGGTTGCGGGGGGCGAGGGGGTTGCCACAGGATCAGATGAGCCAGTTTATTAATCTGCATGGAGCCAGTTGATTCATCAAGTTCAGGGTCTGCAAAGTAGCTCAAGCACTGATCTTAGGAGCAGTTTAGGGAGGGTCAGAATCTCGCAGCCACCAGCTGCATGACTCCTAAACCGTAATTGCTAATCTTGTGCCTAATTCATTAGTCCTACAAAGGCAATCTAGTCCCCAGGCAAGAAGGAGGTTTATTTTAGGAAAGGGCTGTTATCCATTGTCTTTGTTTTAAACTAAAACTAATTTCCTCCAGAAGTTAGTTCAGCCTATGCCCAGGAATGAACAAGACAGCCTGGAGGTTAGAGCAAGATGGAGTTGGTTAGGTCAGATCTCTTTCACTGGCTCAGTTATAGTTTTGCAATGGCAGTTTCAAGAGGAAGCATAGTTTTGCCAACATCTTGATTTTGGACTTCTGGCCTCCGGAAATGTAAGACAATGAATTTGTGTTGTTCTAAGCCATCCAGGTGGCACTTTGTGATGGCAGCCCTAGGAAACTGACACATACTCTCAGCATCTCCTCCCTCCCACTCACCTAGTGACTGAAAGACTTTAATCAATATCAAACAGCTCCTCTTCACTAGAAGGTTATTGATCTGCGATATAAGTATAGATTCAAATATTCTCAACTTTTCAAGGATCCTACAACTCACTATATGTCTCTTCAATATAACAAAGGATCTTTTCTATTTTCATGTATGAAATAAATAGAAATCAGCAGTGAGTTTTTCTCCATCTCATGTCACACTATCCACAATCTTACCTGCATCTGAACCCATTCATTTCCATTTCCCCTGCAACAATAGGAAAGCTGTCCTCTTTCCCACCTATATTGGTCAGGGTTCTTCAGAGAAACAGAATGAATAGAGTACCTGTAGATATACGTATAGGAGGAGATTTATTATGGAAATTGGCCATGATTATGGAGGCCAAGAAGTTTCATGAAATGTCATCTATAAGCTGGAGATCCAGAAAAGCCAGTGGTATAACTCAGTCCAAGTTCAAAGGCCTAAGAAGCCAGTGATGTAACTCCTAATCTGAGGCCAAATGCCTGCGGGGCTGAGTGAGGAGATGATGTTAAGTACCACAATTCAAAGGCCCCAGAACCAGAAGCAACAACATCCACAGGGCAGGAGAAGATGGATGTCCCAGCTCAAGGAGAGAGAAAAGAAAGAAGAAATAGAGAGAGAGAGAGAGAGAAAGAAAGAGAGAGAGAGAGAGAGAGAGAGAAACTTTCCCCTGAGAGAGAAAGAGAGAGACCTTCCCCTACTCCTTTGTTCCATCCAGGCCTTTAATGGTCTGAATGATGTCTGCCCACATTGGTGAGAGAGGATCTTCTTTACTCAGTCTGCTGATTCACAAGCTAAAAACACCTTCACAGACACATCTAGAAATAATGTTTTACCAACTATCTGGGTATCCTTTCATCCAATCAAGTTGAGACATAAAATTAACCATCACACCATGCAAAGTCATTTCTTTTACTTCTGCTCTGATTTCCATTATCTGCCCTCAAGAATCACCTTTCATTAGTTTTTCTCTTGTTTTCTACATTTCAACCTCTCAATCCCTTCTTTTGTCTTTCCCATTTAATGTTTATATATTCTCAACTACCTCCCATCTTAAAAAGGGCAAGAATATATTCATCTTCTTTTCTCCAAATCTACTTTGAGCTAATATCCTACACCTATCCTGTAGCTTTATGGGCAGAGTTATTGCTGGGATCATTGACACTCCCTACCTCCTCATTCTCACATGGCATTCATTTTTCAGCTCACTGAGTCTGTCTCTTACTCCCATCATTCCAGTGAAACAACAGCACCAGGGTTATGTCTTTGTTACTTAACCCAGTACCCATTTTAATCATTTTCTTACTGGGTTACAAAGGCTTGTGATTTTTTTTTTAATCTTTAAATAAATTCCTGGATTTGAAAATCTTCATTCTTTGACCATGTGGTTACTCTTTTCTTTCTTTTAATCCTCCCTTCTCTTGGACTCACTCTCCTGTGCTTTTATTATTATTTCTCCTCCTCCTCCTCCTCCTCCTCCTCCTCCTCCTCCTCCTCCTCCTCCTCCTCTTTCTTCTTCTTCTTCTTCTTCTTCTTCTTCCTTCTTTCTCTTCCTCCTCTTCCTCTTCTTCTTGTTCTCTCTCTGGCATTTTTCTTCTTCTTCTTTATTTATATATTTTTTTTCCTCAAGCCTTGATTCTGAGCCCCCTCTGGCCTTCCCATTTCAGTTTGCAGGAGGAGCTTTTCTTTCTCTGATCATCCCTTCAATTTGAATTCTTTCTATCCTCAACACTTTTTTCATCCACTGCCATCTTCCCCTTGATCACATGCTCTGCATTGGCTTCAATTACCATCTTATTGCTGATGATTCTCGTATCTTATCTAAAGTCTTTTTGTACTTTGCTTATTGTGGATAATTTGCAGTCAGCATCTATTACTATACTCTTCCAGGTATTTCTTCATCTATTACAGAGGCTGAAAGTGACGACATTTCCAAGATTCACTTGCTTCTCGATGCTTTATGTGAATTAAATTCTATGAAATAGATGCATTAGCAAGAGATTTGGAAGGCAGAGTAGGTGAAGACCATTTTCCTGTTGCTTTGACTGTTTCTTCTGGCAAGCAACATTGTGGAAGCATGGTATTCTGCATCAGCATTCCAGCTCTATGGATATTATAAAATATTATGGCAGCAGCAAGGGTAACTTCTTAATTTGGTTTCCTGATTTCTGGATCGCAGGTACAGGGGTATATTCTTGGATTCAGTATCTCTAGTGGAAGCCTATAATTTCTTTCTGTCAGAGGTAAGAGCTTCCATAGAGGTCAATTCTGCCTAAAGTCTATTTCTCCTGCTCATCCAACAATTCATTAAGCATCTACCTCTTTGGGTTTCAATCCTTTTCTGCCTGAAATAATTAGAAGGATTTCTGTTTCTGAAACACAAAGATAATTTGATAATTTTATTCCTAGAATCAGGGCAGTATTATAACAAAACTAAAAATGTGTAGTATTAGCTTGGTGGCTGGGTGATTGGTATCAAAAGGACAGATATTTTAGAATTAAAACAGGAATGCTTGTTTTATATTTTTAAAAAGTTTTGGTAAAACTGTCACAAAATCTTGAATACCAACCATTTGCTAACAGAGCTTATATTTCAAGTGGAAATAATCAGAAAAATTCATAATATTAATGTGAGTCAGCTGCTTCTTGCCTCTTGTACCAAAGTCATAAGAAAGACATGAACTCATGCTTGTTGTAAGAGGTGATTCTGGCTCTAGGGAGGTAACATGGAGGAAAACAGGCTGTAGCCCAGCCTTTCTAAGGCATCACCATTAACATTTTGCAAGCAGATAATGGGGAGCTTGCTCATGGCAAAACTTCACACTGGCAAAGTCAGATTAAGAGTATTGCCTTCCTATACAAGGCTCTTCTTTCAGACAACTTCAATTTGGGGGTTGGAGTTGGGGTAGACAGAGCATCAAAGGCAGGGGGGAAATAGTAGAGATTTCAATCATACTGTGCCTACATGATATGCATTTCTGTGGTTGCCTGTAAACACTAGAAGCTTATCAAGTTTTTGAGGAAAATGTATTGCCGAAAACCTATAAGACTGGCTCACAAGTCCTGTGACTTTTTTTTTTTTTTTAATCTCTAAAGAAATTCCTGGATTTGAATACCTGCATGTTCAAGAAGCAAGTTCAAAAGATATTCAGCCTGCTAAGGAGGACATAGCCCCACTACCCACTTCAGAGGTAAACACAGAAAACAGTGGACAGGGCAATTCCTTTCAGAGAGCAAAACAAGTAACTGAAAGACAGAGTAACCAAACTAACTCTACCGTCAGGGCAGGGAGTTTATCCAATTTTTCCTGCTAGTGGGACTTGAAAATTGCTAAGGACCTGTCATTTTTATGCATTTCCAGTTCTTTCATCTCCTGAGTATGTACTGCACTTATTTTGTTTCTACCCCATCTTTGTATACCAGTTGGGGCAGAGATGTGTGGAGAAAATATTTCTTTTAGTTTATAAATCACTGGATCATAAGATCCACATCCAGCCCTAATTGAAAGGCAGCTGAACACCCAGAGATACTGCACTTTGCATCATCCTGCAATCCTGGACTTTAAGCTAAATGTAGTAAATGAATAATTCCTGGGGATTTTCTCCCTTACCTAAGAGGTGAATATGTTCTATAGGTGAAAAAGTAGTGCACAGAGATTTTTTGGTCACTAAAATATCAGACTGGCAGTGGTTTCTAGTTGTACCCTCAGTATCTGTCCTCTACTTCTATAATAATAGAAATTTTGATAGGAATATGGCCTCAGAGCTAAAGATTGTATTTCTTAGCTTTTAATTTTGTAGCTAAATGTGAACATGTAACTAAGTTTGGTTAAAAAAAAAAGGAACCAAAAGTAATGTGTGAAACCACTCATGATTTAAAAACAGGATATAACCAACCTTCTACTTTTCAAACTTCTACTTTTATTACAAGGACTAACAGGTTCATTTTTGGACCTGATCTACATTTCTTTCATGGGTTTCCTTTGACAATACTTCACTTGTAATATGTTTCTACTGCATTGACCCAGAAGATTGCAGTATGACAAGATTAGAGGTTATAGAAGGTATAGTTACCTAAATCTATAGGTGAATCTTAGTTTTGTATGTAGGTTATGAAAATTACTTACTTCTCAAAAAATAAACAACAATTTTTTAAAAATGAATGCAAAGATAAGAATGTGATGTTTTAAATTTTTTTCTTTATATATGTATTTTTTCTTGTTTTCTATTGCTGCTGAACGAATTAATTTTTTAAGGGGAAGCGACTTTATTTCTCCTTTTTGTTTATTTATTTGAGACTTGGTCTTGCTCTGCCTCCCAGGCTGGAATGCAGTGAAATGATCACAGCTCACCGCAGCATTGACCTCCCAGGCTCAAGCAATCCTCCTGCCTCAACCTTCCAGGTAGTTGGAAGGCATACACCACTATGCCCACTTAATTTTTGTATTTTTTCATAGAAACAAGCTCCCTCTATATTGCCCAGGCTGGTCTCGAACTCCTAGGCTCAGGCAGTCCTCCCACCTTAGCGTACCAAAGTACTGGGATTCCAGGCATGAGCCACCATGCCCAGCAAGAATGTAGTATTGAAGAAAGAGCCCAAAAGCCATAATTGGAAGACCTGGGCTATCATATGAAAGCTTTGTGTAAATCATAGATGATTATAGAATGGATAGTTTCCATTACCTGATGGAAAATGGTGTTCTCTTATACAGGAGTTACAGAGCTTCTCTGAGGCCAGCAAGATGTGAGTGGATTTGAGAAATGTCACACTTTTTAAAAAGTTTGTAAAAAGTGAGCAAAAATGAGGAAGATTGTTTAGCACTTATTTTTTGGGTTTGTGTGTTTGCTTTTTGAGATGGAGTCTCACTCTGTCACCCAGGCTGGAGTGCAACGGCGTGATCTCGGCTCACTGCAGCCTCCACCTCCCGGGTTCAAGTGATTCTCCTGGCTGAGCCTCCTAAGTGGCTGGGACTACAGGGGCACACCACTATGACTGGCTAATTTTTGCATTCTTAATAGAGACGATATTTCACTATGTTGGCCGGGCTGGTCTCAAACTCCTGATGTCTCAGTGATCCGCCAACCTTAGCCTCCCAAAATACTGGGATTATAGGCGTGCCACCACGCCAGGCTGCACTTAGGTTTTTGTTGTTGTTTTTTGTTGTTGTTGTTGTTGTTTAATACTCTGTTTATTTTTCTAACATGTTTGCTTTGAAAGTAACATGATTAACGATCTGAAGGAAGAAATGGAGATCTGCTAAATTATTAAGTGGCATTATAAATACTTAATTTTTTAATGTCATCCTATTACATTGATCGGAAAAATGTTGTTTCTACTCTTAGCTTTATTATTAGTTATATTTTACACTGAATTTATGCTACTCAATCACTATATTAAAAACCAATAGAAAGTACCTCAATATTTATATATTTTCCTATTGATTTTTATAAAATTTTATTAAAACAAGTGATCTGTTTTTTTATTTAAGAAAAACTTGTTTGGGTAGCAAAATCATCATCCAGAAAAAATTAAGCCTTTCTCAGGAGAAAAAAGTAAGTAACCAGTTTGAAAGAAAAGTTGATACTTTCATATGAACAACCATAATGAAAGTTTATAAAAATCAAACTAGACAGGGAATATTCAATAATTTTGATATAAAACAGTCTGAAATGCATCATCGGGGAGCCCATTAATTTGTTGAAAAGTTTTCATTATGTAGAAAGTAAAACCGGCAATCAGCTTCTTTTCCTGTTTTAACCAGTTGTCTGACTCACTTTATCAGTGTTTTGTTTTGGTATCATTTCTTTTGTGTTGATAAGAAATTTCAGGAAAGGATTTAAAATCTGAAAGCATAAGGTCCACCCTGAAAAAGTCCAGATTTGTTTGATTATAAACTGAGGACCAGACCTGGAAGGGCCTTGGCATCTCCTGCAGGAACATATGAGCAGTTCTGGCTTCTGTTAATGAAAGCATAAAGTAGGCTGTATAAACATGCTGCACAGTTGAAAGTGGGGTTGCCCTAAAATAGCAATAAGCATGCCAGTTTTATTGAATAGCCCAATAAGGACAGATGATATTAAATGTCCCTAATTAGGTAGGGTTAAAAATAAAACCGTATTATAATTAGAAAAAGTGACATTTTTAATCAGAGAACTCAAGCAAGGCTTGCAGAAAGTAATTCCAAAATTTGATGAGCAGTGGCAGAAAACTAGTAACATGTGAGTTCATAATTAGAGAAAACTTGAAAATACCTACAGGTGAGTTCAGAGACCTAGAGTCACAGCACTGAGATACAACTATTATTCATTGGTTTAGACTATGTTTAGAATTTGTGTTTATTAATATCTCTTTGTCACTAAGACAACTAAGAAACAAAGCTTTGCTGAACCACAAAGCCAAGCTGGTTAAGCAGATAAGAGAATTGCAGAAGCTCAGTTGAAAAAAGACACAGATTCAAAAGAAACTTGCTTAGAATTTTATTTTTGACGTGGCTACAGAGGAAGGAAAGAAAACAAGGGAAGAATTTGTGATGAAAAGGGCTTTCCAGAAAAGCAGCATTTCAGTGCAGTGTTTCCCACTGTTCCGAGAAAGAATAAAGTCCTGCCCAAATCTGTGACTCCTGTGATCATGAAGAAAATACCGAATAATATTTGATCAAACTGTTTCTTGAACTGTGTTGCTTGAATTTTGACTAATTTTGAATACAACCCAGATATGAGTTTGTTGTAATTAATATCATTTGTTTAGGATTAAAGTGAATTAATTAATTGCTTTCTTTTTCATTGTTAAACCAACCTACCTACTGTTGGCTGAAATTTAGCAGTCTTCACATCTAATTTCAGTGGTTCTGCTCTCTACTGAGCTTTAAATCTCAGGTCAGCTCACTGTTGATGGCATCACATAGGCCAAGGACAAAATTCAGAGAGGTCAGATATGTTTCTTTAAACATGTATTCCAAATTATAGAGAAGAATCCCTGATGTGTCAAAAATGGTAATAACCGAGGACAGCAGAAGTAAATAGAAGAAAGTATTTTGATATGGCAGTTTTTACATAGTAATAAGAATTTTAGGTTGAATTTTGAGAAAACTTTAAAAATACAATTTAAAAAATTATTCAATAACACACCACAAACACCTTCATCTTTACACACATCTAAATTTCATTCTTGATTTTCACCAATAAGACATAGGTTAAGTTTGTGAAATGCAGTGAAGCTCAGGAATGGGGTAGGGTCAGGTTAGGGTGGGGATCAGAGGAAGTTATACTTGGGCAGAGGAGGAGTGACTAAGTGTGTCTCAGGGATTGAGTAAATCTCAGGGATGAAGGGGATCAGGGATGGGCTGAGAGTAAGCTAACATGTGTGTGAATCTATATGGAAACCATTACCCACATGGTTCATTCCGGAGTTTTACATTCAAAGAAGCAGAAAAATAAGAATTGTGATTTTTCTTTTTTCTTTTTTTCCTTTTTTGAGACGGAGTCTCGCTCTGTCGCCCAGGCTGGAGTGCGGTGGCCGGATCTCAGCTCACTGCAAGCTCCGCTTCCCGGGTTCACGCCATTCTCCTGCCTCAGCTTCCCGAGTAGCTGGGACTACAGGCGCCCGCCACCTCGCCCGGCTAATTTTTTGTGTTTTTAGTAGAGACGGGGTTTCACTGTGTTAGCCAGGATGGTCTTGATCTACTGACCTCGTGATCCGCCCGTCTCGGCCTCCCAAAGTGCTGGGATTACAGGCCTGCGCCACTGCGCCCGGCCTTGACTTTTCTTTAAGTTGTTCCCCCAGGTCATCAGGAGAAACCCAAGTACGTAGGTCTACAATAGCTCATTAAATTTCAATTTCTGACCGAGCGTGGTGACTCATGCCTATAATCCCAGCATTTTGGGAGGCCAAGGCAGGCGGATTACTTGAAGTCAGGAGTTCGAGACCAGCCTGGCCAACATGGTGAAACCCTGTCTCTATTGAAAATACGAAAATTGCCAGGCATGGTGGCACTTGTCTGTAATCCCAGCTACTGGGGAGGCTGACACAGGGAAATTGCTTGAACCCGGAAGGTGGAGGTTGCGGTGAGCCAAGATCTCATCATTGCACTCCAGCCTGGGTGAAGAAGTGAGACTCCGTCTCAAAAAAAAAAAAAAAAAAATCAAATTTCTGTCCTTTTCAGTTCTCCAACACCCTGAAAATCCCAGATGGTTATCACTTTCCTACCCAGGATGACTCTTTTTCTCCAAAGTATTAGTCTGTTCCCCAAATCTCCCTGATCACATCTCTCGTTTCTGCACCTAAAGCTTCTGTGTCTTGCTAATAATATGTCACATGTTCAGATATTGCCAAGTCCCTGAAGAGTTTAGCTTGTCTTCCTTTTTAACTCCTTTTCCTAAATAATAATTGTTTAAAAATTGTTAATAAATTTTTAATAAATGAATGTGACATTTATTCTTGCTACTTTTTCCCAGATTCCAGGATTCTGCATAACACTCTTCAGAATCACAGTGGGTGTGACAGAATCTCCTTTTGTGTAGATGAAGTGGGCAAAGCCTAAGAATAGTCATATATTAATAATTCTTTTCCAGTCACCCATAAATTACATGGTAAATTTAAAATATCAATATTTAAATATTTTAGCTGCAAAATAAGTATGAAAATCAATATATTCATGACAACCGAAATAATAATCATGTCGAAATGTCACTACTCCAGAGAAGAGGCCAAAAGTAAAAATTCATTTAAAAGCTTGAATAAATTTCTTTATGCCACATAATAATGGATGCTTAACACTTAAGAAGACTCAAAACTTCTGACTGAGAGAGGGCTGTAAAATGTTTATTCTTGTCATAAAAGTATTACCCCGTGCCCCAAATTTGTTAATGTTCTCAGCCTTAAATACAAGTCTAAATGCCATACTCCTCTTATTACGTATTTTGTAATAGCAATACTTCACATCCATCAGCAAATTCTATACTAATCAGCTTTGCTGAGGTGATAAAACAACTCAAACCGAGTGGCTTACAACAACAAACATTAAAATTTCCTCATGGTCCGTGTCAGGACCAGTAAGTCATCTGCAAGGACTCTGCTCCTCCTTTTATAGGACCCAGGATTACAGCGCAGTCCCTATTGAGGCATGCATCCTCATGGCAGGAAGTTGGTGGATATTGAGGCATGCGTCCTCATGGCAGGAAGTTGGTGGATAAATGATTCATAAAACTTTTTTGAGATGGAGTTTTGTTCTTGTCGCCCAGGCTGGAGTGCAATGGCACTATCTCAGCTCACTGCAACCTCCACCTCCCGGGTTCAAGCGATTTCTCCTGCCTCAGCCTCCTGAGTAGCTGGGATTACAGGTGCCCGCCAACATGCCTGGCTAATTGTAGAGATAGGATTTCACCATGATGGCCAGGCTGGTCTAAAACTCCTGACCTCAGGTGGTCTGTCCACCTCAGCCTCCCAAAATGCTGGGATTACAGGCATGAGCCACCATGCCTGGCATTTCACCTTGTCTTAGTCTATTTGTGCTGTGCAACAAAATACCTGAGACTGGTATAAACAATAGAAATTAATTTTCTTGCAGATCTGGATTCTAGCACATAATTCTCTCCTGCATCTTCTCTGGTCTCCCCTCTGTATGCCTCCCATGCTCTCCTTCCTTTTCACCTTGGAAAGTGCTGTGGCCCACCTGAGTGCTGTCCTTGGCCACTATCGTCTTCCTTCTGTTTGTGCTCGGCCTGTATTCTCTTGCCCGTGGCTTCAATTGTTTACTGAGTGAAGATAATTCTGCAGTGTGATTCTAACCTAGATCTTGCTCCTGACCTTCAAACTTGTGAGTCCCTACTAGACATTTTCTAAAATATTCCATGTTTCCTTGCACCTCCAGAACTTTATAATCCTGTTCTTTTGGTCCAAAAGATCCTTCACCTTTTACAGTCTAATCCTTATTCAGATTGTAATATGTAACCCAAGTAGGCCTGGCACAGTGGCTCACGCCTGTAATCCCAGCACTTTGGGAGGCCGAGGTGGGCGGATCACGAGGTCAGGAGATCAAGACCATCCTGGCTAACACAGTGAAACCCTGTCTCTACTAAAAATACAAAAATTAGTTGGGCATGGTGGTGGGCGCCTGTAGTCCCAGCTACTCAGGAAGCTGAGGCTGGAGAATGGTGTGAACCTGGGAGGCGGAGCTTGCAGTCAGCCGAGATCGCGCCACTGCACTCCAGTCTGGGCGACAGAGTGAGACTCCATCTCAAAAAAAGCAAATAAATAAATATTTAACCCAAGTATTCCCTCTCTGGAAAGCTGTCTCCAGCATCCTATTGTGATCTGGCAACCTCTTCTATAGAGTCCTGTGTATGGCCCCATCATGGCACTCATTGCCCTGTACTGTCATTGTTAGATTGTTTGCTTCTCTCCCATATTAGAAACTCAGCTCCTTTAAGAAAAATACAGTGATTTGTCTTTGTATATATAGCAACAGTTCTATGTCTAGCACATAGCAGATACCCAATAATATTTTTAAATGATAGACTGAATAAAGAATGAGTAAATTTGTGAGAGATGGGTGGGATTCTTTTGAGTCAGGAGATAAGTTTGGAAACAGAAAAGGATGAGTAATGGTATGTCTTTTTTTCCTCCAAAAAGTTCAAGTCAACAGTGTCTGCAACAAAAGAAGTTGGGAATGGCAAGTACAAGAACATCAGGTATTCGGTATCTCCAAAACTTGTTATGTAAAAAGCCAAATAAGAATGAATACCAGAAATATTTTTCAACATAATGTAGGATATCTTATGAGAATTTTTTATTGTAAAATTTCATTTTCATAATAATCCAAAAATAATTTTATTCTGAATTCTATGAGTGACTTTGTTACAACCAAATATCCCACAGGATTTCACTACCCATGTTTTCATTTTTGTTTGTAATTATGTTGCTGCCAAGTGGAACTATTTTAGTTATGCTGGGCGTATCAGTCAGAGAGTTCAATCAGGGAATAAGGACCATTAGGGATCTCTCTCTCTCTCTCTCTCTCAAAGGATTTGTTACAGGGATTTGATCTTACACAATTATGGGAGCTAGTTAAGAATCAGTCTTCATAAGTCTCTGCATCTGATGCTGGATCTTAATATCTGTGAGGCGGGAACGGGAGCAGTGGCATATGCCTATAATCCCAGTACTTTGGGAGGCCGAGGCAAGAGGATCACTTGAGCCTAGGAGTTCAAGAACAGCCTGGAAAACATAGTGAGACCCTTTATCTCTACAAAAAATCCAAAAATTAGCCGGGCTTAATGTCATGCACCTGTAGTGCTAGTTACTTGAGAGACTGAGGTGGGAGGATCACTTGAGCCCAGGAGTTCGAGGTTGCAGTGAGCTATAATAGTGCCACTGCTTGGGTGACAGAGTGAGACCCCATCTCAAAAAAACAAAAAAAAAAATCCATGAGGCTGACAGTAAAGAAGGGAAGATACATGTAAAGTCAGGAGATTAAGAATAGGCAGGAACCCACAAGCACAAGCTGGAACCTGTGAAGATGGACTAAAACTTGTGTTAGTTCTTGTCTCTGCCCTTAGTGGTGTGGGTGTCCTGGAGAAGTCAGGTGCTTCACCATGGAGCTAAACAAACACACCTATGCTGGGAGTCAGAGAATCTGTGAGAATCTCTAAGAAGATCCGGAGGAAGGTAGAAGAGTAGTAGGCCCAGCCACTGACTCACACAAATTGCATGAGCCATTACATAAATGACAATGCATGTGAGTTACAAATAATTGCTATTTCACTTATGCCCTCCAACTTTTGCACGAGAATGTTTCTTGTGGTTTACTCTAACCAGAAACACACAGGAAAGATGACTTAGCCTAGCCAACACATTGCAGAGCCACCACACAGGCTTATGAATAGTAAACTATAAATAATATATTATATACCAGATGACATCACAGCCTGCTGTACAAGTAATAATAATTACTATTTATTGAAATTTCTATGTAGGTTCTATTCTTTGGGCATTAACCCATTGAATTTTCACAACCCAGTGCTGCAGGGACTATTGTTGTTACCATTTTCCAGAAATGGAAACTGAATCCCAAAGTGGTTAGGTAACTTGCCTAAACTTATAGAGCCAATAATTAATAACAGAGGCAGGATTCACACCACTAGGCAAACTTGCTGTAGAGCCTCTGCCCTTACCCACTAGACTCTGCCAGCACCCTGTGTGACAATGTGAGAAAAGCTGGAGCTGAATGGAGTCAATAAATGCCACTTTGCAGTTGATATGGGCCAACTGCAAAGGAACCTGGGCATGTGGAGAAAAATCCTTGTATGTTGTTAGTGGGAATGTAGACTGGTATAGCCATTATGGAAAACAAGATGGAGGTTTTTTCAAAAAATTAAATATAGAACTATCACATCACCCTGTGATCCCTCATCTGTGCATATACCCCCCAAATTTAATCACCACCTTGTAAAGATACCTGCACTCTTGTGTTCATTTTATTTTATTTGTTTTATTTTATTTATTTATTTTTAAGATAAACAGTCTTGTTTTGTCACCTAGATTGGAGGGCAGTGGTACGATCTCAGCTCATTGCAACCTCTGCCTCCTGGGTTCAAGCAATTCTCCTGCCTCAGCCTCTGAGTAGCTGGGATTACAGGCACCTGCCACAGCACTCAGCTAATTTTTGTATTTTCCTGTGTTCATTGCAGCATTATTCACAATAGCCAAGACATGGAAACAACCTAGGTGTCTGTAAATGGACAAATGGATAAAGAAACTTTGTGTGGTACTTACATAACAATGGAATATTATTCAGCCCTGAAAAAGAATGAGACCTTGGTCTTACCACAACATGGATAAGCCTAGAAGACATTATTCTATGTGAAATAAGCCAGACACAGAAAGAAAAAATACTGTATGACTTCATTTATATGCGGAATCTAAAAAAAAATTCAAATATACAGAAGTAAAGAATGAACAGTGGTTTAGTGGGGGTGGTGTGGTGTGAAATAGGGAGATGTAGGTCAGAGGATACAAAGTAGAAGATATGTAGGATGACCAAGTCTAGAGATCTAATATATGACATGAGGACTGTAGGTCATAACATTGTATTTGGAATTCATGCTAAATGAGTAGATCTCTTGCCCTCAAAATAATTTTTTTTTTTTTTTTTTGAGACGGAGTCTCGCTCTGTCGCCCAGGCTGGAGTGCGGTGGTGCAATCTCTGCTCACTGCAAACTCCGCCTCCCAGGTTCACACCATTCTCCTGCTTCAGCGTCACAAGTAGCTGAGACTACAGGAACCCACCACTACGCCCAGCTAACTTTTTGTATTTTTTAGTAGAGACCGTGTTTCACTGTGTTTGCCAGGATGGTCTTGATCTCCTGACCTCATGATCTGCCCACCTTAGCCTCCCAAAGTGCTGGGATTAAAATAAATTTTTAAAAAAGGCAATTAAGACAATGTATATATTACTTTCCTTCACTCTAGTAATCTTTTTACTATCTATATGTATCCCATAACATCTTGCTAAATACCTTAAATATACACAATGCAATTTATATATTAAAAAGAAAAAGAAAAAGACCTGGGCCATAGCTGTCAGCACCTAGCCTATTGTGGGCAGTACAATATTGTTCATCTGATTAAATTAATGATTCAATTTTTGCTTGTATTTCTATTTTATAGACTTTATTTTGTGTTGTATGAAAACTATAAGGAAGTGTAAGAAATTTAGTCCACATTTATATTTGCATGCATAGTTTTTATGATGAAAAGAATTAAAATCAAAACAAGTCTCAAATAATGAACAGCTTTATTCATATTTGGGCAAGCTTGACTGTTTCTAACAGAAAAACGGGACATAAGGGGTCAACATATCTGAGTATATCAGTAATAAATTAAATGATGAGTAAGTGCATTAACGCTAAATGAGTGAATCATTAATTAGGTCCATAGGGAAAATGTTTTGTTAAAAACCCTCAATCCCTCCTGAATGAGAGATCCTTTTGCCAGATGATATTAACTTACTGAATTAAAGGAGCGTGCAGTTTTCCTCATCCATTCACACACACACACACACACACACACACACACACACACACACACACACACAAAACCCCACCAGATTCCCACAACAAAATACTTCCTCTTTGTCTCTGGGGGCAGGTTTTCAAAATGTGCCGAATGTGCTCTTGGAAGCAAAGCCAGTTGGAATCAAGGCTGTCTGGTTGGAAGTCTTCTGAGACTTTCCTTGTGCAATCCTGTGTGTAATTCAGCGTTTGAAAATGAAAACGCATTTGGAGTTTTCTGTGACAATGACTGCATTGCACAAGTCTCAAGCTGCTTTCGATCCCTTAACCACTTCCTCCTTACAGGGATTGCCTGCATTTCTTTTACCGCACGTTGTGCGTTCAGAGACACCGCGTCTGCCTGTTCAGCGTGTCTCACCTGCTGAACGCTGTGACACTGCACTTGGCACCCAGCCTGCTGGACAGAGACCGGGCCCCTAACTGCAGTGGCTCAATACTAGAAAGCTAATTTGTATGAAATCCTGAAACTACAAGTCTTTACAAATACAATCTACTATATATAAAATATATTTTTCCCAAACATAGCGCATTAAAAGGCTCGTCTGCAGATTATCCGCCTGCCCCAGCCCCGAGTGGCTCCTGTTGGGGTTCACTCTGGTTGGATGACGCCGGCCACACCCATCACAGGTTCAGTCAAGTTCGACTTCACCTCACCTGCTGCTTGGAATCCTCTGTTATCTCCTGATGAGTCATTAATGAGTCCCCACAGAACTCTCCCAGATTTTTTTTACTTCCTTAAATTCAAATCAGCTCCCTCTCATTGCCAAAACCTGACCCATCCACTGTCCATCCACTGCCCTCTATCTGTCTCAAAAGTGTAGATCAGCACTGTCAGCTCCACAAACACTTTGTTTTAGTCTGACGGTAATAGTGATCAGCTCAAACGAGGTCCTTTCCTGACTCCATCACACAGCTGCTTTTCTCTGCATTCTCCCAGAGTAGGCTTTAGGGCTCTTTTTCTTTCTTTCCTTTTTTTCCTTTAAGCTGACACAGGTATTGTCATTGCCTCTTACAAAATTTAGAAGTCCTGGGTTCCAATTCTGCCTCTTCTATCCATGCAATCTTGTTCAACTCACCTAATCTTTCTGATACTGTTTTCTCATCTGCAATGTGTTAATAATCACAATAAAATATAGCAATAATCGTAAGATCTAGCACATAGAGAGCTTACTATGTGCCAGGCACTCTCTTAAGAGTATGTATGTATGTATAACAAATGTTTCAATAATGTAGAAGAGTGATTACATAATTTTTAGTGTATCCATACCACAGAATACTAAGTAGCCATTAAAAAGAATAAGATATGGCCAGGCGCGATGGCTCACACCTGTAATCCCAGCACTTTGGGAGGCCGAGGCGGGTGGATCACGAGTTCAGGAGATTGAGACTATCCTGGCTAACACAGTGAAACCCCATCTCTACTAAAAACACAAAAAATTAGTTGGGCGTGGTGGTGCCCACCTGTAGTCCCAGCTACTCGGGAAGCTGAAGCAGGAAAATGTCGTGAACCCGGGAGGCGGAGCTTGCAGTGAGCCGAGATCGCGCCACTGCACTCCAGCCTGGGTGACAGAGTGAGACTCCATCTCAAAAAGAAAAAAAAAAAAGACGTAATAACATGAAACTGTATTGATGCTATAATAATAAGTAGAAAATCAAGTTGCAGAACAATATAACATGATCACTTACATTAAAACTACATTAGACATATAAATAGCATTTCTCTCTGTTTATATCTATAGATCTATCTATACATTTACACAAGCACACATATACAGTTTGAATTTTCACAAACCATGTATTTATACATCTGTATAGATTAATTTTTCAGTGATTATTTTAAAAACAGAATGAATAGAAAAAATGACTATAAAAAAAGAAAACCTGATTTTAACAAACATACCAGAACTGGCAATTCAGGTAAATTAGTGTTGTGCTCATGAAAATAAAAACTTTGGCTAGAAATTATCTTAATTCCAATCATAATTTTAAAAATAGTTTTCCTGTACCCCTTTAAGAACTGTCAACTAAGTCAGGATTGCATTTTTCTGAATATCCCCAATGAGAGCATAGATTTCTAATTTGGGGATGTTTGATTTTCCTTTATAACAGACAATGGTCATTTGTCATCACAGCATATGACTTTAATTGCTAATCAGTCTGGGTAATTCTAATTTTAGTCAAAACTGTATCATAGACTTCTCATTATTATTCAAGAACTGTAATTTTTAAGGGATATTTCAGAGGCGACACTTCACTCCTTTTACAGGGCACAGAGCTTCAAAAATGTTTCCAAAGTCTATTTCAAAATAATAGGCCTGATTATGCATTGTAGGAAGAAATCAGCATGAATAGTGTGCATAATATAAAAAAAAAATCAGCACTGACTTCAATTGTAATTTTATGCACCAGTGTAACCAATGACTTTCTTAGTTTCAAGGTCATAATAGAAATGCCCCCATTTCTTCACCTATCAAAGACTAAAACATTTTATTAATTTTTAATTTTTTAAATCTATTGTCCCTTGAAAGATTTTAGCAAAATCAAGAACTTCATATAATTTACTTAACATTCGAATTTTATTTCACAAGTGTCTCAGAAATTGTTACTGTGGTCAAGATTTTTGTTGTTGTTGTTAGTTATTATTGATTTTGTTATTTTTGCAATGTTTTGGCAGTCTATTTGCGCATCTAAATTTCACTACTCAGGTCCCATTCTAATAAGTTGCCAATCAGAATGAATCTTTATACTTTTCAATAATTCCATCAATCTAGATGTTTCTAGATAGATTACCAATCGCCTTAGAGTTCTTTCCCAACTTCTTTAATAATAATATTCCTGTTATTACTTCACCTCTATATGTTGTTGTTATTATTATTATTATTATTATTATTATTTTGAATTGAGTCTCCCTCTGTCACCCAGGCTGGAGTGCAGCGGTGTGATCATGGTTCACTGCAAATTCCACCTCCCAGTTCAGGTAATTCTCCTGCCTCATCCTCCCGAGTAACTAGGATTACAGGCATGCGCCATGATGCCCGGCTACTTTTTGTACTTTTAGTAAAGACGGGGTTTCACCATGTTGGCCAGGCTGGTCTCGAACTCCTGACCTCAAGTGATCTGCCTGCCTCAGCCTCCCAAAGTGCTTGGATTATAGGCGTGAGCCATCATGCCTAGCCAGTAACATTCAACTATCAAGTATCTCACTTATATACCTTATAACTCATTCTTGCTTTGAAACGAAAATATATATATATATATTTAAGTCTGTCATAGTTACCAGCACAATGAGTAGCAGACCTTAAAAGTGCTGTTACTTCAAGTTGAAATCGGATGCAGCAACACTCTCAACTTCCTGCCTCACCTCCAACATGTATCTAGCTCTGCACTGTGGCTTGTGTTTGTTTCTTTCATTAGTGAACAATTCTGTCCAGGATTAGTCTCTCAACACACCATTTAGATCCATTCATCCTTACTATCAGCCTGTGTTTTCACCTAGCTTTTACTCCCTCAACATGTAAAGGAGCTTAAGTCATTCCCATTGAAACTTGAAAAAAAAAAAAAGAGACAACAGAAAGACAAGATGAAAGAAAGGCAGAGAAAGAGAGAATCTTGATCCCTAGGTCTTCTTCTAGCTTCTGACCAACTTTTTCTTTTAAACAGTCTTCTTGATCAAGTCATCTTTACCTGCCCTCTTAACTTACGCTCATATTCTTCTCCAGCCACAGCATTCAGAGTTTTGCCTCAGTGACTCCAGTGAAATGGTTTCAATCGTGGTCACTAATGACCATCCATTTTCCAGATCCAGCACGTAATTTTCAAGCTTCTTACTTCACTTCCTTGTCATTGTACATTTCTCCACTCCTCACCACTTCCTCCTTGAAACCTTACCTTGGTCTCTGTGAAACCACACCTTCTTTGTTCTCCTTCCACCTCCTGTTTCTTTTTTGTGTATTTCAAAGACTTTTTTTTTCTTTTTTTTTTTGAGATAGCGCCTTGCTCTGTCGCCCAGGCTGGAGTGCAGTGGTGCCATCTTGGCTGATTGCAACCTCTGCCGCTAGAGTTCAAGTGATTCTCCTGCCTCAGCCTCCCGAGTAGCTGGGATTACAGGCAGGTGCACTACACTCGGCTAATTTTTGTATTTTTAGTAGACATGAGGTTTCAGCATCTTGGCCAGGCTGGTCTTGAACTTCTGACCTCATGATCCACCTGTCTCAGCCTCCCAAAGTGCTGGGATTACAGGCATGAGCCACTACGCCTGGCCCAAAGACATCATTTTTAACTTGAAGCTCCACCATAAGCCTTTTCTTTTCTCATTCTACACATTTATCCTGATTATCTCTTCCTTGGTCAAGACCTCAACTACTACTTCTACCTCATGGGATCATACTGTTTGAGTCTGAGCTGAGCTTTGTTTCTAGAGTACCAGTCTGAATTCATCTGAAATCATCCTGTGGCTCTACAAACCCTCTTATCATCGGTGCTGTCTTTTCGGCAAATGACACTTGACACTAACCAGTTGTTCACATCAGAAATACAAAGCCCTCCTAGACTTTCTTTTTCCTCACCTTCCATATCCATCGATCATTAAGCCCTGCCAATTCTATTTATTTATGTGATTTGCTTACTTGTCTATTTGTTTATTTAGACAAGGTATCACTCTACTGCCCAGGCTAGAGTGCAATAGTGCAATCACAGCTCACTGCAGCTTTGATCTCCTGGCTTCAAGTGATCTTCCCGCCTCAACCTCCTAAACAGCTGGAACTACAGACGTGCACCACCATGCCTGGTTAAACTTTTATTTTTTGTATAGACAAGGTCTTACTATGTTGCCTGGGCTGGTCTCAGACTCCTAGGCTCAGGTGATCCTCCCTCCTCAGCCTCCTAAAGTGCTGGAATTACAGAGGTGAGCCATCGTGTCAGGCAGCTCTGCTTGTTAAATACTTATTCAAATGCCCAGCATCCTAATTCAAAAATCTGACATCTGAACTGCTCCAAAATCCCACGCTTTTTGAGTACCAACATGACACCACAAATGGAAAATTCCACACTTGACCTCATTTGATGGGTGGCAGTCAAAATGCAGGTGCACACACAGTTTATTCAGTATCCACCCCAGGGAAAAAAGATGCCCCCTTCAGCTGCGATATTCCTTTTCTGCACACAGCATAATAGTGATGCCAATCAATCACAGACTGTCTTCATGGGTGACTGAGATAGTGACACCTTTGCTTTCTGATGGCTCAATATACACAAACTTCATTTCAAGCACACAATTACTTAAAATAATGTACAAAATTACCTTCAGGCTATTTGTATAAGGTATATATGAAATACAAATAAATTTTATGTTTAGACTTGAGTCCTATGACCAAGATATCTCATTATGTATATGCAAATATCCTCAATTCTGAAATCTGAAACATTTTGATCCCATGCATTTTGGAGGACTCATACTTTCTTTTTTCTTTTTTTTTCTTTCTTTCTTTCTTTTTTTTTTTTTTTTTTTTTTTTTTTTTTTGAGATGGAGTCTTACTCTGTCCCCCAGGCTGGAGGGCAATAGCACAATCTCGGCTCACTGCAATATCTGTCTCCCAAGTTCAAGCGATTCTCCTGCCTCAGCCTCCCAAATAGCTGGGACTACAGGAGACCACCATCACACCTGGCTAATTTTTGTATTTTTAGTAGAGACAGGGTTTCACCAAGTTGGCCAGGATGGTCTCGAACTCCTGACCTCAAGTGATCCACCTGCCTTGGTCTCCCAAAGTGCTGGCATTACAGGCATGAGTCACTGTGCCCAGCGGTCCCATGCATTTTGGATAAGGGATGCTCACCTTGTATCAGTTTAGGGCTTTTCTACTCCTTGCTAGATTCCTATCAAAGCCTCACTGAACCTCTGCTGTTAGTCTCATGTCTCCCAATATATCCTCCCCAATGCCATCACAATAAGCTTTCTAATATGAAAATTTGTAGCTCCCCATCAACTTCCAGATCAAACCCAAGCCCAAAGCTGTACATCATCTGGCTCCTATCAACCTCCCCAGTCTTATCTTCTCTCTAAACTTCATAGGTAACCCAAGATCTGGCCACACTCAACAGCTTGTAGTTTAGTGGACATATTCTCTCCTTCCATGCCTTCTCATTATTTTCCATCCCTTTTCTCACTTCTCAGTCCAGCTAATTATTATTTCATCAAGAACATCTCAATTTTCACTTTGTTAAATTAAAATTATAGGAGGTCATTGTTTAGGACTAAGTTTCTGCACTGGGCCGCAAAGACCAGACAAAATCAAAATGGAGTCACTCGTATTAAAGTTCTATGTCACCAAACCAAAACTAAGTCGTTATGTGACCTTCCAAGAAATCAGGAGCGAGAGGTAGCAGCCAGAATCTCAAACAAGTCAGTTTCAGTTGGCATAATGGTAAAGTTTCTTCATTTTATTCCTTACAAAAATGTAATTTGAAATAACCTGATGTCAACCACCGTGTTCCCTTCTACAAGGAAAGTAACTTTAAAATGACAGTCTACTTTTTTTTCTTTGTCTAAGTGCTCTTTACCCCTCTTCTGCTTGGCTCATTGAAACACTCATGCTGTTTATGGAATGAAGTGTTGTCTAATTCTAGAATCACAAATGAAGTTAAGTGAGAACTTTAAATTTCTTGTAAACATTTTGTTTTCTGACAGATCTGGCAACCATGAAGGGAACTGCAGGAGACTGCTGATGACCCTAAGACCCCTTGTAGAACACAGGAAAGGGGTCACTGATCCCCTTTCGGGTACTCTGTCTTCCTCATGGAGCCCTAAGAGTTGTGAGTTCCTCTTAGGTCCGAGCTCTGCTCTCTTTTGCATTTGAGCTCTCTGGTATCTTTGGCTTTTGGAGTACCAAGGGTTAGGTAGTTCTGTGGCAGGGCATATGACATTTGGGTTTGCAGTGACTGCTGAGTCACTGGCAAAAAGTCAGTTTTTAAGGTAAATGATGGCAGTTGTAGTAAGTGGCTATTATTTCAAGGCTTTTTCTTCTTTTCTTTTTGTACACCAAGGAAAGAAAAATATTGACTAAGTTGGTGAAGAATATCTCAAAGCCAAATATCACAGCTCTGCGAAACCCCAAATCCAACATAAAAGTGGGATCATTAATTGTAATTGCCAGATTCTTCTTGCTTGCTGCACAGATAAACCTGATTCACTGAAGCAGTGGTATTGCAGTAAAGAAAGAACTGAATTAATATAAGCCTGACCAAATGGTAGGACAGGTGTTTATTATTACTGAAATCAGCCTCCGAGAGAACTGAGAAGCTAGGGTTTTTTTGGATAATTTGGTGGGCAAGGGGCTAGGGAATGGGTGCTGCTAATTTTTGTGGGGTGAAATCATAGGAATGTGAAAAATGGTCCTCATGTGCTGAGTCCACCTCTGAGTGGGCCACAGGATAGGTTGACTCATGAGTTCGGGGTCCAGATGGAGTCAGTCGGTTGTGAGAATGCAAAAGTATGAAGAAAGCACATCAAAAGACCAATCTTAGGTTTTACTATAGTGATGTTAACTTTAGGAGCAATTGGGCAAGTAACAAAACTTGTGAGCTATGGCCACATGACTCCTGAGCAGCAAGAGATTATAGAACATCAGGCTAGAAGGTAATGACTGTTTATTGTTTAGCTACACCTCCATTTTGGCAGAATCCAGGCGCCTCCCATAATCCTAATCTTGTGTCCTTTCATTTGTCTTACAAAGGTGATTTCGGTACCTAAACAAGGACAGGGTTTATTTTAGGGAAGGACTATTATGATCCTTGCTTCAATGTTAAACTATAAACTAAATTCCTCCTACAATTAGCTCAGCCTACACCTAGGAATGAGCAAGGACAGCCAGCCTGTGAGGCTAGAAGCCAGGTGGAGTCAGCCATGCTAGGCTTCTCTCACTGTCATAATCTTTGCAAAGGCAGTTTCATAGTTTCTAAAGATCTGAGTACTCCACTTTCTTGTATGCCTGCCTTTTTCATGTATAAAAGTTATAGCTTCAGAAGCTGCAAATACTTACAAAAGTGACCAAATTTTACCAAAGCTAACTCAGAATTACAATGGTCATTAAGTGGAATGTTCCAGATGAATAAGATTGTTCCTCTAAGACATACACTCAAATCCCAAGCCTCCTAAATTAAGAATAGAGAATATGATTCTTATTTCAATTGGCATTCAAAAAACTTCAAAGAGACAACAGGATTTTTAAAAATAGCTTTTTAAAAAGATTCATTATGAAAAATCAATGAGAGGTTGAGCACCGTGGTTCAAGCCTGTAATCCCAGCACTTTGGGAGGCCAAGGTGAGGGGATCACTTGAGGTCAGGAGTTCAAGATCAGCCTGGCCAACATGGTAAAACCCTGTCTCTACTAAAAGTACAAAAATCAGCCAGGCGTGGTGGTGTGTGCCTATAGTCCGAGTTACTTGAGAGGTTGAGAAACAAGAATTGCTTGAACCCGGGAGTCAGAGGTTGCAGTGAGCCGAGATTGCGCCACTACACCCAGACAACAGGGCAAGACTCTGTCACAAAAAAGGAAAAAGAAAAACCAATGAGAAGTGAAAAACGCAAGCTATTCCCCATACCAAGGACAATAGAACTGGCATGCTCCTACTGCTCCCCTCTTACTTTGCCTGAATATGTCTAATACATTCTATTCCTGAATATTCACAGTCTAGTAACTCCGTCTGAATTGCTTTTTTTTTTTTTTTTTTTTTTTTGACTCTGAAAAAGTAGTCCAATTTCTTCTTTATAAAATAAAACTACCTGAAAATTCAGGAGATAATCCCTGAGTCACTTATGTTCTCTGGACAAAAAACGGAGCTTAGGCTATAAAGAATTTCCCAATCCCAGGGAAGACCCTCAAAAGTTTTCTCAGGAATTCAGTCTTAATTAGAACCTATGACTCCTGGATACCTACCCTCTATTAACAAATGCACATGTTGCCAGGACCTGACGAAGCCCCAAAATGGATGTAGGAAGCAGAACAGTATTCTCCTAAGAATGATATCAAGGACCCAAAAAGCCCCACCTCATCTATTTTTGGGCCAAAGCCTTAAAAATCCCAAATGACCTTTGAAAGCTGTTCCTAATGTGTTCCCCACCCACACTGACTGGTCTATATCATGTAGGCCTGCAGGTAAAAGAAAAATGTGTCTGTCATTGATTTTAAAATTTGCTTGGAAGCCCTATTTCTCAAGGTATTCCAGCTTCCACCAAACTGATGATACAACCCAGCCAGCCCTAGCTGCCTTCTTTGTAAATGGGCTCCTCCTGGAGATTAGCAGACTCATAAAAACAAAACAAAAGATAGGATGGGAGGCTACAAGACCAGCTGAACTAATAATTATAGCTGAACATTTTGAAATGATCTGAGAAAAAGATAAGAAACAAAAGGCTTCTAAATTAATATCCTAGCGATTATAACAATTTCATGGCAACCAGCAAACTGGAATGACTTTTGGACCTTCCCCAGGGCACTTTTCCAGTATGCAACTCCTAAAACAACCATTTCCAAAAAATTGTTGCTATTTGTGCAAACAACTGGGCGCTGCTAAAAGGACTGCCCCCAAAATTTTTTTAAGGGAAGCCCCAGTCTACAGGTTGCCCACCCTCTGATAGTAATCTCCATGTTACTACCGGACAGACAGACCTCCAAGGGAAGGTCCAGTAAGCTTCTGTCATTTATTCATTTAAAAAATCAAGGGGATACAAAAATAAAACTTAATGACGATTTTTTTCCAGTCTTAGTTGACACCAGAACTACTGGTTCCAGCTTAAACACCACTTTTATAGAATAACTTCTCCCTAGCAGTAAAACAGAATTTCAGTTGTGGGGTTATCAAATCGAGTTCAAAAGGAATTCATATCTTAACCTACACAAATGACTCTAGACCCTTTTACTGAAAAATATTCTCTTTTGTTGTTTGACACAGTTCCAGTCAATTTATTGGGCAGAGACCTGTCTAAGTTAAAAGGTCTGATATAGTTTGCCTCTAGTGGAGATGTGACTCTGGAATTTTCTGACCCACCTGATCTCATATGCACTTTGTAGTCTATCCTAGGCATAGAGGAAGAGGATAGTCCACAAAATGCCCCTAATCTAACTGAACTACCCAATTGCTATGAGCCACATTAAATAGTGACCTTGGAAGAATTAAAAGTGCAGAGCACTCAAATTCAAGTAGACCTTACTGATCCCCTTCCCCAATTACTGCAAAACCCATTAAAGCCTGAGGCCATACAAAGTCTTATCCCAGTGCCAGTAATAGAAGATTTAATTGCTCAAAGATTAATTATTCCATGTAGCAGCCTTTGTAACACCCCAGTTTTACCTGTACAAAAACCTAATGGATGAAGATGGCAATTTGTTCAGAATCTAAGAGCCATCAACAGGATAGTTATGCTGTTTCACGGTGGTTCTAAACCCTGACAGTCATTAGTCACAAGTTTCCCCAGATTCTAAGTAGTTTACAGTTGTAAACTGTAACATGTTCAGCCTTCTTTAACATTCCAGGTGACTCTGACAGTCAATCCTGTTTGCTTTCACCTGGAATAATCAACAGTATTGGATGGTCATGTCTCAGGGGTTCATTGAAACCCCCTTCTATTTCTATCAAGTACTCCATTGAGACTTGAGCATCTTCCAGTTTCCTAGAGGGTCGACTCCTGCAATATGGCAATGACATCTTACTTTGTTCACTTACTAAGGAGGCATCCCAGAAGGATTCCTTCTATTTATTATAGCATTTAGCAGAAAAGGGACTTAAGATCTCCTGAGACACATTACTATTATCAATAGATGCTGTTCACTATTTAGGACATGATCTGAGTGCCACAAGCATCCAGATCAGGTGTCTCCTAGTTAAGCTTTCCCAGGAATTTCCTAGACTGGTAACTAGGAAGCAACTTTGCAGCTTCTTAGGTTTAATTAGATGTTGTCAACAAGGAGTCTCTAGTTTTCCCCTCTTAGAGTCTTTACTGTATGAACTCACTAAACACTTAGTCCCCGAACCCCTTTCTTGGGAAGACAAGAACCAGGCCTTTGTAAAATTAAAAGAGGCATTATAAAAACTTGCTGCTTTGGGATTGCCCACTTACTAAAAACATTTCACCCTATTTGTACCTGAAAGACATAATCAGGTCTTAAGAATCCTTGCACAAGAATATGATAATAAGGTTAGGCCCATTGCCTCTTGTAGTGCTCAATTAGACTGTTGCCAAAGCAACTGTGGATCTAACCTCAGGTAATAATGCTTATCTCCACATACCACATAAGGTGAAAAGCCTTCTCAACTCTAACCTTACCCAATATCTTTCTTTTCTTTTTTTTCAAATTGTGGTTAAAAAAATAGACATATAAGGCCAGGCGCGGTGGCTCATGCCTGTAATCCCAGCACTTTGGGAGGCCGAGGCGGGCGGATCACGAGGTCAGAAGATCGAGAGCATCCTGGCTAACATGGTGAAACCCCGTCTCTACTGAAAATACAAAAAAAAAAAAAAAAAGAAGCCGGGCATGGTGGCAGGGAGCCTGTAGTCCCAGCTACTCAGGAGGCTGAGGCAGGAGAATGGGGTGAACCCGGGAGGCGGAGCTTGCAGTGAGCCAAGATTGTGCCACTGCACTCCAGCCTGGGCAACAAAGCGAGGTTCCATCTCAAAAAAATAAATAAATTAAAAGAAGTAGACACATAATTTTGTATCTTAACCATTTTAAAGTGTACATTTCAGTAGTATTAAGGATAATCACGTTGTTGTGAAACAGATCTCAATAAGTTTTGTTTTCATCTTGCAAAACTGAAACTGTACCCATTAAACAATTCCCCTTTCCCCCTTCCTCCAGACCCTGGTAGCCACCTTTTCACTTTATATTTCCATAATTTGACTGCTTTAGATATCCCGTATAAGTGGAATCATGTAGTACTTGGATTGGATAAGGAAACTGTGGTATATATCTATATATACCATGTAATACTATGCAACCATAGAAAAAGAATGAAATCATGTCCTTTGAAGCAACATGAGTACAGCTGGAGGCCATTGTCTTAAGCAAATTAATGTAGGAACAGAAAACCAAATATTGCATGTTTTCACTTATAAGTGGGAGCTTAACATTGGTACTTATGGACATAAAGATGGGAACAATAGACACTAGGGACGAGGGAGGGGAGGGAGGGGTCCATGGGCTGAAAAACTACCTATTGGGTACTATGTTCACTACCTGGGTGAGGGGATCACCCATACCCCAAACCTCAGCATCATGCAGTGTACCTAAGTAACAAACCTCACATGTATTCCCTGAACCTAAAATAAAAGCTGGAATTTTTTTTTTAATTTAAAAATAGAATAACCATATTTTCCAGTAAACCTACTTCTGGGTATACAAAAGAACTGAAAGCAGAGTTTCAAAGAGATATTTTCATGCCCATGTTCATAGCAGCACTATTCACAATAGTCAGGAGACAAAAGAAAGTCAAATATCCATTGGTGGATGGCTGGGTAAACGAAATGTGGTGTTCACATACAATGTGATGTCGTTTGGCTTTAATAAGGGAAGGACATTCTGTCCCATGCAACCATATGAATGATCCACATTGCATTAAATTAAATAAGCCAGGGAAGTACTGTAAGATTCCCAATGTCTTTCTGCTAGCAGCCTAACTTCATGGAATCCTTTTGCTCTCACCTCCTAATCTTCATCTGAAATGTAACATTCTTAATCCTGCTACTCTGTTGTTTTTATCATACTACGAAGGTGACTGTAAAATGGTAACCACTGAACCAGTCACTCCCCATCCTGATTTGCATAATGTTCCTTTATAAAATATGAATTTGATCTTTTTTTGTGGATGAATCTTACGGTAGAGATCAGGCACGTTAGAGTTCAGATCAATGGGTGGTGATTGTGCTCATTGCAAACATCAAACTGCCCCACCTGAAGTTGGCTCAGCAGGCAAAACTTTATGTATGCTCTTACTCGTACCTGTATTTTATCTAAAAACCAGTCTGTCAACATTTGCACTGGCAGTGTCTATGCCTTTGGGGTTGTTCGTGATTTTGGAATACTTTAGAAGCAAAGAGGTTTCCTCGCTTCTTCAGGCCCACCAATAAAACAAATGGCCTCCATGCTAATGAGCTCCGTGCTGCTATACTGCTGTCTAAAAAGATTGCTGTTATAAAAATAGAGGGGCTAGGCGCAGTGGCTCATGCCTGTAATCCCAGCACTTTGGGAGGCTGATGTGGGTGGATCACCTAAGGTCAGGAGTTTGAGACCAGCCTGACCAACAAAGTGAAACCCCATCTCTACTAAAAAAATACAAAAATTAGCTGAGCATGGTGGCAGACACCTGTAGTCCCAGCTGCTTGGGAGGCTGGGACAGAACTGCTTGAACCTGGGAGGCAGAGGTTGCAGTGAGCCGAGATCATGCCACTGCACTCCAGCCTGGGCGACAGAATGAGACTCTATCTCAAAAAAAAAAAAGAAGATTGGCTAGGTGCAATGACTCACACCTGTAATCCCAGTGCTTTGAGAGGTAGAGGTAGGGGAATCGCTTGAGGCCAGAAGTTGAAGACCAGCTTAGGCAACATAGTGAGATCCTGTCTCCACAAAAATATTTCAAAAATTGGCCGGGCATGGTGGTGCATGCCTATAGCCCCAACTACTCAGGAGGCTGAGGTGGGAGGATTGCTTGAACTCAGGAATTCGAGGTTTCAGTGAGATATGACTATGCTGCTGCACTCCAGCCTGGGCGACAAAGCAAGACCCTGTCTCTAAAAACACAAATTAATAAAAATAGAGGTTCATACAAAGAAACTCAACCAGAATACAAGGGAAGTGCTCTAGCCGATTTTCATGCCAAAAACATTACCCTGTTCTGTGAGATATGTTATTTCAACCTGTCAGCTAGAAATATTAAACTTGTTCCCTGAACCTGACTTCACCCCTTAACACCCAGATACTGTTGACTATGGACAACAAAATGGTCCTAAGAATTAAAAAGAATACTGAGGATGAGAAGGATGCTATTTTATTATATTTTATTATTATTTTATTTTATTTTGAGATGGAGTCTCTGTCACCCAGGCTGGAGTGCAGTGGTGTGATCTCTACTCACTGCAACCTCTGCCTTCTGAGTTCAAACAATTCTCATGCCTCTGCCTCCTGAGTAGCTGGGATTACAGGTTCAAGCCACCACGCCTGGCTAATTTTTATGTTCTTGATAAGACAGGGTTTCACCATGTTGGCTAGGCTAGTCAGGCAATCAACTTGACTTGGCCTCCCAAAGTGCTGGGATTATAGGCGTGAGCCACCGCACCCGGCCAGGATGCTATTTTAATTCTGATTTGTGGGAAAATAAAGTTGGTCTCTTGTGCCCAGATTCCCTTAAGGGACCTTTGTTGTGCTCCTCACATTCCCTTCCGTAATAGTACTGATAAGACAGTGTAAACTATCAGTAAGTATTGGGGTTGTGGGGGATTGTTATAAAGTTGTAAAAGCTACTTATAATCATTGCTTAAACTGCCAAGCTCATAATCCAGTGTACAGAAAAGGTCCATATGTATGACTGCCATAAGAGAAAATGTTTTTACCTTCAAGTTACAGAAAAGCCAACTAAAAGTAAATTAATCTTAAGAGGATTTATTATCTCACATAGCAAGGCATCTAGAAGCCACATGGCAATAAGGAGATCTTTAATTCTGTGACTGAAAGAAGTAATTAAGGATCCAGACTATTTCCATCTTTCTGTTTTGTCACACCCAGAGGTCGGGCTAGTTCTGTTCATGGTCACAAGAGAGCTGATGTGGCTTCTGGGAGCACATTCTCACATATCAGTTGCCTAGAGGCAGAATAAGGGATACTTCTTTTCATGGATCTCTTTTTAAGAAGATAGAAATTTTTCTCAGAAGCCTTTCTTCAGCCAGTTACTACTACATACATATCATTGGTCATAATTGGGTCAGAGTGAGACCACTTTGATTTACATACACCATGCAAGATGTATTCAAATTAAAGAAGAATGGTGTGATTTCAAACACAGTTGAGACCCTTCCAATACAGAAAAGAGGAAGAATGGCTTTAGTGTTGGCCAAACATGAAGCCTGCTGCATTTTGTAGGTATTTCCAAAGTAATGCATGCACACTGTTATAATTCAATACATCAAGAGTGTCTACAGTAACATTACTATTCTTCACTTTTGGCTTCTAATTTTACTCCAACAGTTAACAGTTTGGGAGATACGTATGCTTCTTATTTTCATTTGCTTATACAAAAATAAGAATATGTTGGGAAATTGGCTTCCCCAAACTGAAATATGCTGTATGTATTCTATAACATTTCCTTTCTAATAGATGCACATTCTTTTCACAGTATAGTGTGCCAGTTATCAATTTATTGCCTTTCAACTACACATCCATCAATTTATTGCCTTTCAACTACACATCCACTCTTCTTTTCCATGTTTTGTGAACCCGGAGCTGCTTCTTTAAGCACTTCAACTTTACCATTCACCTCAATGCTAGGCCTTGTCAGTAGAAAGTGCTGCAGAGACACTGCAAGGCCAGATTTGGAGAAAGGGGCCTTCCTTACTGCTTTCAGGGTGCTGCTTTTGGCATGGCAGCCAGCTGATGGCCTGGAAGAGGCCTGGTACTGCTCACTTTAGCCATTCACCTCATAGACCCACTGACAAGTGTTTTGCCACCCAGCAAGTTGATCCTGTGGGCAAGCTGTAGTTATGCCCCCAGCAAGTTTCTTACCATCAGCAGGCTGCATGTTTCTATGGCAGTCACACTCTCAGCACAGACCTGAATCTCAGTCTGGGGCAGAAGGAGGAGGGCTCTTCTAATTTCTTAGTACAGTCCTTTTTCATTCTCCTTCAGCCCAAAGAATAGGAGATGCTTTCTGCATTTGCCACTTCTACATTTCTCTTTCTTCTTTTTAGTAGTAGTTAACCACCTTTTACTCATTAGTAATTCTTCATATCAAATTTTCTCCATTCAAATTACTGTTGTAGTTTCTTTCTTCTAACTGAACTCTGACACAGATGGTTATACCATAATTTTATTTAACTATGCCTTAATTCACTTGATATTTGTGGCCTTGTTTGTATGTTTTGTTGTTTTTGTATTTATTATTTAATAAGTATTTACTGAGAAACTACTGTATGTCACATATTATTTGAAACACTAGGGATATTGTAGTAAGCAAGACAAACAAGGACCTTACTTCATTCATGGAGTTGACTGTCTAGAGCACAGATGCAGATGATAAAAATAAATAAATATAAAATAAAATTAATAAACGCTATGAAAACAGTATGAATTAGGGAATGGGGGCTATTGGGTAAATAAGATTAAGTAGACCTTCTCTGAGGTGGTAACATTTGAACTGAAATATGAATGATGCAAGAGTTGACAGTTTGAAGGACTGAAGGAGTTCATTGTGGCTGGAGTATAATGTAAAAGTAACAGAGTGGCAGGATATGGGGTCAGAGGTCAGCAGACTATGCAGAGCCAAGAAGGTCATAGAAGAGTTTGGATGTTTTTCTAAGGGTGATGGGAAGATATTGGAACTTCTTAAACAGGAAAATAAAACAATCTGTCTGATGTTTTACAAAGGGCACTTTGGCTGCTTTACAAAGAAAGAACTCTCTGGAGTCAAGAGTAGAGATAGGTACGTAAGTTAAAGGGCTATTACAGTCATCTATAAGGGAGACATTGTTGACTCAGGCAAAAATGATAGCAATGAGTGTTGTGAACAATGAAGGAGGACAAAAGTGTAAGATAAACCTCATAAATGTTTCTGATTGATTAATATATAGAGGAGGAGGAGAAGAAGTAAGGAATCAGAGATAACTCACAGGTTGGATTTTGAGCGAATGGCTAATTGGTAACATCTTTTAACTGAAATGTGGATAACTGAGAAGAGGCAAGTTTAGAAGGGAGGAAAATTCAGAAATCCACTTGGGATATGACGGGTTTGGTTTGGCAATTAGTAAATTCTAATGGAAACAAGAAAGCAAATAGATTCTTGAGTTTAGAGCTCTACAGAGAGGTTAGGGTTGGAGCTGGGAAAAGGTAATGGAATTGGTTATTATCACAAGAGAAAATGCATAGAGACCAATGTTGAGAACTGAGCCCTGGAGGTAAAAGAAGAAGGATCCAGCAAATGAGACAAAGAAAAACAGAGGTAGGAAGAAGACCTGAAGAATATGGTTACTTGGAAACCAGGTAACATTAGCAATTCAAATAATGATATAATGAATATCCTTGTACATATTTCTTTGATTCCTTCAATTTTACTTTCTGACAAAGAAATTCTTAGGATTTGCTTCACTGGGTCAAATGATATGTACTTTAAATATTAATAATTTTTTTCAGATTACTTGCAGTAGCATTTTACCAAAAGGCTTCCAGAAGTATGAGTCTTAGCAAGAAATCTGGAACCAGCAGATAAGTTGACTACTAAGCAAGAGACTGAGGCTGAAGCCTAATTAGGATTTAGTAATATTGGTGCACAGGTGGCTCGCATCTTAGTATTAACCAACCAGATTACTGAGCTACGGTAGCATCATCTAGTCGAATATTCTACACTCATGGGAAACACTGAGCTTCCTGATATTCCTAGGCCTGGTCATAAAACGGCTCAGAAAATGAACTGACTAGTTTTCTAAAAGAAGATTATATCACTACATGAGCTGAACTGTTTTGGGGAAGGCAGGAGATGGCCACATGAAAATCCAACATTATGATTTCTAATTACATATCCACATATTTTCTGTTCTATTGGGTAGTTGTATAAGAGCTTTTGTTTTTATGATTAGTGAATCTTTAAAAATAAAGTCTTATAGTTTTATTTTAAGTATTTGTTGAAAAGCTATTCCACTAAAAAGAAAAGTATGGATCACAAAGCTATGTAAGTCAGGCCAAGCATGGTGGCTCATGCCTGTAATCCTAGCATTTAGGGTGGCCGAGGCTGGCGGATCACTTGAGGTCAGGAGTTTGAGACCAGCCTGGTCAACATGGTGAAACCCCAGCTGTACTGAAAATACAAAAATTAGCCTGGTATGGTGGCACATGCCTGTAATCCTAACTACTTGGGAGGCTGAGGCAGGAGAATTGTCTGAACCTAGGAGGCAGAAGTTGCAGTGTGCCAAGATCGTGCCACTGCACTCCAGCCTAGGCAACAGAGCAAGACTCCAAAAAAAAGGGAGGAAAGAGAGAAAGCAAGCAAGCTATGTAAGTCAAATAGGAGGAAAGAAAGAAAGGGCTTTGGAGGAAATGATGAAACTAAATTCAGTCGTTTTGGAATGAGAAAATTATTATGGAATATCAAAAGTAAAACAGAATAATGAGCTGGACATTTTAGAAAAGTAAAACAAATAACTTCCATGACTGACAGAATTTAAAATTTGTTTACCTTATTGCATATTGTCATAGTCTTCCATATTATTCTCTAAAATAAAGGTCACTAGCTAGGTTAGTATGTATCTGGGTACAGATAACAATTCCTGCTCTGAATAACATTAAAAAGTCATGTTTATTGGAATAATTTAAACGAAGTTTGTCATTTCTCAAAATACAGAAATAAAGTAAAATCAAATTTTGAGGGAGCTGGAACTTCTGTCAAGAACCAAGGCTACACTACAACCTTCACCTATTATGAAGATTCAAGCTCTGCCTCCTTTTTTTTTTTTTTTTATTCTTTTTTGTCTCTTTCCCTTCTGTCTTATCCTTCATTTTTTTTCTTTTAAAATATAGTTTATTTTGTTTTTTTTTTTATTATACTTTAAGTTCTAGGGTACATGTGCATTACATATGTATACTTGTGCCATGTTGGTGTGCTGCACCCATCAACTCGTCAGCACCCATCAATTCATTATTTATATCATGTATAACTCCCAATGCAATCCCTCCCCCCTCCCCCCTCCCCATGATAGGCCCCAGTGTGTGATGTTCCCCTTCCCGAGTCCAAGTGATCCCATTGTTCAATTCCCACCTATGAGTGAGAACATGCAGTGTTTGGTTTTCAGTTCTTGTGACAGTTTGCTAAGAATGATGGTTTCCAGCTGCATCCATGTCCCTACAAAGGACGCAAACTCATCCTTTTTTATAGCTGCATAGTATTCCATGGTGTATATATGCCACTTTTTCTTAATCCAGTCTGTCACAGACGGACATTTGGGTTGATTCCAAGTCTTTGCTATTGTGAATAGTGCCGCAATAAACATACGTGTGCATGTGTCTTTGTAGTAGAATAATTTATAATCCTTTGGGTATATACCCAGTAGTGGGATGGCTGGGTCATATGGTACATCTAGTTCTAGATCCTTGAGGAATTGCCATACTGTTTTCCATAATGGTTGAACTAGTTTACAATCCCACCAACAGTGTAAAACTGTTCCTATTTCTCCACATCCTCTCCAACACCTGTTGTTTCCTGACTTTTTAATGATTGCCGTTCTAACTGGTGTGAGATGGTATCTCATTGTGGTTTTGATTTGCATTTCTCTGATGGCCAGTGATGATGAGCATTTTTTCATGAGTCTGTTGGCTGTATGAATGTCTTCTTTTGAGAAATGTCTGTTCATATCCTTTGCCCAATTTTTGATGGGGTTGTTTGTTTTTTTCTTGTAAATTTGTTTGAGTTCTTTGTAGATTCTGGATATTAGCCCTTTGTCAGATAAGTAGGCTGCAAAAATTTTCTCCCATTCTGTAGGCTGCCTGTTCACTCTGATGGTAGTTTCTTTTGCTGTGCAGAAGCTCTTTAGTTTAATTAGATCCCATTTGTCAATTTTGGCTTTTGCTGCCGTTGCTTTTGGTGTTTTAGACATGAAGTCCTTGCCCATGCCTATGTCCTGAATGGTACTACCTAGATTTTCTTCTAGGGTTTTTATGGTATTAGGTCTAACATTTAAGTCTTTAATCCATCTTGAATTAATCTTCATATAAGGGGTAAGGAAAGGATCCAGTTTCAGCTTTCTACTTATGGCTAGCCAATTTTCCCAGCACCATTTATTAAATAGGGAATCCTTTCCCCATTTCTTGTTTCTCTCAGGTTTGTCAAAGATCAGATGGCTGTAGATGTGTGGTATTATTTCTGAGGCCTCTGTTCTGTTCCATTGGTCTATATCTCTGTTTTGGTACCAGTACCATGCTGTTTTGGTTACTGTAGCCTTGTAGTATAGTTTGAAGTCAGGTAGCGTGATGCCTCCAGCTTTGTCCTTTTGACGTAGGATTGTCTTGGCAATGCGGGCTCTTTTTTGGTTCCATATGAACTTTAAAGGAGTTTTTTCCAATTCTGTGAAGAAAGTCATTGGCAGCTTGATGGGGATGGCATTGAATCTATAAATAACCTTGGGCAGTATGGCCATTTTCATGATATTGATTCTTCCTATCCATGAGCATGGTATGTTCTTCCATTTGTTTGTGTCCTCTTTGATTTCACTGAGCAGTGGTTTGTAGTTCTCCTCGAAGAGGTCCTTTACATTCCTTGTAAGTTGGATTCCTAAGTATTTTATTCTCTTTGAAGCAATTGTGAATGGAAGTTCATTCATGATTTGGCTCTCTGTTTGTCTGTTACTGGTGTATAAGAATGCTTATGATTTTTGCACATTAATTTTGAATCCTGAGACTTTGCTGAAGTTGCTTATCAGCTTAAGGAGATTTGGGGCTGAGACAATGGGGTTTTCTAAATATACAATCATGTCATCTGCAAACAGGGACACTTTGACTTCTTCTTTTCCTAACTGAATACCCTTGATTTCTTTCTCTTGCCTGATTGCCCTAGCCAGAACTTCCAACACTATGTTGAATAGGAGTGGTGAGAGAGGGCATCCCTGTCTTGTGCCAGTTTTCAAAGGGAATTTTTCCAGTTTTTGCCCATTCAGTATGATATTAGCTGTGGGTTTGTCATAAATAGCTCTTATTATTTTGAGGTACGTTCCATCAATACCGAATTTATTGAGCGTTTTTAGCATGAAGGGCTGTTGAATTTTGTCAAAAGCCTTTTCTGCATCTATTGAGATAATCATGTGGTTCTTGTCTTTGGTTCTGTTTATATGCTGGATTATGTTTATTAATTTGTGAATGTTGAACCAGCCTTGCATCCCAGGGATGAAGCCCACTTGATCATGGTGGATAAGCTTTTTGATGTGCTGCTGAATCCGGTTTGCCAGTATTTTATTGAGGATTTTTGCATCGATGTTCATCAGGGATATTGGTCTAAAATTCTCTTTTTTTGTTGTGTCTCTGCCAGGCTTTGGTATCAGGATGATGTTGGCCTCATAAAATGAGTTAGGGAGGATTCCCTCTTTTTCTATTGATTGGAATAGTTTCAGAAGGAATGGTACCAGCTCCTCCTTGTACCTCTGGTAGAATTCACCTGTGAATCCATCTGGTCCTGGACTTTTTTTGGTGGGTAGGCTATTAATTATTGCCTCAATTTCAGAGCCTGCTATTGGTCTATTCAGAGATTCAACTTCTTCCTGGTTTAGTCTTGGGAGAGTGTAAGTGTCCAGGAAATTATCCAATTCTTCTAGATTTTCTAGTTGATTTGCGTAGAGGTGTTTATAGTATTCTCTGATGGTAGTTTGTATTTCTTTGGGGTCGGTGGTGATATCTCCTTTATCATTTTTTATTGTGTCTATTTGATTCCTCTCTCTTTTCTTCTTTATTAGTCTTGCTAGCGGTCTGTCAATTTTGTTGATCTTTTCAAAAAACCAACTCCTGGATTCATTGATTTTTTGGAGGGTTTTTTGTGTCTCTGTCTCCTTCAGTTCTGCTCTGATCTTAGTTATTTCTTGCCTTCTGCTAGCTTTTGAATGTGTTTGCTCTTGCCTCTCTAGTTCTTTTAATTGTGATGTTAGAGTGTCAATTTTAGATCTTTCCTGCTTTCTCTTGTGGGCATTTAGTGCTATAAATTTCCCTCTACACACTGCTTTAAATGTGTCCCAGAGATTCTGGTATGTTGTATCTTTGTTCTCATTGGTTTCAAAGAACATCTTTATTTCTGCCTTCATTTCGTTATGTACCCAGTAGTCATTCAGGAGCAGGTTGTTCAGTTTCCATGTAGTTGAGCGGTTTTGATTGAGTTTCTTAGTCCTGAGTTCTAGTTTGATTGCACTGTGGTCTGAGAGACAGTTTGTTATAATTTCTGTTCTTTTACATTTGCTGAGGAGTGCTTTACTTCCAATTATGTGGTCAATTTTGGAATAAGTGTGATGTGGTGCTGAGAAGAATGTATATTCTGTTGATTTGAGGTGGAGAGTTCTATAGATGTCTATTAGGTCCACTTGGTGCAGAGATGAGTTCAATTCCTGGATATCCTTGTTAACTTTCTGTCTCGTTGATCTGTCTAATGTTGACAGTGGAGTGCTGAAGTCTCCCATTATTATTGTATGGGAGTCTAAGTCTCTTTGTAAGTCTCTAAGGACTTGCTTTATGAATCTGGGTGCTCCTGTATTGGGTGCATATATATTTAGGAGAGTTAGCTCTTCCTGTTGAATTGATCCCTTTACCATTATGTAATGGCCTTCTTTGTCTCTTTTGATCTTTGATGGTTTAAAGTCTGTTTTATCAGAGACTAGGATTGCAACCCCTGCTTTTTTTTGTTCTCCATTTGCTTAGTAGATCTTCCTCCATCCCTTTATTTTGAGCCTATGTATGTCTCTGCATGTGAGATGGGTCTCCTGAATACAGCAGACTGATGGGTCTTGACTCTTTATCCAGTTTGCCAGTCTGTGTCTTTTAATTGGAGCATTTAGTCCATTTACATTTAAGGTTAATATTGTTATGTGTGAACTTGATCCTGCCATTATAATATTAACTGGTTATTTTGCTTGTTAGTTGATGCAGTTTCTTCCTAGCCTCGATGGTCTTTACATTTTGGCATGTTTTTGCAATGGCTGGTACCGGTTGTTCCTTTCCATGTTTAGGGCTTCCTTCAGGGTCTCTTGTAAGGCAGGCCTGGTGGTGACAAAATCTCTAAGCATTTGCTTATGTGTAAAGGATTTTATTTCTCCTTCACTTATGAAACTTAGTTTGGCTGGATATGAAATTCTGGGTTGAAAATTCTTTTCTTTAAGAACGTTGAATATTGGCCCCCACTCTCTTCTGGCTTGTAGAGTTTCTGCTGAGAGATCTGCTGTTAGTCTGAGGGGCTTCCCTTTGTGGGTAACCTGATCTTTCTCTCTGGCTGCCCTTAAGATTTTTTCCTTCATTTCAACTTTGGTGAATCTGGCAATTATGTGTCTTGGAGTTGCTCTTCTGGAGGAGTATCTTTGTGGCGTTCTCTGTATTTCCTGAATTTGAATGTTGGCCTGCCCTACTAGGTTGGGGAAGTTCTCCTGGATGATATCCTGAAGAGTATTTTCCAACTTGGTTCCATTTTCCCCCTCACTTTCAGGCACCCCAATCAGACGTAGATTTGGTCTTTTTACATAATCCCATACTTCTTGCAGGCTTTGTTCATTTCTTTTTCTTCTTTTTTCTTTTGGTTTCTCTTCTCGCTTCATTTCATTCATTTGATCCTCAATCGCTGATACTCTTTCTTCCAGTTGATTGAGTCGGTTACTGAAGCTTGTGCATTTGTCACGTATTTCTTGTGTCATGGTTTTCATCTCTGTCATTTCGTTTATAACCTTCTCTGCATTAATTAGTCTAGCTGTCAATTCTTCCACTCTTTTTTCAAGATTTTTAGTTTCTTTGTGCTGGGTACGTAATTCCTCCTTTAGCTCTGAGAAGTTTGATGGACTGAAGCCTTCTTCTCTCATCTCGTCAAAGTCATTCTCTGACCAGCTTTGATCTGTTGCTGGCGATGGGCTGTGCTCCTTTGCAGGGGGAAATGCGCTCTTATTTTTTGAATTTCCAGCTTTTCTGCCCTGCTTTTTCCCCATCTTTGTGGTTTTATCTGTCTCTGGTCTTTGATGATGGTGACGTACTGATGGGGTTTTGGTATAGGTGTCCTTCCTGTTTGATAGTTTTCCTTCTGACAGTCAGGACCCTCAGCTGTAGGTCTGTTGGAGATTGCTTGAGGTCCACTTCAGACCCTGTTTGCCTGGGTATCAGCAGCAGAGGTTGCCGAAGATAGAATATTGCTGAACAGCGAGTGTACCTGTCTGATTCTTACTTTGGAAGCTTCCTCTCAGGGGTGTACTCCACCCTGTGAGGTGTGGGGTGTCAGACTGCCCCTGGTGGGGGATGTCTCCCAGTTAGGCTACTCAGGGGTCAGGGACCCGCTTGAGCAGGCAGTCTGTCCCTTCTCAGATCTCAACCTCTGTGTTGGGAGATCCACTGCTCTCTTCAAAGCTGTCAGACAGAGTCGTTTGTGTCTGCAAAGGTTCTGCTGCTTTTTTGTTGTTGTTTTTTATCTGTGCCCTGTCCCCAGAGGTGGAGTCTACAGAGACAGGCAGGTTTCCTTGAGCTGCTGTGAGCTCCACCCAGTTCGAGCTTCCCAGTGGCTTTGTTTACCTACTTAAGCCTCAGCAATGGCAGGCGCCCCTCCCCCGGCCTCGCTGCTTCCTTGCGGATAGATCGCCGCAGACTGCTGTGTTAGCAATGAGGGAGGCTCCGTGGGCGTGGGACCCTCCCGGCCAGGTGTGGGATATATTCTCCTGGTGTGCCCGTTTGCTTAAAGCGCAGTATTGGGGTGGGAGTTACCCGATTTTCCAGGTGTTGTGTGTCTCAGTTCCCCTGGCTAGGAAAAGGGATTCCCTTCCCCCTTGAGCTTCCCAGGTGAGGCGATGCCTCACCCTGCTTCAGCTCTCACTGGTCAGGCTGCAGCAGCTGACCAGCACCGATTGTCCAGCACTCCCTAGTGAGATGACCCCAGTACCTCAGTTGAAAATGCAGAAATCACCAGTCTTCTGTGTCGCTCGCGCTGGGAGTTGGAGACTGGAGCTGTTCCTATTCGGCCATCTTACTCCGCCCCCCCTTATCCTTCTTTCTCAGTTGTACTGCACATAACTCAATGTGTCTACTAGACCCTAAAGCCACAGACTTGTTAATTCCCAATAACATCCTAATAGATCAGGAGCCCTAAAAATAAATGCCTTCATGAGTCAAGGCAGAAAACATAAATGCATAAAGTGAAAAGGTGTAATTAAAATGTAACAAATAGGCTGGGCATGGTGGCTTATGCCAGTAATCCCAGCACTTTGGGAAGCTGAGGTGGGTGGGTTAAAAATACAAAAACTAGCCAGGCATGGTGTCACACACCTGTAATCCCAGCTATTCAGGAGGCTAAGGCAGGAGAATCGCTTGAACCCAGGAGGCAGAGTTTGCAGTGAGCTGAGATCATGCCACTGTACTCCAACCTGGGCGCCACTGCACTGGGTGACAGAGTGAGACTCTGTCTCAAAATAAATAAATAAACAAATAAATAAATAAATAAATAAAATAAAACGTAACAAAGAAATATAGCCATGACTAAAAACACTACCTATGGGCAATATTGCATCCTTGAGCTACTAAAGACCTCAGAGATACAATCTTTTATCTCTTAGAGCAAATGTTTTCAGAAAAAGGATCTGATTAGCTTGGCTTGACCTGCACATTGATTGATTCTCCCTGGTCAGGTTTCAATTCATCAGTCAATAGTGGCTTGTGGGAGGGTCATGTAGCATAAGGCAGCAGGAACTATATGCCAGAAGAAAATTTTTCAGAAAGAGCTGTGGAAATGTGGGCCTTGGTACCTCAGGTACAGCCATCTTTTAATGAGTCATGTGTTCCAAAGATCTATTTGATTAATCTGAATTTTATTATTCAAGCAATTTTGATACAGTCATGTACTCTGAGTTAAAAATAAACTATAAAAAAATTTACTTACTCAAAGCTTCATTGCCTCAGTGAATAAATGTGTGGTCAATAACTTCCTGGAAAGAAGATATGATAATTTCATTCACTGATAACTTTTTCTCCATGTTGATTTCAATTGGAAGACATTATTGAGAGAAATAATTTGTTAGAACAGGAGTTAGCACACTTTTTTTGTAAAAGTCAGGAAATAAATATTTTGGTGTTTGCAGGCCATAAGATCTCTGTCACAATTATTCAACTCAAACTTTGTGATGCAAAAGAAGCCGTAGATAATAGGAAAACAAATAGCTATGACTGAGTTCCAATAAGATTTTATTTATTGACACTGAAAATTGGGTTTCATCTAATACTCATATGTCATGAAATGCTACTGTTTCTTGGTTTTTCTCCATTCAAAAACTTAAGTATGTTAAAATCATTGTTAGCTCATAGGTAAGATCTCGCCTACAGCCATAGTTTGCCAACCCTGTGTTAGAAGGAGGAACTTTTTGCCTATGGAAGATTCATTTACAAATCATTTTTCTCAGTGAAGGACTCCAAGAAATATCAGTCTTATGAAAAGAAAATGGCAACAGAAATCAGAAGAACTGAGTTGTAGTCTCCAAACCTTTACTTGTTAATTGGATAATATAGGACAAGACATTTAACATTGATAGTTTTCAGTTCCACATTTGTGAAATACAGTAGCAATACCTTCTTGATCATTTAATTTCATACCAATTATATGAAATGATGAATATAAAACAAGACCTAGCACAGGTCTTCGTACATAGTAGTAATTGACTTCATTTCCTTAAACCTGTTTCCTTATATTTATTCTTTCAACAAATATTGTTGAGCAGTTAGAATATACAGGCACACTGTTCAAGCACTGAGGATAAAGCATTAAACAATTCAGAATAAGATATAAGATTAGACCTGTTTATTTCACAAATCTATTTTTTGAGGTTAAATTGAAACAATGCATGTAAAATTTATGAAGTATATCAGTAGTTCTCAAAATCTGGTCTCAGGGCTTTTTTATACTCTTAAAAATTATTGAATAAATTTTAAAATGCTTTTGTTTATGTGGGATGCACTCACACAAACTTGTGTATATATATTTACTATACTAGAAATTAAAATGAAATATTTAAAATATGTATTTTCTAATTCATTAAAATAAAATAATATATTTATTGTATGTTGGTATAAATAACATATTTTTAAAATACTGTATTTTATAAAAGCATTTACCTAAACAAAAAATGTTTAGTAAGGCTGGATGTGGTAGTTCATGCCTATAATCCCAGCACTTTGGAGGTCAAGGTGGGAGGATTGCTTGAGGCCAGAAGTGCTAGGCTAGACCATGGCAATGAAAGAGAAAAAGAAAAGAAAGAAAAGGAAAGATAAAGAAGAAAAGAAAAGAGGTAAGAGAAGAGGGAGGGAGGGAGTGAGGGATGGAGGGAGGAAGGAATGAGGAGAAGAAGGAAGGAAGGAAGGAAGGAAGGACGGGAAGGATACGTACTGAGTACGAAAGAAAGAGAAAGAGAGAAAGAAAGAAAGAAAAGAAAGAAGAAAGAAAGAAAGAAAGAAAGAGAAAGAAAGAAGAAGAAAGAAAGAAAGAAAGAAAAGGAAAGAAAGAGAAGAAAGAGAGAAAGAAAAAGAAAGAAAAATTTAGTAAGAGGAGAGGCATTGTGTTGCATTTTGTAAATCTCATTAATGTCTGGCTTAATAAATGACAGTCGTCAAACTGGGAGAATAGAAATAATCTAGCTTCAATGTTCCACACAGTAAACCAAAAACAACTATCCAGTACCAAGATTATCATCACCAGTAACCAATAACTGGGCCTGTGATGATCTTTGAGATCACAGAAAAGTGAAAAAACTGCAAGCAGAAGGTAAGAGAAATGAACTTCAGTTTCTTTGATATGCCTCCCCTACCTAAGTTGCCAAGCACTGCATGGAAAAGTCCCTCTAGACTTACGGTTTCAACACTGGAAAAAGCGAGATCAAGGCAAGCAAGACAGAAGGCTTCCCCACTATCTTGTTTTTTTGTTTTTGTTTTTGTTTTTTTTTTTTTAGCAGGACTGCCATTCCTGCCTCAACTCAAGAAGCATCACAAGGGCATGTAGAGAGAAATATTCTATAGGCGGCTAGACTGAAAAGAAAAAAAGAAAGAAAGAGTGGAGAAGGGATAGCAACCCCAGGGTGCAAAATGTGGGGCTACTCTTCAGCTCAGCAAAAAAAGACACCAAACCATAAGAGCGGTTCAGCAGCACCATGCTCTAAGAGGCATTCTTCATGGGTCCTCAGGACACAAATCCCTACTCAGCCTCCGCACACTACCAAGGAATCTCCTTTGAGACTCCTCCCACCACACAGTCCCCCATTTGACACAGGCAGTTTCCAAACTTTCTTGAGAGCTATGGCAAACTTGGACTTAGGGCACCATCTAGTGCCAAAAAGGAGGCAGCAATCTGGGGCTAAGGGAACTCAACATGCAAACCGCACAGAATCTCTAAACATGCGTAGCCTAGAAAGACTAAAGCAATCCAGACAGTGAAGACTGGAATCAATAACTAAACCTTTAGTGCAAAGACAGAAATGTAAATCCATAAGAAACAACAGCAAACAGGAAACCATGACCTCCCCAAATGGACAAAGCAAGGATCCGGTGACAGGCAATGCGGCAATGGCGTGGGCTCTCAAATTAAGCATTCAATATGGCAATTCAGTATGGCAATTTTGAGGAAACTCCGTGAACTCCAAGATAACACAGAGAAACAATTCAGAAATTTATCATAGAAATTTAACAAAGAGATTAGAATAATTTTTAAGAAAAACAGAAATCCTAGAACTCAGAAATACATTGGCTAAACTGAAAAATGCATCAGAGGGTCTCAGCAGCAGAATTTATCAAGTAGAAGAAAGATTCAGTGAGCTTGAACATAGGGTATTTAAAAACACACAGTCAGGGAAGAAAAAAGAAAAACTAATTTTTAAAAAATGAAATATGCCTACAAGATCTAGAAAACAACTTCAAAAGAGCAAACCTAAGAGTCATTGGCATTTAAGAGGGAATTGAGAAACAGGCAAAAGGTAGAAAGCTTATTTAAAGAGATAATACAATAACACTTTCCAAACCTAGAGAAAAATATAAATATGCAAGTACAGAAAAGTCAAGGATTATGTAATCAATTCAACCCAAATAAGACTACACCAAGGCATACAATAACCAAACTCTCAAAGGTCAAGGTCGAAGAGAGAATTCTAAAATCAGTAATGAAAGAAGCACCATCATATGAAAAAACTCAAGTTCATTGTGCAACAGACTTCTCAGCAGAGATCATACCCAGGAAGGAGTGACATGACATATTCAAAGTGCTTAATGAAAAAAACTGCCAAATGAGAATACTGTATCTAGCAAGCTAGCCTTCAAATGTGAAAAACAGATAAGACTTTCTGAGAAAAATAAAGTTGAGGATATGACTTACCACCAGACCAGTCTTACAAGAAATGCTGAAGGGAGTTCTTCAGTCTGAAAGGAAGCTAACATGCAACAGGAAAACATCAGAAAGTATAAAATTCACTGGTAAAAGTTAATATAGAGACAAATTTAGAATATTCTAATACTATAATTGTGGTGTGTTAATCACTCATATCTTTAGTATGAAGACTAACAGACAAACCTATCAAAACAATAATAACAACAAAATTTTGTTAAGAAAGATGCAGCTGTAAAAAGATGTAAACTGAGAGAAGAAAAAGCCAAAATATGGGGAGGTGGAGTTAAAGTGTAAAGTTTTTAAGTTTTTATTTCTGTTTGCTTCTTTTCTTTACTTTATAATCAAAGTAAAGTAATTATCTGCTGATAAAAAGACTTGTTTTAACTATAAGGTGATTTTATAGGCCTCGTAGTAACCAGAAAGCAACAATTTATAATAAATATCCTAAAAATAAAAATAAGAAATTAAAACATACTACCAGAGAAAAATCACTTAACCTTAAGGGAAAACAGTGAGAGTGGAAGAAAGGAAAAGTTACAAAACAAACAGAAAACAAGTAACAAAATGGCAGTAGTAAGTCCTTATTATCAATGATAACATTGAATAAAAATGCAATAAATTCTCCAATTAAAAGACATAGACTAGTTGAGTGGATTAGAAAACAATACCCAACTATATACTTTCTATGAGAAGCTCACCTCATATATACATACACACACAGACTGGAAGTAAAGTGATGAAAAAAGATTTTCTGTGCAAAAATGGAAGTCAAAAAAGAAAAAAGCAGAGCTAGCTATACTTAGATAAAATAGGTTTTAAGGCAAAACTTGTAAAAAGAGACAAGTTCATTATATAAACAGTAAATACATATGCAACCAATACCAGACCACCCAACTATGTAAGTACATATTAATAGATCTAAGGAGAGAAATAGACTATAATACAATAATAGTAGGGGACTTTAACAACCCACTTTCAATGATGAACAGATCATCCAAACAGAAAATCAACAAAGAAATTTGAGTTAAACTACACTCTACACCTAAAGGAGCTAAGTGATATTTTGAGAACATTTTCTCCTACTGATACAGAATATACATTCTTCTCAACTGCATGTGGAACATTATCCAGGATAGATCATATGTTAGACCACAAAGCAAGTCTCAGTAAATTCAAAAAAGTCAAAATTATATCAAGTATCTTTTTCTGGCCACAATGGGATAAAACCAGAAATCATTAACAAGAACTTTTGAAACCTAACAAATACATAGAAATTAAACCATATGCTCCTGAATGACCAATGGGGCAATGAAGAAATTCAGAAGAAAAATTTGAAAATTTCTTCAAACAAATGAAAATGGAATCAACTGATATCAAAACCTATGAGACACAACAAAGGCAGTACTGAGGGGGAAGTTTATAAAAATAAATGTCCGGCCGGGCGCGGTGGCTCAAGCCTGTAATCCCAGCACTTTGGGAGGCCGAGACGGGCGGATCACGAGGTCAGGAGATCGAGACCATCCTGGCTAACACGGTGAAACCCCGTCTCTACTAAAAAATACAAAAAAAAAACTAGCCGGGCGAAGTGGCGGGCACCTGTAGTCCCAGCTACTCTGGAGGCTGAGGCAGGAGAATGGCGTAAACCCGGGAGGCGGAGCTTGCAGTGAGCTGAGATCCAGCCACTGCACTCCAGCCTGGGGGAGAGAGCGAGACTCCGTCTCAAAAATAAAAAAATAAATAAATAAATAAATAAATAAATAAAAATAATAATAATAATAATAAATGTCCATGTCAAAAAAGTAGAAAAGATTTAAATAAACAAGAAAATGATGTATCTCAAGAAACTAGAAAAGCAAGAACAAACCCAAAATTAGTAAAATGAAAGAAATAATTATTGTTATTGTTAGCTATATAACAAACCTTCACATGTACCCCTGAATCTAAAATAAAAGTTAAAAAAATTAAATTTGACTTCACCACTTAAAGAATAATAATAAAACAATAAAAGTACAAACAAGTGAAAAAGAAATAATGGGTGGAAAATTGCAAAGTCTAGGAAGGGCAAAAAAATCCAGATTTGTGAAATCTTCTAATAGATTGACTCTAAAGTGGCCTAAACTAAGAAACATTATAAAATTATATAAAGTCAGGGACAAAGAGAATGTTGAAAACAGCAGAGAAAGGTAACTCATCACATATAAGTGAACCCCCACAAAACTATCAGCAGAAACCTTGCAAGTCAAGAGACAGTTTGATGATATATTCAAAGTACTAAGAAAAAACTGGCAACCAAGATTACTCGACCCAGAAAAACGGTCCTTTAAGAATGAAACAGGGACAAAGACTCCTAGAAAAAAAAATTAAGGAGTTTGTCACCATTAGACCTCTCATTCAAGAAGTATTAAAGGGAGTTTAACTGAAATAAAAAAGTCCTAAACAACAATATGAAAGTGTATGAAAGTATAAATCTCATTTGTAAAGCTAAGAATAAAGACAAATACAGAATGTTGTAATACTGTAATGATAGCACACATTTTTTAACACTAGTATATAAATTAAAAGACAAAAAACATTACATATAAGTATAACCACAGAAAAATTGTAATGGAGACACAATATAGAAACAAGTAATATCTGATATCAATTACATAGAGTTGGAGTGGGGCAGTAAAATGTAGAGGTTCTATCTGTAATTGAAGTTAACTCATTATCAGCTTAAAACAGACTGCTATACCTATAAAATGTTTACCATGTGCCTTATGGTAACCACACACACACGCGAACAAAATACACAACAGGTATGCAAAAGATAAAGAGAAAAGAATCTAAGCATACCATTAGGAAACAAATCATCAAACCACATATAAAGAAAATGAGAAGAAGAGAGAAACAATAAAATTATACAACAGAAAATAATTAACAAAATAGTAGTTTTACCCATCAATTACTTCACATGTTAATGGACTAAATCCCCCAAAGACATAGAGTGGCTTAATGGATAAAGAAACAAGACCCAGATATATGGTTTCTGTGAGACTTACTTTAGATTTAAGGATGCACATAGATGGAAAGTGAACAGGTGGAGAAAGATATTACACACAAGTGGCAACCAAAAGAGAGCAGGAGTGGCTACACTCACATCAGGGAAAATAGGCTTTAAGTCAAAAACTATCACAAGACAAAGTCACTCTCTAATAATGAAAGGGTCAATTCAAAAAGAAGATATAACAATTATATATGCACCCAACATTAAAGCCTGAAAGGAGAAATAGCAATACAATAATGGCGGGGACTTTAATATCTCATTCTCATGATGGATAGATCATCCAGACAGAAGATCAATAAGGGAAGAGTAGAACTGAACAATAGACCAAATAGACCCAACAGACATATACAAAACATTTCACCTAAGAGCAGTAGAGTAGGCATTCTTCCCAACATTTTTTTTCAATGTGAGAGATCACATGCTAGGTCATGAAACAAAACCTAACACATTCTAAGAAGATTGAAACCATTGCAAGTATCTTTTCTGACCATAATGGAATTAAACTAGGAATCAGCAATAAAAGGAATGGACAAATTTACAAATTCACAGAAACTAAGCAACACACTCAAACAAATATTGGGTCAAAGAAGAAATTTAAAAGAAAATTTAAAAATATCCTAAGAAAAATGAAAATGAATATACATCATATCAAAACTTACAGGATGCAACAAAAGCAGTACTAAGTGGGACGTTTATAGAAATAAATTCCTACACTAAAAAAGAAGAAAGATATTAAATAAACAACATACCTTTATACTTGAAGAAACTAGAAAAGGAAGGGCAAACTTTACCCAAAATTAACAGAAAGTAGAAAATAATAAAGATTCAAGCAAAAGTAAATGATTTAGAGAATAAAAACATACCAAAAATATCAGTAAATAAAATTGAAACTGAAAAAAATACAAAATATTTACAAAATGAAAAGTTGGGTTTTTAAAATTATAAATAAAATCATCAAATCTTTAGTTAGGTTAAGAACAAAGGAGAAGACTCAAAGAAAATCAGAAATAAAAAAAAGACGTTATAACCGATACCACAGAACTATAAAGGATTATTAGGAACTATTTTGAATAACTATACACCAACAAGTTGGAAAACCTAGAAAAAATTATACATTTCTGGAGACATACAACCTTAAAAGATTAAACCACAAAACAATAGGAAGCCTGAGCAGACCAGTAATGAGTAATAAGATAAAAGCAGTAATCAATAGTATCCCATCAAAGAAAAGCCCAGAACCTGATGGTTTTCCAGCTGAATTCTACCAAATATTTAAAGAGGAATTAATACCAGCTCTACTGAAACTCTTCAACAAAAATTGAAGAGGAGCGAATACTTCCAAACATTCTACAAGGCTAGCATTATTCTCATACCAAAATTAGACAAAGACACAACACAACAAAAGAAAACAACGGGCCAATCCCTGATGTTCATACATGTAAAACTCCTCAAGAAAATACTAGCAAACTAAATTCAACAGTACACTAAACAGATCCTTTACCATAATCAAGTAAGTTCATCCCAGGGATGCAAGGATGGTTCATCAAACACAGATCAAATGTGACACATTACATTAACAGAATCAAGAATAAAAATCATTGATCATTTCAATAGATGTTGAAGATACACTCAATAAAATTCAACATTTCTTCATGGCAAAAACTCTCAACAAACTGGATATAGAAGAAACATACCTTAAAACAATAAAGGCCATATATAACAGACCCACAGCTATAGTACTAAATGGGTACTATATACTAAATAAATATATAGTACTAAATAAATATATAAAGGAAAGCCTTTCCTCCATGATCTGGAACACAACAAGGATGCTCATGTTTGCCACTTTTATTTAGCATGGTATTGGAAGTTCTAGACAAAGTAACTAGGCAAAAGAAAGAAATAAAGGGCAGGCACCCAAATGGAAAGAAAGAAGTCAAATTATTTTTTTATTTTGTAGAGACAGGGTCTTCCCATGTTGCCCAGGCTGGTTCAAACTCCTGGGCTCAAACAATCCGCTTGCCTAAGCCTCCCAAAGTGCTGGGATTACAGGCCTGAGCCACCACACCCAGCCTCAAATTATTCTTGTTTGCAAATGACATAATCTTATTCTTAGAAAAACCTAAAGACTTCACCAAAAATAAAAGTATTAGAACTCATAAACAAACTCAGTAAAGTTACAGGATTCAAAATAAACATTACAAAATGGCAAGAGAGGTAAACAATCTGAAAAAGAAATCAAGAAGTAATTCCATTTACAATAGCTAAAAAAATTTCTAGGAATCAGTCTAACCAAAGAAGTGAAAGATCTCTACAAAGAAAACCATAAAATATAGATTAAAGAAATTGAAAAGGACACTAAAAAGTGTAAAGACTTTCATACTCATGGTTTAGAACACTTAATATTGTTAATATATCCATACTTTCCAAAGTTATCTACAGATTTAATGCAAGCCCCATCAAAATGCCAATGACATTCTTCATAGAAATAGAGAAAAAAAAAATCCTAAAATTTTTATGGAACCACAAAAGCTCCCAAATAGCCAAAGCAATTCTGAGTAAAAAGAACAAAGCTGGAGGCATCACACTACCCAATTTCAAACTATACTACAAAGCTATTCTAACTGAATCAGCATGGTACTCGCATAAAAGCAGACACATAGAGCAATGGAACAGAATAGAGAACCACAAAATAGATCCATGCATTTACAGACAACTCATTTTCAACAAAGGTGCCAAGAAAATACATTGGGGAAAGAACAGTCTCTTCAATAAATAATGTTGGGAAAATTGGATAGCCATATGCAGAAGAATGAAACTAAATCCCTATCTCTCACCTTATGTAAAAATCAAATAAAAATGTATTCAAGACTTAAATGCAAGACCTGAAACTATGAAACTATTAGAAGAAAACGTGGGGGAACCACACCTTAGGACATTGGTATGGGCAAAATTTGTTTCAGTAAGTCATTAAAAAGCAAAGACAACAAAAGCAAAATTACACAAATGGGATTATATCAAGCTGAAAAGCTCTGCACACCAAAATAAACAATCAGCAAAGTGAAAAAACAACTTATAGAATGGAAGAAAATATTGGCAAACTATCCGAGATGAGATTAATAATTAGAATATATATATATAGAACTCAAACAACTCAATAGCAAAAAATCAAATAATTCAAATAAAAAATGTGCAAGAGATCTGAATAGATATCCCTCAAAAGAAGACATACAGATGGCCAACAGGTATACGAAAAATCTTCAACATCGCTAATCATCAGAAAAATGCAAATCAAGACTACAATGAGGTATCATCTTACCCAGGTTAAAATGGCTTTTACCTAAAAGATAGAAAATAGAAGATGCTGAAGAGGGTGCATAAAAGAATAGCTAACATTCTTGCTCTGTTGGTGGGAATTATAAATTAGTACAGCCACTATGGAAAACATTATAAAGGTTCCTCACAAAAACTAAAAATAGAACTACCATGTGATCCAGTAATCCCATTGCTAGATACATACCCAAAAGAAGAAAATCAGTATATTGAAGAGATGTCTGCACTCCCAAGTTTACTGCAACACTATTCACAATTGCCAAGATATGGCATCAACCCAAGTATCTATCGAAGAATAAATGAATAAAGAAAATGTGATATATATATATTTATAAATATATATGGATATTATTCAGCCATAAAAAAGAATTAATCCTGTTATTTGCACCAACATGAATGGAACTGAAGGGCATTGTCTTAAGTGAAATAAACCAGGCACAGAAAGACAAATATTGCATATTCTCCTTCATATGTGAGAGCCAAAAAAGTTAATCTCATGGAGGTAGAGAATAGAATGGTAGTTATCAGAGACTGTAAAGGTGATAAAGAGAGTTTAGTTAGTGGGTGCAAAAACAGAAAGAATAATTTCTAGTGTTCAATAGCACAATAGAACTATAGATAACAGTTAGTTGTAGCTTGAATAAAACCTTTGGAATATTTCTAACACAAAGAAATGACAATTGTTTGAGGCTGAGCACAGTGGCTTACCCCTGTAATCCCAGCACTTTGGGAGGTTGAGGCAGGTGGATCACTTGAGGTTAGGAGTTCAAGACCAGCCTGGCCAACATGGCAAAACCCCATCTCTACTTAAAATACATATATATATATATATATATATATATATATACATACAAAAATTAGCAGGGCGTGGTGGCCTGCACCTGTAGTTCCAACTACTTGGGAGGCTGAGGCACAAGAATCGCTTGAAGTCAGAAGGTGGAGGTTGTGGTGAGTGGAGATTGTGGCAGTGCACTCCAGCCTGGGTGATAAAACAAGACTCCATCTCAGAAAAGAAAGAGAAAGAAAGAAAGAAAGAAAGAAAGAAAGAAAGAAAGAAAGAAAGAAAGAAAGAAAGAAGAGAGAGAGAGAGAGAGAGAGAGAGAGAGAGAAGGAAGGAAGGAAAGTGAAGGAAGGAAGGAAGGAAGGAAGGAAGGAAGAGAAGGAAAGGAAGGAAGGAGAGAAAGAGAGAAAGAGGAGGAAGCGAAAAGAGAGAAAGAGAGAGAGAAAGGAGAAAAGAGAGGAACGAGGGAAGAGGGAACGAGAGCGAGAAAGCGAGGGAGGGAGGGAGGAAGGAGGACGGAAGGAGATAGGAAGAAGGACGGAGGAAGGAAGGAAGGAAGGAAGGAAGGAAGGAAGGAAGGAAGGAAGGAAGGGAGGGAGGGAGGGAGGGAGGGAGAAAGGAAGAGAGAAAGGAAGGAGAAAGAATTGTTTGAAATAATGGATATTCCAATTATCTGTATTTATTTATTATGCATTGTATGCAAGTATCAAAATATCACATATAGCCTATAAGCATGTACAACTATTATGTATCCATTAAAAAGATAGTTGGATTCTTAAATCTGCTTCTTTAATCCATTTTAATATATTGCTTTAGTTGTAGTCCATGAAAAAATCCAATGTCACATAAATATGTAGTTGGAAAGATGAGGATTGTTTTAGTAGCCTTTTCAGATAATTACAGATATTCTTTGATACTACATCAAAATTTGAATAGTGAGTTTCTTAAAGGTATAGTGCGATGTGGAGTCTGAAACTATACAAATAAACTTTTTATATTGTTATATTAAAATCCATTGGTCTATCTTGTACTTTGAATGAATCTTTTATCCGTAGATGATTTTGAGCTCATTTAGATGCCTAGTGTTTCCTAGAGCATGCTTGGAGAACTGTTGTGTCACATAGAATTATTTATGAAACTAACAGATATGTAGTCAGTTGTTACCATATGTCAGTCACTTTTTTATGAGATGGAGACACAAAAAAATGATTTAACATGACCTTTTTCTTCTAGAGGTCATCATTTTTAACATATTACCTGAGAAAGATACTGTGTGGGAAACATTTCCTTCTCCGCACACCCTCCAAATATTTTGTAAACCAAAAAGTTTCCATCCCAAACCATGCTAGATAGAACTTATTCTCCACAGAAAAAGACAAATGACACTTTCTTGGGTATGCAAGTAAATGGAGGGCAATTAAAATTGTTTACACACATACTTTCTGTATTGCTTTATTACTACCACCATCACGATAAACCACCCATATAGATTCTTAACTCTAACATCTTCATGCATTAAAGCCAGATGTCATCATCTTTCTTTCAAAAAGTTCCAGAATCTGCTGTATCACCTCCAACTTTTTTTATTCTTCCAGGCACAAATTTATAATAAACTATTACTTCATAAGGTGACCTCACACATCAACTCCCTGAACTCTCTCTACATTAACTAAGCCAGAATGATTTGAAATCGGGAAAACCCCATATACTTTCTGTGGTTGATGATTTCCTGTATCTTGCCAATGTTTTTAACTTTAGTCAACACTGTGTTATAGTTATAATGTTCAACTATGTATTAAATAGCATAGCTTTCTAATCTGGATGAGAAGACATAGCTTAATCAGAACTATGGAAAAGTTGTTTTCAGGTTGTATTCCTTAAAATTTCATCATAAAAATATAAATCAATTATTACTACTCATAAGAGAAACTGCCTGACTGGACAGCAGGAATTTTTTTGTGCTCATATTTGTAGTTACTGTATGTTCTACTTTTATTAAAGCAGGTGCTACATGAATGCTTGTCAAATTGAAAACAAGAGGACAGTCCAAACACAAGGAAGGAGTTTCATAACTTTAATTGAAAAGTTCAGAGACAAAAATTTTTCTGACAAGAAATTATACTAAAGATAAAAATGAAACTGAAATTGCTACTAAAGGACAGTCTTTTTATTTATTTTTTTTCTAGACGGAGTCTCTCTCGGTCGCCCAGGCTGGAGTGCAGTGACGCAATCTCGGCTCACTGCAAGCTCCGCCTCCCGGGTTCATGCCATTCTCCTACCCCAGCCTCCCGAGTAACTGGGACTACAGGCACCTGCCACTGCGCCCGGCAAATTTTTTGTATTTTTAGTAGAGACGGGGTTTCACTGTGTTAGCTAGAATGGTCTCGATCTCCTGACCTCGTGAGCCTCCCGCTTTGGCCTCCTCCTGCTTTGGCCTCCCAAAGTGCTGGGATTACAGGTGTGAGCCACCATGCCCAGCCAGGACAATCTTTAATAAACCTTTGAAAAATACCCTCAATCCCTCATCTTTAAAATAAGAAAAGAGAGTCTGGGTTCTGTGGCTCATACCTGTAATCTCAACCCTTTGGGAGGCTGAGGCAGGAGGATCGTTTGAGCCCAAGAATTCAAGATCAGCCTGAGCAACAAAGCAAGACCCTGTCAATAAATAAATTAATTAATTAAATGAGAGGAGCAATACTTTCCAGCTCCAGTTGTTAAAGTAACAAATAAAATAGTTGATATAAAGCATCTGGCACAGTTCCCAGCATCTAATAGAACTCAACTAGTATAGTTCCCTTTCTTTCCTCTTTTCTGAATCTCCTCCATAAGGATGATCCTTGGAATACACTCTTGTTGATTGACTAGAGCAAAACCATAAGTATCAATTACACTGTTAATGACTCTAAGGTTTAGGTTTTTTGTTGTTGTTGTTTTGTTTTTTGAGACAGGATCATGTTCTGCCAGAATGGAGTATGGTAGTGCTATCAGGGCTCACTACTACCTCAACCTCCTGGGCTCAAGCAATCCTCCTACCTCAGCCTCCCAAGTAGTTGGGACCACCCACAAATGCCACTATGCTCAGATAATTTATGTATTTTTTGCATAGACAGAGTCTCACTATGTTGCCCAGGCTGGTATTGAACTCCTGGGCTCAAGCAATTCTCTTACCTTGACCTCCCAAAGTGCTGGGATTACAGGCATGAGCCATCACACCCAGCCTCCAAGTTATGTGTTTTTAAAAGCAACAGTATAGCCAATGAATATTTACTGAGTACCTACTACATGCCAGGTCCTCCCAGGTACTGGACATATAGCTCTGAATGTGTCATGCATGGTGTCTAAATCTCACAGAGAAGACAGGCATCTACGAAATAATTAATTATAAGGGTCCCTAGTTCTTACTTTTTCTCTTAACTCTTCTTATTGGATAACATACAGTATTCTTGGCCTACTTACCTAGTTTATTGTTTGTCTGCCCTACTAAAATGTTTGCTTTATTCTCTACTGAATCCACCAACATTAGTGCTTTGACAGATAATAGACACTCAATGAACGTCTGCTAAAAAATGAGTGAATTACAATTTTAATGAGCACTTTGTAAAAGTTTAAGATGCTATGTAGCCTTATGACAGGCAGATAAATCTAGTATTTCATATTAAGGATAACAGAAAGATGTCTCACTATATTTAAAAGACAAATAAACAGACCGGTCATATAGAAATGTGAGACAGTAACTGATGTCGTCAGCCTGAAAAGCCACAAGAAACTTGTTTAGGTCCTTCACCTCCCTGGTTAGCTGTATTCCTAGGTATTTTATTCTTTTTGTGGCTGTTGCGAATGAGACTATGTTCTTGATTTGGCTGTCAGCTTGGATTTTGTTAATGTATAGAAATGCTACTGATTTTTTTGCATTGATTTTGCATCCTGAAACTTTACTGAAGTTGTTTGTCAGATCTAGGAGTTTTGGGGAAGAGACTGTGGGTTTTCTAGGTATAGAATAATATCATTTGCAAACAAAGATAGTTTGACCTTCTCTCATCCTATTTGGATGTCTGTTATTTCTTTCTTTTTTTTTTTTTTTTTTTGAGACGGAGTCTTGCTCTTTCGCCCGGGCTGGAGTGCAGTGGCCGGATCTCAGCTCACTGTAAGCTCCGCCTCCCGGGTTTTACGCAATTCTCCTGCCTCAGCCTCCAGAGTAGCTGGGACTACAGGCGCCCGCCACCTCGCCCGGCTAGTTTTTTGTATTTTTAGTAGAGACGGGGTTTCACCGTGTTAGCCAGGATGGTCTCGATCTCCTGACCTCGTGATCCGCCCGTCTCGGCCTCCCAAAGTGCTGGGATTACAGGCTTGAGCCACCGCGCCCGGCCGATGCCTGTTATTTCTTCTTAATGACTGATTGCTCTGTCTAGGACTTCCAGTATGATGTTGAACAGCAGTGGTGAGAGTGAGCATCCTTGTCTTTTTCCAGTTCTCAAGGAACATGCTTCTAGCTTTTGCCCAGTCAGTATGATATTGGCTGTGGGTTTGTCATAGATGGCTCTCATTATTTTGAGGTATGTCTCTTCAATGCCTAGTTTGTTGAGGGTTTTTACATTAAGGAATGTTGAATTTCATTGAAAGCATTTTCTGTATCTATTGAGATGATCATGTGGTTTTTAATTTTGGTTTTGTTTATGTGATGAATCCCATGTATTGATTTGCATATGGTGAACCAAACTTGCATCCCTGGAATGAAGCCTGCTCGATTATGGTGGAGTAGCTTTTTGATGTGCTGCTAAATTTGGTCTGCTATTATTTTGTTAAGGATTTTTGCGTCTATGTTTATCAAGGACATTGACCTGAAGTTTTAGTTTTTTGTTGTATCTCTGCCAGGTTTTGGTATCAGAATGATGTTGGTCTCATAGAATGAGTTATGAAGAAATAAATTCTCCTCAATTTTTTTGGAATCATTTCAGTAGTAATAATACCAGCTCTTCTTTATATATCTGGTAGAATTTGATTGTGAATCCCTGGGCTTTTTCTGGTTCGTAGGCTATTTATTACTGATTCAATTTCAGAACTTGTTATTAGTCTGCTCAAGGATTAAATTTCTTCCTAGTTCAATCTTGGGAGGTTGTGTATTTCCAGAAATTTATCCATCTTTTTCAAGGTTTTCTAGTTTGTGTGCATTAAGATGTTCATAGCAGTCTCTGAGGGATTTTTGTATTTCTGTGAGGTCTGTGGTAATGTCACCTTTGTCATTTCAGACTGTATTTATGTGGATCTTCTCTCTTTTTTTCTTTATTAGTCTAATTAATGATCTATCAATCTTATTTATTCTTTCAAAACCCAGCTCCTGGATTCTCTGATCTTTTATATGGTTTTTTGTGTCGTGATTTCATTCAGTTCAGCTCCAATTTTGGATATTTCTTGTCTTCTGCTAACTTTGGGATTGGTTTGATCTCGTTTTTCTAGTTCTTCTCAGTGTAATGTTAGGTTCTTTTCTTTTTTTCTTTTTTTTTTGCCTCAGTTTCCCATCTATCATTAGGTTGTTAATTTGATATCTTTCTAGCTTTTTGATTTGGTTGATTAGCACTATAAACTTTCCTCTTAACACTGCTTTGGCTATGTCCCAGAGATTCTGGTATATTGTATCTTTGTTCTCATTAGTTTCAAAGAATTTCTTAATTTCTGCCTTAATTTCATTGCTTATCCAAAGTCATTCACGGGCGGGTTAATTTCCATGTATTATGTAGTTTTGAGCAATCTTCTTAGTATTGATTTCTATTTTTATTGCACTGTGGTCTGAGAGTGTGGCTGGTATGATTTCAGTTTTCTTGAATTTGCTGAGAATTTTTTATTGTTAATTTTGTGGTTAATTTTAAAGTATGTGACATGTGAAGATTAGAAGAATGTATATTCTGTTGTTTGGGGGTGGAGAGTTCTATGGATGTCTGTTAGGTCCATTTAGTCAAGTGTCAAGTTCAGGTCCTGAACATCTTTGTTAGTTTTCTGCCTCAATAATCTATCTTATACTGTCAGTGGGGTGTTGAAATCTCCCACTATTATCATGTGGTGCTCCTGTGTTGGGTGCATATATAAGATAGATATGCCCTCTTGTTGAATTGAACCCTTTACTGTTATGTAATGCTCTTCTTTGTCCTTTTTGATTGTTTTTTGTTTAAAGTCTGTTTTGTCTGAAATTGGAATAGCAACCTCTGCTTTTTTCTGCTTTCCATTTGCCTGGTAGATTTTTCTCCATCCCTGTACTTTGAGCCTATGAGTGTCAATGCATGTGAGATGGGTCTCTTGAAGATGGCATGCAGCTAGGTCTTGCTTCTTCACCCAACTTGTCACTCTGTGCCTTTTAATTGGGGGGCATTTAGCACATTTACATTCTAGTTTAATATTGATCCTGTCACTGTGTTGTTATCTGTTTATTATGCAGAGCTTATTGTGCAGTTGCTTTATAGTGTCAATGATCTATGGACTTAGGTGTGATTTTGTTGTGGCCCATAACAGTCTTTCCTTTCCATATTTAGCACTCCCTTAAGGACCTCTGGTAGTAGCACACCCTTAAGGCAGGTCTGGTGGTAGCAAATTTCCTTAGCATTTGCTTGTCTAAAATGGATCTTATTTCTCCTTTGCTTGTGAAGCTTAGTTTGGCTGGATATGAAATTCTTGGTTGGAATTTATTTTCTTTAGGCATGCTGAATATAGGCCCCCAGTCTCTTCTAGCTTATAGGGTTTCTGCTCAGAGGTCCACTATCAGCCTGATGGGGTTTTCTTTGTAGGTGACCTACCCCTTCTTTCTAGCTGCCTTTAACATTTTTTTCTTTCATTTCGATCTTCAAGAATTTGATGACAATGTGTCTTGGGGATGGATGATCATCTTGTATGGTGTACTGCAAAGGTTCTCTGCATTTCCTAAATTTAAATGTTGTCTTCCCTAGTGAGGCTTAAGAAATTTTCATAGATTATACCCTCAATTATGCTTTCCAAGTTGCTCTCTTTCTCTCCTTCAGGAATGCCAATGAGTCATAGATTTTTGTCCCTTTGCATAATCCCATATTTATCAGAGGTTTTGTTCATTCTTCTTAATTCTTCACTATGTATTTTTGTTTGACTGAGTTCTTTTGGAGAACCGGCCTTTGAGCTCTGAGATTATTTCCTCATCTTGGCCTATTCTGCATTAATACTTCTGATTGTATTATGAAATTCTTTTTTTTTTTTTTTTTTTTTTTTTTTTTTTTTTTTTTTTTTTTTTTTTTTGAGGAGTTTCACTCTTGTTGCCCAGGCTGGAGTGTGCAAGGCCACAATCTTGGCTCACTGCAACCTCCACCTCCTGGGTTCAAGCAATTCTTCTGCTTCAGCCTCCCAAGTAGCTGGAATTACAGGTACTCACCACCATGCCTGGCTAATTTTTGAATTTTTAGTAGAGACAGGATTCTCCAAGTCAGCTTTTCAGCTCTATAAGATCAGTTTCATTCTTTCTTAAAATTGCCATTTTGTCTTTCAGCTCCTGTATCATTTTATGGTATTTCTTAAATTCCTTGGATTGGGTTTCAAGTTTCTGCTGAATCTCAGTGATACTCATTTGTATCCATATTCTGAATTCTATATCTCATTTCAGCCATTTCAGCGTGGTTAAGAACCATTGCTATAGATTCAATGTAACCATTTGGAAGTAAGAAGACACTATGGCTTTTTGAGTTACCAGAGTTCTTGCATTGATTCTTTCTCATTTGTGTAGGCTGATGTTCCTTTAATTGTCCTTTGGCAATTATAAGTTGCTGTCCTTTGGATGGGGTCTTTTGCTTTTATCTTCTTTGGTGACTTTGGGGGTTTGATTGTGGCAAAATGTGGTTTCAGTCAGCTGGCTTCATTTCTGGAAGACTTTAGGGGGCCAAGGCTCAGTTTAGCACTCCTGTGCTGCTGCATGCTCTAACTCTTGGGGGTTGGTAGTGGACTCCTGGATGTGTTCTCTAGCCCTTTGAAGTTAAGAACTTGCTGCACTGGAGGGGTCAAGGTATTCCCAGTTCCCTGGTCACAACACTTCAGCAGGTAGTGGTAGCCAAAATACTTCATCGAGGTGATGGCAGTGGGATGTATGTTCATTCATATGTGCCAGAAGCCACAGCAGCATGGCAGGGTGTTATTGTTTTTTGTGACTTTAATTTTTAAGAACAGTTTTTGATTGATTCATAACAAAATATAGACAAAGGTACAGAGATATCCCATATACTCCTTACCCCTACACATGCATAGCCTCCCAATTAACAAAATCCCCCACCACACTGGAACATAGTCATAACCAAGGAACTTACATTTACACATTGTAATTACCCAAACTCCATAGTTTATATTAGCATTCACTCTTGACATTTTACATTTTATGGGTTTGAACAAATGTATAGTGACATGTATTCACCATTATAGCATCATATAGAGAATTTTCAATGCCCTAAAAATCCTCTATGCTCTGCTTATTCATCCCTCCCTGAACACTAGGCCCTGAAAATCACTGATTTTACTTCATTTTTTTCTTTTTCTTTTTCTTTCTCTCTCTGTGATTTTGCCTTTACCAGTCACACAGTTTGAAACATACAGTTATGTATCCTTTTAAGATCACCCTTTTTTACTTAGTAAAATGTATGTAAGTTTCCTCCATGTCTTTTCTTGGCTTCATAGTTTATTTTTAGTGTTGGACAATATTCTACTGCTTGGATGTACCATAATTTATCATTTCACTTACTAAAGGACATCATGGATGCTTTCAAGTTTTGGCAATTATGAATTAAACTGCTCTAAACATCGATGTTCAGGTTATTGTATGGACATAAGTTTCTAGCTCCTTTTGGGGAAATATCCAGAAGTGTAATGCTGAATCATAGGGTCAGATTGTGCTTGGTCAGGTTGTATAATTTTTTAAATATAGTGTTGAATTGTATTTGCTAATATTTTGCTTAAATTTTTAGATCTATGTTTATGAGATATATTAGTCTGTAGGTTTTTTTTTTTTTCCTTGTAATGTCTTTGTCTGGTCTTGGTATTAGGGTAATGCTGGCCTCATGGAATGAGTTATGAAATAGTCTATCTGCTTCTATGCCCTGGAAGATATTATGCAGAATTTGTATAATATCTTCCATAAATGTTTAGCAGAATCCACCAATGAACACATTTGGCCCAGGTGCTTCCTGTTTTAGAAGATTATTCGTTGTCGATTCAATTTCTTTAATAAATATAGGTCTATTAGGGTTGCCTATTTCTTATGTGAATTTTGACAGAATGTGTTTTTCAAAGAAGTGGTCTATTTTTGTCTAGGTTATCAAATTTGTCGGCATAGAGTTGTTCACAGTATTCCTTTATTGTCTTTCTAATGCCCAGAGGGTTTATAGTGATGTCTCCTATTTCTGATATTGGTCATTTGTGTCCTCTTTTTTTTTTTTTCTTAACCTGGTTAGAGGCTTATTGATTTTTTTGCTCTTTGTAAAGAACTAGTTTTCAGTTTCATTGGTTTTTCCATATTGATTTCCCATTTTTAATCGTACTGATGTCTATTCTACATTTTGTATTACTTCTCTTCCTTTCCTTTTTCCTATTTCTGTAGGGTGGAAACTTAGATTATTGATTTTGGATCTTTCTTATTTTCTAATATATGTATTTGATACCATTAACTTTACTCTTAGCACTATTTTCACTGTATCCCATCCATCTTGATAAGTTGTATTTTTGTTTTCATTTAGTTCAAACTATTTTTATAATTTCCTTTACAGTACTTGTTTGACCTATGTGTTATTTAAATGTGTGTTGTTTCAGTTCCACATATTTTGGGATTTTTCAGTTATCTCTGCTATTGATTTAATTTCCTTTTTTCTTTTAAGATGTTTTTGCTGATTTATTTATTTTTATTTTTATAGACTTAGGGGGTATAAGTGAAGTTTTTGTTACATGGATATATTGTGTTGGTGAAGTCTGGGCTTTTAGTGTAGCCATCACCAAAATAGTGTATGCTGTATCATTAAATAATTTCTTTGTGGTTTAAGAGGAAATATTGTAAGATTTCTATTCTTTTAAATTTGATAATGTGTATTTTGTGGCTCAGACTGTGGTCCGCGTTGGTGAGTGTTTCACGTCAGCATGAGAAGAAAGTGTATTCTGCTGGTTTTGGATAAATTAGCTATAGTTGTCCCCTATATTCAGTTGATTGATGCTACCATGGGGATGTGCCACTCTTCTAAAAGCAGCTTTCCTCGACCTTTGGCTCCTCCAGATTGTTTCAACCTTTTACTAGGATCCCAAAGCTCCTTTCAAAGGCACTATTATCACGGATGCTTGCCAAATTCATGTTTTCTAGGCTGACAAGGGCAGGAGACCTTCTATTCTGCCATTTTGCTGATGTTATTCCTCAAGATTCTTACATTCATTCTTGAGACTAAAAAAGTAATCTATTTGGCCGGGCGCGGTGGCTCATGCCTATAATCCCAGCACTTTGGGAGGCTGAGACAGGCAGATCATAAGGTCAAGAGATCAAGAGCATCCTGGCCAACATGGGGAAATCCTGTTTCTCTAGATCAAAAATAAAAAATTAGCTGGGCATGTGGTGGCACTGCCTGTAGTCATCAGCTACTTGGGGAGGTGGGCAGGAGAATTGCTTGAACCTGGCAGGCAAGGTTGCAGTAGAGCCAGATCATGCCACTGGCACTCTAGCCTTGGTGACAAGCAACGCTCCATCTCAAAAAAATAAAAATTTAAAATAAAATCCTATTTTTAATTCCATTCATCCTGATTGAACTATTGCACGTTTTTCTATTCTTTGGGTCTACACTGACACTTTGTTTTGTTAATAGTAGTCTATTATTGAAGACATCCAGAAATTCTAAATTATATTCACTGAGTTCATTTAATGAAACAGTACACACAGATAACATTTACTGATGCTTATTATGTGGCAGTCTTTTTTCCAAGCACTTTACATGAATTAATTCATTTAATCTTTACAATAAATAAATAAGTAATCTTTATAAAAAGTGAAACTATGTGATTATAGTTATATATACATCTATACTATATGTAGATGCCACTGTTTCATTTTAAAGATTAAAAAAACCAAGTCACAAAAATTTAAGCAACCTGTTAGTAGGCTTAGGATGAAATTTAAGTCCAAGTAGTCTACATCTAAAACCCATATGCACAACCCATATGCTGCACTGTGAAAAAATTCCGAAAAACTTATTTTGATGTTACATATAACTTTGAAGAACTTTTATTGTACCTAGTATCTGTTAAAATTTTTACTGACTTTTCAGTTATCTGATTGGTTTGGTAGTACATTTGAAAATAATCAAATAAATTTCACCAATTTTGATATTCAAAGAGGAAAAAGATACTTATTAAATTTGATTTGAAGCTCAGTAATATGAAAACAAAATGGTGGCCAATATAATTTGATAATAGCCAAATTTCTTATCATATTTAATATATGGTGGTGAAATTTATTATAAAATTTGAAGTCATGATGTATATGATTGCATGAGTGAGGCCAGTGTCACACAATGCCAGTTTATAGATTTGTAGTACTGTCTAATACATACAGCAATGGTTAATTTAACTTAATCGTTTTAGTTGGGGAGAAGGAATTTAATTTATTTAGGCATTACTTATTCAGAGCCCCCATGTTACATAAGCATACTGGTTTAAAATGCTATTTAGGGCCGAGCGCAGTGGCTCATGCTGTAATCACCCGGCACTTGGGAGGCAAGCGGTGGATCACTTGAAGGTCAGGAGTTTTGGACCACCTGGCAACATGGTGAAAACCTTGTCTTACAAAATCCAAAAATTATCTGGCTGGTGGCATCAGTTTATTCCCAGCTACTTAAAGATGCTTGAAGCAGGAGAATCCACTTGAACCCGCGGCAGAGGTTGCAGTGAACTAGATCCCACCACTGCCTCCGCCTGTGCAAAACAACAAACTTCCATCTCAAAAAAAAAAA